>NC_052159.1:104228626-104828626 GCF_902713615.1 Scyliorhinus canicula
TTAACAGGATGGGTTTGTTTCCTTCGGAGGTTAAAAGAATAAGGGGTGACTTGATTGAAGTATACAAGATCTTGAATGGTCTTGACAAGCGGACGTAGAAGGAATGTTTTCTCTTGTGGGTACGTCCAGAACGACGGGGTACTGTTGTTAAATTAGGGATTGCACTTAAATGACAAGAGATGATAAGAATTTTTTCTCTCAGAGGAACGTGCGATTTTGGATCTCTCTGCATCAGAATGCAGTGGTAGCAAGGTTACTGAATGTTTTTCAGGCGGTGGTAGTTTGATTCTCTGAGGTTATCGAGGGTAGATGGGAATATGGGGCAGACTTCTCCGACCCCCTGCGGGGTCGGGGAATCGCCCGGGTCCGGCGTAAATCCCGGCCCCGCTGTGGCCGGAACTCTCCGCCACCCGGGAATCGGCAGGAGCGGGAATCACGTCCCGCCGGTCGGCGTGCCCCCCGCGGCGATTCTCCGGCCCACGATGGGCCGAAGTACCGCTGCTGACAGGCCATTCCCGCCGACATGGTTTAAACCATCTCTGTGCCGGCGGGATTGGCGGCGCGAGCGGGCCCACAGGGTCCTGGAGGGGGGGGGCGTGTGGCAGTCGGACCCCAGGGGGTGCCCCCACGGTCGACTGGCTCGCGATCGGGGCCCACCGATCGGCGGGCGGGCACTCCTTTTCTTCCGCCGCCACCACGGCCTCCACCATGGCGGAGGCGGAAGAGACCCCCCTACCGCGCATGCGTCGATGGTGACGTCAGTGGCCGCTGACGCTCCGGCGCATGCGCGGACTCACGCCGGCCGGCGAAGGCCTTTCGGCCAGCTCCCGACACCAGCCGGCATAGCGCCAAAGGCCGTTGGCGCCAGTCGGCGGAGCGGGAGCCACTCCGGCGCGGGCCTAGCCCCTAAAGGTGCGGAATTTTCCGCACCTTTTGGGGAGGCCCGATGGCGGAGTGGTTGGTGCCACTCCGCTACGCCGGGACCCCCCTGCCCCGCCCCGCCCATGGAACTGGTAGCACGGTAGCATTGTGGATAGCAGAATTGCTTCACAGCTCCAAGGTCCCAGGTTCGATTCTGGCTTGGGTCACTGTGCGGAGTTTGCACATCCTCCCCGTGTGTGCGTGGGTTTCCTCCGGGTGCTGCGGTTTCCTCCCACAGTCCAAAAATGCGCAGGTTAGGTGGATTGGCCATAATAAATTTCCCTTAGTGTCCAAAATTGCCCTTAGTGTTGGGTGGGGTTACTGGGTTATGGGAATAGGGTGGAGGTGTTGACCTCGGGTAGGGTGCTCTTTCCAAGAGCCGGTGCAGACTCGATGGGCCAGGTGGCCTCCTTCTGCACTGTAAATTCTATGATCTTATTGAATGACAAGAGCACGCTCGAGGAGTCAAATGGATTACTTCTGCTCATAATTCATTGACGGGAATCTCCGATCCCGCGCCGGGTCGGTAAATCGCCGGGGGGCGTGCAAATCCCACCACGCAACACCAACGCCGGGCTGCCGATTCTCCGGCTTCCAGAGAAGCAGCACCATTCGCGCCAACGTGGTTGTCGGTAGGGGGCCGTTGAAAGCGGCTGCCCCAGCGATTCTCTGCGCTCTATGGGCTGAGTGCCCGCCGAGTTCCACTGGCATAGTTTGCATGTGGTCCGACCCAGCGAGACCTCGGCTTTCAGGCTGCGGGGGCCGTCCTGAAGGGGGGGGCAGGGGGAAGCTGACTCCAGGGGGTTCCTCCACGGTAGCCAGGCCCACGATTGGGGGCAACCGATCAGTGGGTGGGCTCATTCCGGGGGGGTGGGGGCTTTGTTCCTCCGTGCCAGGCCCCTATAGGGCTCCGCCATATTGCCTGGCGGGCGATGCGGATACGGCAACCCACAAGCATGTGTGGACCCGCACTGGTTGTAGCGCAGACCCAAACTGGCCTTCGGCGCCGGAGCAGCGCACAGCATTCCGCCACCATTCTAAGCCCCGGTGAAGGGGTGAATGTCTGGGCCTGGAGGCCCATTGACGCAGGCATTGCTCGCGCCAGTTTTGACGCGGCCGGGATTTCGGAGAATCTCAGCAAGCATCATGCAGTTTGCAGTAGTGCATAACCAAAGGGTCTGATGACTGGTTCAACTATAAGCACTGGACGATGATTTTTTTCCCCATTCCCAATATGATGCTTGACACGCTCCTGGCCGTACATTTATGGCTTCTGAGGGCCGTGTGCTTTCTGATGGCCCAAAACCCTGTGGTGCTCAGGTGAATTTATAGATTATTGCATATTACAAAATATAGTGCACCTGTCATGACAAAACAAGATACCTCGCATCTTAGTGTAAGTCTCATTCATCCTTGGGTCACATTTATGAAGCTACTTGGAACTCTTTGATCTAACGATCAAATCTTGTTGCCCAATTTTCAAGGGCCAGATTTTTGGGAAATCGGGCCTACTCTGGAGGCATTTAAAATGGTGGATGAAACCTGAATTTAGAAGTCCCGGCCCCATTTCCAGCAGATTCCAATTTGTTGCCTGGGGAAGAGAAAGGCGGGAAACCTGAATTCAGCAAGGCCATTTTAAATTAGTGCTGAGTTCAAACAGACTGCATTTTTGTTATTACAGGGTCTTTGGTTGAAATGGGAGTCAGGAATTCATGGAGATGTGAATACTCTTGAAGAGGGGATAAAGTCTGTTCAAGTGTCATAGCCTGAAATTATTGAAATCGTCAGCTCTTTAAATATGAACAAATAACTCTCAGCAACTGTCAGTTAGTGTAGAAAAACTAACACCTGCTGCAGGAGTGTATTGATAGGTAGGCTTAGAAAACAAATTAGCACCTAATCCTGCAGTTTTAAAAGACTTTATTGTTGACATTTCCAAGGTGTTGATATTATAGCTGGGCACATTATGAATGCTTCACTAGGTTTAAAACAAAACTAAACTACTTCTCGGTGGTGGTGGTGTGGGAGGGTTGAATCCACATATAGACTGATAGGTTTAAAGGGACATTAAAGGTTTAGCTATCTTTAATGTGGTTAATGAATAAAAGTTCATTTGGTTTGAAAACAGATTGACCTAACGGATTAAAAATTTTTTGAATAGGTTTCATGAATTAGATTTTTTTTAGTATGAGGTGTGTATGAGTGAGAGCTTTCTTTGAAGTTTATTTTTTTAAATCTTCGCATGGCTCCTGAGATCTGCCCATAGTGGATATTGGGTGAGTGGCTATGGAGGAAGTCTGGGGGATATAAGGTGGCATAGAGATATGAACGACCATGAAATTGGCATGATTGCATGTGGATATTTGACAGCATGGGGCTGAGTGGGAAGGGAAAGGCCTAACAGCCTATTATAAAACTGTTGCTGGGTCAAAATCCTGGAACTCCCTCCCCAACAGCACTGTGCGTGTACCCACACCTCAGGGACTGCAGTGGTTCAAGAAGACAACTCACCATCGCCTTCTGAAGAACAATTAGGGATGTCCAAAAATGCTGGCCTCGCCAGCAGAGGCCATATCCCGTCAAGTTTCTTTTTAAATTCCAGCCCCACTTGACCTGGAGTTGCAACACAGATCACATTAGATTTTATTTAAATTACCCAAGGTCCTTGGTTGAGTCCAATAAATTACTCACCAGGTTTGTGACTTTAAAACTGAAGTAACCTTTTATTATATACAGTATTATAATTAAATGGGTAGAAAATGTAACTGACTATATACTGCCCCTTTCCCAACACCTTCCTAACTTGCCCCACTCTTTATTCTTACTGACAAACAACATAGAGGAGAAAGGGTGGTGGAAAGAGAAAGAAAATATTAATAAAAAGGGTAAGGATGATGTATTGGGATGACTTCCATTCAATGTCTTTCTGAAGTTCAGGCTTTCATTTTTCTACATCTTCCTCTAGACTTGAGATGGTTTTCTCTGGCAAGGGTCTCTACTTTCTCTGCAGACTCAGTATCGTTTCAGGTTTCCAGCAAAGGAACTGCCAGACATTCACTGCTTTCAAAACAACAGAGCAGTTCTTTCACTTCAGCAAACAGGAGAGAGGAAAAATGAGTTCCTTATATTTCCAAGGTCCATACACTTCTGCTAAATTCTCTCAGAAAGCAACATGCAGGAACCAATCACTTACCTTTGTCAAGCAGAGCACTGTCCCTGGCCAACCCACTGGTTGCCAGTTAACTAATCAAACCAACTCCCTCCAAAGCTGGTTTCCAAGATGCATTCAGTAGAGAAGAGTCTGGCTACTCTTTTCTAAAATACAAAACCTGGGAATACAGTGTTCTGGCAAGCAGGCTTTTCAACTTTGAATCTTCTGCTTAAAGGTACATCCCGATTAACAAAACCAAAATAAAATAAATGGGAACAAAGGAAATAAACAGGAAGGACTCTTACACCAGGCTACCTCAGAAATCATCTGCCTCTGTGACTGACTCCAAACTGTATCTGGCGGCAGCAGGCCTGACTTGAGCTAACCACCGCCTCCATGGCAAAAATCTAGCCCCAAATAATTTCATTGTGATGGTAATGTTTTGAATTTTACTCTAGAAGCTAATTTGGCTCCATTTAAAACTCAGTGCCTTCTTTTCATACATTAGTACCATGCCTAATCAGGAGGTATCTACTTAAAACTGCACTCAAATACCCAAACCAATTATTTGGACAGGCCATCTAATAAAATCTGAAGTGCGATATATTCACCCAAAAGCACATTTGTCAGAATCAACTGGCGGTTAAGTCAAGTAGAAACAATCCCTCTGAGGGAAAAAAAGCCTATACATGCTGCACATATTTAAACATGAGTTTTAGCATAGTAATGCGATAAAAGCAGGATTAGTTCAACATGGATTAGCAGATTATGTGTATTTTGAACATCTTGGTAAAGTGATATTTTGGCACGCTCAGTATCTCACTGTTCTATAGTTGATGCGGTATGTCTGCCAAGTCTGCATTTCATATGTGGGTATTATTGTGTTTTAACTCCTATTATTATTGCTTCTTTAGATTTCTTATCAGGCAGTGTTCATAACACTTCCTCTGGGAAGATTTTGCTGCTGAAAACTGATGAATGCTAAAATACAAATGTGTGCCCTGCTGTATTTTTGAAGATGTCATGGAAGTTCTGGAACATTCCACAGGTTTAAGTCAGTTTAATGAGTGATAGTTTACTAGTTACCTCATCAACAGAATATCACATTTAGGAAAAATAGGGAAAAAGATTGTCTCCCAGGTTTTATGAACTATACAATAAAACTAATCTACTTCTATACTATGATCTCTGCACCAAGCTACCTTCCCCGTAGGTATGAAATGTGTGGCTTTTCCTGCCAATTCAATATGTATTAATCAGAGACATTATGGTAAAGAATAAAATATAATTTCCACCTCCTCTTACTAAAGGATTTACTTTTTGTCTATAAGAATTACAGTTTGCTGGTGAAATATTAGCTTGAGAATGCTTAAAATAAACTGCTTAATATCTCCATTAACATGTTAAACAAAGTCATATCATGGGCACGATTTAACTGTAAAAATCAGAGTGCGCTCTGGGTAGGATTAGCCGGGCCATTCAGGCGCCACTGTCCAACGGTACTCTGTTGCTCCCCAGAGGCCGCACTGAGCATCATTTCCTGCACTGAGGAGCTCCGCTTTAAAAATGGTGCCCCAATCTCTCAACATCACGATGCGGCACCCTGACCTCCCCCCAATGCCCCGACTCACCTACAGGGGGTCCTTGTGCCCAGCGTACCCCACCTTACATGGGCAGAACAGCCCCTGCCTTGTCCCAGCGCAGGCAAAATGTTAGCTTGGCACTGCCAGCCTGGCACCCAGGTGGCACCAGCAGTGCCAAGATGCTAGCCTGACCAGCGGACGACCACCCGGGAGCCTCCAATTGTCTGGGAGACCCCCCCCCCCCAAAGTGCTGGGGTCTCCTCGGCGATCCGGCGTAATGTAGTTCACTGGGTTTTTTAAGCTCACTGAACTATGTGAGTCTAGATCCCGCCCATTGTCGGCGGGATCCAGGTTGTGACGTCTCATGAGATCTCGCGAGGCGTAACGATCGTCTGGAATTCTGAGAGAGGCCTCTGCCGGGATCTACCTGCCACGTCACACCCCGATTACGACAGGATGTGGCCTGTAAATCGCGCCCCTTATGAATGCATCAAACATTTGTATTTTAAGAGAATAATTTATTATTTTTTATTTTAAAGGGAACTAGCCAATTTGTGGAATTTAAACAGAAGATGAAAACATTCAACCAATCAGGCAACATCTGTGGACAAATTGGACAAGTTAATGTGTCGAGTGTGGTTATAACCTGTCTATTCTCTCCACTGCTGCTGCTCAATCTGATGATTGTTTCCATCATTTTCTTATGCTTGTTTAAGATTTCTAGCAGTTTCCATTTTTTATTGTTAAGTCAATTTGTCAACTCAATTGGATATTCCACTCTAAAATGTATCAATAGGTCACGCAAAAGTAGAATTAAAAGCTTTCTAACTATAGAGGCATAGATGTCTCACAAAATCTTCAGTCTCCAAAGATAACTGCATGAAGAGAATCAACTTGCCTTTGCGGAGAGAAAAAGTGCCTACAGTTAAACTCGGGCCTTATATGATCTAAAGCAAAACATAATCTCTCCTTCCTCTTTAACAATAAAGCAATTTTTCAAAATAGGTCTCGTCAGTAAAACACTTGTGGCCATACACAGGACAGGTACATACTCTCAACCAGGTTATGGTGAAAAATAATTCCCATTGAAGAATCCAGATTAAGCGCAATCAACTTGACACAATTCAACAAACTCATTCTCAATTGCTGCTAGAAGCAATATTTTTTTAAAAATTCTCTTTTGTCCCGACACCATAGTATTTTTGTGAATGCTACAACCTGTTAAAATGTTTAAAGTAACTAACAATAGGACCCTAAGATTAACACATTAGCAGCTCTCTGAAAGAGCTAAAAATTCTCTCAACTCCCTTTCAAATATGCAATTTCATTTTGAATATTGAATCTACTTTCACCTTTTCAGGCAGCAGATTCCAGAAAATAACAACTCACTTCATAAAACACATTTTCCTCATCTTCCCTCAGTTCTTTTGGCAATTACTTTAAATCTGTGTCCTTTGTATAACCCAACTGCCAGAGCAAAAAAGTTTCTCCTTATTTACTTCTATTAAAATTCCTCTTAATTTTCAGCAGCTCTATTAAATCTTCCAATTATCTTCTGTTTTAAGGAGAAAAATCCCAGCCTCTCTCAAAATACCTTGCAACCAACAAAGTACTTTTCAAATGCCACAGTCATGACTAGGTAATCTGTTCTTGTGATCTTGACTCAGGGATAATTACCCTGGCTCTTCTTCATCGTGATACCACGGAATATTTTATCTCCACCCGGGAGGGCCTCAGTTTTACCATCTCATCTAAAAAAACAGCACCTCTGACAGTTTAGCAATCCCTCAGCACTGCACTGGAGTCTCAGTCTTGAGACGCCCAAGTCTTCAGTGGGTGTCAAACCCTGAACCTTGTGACTCAGAGGAGGGAGTGCTACAAACTGTACCACAACTGACCCATGAAGAGATACAATAACAAACAATTCAAACTAAAGTTCTCGATAGTTTCATAATTTTACCAATCCAGCAAGGTTATTTTGATTATTGAGAAGTGATACAATTGCTAATATTTCTTATTCTTTAAAGATATATGTGCCCGATTTCAATAACACAGTTTACAAAATACAGCAGAACCTAATTATCATTGAGTCGTTCCTATTGTAATCTGATCATTTCTTATTTCTAATCCCTACTCTATTTTAGGTCCCAATTACAAGGTCCCTTTCTAAGGTGTATAACATGAATTTGTCACACTTCATATGCATGCACACCTAAATCTATTCACACATAGCCCTGGCATAAGTTAGCCTGGGGGCTAATTTTACTTTAAATAAAAAATGGAAGAATGCCAGTTTTTAAAAAAAGTAATTAATGACTTTCCCACAAAACCTCATTCTTCAGAAATCACACATTCCTGGGCAACTACCTTTCTGTAACTTAGTCGGATAATTAATTACAGGGACTCACATCTTCATACAGAAAGATGGATATTACCGTGACCTATTATTAATAAATGATACATTTACCACTGTTATGTCTGTGTGGCAAACCTGCAATCGTGCCTCAACTCTCCTCAATTATGATGTTTACCTTCTTACCTAATAGAACCTAATTTATAGATGTAAAGAAAGACTTCCAGTTATGCAGCATCCTTCACAGCCTTAGGGCCTCCTGACATGCATCAAAGCCAATTACATAATTTGAAGTGCAGTCACTGTTGTAATGCAGGACAACTCGTTAGCCATTTTGCATACAGAAAAACCTTAAAATACAGCAATGAAATCACCACCTGATTATTTTGTGATGTTGGTTAAGGGATAGGACTCTGGGGAGAACCCCAGGCTCTTCTTCAAAGTAGTGCCAGGGATCTTTTATGGCCACCTAAGTGGGCAGACATGGCATGGTAGTTGTGTGGGGGGTGGGGGGCATTTTGTGCTCAATTCTCTTCAAAAGGACATGAATCCCAAATGCTTGAGATTTGTGCAATCCTGCTTCACATTAAAGACCGATGACTATCAAATTAACTTAAAAATTGAGATTGCGAATCAGATTACTTAAATTTCACTTGTGAAACATCATCAGGTACAAAACAGAGATTATTCATTTGAATTTTTACCAATAGTATATTAATTTTTCTCATCTTTTTTATTGCTTTCTTCTCCTCCATACAAACTTACTTTTTAAATTCCATCTCCTGTTTTCTGAATGTGTTGAAGATACAGTTTACAAAACGTTACCAGCATCTTGATACATTGATCATTTGTTGGCTGTTGTTCATTTCTGCTTTGAGATAGTGAGTGCTGGCACAGCTAAGTCTAATCCTGCCGTTACTCAAGGTACACCCATAGGCAATTAAGAAAATCATCCTTGGGAAAATTAGGACATTGGAAAGTAAACCTCTTAAATATGAATTAGAACTGCCTTTTTGTCATTGTACTAAATTGGCAGTAGTTAGGCAGTTGGAGTTAGTTAATAATCCCTTAAAGCCTACTTACCCAAATCCTGAAACAAGGATCAATACGATCTCTAAGCTTACATGCTTCAAATACATGAGGCAAATCCATTGCTGGGGGATGTGGGCAACATGATCTCTCAGTCAAAATAAGTAAAAATTGACCATTTCACTTTGTTTCCAATCACACAGATCCATCAGGGTCTGCCACAAGCTGTGCAAGTTATTTCTCCTCAAAACGTATTGATTTGTCGAACTGCACAGACTAACCATATACACAGAGAACACTGGTGAGAAGTGCATGCTTTCTGTATCTGACATGTTTACAGTTGTTTCCTGCTAACAATTCCTGTTGGGACTCTTTATACAGTTGAGAGAAAAAGTCTTGCATCATTGCAAATAACAGATTTAAAGAAAGGATTAGTCTCTGGTCACTGGAACTATTCCACTTGCTAGATATTACACAAGCACACATGACCATAGTCCTGGTGAGGCTGTTGGGATTATGACGTGTCTACACCAAGTGCTTTTATTTCCTTTGCACAAACGTGTCTACACCAAGTGCTTTTATTTCCTTTGTACAAACATCAGAACCTGGGCATATTGCAGTGAGACTGTTCCATTCCTCACAGCCTCTCCAGTACTTTAAAGCAGAAGTCAAGAGTGCGATGGAATACTTATCACTCTTTGGATAAGTGCAGCTGCAAAACCAATTAAGAGGCTTGACAAGGCAGTCTACTTGATCTGAAGTCTATGCACCCCTTCCTCCACTAGTGATGGACCGTGGATGCAATGCATACTATCTAGAGGATATACTGCATCAACTCACCAAGGTTTCCTCACAGCACCTTTCGAACTTATGATCTCTACTATCTACATGGATAAGGACAGCAGGAACATGGGAACACCACCTCCTGCAGGTTCCCCTCCAAGTCGCAAACCATCCTGATTTGGAACTACAAGGTTGTTTTGTCATCATTGCTGTGTCGAAATCCTGGAATGTCTTATGTAACAGTATCGTGGTAGTACTTTCACCATATGGACTGCAAGGGTTCGAGAAGGCAGCTCACCATCATTATCTCAAGGGCAACTAGGGATCGATAATAAATACTGGCTTTGCTAGCAAAACCAATATCACAAAAATGAATCAAAAAAATCTTCCTGCTCATCAATATAATTGAATATTATTTATCATTACACCTTTTTAACTACTAACATAAATCATGAGATATTGTTTCTGGTGTGCTGCTACAAGTTGTGAGGAGGTGGGAGAGGTTAAGCTGGAGGGAGATAATGATACAAACTTATCCTGAGCAAAATGAGGAAAGGATTATCTAAGAAGTTTGTCCAGAAACAGTAAGTGGTTGCTTTTAGCAGTTTCTGGAAAATAACAATTACTTCCATTTATTTAGTGGTGTGAAACATCCTCAGGCACGTCATGGGAGAGTAATGGAGGCAATGGGCTGGATCTTACATTCTGCTGTCAGTGGATTTGAAGGTGTAGTGGCACTTAACATCCAGTGGGTGACCTGCCCACCCCCTTAACTGCCTCCACCGCAAATTGACCAGTGGTGTCAGGCTGTCAGCCAGTGAACCAACTGAGGCCCTTAGGCAGGCAATCAATACCCACATAAGGGCTTCATCCCACCACCACCAGGATTTAATTAGTGGTGTGAGAAGCCCATACCAGCACCCAGCCCAACAGATTTCCCTGCGGAGGCTGTGGTGGGTGGTGATAGTCACTCCTTAAACAGCCTCTAGGTCCATTCAGGCCCTCTGGGTATTACCCCCCAACCATATGTTGCCCTTCCCCAATAGCCTCTCGAAATGCAGCCTCCCATCCCCTGCCAGCCCCAGCAAGACGTACAAACCCGTCTCAAGTTTCAATCAACATTGTATACCGCCTCAAGCCTAGTGTAGTATCCACAGAGGCCTTTCTTCCTGGTCGTGCTGTTAGGACTGGATAGCTGACAGTCTCTGATTGGCCAGAAACTCTCTGAGGCAGGACTTGTCACTGGGAGGTGGAATCCAGCCTCCAGTTTATTAAGCCCAATTATTTGCTTCCCCCCGAACCTTTGGGTATGGGGACCATGGTGTCCCATAAAATCTAGTTCCTGACTATTCCCAAGAGTGGGGAATATGTGGATGGATGTTCTCACCCTGCAGCTTAAGAGTAAATAAGAGAGAGAGAGAACTAGGAGGATAGTGCGGATGAATGTGTGATTAGAGAGGTGGCGCAGGAAGGTCATTAACATAATTTCTGGGAGAAATGGGACCTGCACAGACTGGATGGGTTTCATTAAAACAGAGCTTGAACCAATTTTCTTGCTAGTGTTCTGGGCCAGGGTTTAGAGAACCCCAAAGTGTATCATGGAGTTCACCTGATCCACAACTTTTAATAAGATTGTGGTACGGGGAGCACACGGCCCATTCTACAGGTGTGGTACAGCAGAAATGGAAAAGTATTTTTTAAAGCAAAACAATGTTTATTCTATGAACTCAAGTTAACCTTTTTAAAACATACAGTGAACATTTTAGCAACCATTAATTCAAATACAACCCCCAAAGAATACAACACTAAGTAATTCTTTAAGCTTTCCTTTTAACATCCATAAGACTTAAAACACCTTTTACCAGAAGCACATCAGCTTAAAGTCACTCCTGTTATTAGTTTCAAATCACCAGTATCGATTTACAGTCTATAGATTACAGAGAGTGACTCTAATAGACCTTCTGGCTGTGACTACAGCTATCCAGCTCTGAAAACGAAACTAAAACACACCCTGCAGCAAACAGCCTAAAACAAAAGTAAAAAGCTGACAGACAGCCCAGCTCCACCCACTCTCTGACATCACTGCAGTAATAAACACCTATTTCTTAAAGGTACTCTCACTACAGATACTTATATACACACCCATTTATAAACACCCATTTCTTCAAGGTACTCTCACATGGCACTAGTGCTACTGGGAAGTGTAAAACAATTGGGCAGAGGTGTGGGAACCAAGTGCTAACGCTAGAGAGGAATACCATGGTGCAAAAAATATTAGTAAAGACAGATAGTACTGGAGTAGGAAATAAAGTATTTTGTTGATTCAGCTGAAGAGGGAAAGTAATAAATTCTAAATGAGGATTACAGTGGACGTATGTGAATGCGCAGTGTGTGGTAAATAAGATTGGTGAGTTGTAGAAGCAGATAGCCACATGGACGTTATGATGAAAAGAGAGACCTGGTTCAAAAAAGGGTAGGATTGCACATTATGTATTCTAGGTTACAAGCTGCTCAGGAAAGGTAGGAAATGAGGAGGCATGATTAAAGCTTCACACTGCTGGAGAGAGTGGATGTGCCAGAGAGGTCAAGTGCAGAATCTATTTGGCTAGAGATACAGAACAAAAAAAGTGCAATTACATTGCTCAGTGTAGTCTATAGGGCATCAGCGAGTGGGAAAGACAATCGCAGAAAAGTGCAAAAACTATACTAATTATCTGAATAAAGACTGCGACAGCAATAGTGTTGTCGAATCCAACAAAGTGACCACACGGGAACTCGTGGTTGGATGCAAAACTAACACAGGTTTATTTTTCATACAGTAATTCCTCCACCCCCCGAAGGGAACCTGCACCCAGGTCGGCATTTATATACTGAGAGGCTCCCCTTGTTAAGGGGCAAGCCCTGTCCTTTCATTGGGGAAGGTCGTATTCCGATGGCGCAGGAAGGAGGGCGTTAGACATAACATAATTTCTGGGCGAAATGGGACCTGCACAGACTGGATGGGGAAACAGACGGTGCCCACTTTGTGACCTCCGAGGAGGTTAGAACAAGTGTAAAGGGCAGAGAGGGGCGAACCTTCATTTAATGTGTTCAGGATAATATTCTATAGCAGAGGCACTGCTGGACTTGCTTCTTGGGTATGAGGTAAATCAAGTGTATCAAGCATCAGTAGAGGAACATTTAGGGGATGGTGATCATTGCATCTCATAAGGTTGGCTCTGGAAAATCCAAAGGAAGAATAATTAACTAGGAGGAAGACAACTTCAAAGTGTTAAGAATGGATCTAGCCCAGATAAATTGGGATCAAAAATTAGCAGGCAAAACTGCAACTGAATTATGGTCTGCCTTTAAAGAAGAGATAATTTAGGTACACTCAAAGGCCAGAATTTCCCGGCGGTTCCCGCCGACGGCATCTTCTGGTCCCGTTGACGGTGAATCCCTGCCGCAGGTTTCCGGGTCGTGGGGGGTTCATTTAATGGGAAGCCTCGTTGACAATGGCATGATGAGAAGATCCTGCGGCTGGCCAATGGTGTGCTGCCTCCGCCACCGTAAAATATGCGGCGGGGGCAGAAAATCCTGCCCTAGGTGTATTTCCACAAAAGGACAAGGTAAGGGATACAAATCTAGAGCTCCTTGGGTGATGAAAGAAATAAAGGTTAAAATAAACAAGAAAATGTGTGCTCGTGACATGTCTAATGGGCAATACAATTGAAAACTAATAGAAGATTCAGGGGGGAAATAAAAAAGCAGATAAGAGAAACAGAAAATACGAGTGCATATGAGAAAAGACTGGCAGCTGACATAAAAGGGAATCGTAGACTTTTATCGACATATGAATAGTAAAAATTTGGTTGGAGGACTGGGGCCAATTGGGGACCAAGAAGATGATTTACAGATGGGGGCATGGGGAATGGCTGAGGTTAAATGAATACTTCACGTCTTTTTTTACCAAGGAAAAAGATTATGCCCAGGCCATGATGAAAGAGAAGGGGTGGGATACTCCGTTAGCCGTCGCTGAAATCGGGGCGTGCGATCGGGCGGAGATTAGCTCTCGATGCCGAAATCATGGCAGGCGCTGGTTTGAAGCCGTATTGCGATGCTCTGCCTCCTCGAAAACGGATTCAATGTGATGCACGGCGCGTGTAGTTGAAACACCATTTGCATCTCATCAGTGGGCCCACCCGCGATGCCCCGCCTCCGATGGGCTGAGTGCCCAATGGTGCAGTCCACGTGTGCTCTCACAAATCGTGAACTTGGCGTGGAGGCTGTTGAGAGGAAGAAAGGGCGCACAGACATTGTCCAGTACCGCCATACTTCACCGACAGTCCTGCCGCTGGCCGGGGGGGCTTCAGCCAGGGCTGGGAGGAGTAATGGGGGTAGCCAGGAGGTAGGCTGTGGGGTCGGGGTGGACAGGTACGCAGCACCATTACAGCATCCGGCAGGTCAGCCATGTGCTGCGCATTTCGCTGACAGCCACCTATAAACCTGGTGCCCTGGGTCGTATAGGTGACCCCTCGGGGCAACCTTCTGGCTCCAGGCGACCCATCAGCTGTATGGGCGCTCCAGCACAACCTGTCCCATCGTTTCGGCCGCGATCAGTGAGTACGTGTGCGGGTTGCATAGTTTAAGCGCGGCTGCAGTTTGTCAGCCCTGTGAGTGTCCATCACGGGCTCGGAATTCCGGCACTGTTTTTTGTGGGTTTTGCTGGTGTTCAATGCGGCGCTGGTGCTAGCCCCTCACCAGTAGTGGAATTGGTGCAGCTGTGCACCAATTTGTCTGACATGGAACTCCACGGATTCTCCTTTGGTGTCAGCACTTAGACTCAGAAACGGAGCATCTAGCCCAAGGTACTTACGCATGAAAACTTTAACATTGATAAGGAGGAGGTATTGAATAGGAGGTCTGTACCAAGGAAACGGAAGGAAATGAGTGAAAATTGCAGAGGTCACAATTTTCCGACTTCCTTAGACTCAGGGGCGGTGCTAGAGCACTGGAGAATAGCAAATGTTACACCTTCATTCAACAAATGGTGTAAAGATAAGCCAAACAACTAGATGCTGGTCAGTTTAACCTTCATGGTAGGGAAGCTTTTGTTTTTTAATGTTAAACATGTATAAAGCACTGGCCCAACCTCATTATCTGGAAAGGAAAAAACTGCAGGGCTATAGAAAAAGCAGAGGGTTGGTATTTTGTGAATTGGTGCTTCAGAGGACCAGCACAGATATGATAGGCTGAATGGCCACCTTCTTTGCTGCAACCACTCTATACATTTAGGTTATGGGGCTGGGGGAGGCATTGAAAGGAGTGAATCTTTGGAATAATGACTAAATAAGATGTTTCTAAGTATAGTATTTTTCTAAGCATTATTTGCATTGACATCTTCAAAACTTCATATGCATACTTTTGTGCACCTGAAGTACATTTTGGGAATTTGGTACATTCTCCCATATTTCTCTAACAATTGAAATGAATGGATAGAAAACCATATCGGTGGTATTTCTGAACTTCTTCTGTGCCTTCCGGCCAATACAAAGCTTATCACAAGCATTGAACAGTCATTTACCCTGCTGTCACCAATAGCTTTCAAAAATGGTCCATTTCGTTTCTATCTTTAATACAAGGAAGATCCTTTAAAATCACAATTAATGGCTTTCCGTCTTTGTGCTGCCAGTACGTTTCCACAAGTAATAATTTTTGAAAGCACTATTGACTCAAACCTTCAAGGGCAGCACGGTGGCACAGTGGTTAGCATTGCTGCCTACGGCACTGAGGACCTGGGTTCGAATCCCGGCCCTGGGTCACTGTCTGTGAGGAGTTTGCACATTCTCCCCGTGTCTGCGTGGGTTTTGCCCCCACAACTCAAAGATGTGCAGGGTAGGTGGATTGGCCACGTTAAATTGCCCTTTAATTGGAAAAAATTATTGGGTACTCTAAATTTATTTAAAAAAACAAGAAAAAAAAACTCAAGCCTTCGAATTTTTTGAACAGCATCGACTTCCCATGGGAAGTCTTTTTGCAGATGCTTTCACTTGTACTGCGGCCTCACGCGAGTCCCGCTAATTCGACACAGACTAGGGATTAAAACTCATGTCCCAGTAATCCATAGTTCAGTAGCACACAAAATGAAATTAAAGTTGTGGCAATCCCAGTGTAAACTGTAGTCTGTTAATCATTGCACTTTGTAACAACTGATTTGGTTTTAAAGATTGGAATGTGCACACATTCGTAACAATATGTTCATATCAAACAGATAAAATAAGTATAGTAAGAGGTCTTACAACATCAGGTGATGAAGGAGCTGCATTCCGAAAGCTTGTGATTCGAAACAAACCTATTGGATTTTAACTTGGTATTGTAAGACTTCTTACTGTGCCCACCCCAGTCCAACGGCGGCATCTCCACATCAGAAAACAAGTACATTAATGGTTCTAGCAATGTAAATAATGAATAGGATTATTGGCAGGAGAAATTACGTTTAATTTATAGCTTTCATCATGGAATAGCACAGTTAATTTTGTTTTCCTTCTGCTGAACTATCAACTCAGGAAACGCACACTCTTGAAACAAAAGGCGCTTGAATTTATGTGGTACTGTTCACTCCTTTAACTATACAAAGCACTTCACAGCCAATTAAATATTGAATACTGACATAGTTCGACAAATGCTCCAACGAAGCAACAATTTGTATTTCTGTAGCGCCTTTTACATACTGAAACATTCCAAGGTGGTTTGCAGGGGCACAGTTGTTGATGAATGAGCAATTAATATGCTTTAATGAGGAATAACTGTTGGCCAAGAGAATTCCCCAACTCTTGTTTGAATAGCTGAAGTGATGTTAATGGTTAAATTATAACCTTTAACCGTGCCCTAGTATTACAGAACTTGGTTTAGCATTGTCAATACTGACTGCGTGTCTGCACAACACATACTGTCTATCACCCTATGTGCTGTGATCTTCACTTGTTCTACGATCTGCAGCGACTTCCATGATTTTCACAGCTTTTTCCCTAACGCTTCCTGCTAAATTCTCACTTTCTGACTGTTCTTGCTGGGTTGTCTCATCTCACCTGCACTAGAAAGCCTTTAGGCGATGCAATTCTCTGTATTATCACCTTTAAAAACACCGACAAAATTATTTGTAGTTAGCATAAAACTAGAATTTCAATGAGATGCCTAATTTCATCCTCATTCACGTAGTTCCTAAAATTGCACCTCCACCTTCACATCTGCTAAACTGTTCCTGTTCTGGCAATCTGAAAGAACACACAGCACTTCTTCCTCATTAGTCACACACTAAAAATGAAAATTGATACGCCGGATTCTCCGTTTTAGAGACGAAGGGCGCGATTCTCCGCCCCCCACGCCGGTTGGGAGAATAGTGGGAGGGCCTCCCGACATTTTTTGCGCCCTCCCACTATTCCCCCCCCCCCCCCCCCCCCTCGCCCGACCCACGTCACGAATCGGAGCTCGCCATTTTTTACGCCGAGCGGCGAATCTCCGCGGCCGATGGGCCGGGCCTTTACGCCTGTTTTTTCACGGCAGCAAACACACCTGCTTGCTGCCGTCGTAAAAACAGGAGCTGGATGCCCGTTTGGGGCGGGAGCACCACCGTTGTGCTCGGGAGGGGACAGGCCCGCGATCGGTGCCCACCGATCGTCGGGCCTGCGTCCAAAAGGGACGCACTCTTTCCCCTCCGCCGGCCGACAAGATCAAGCCGCCACATCTTGTCGGGCGGCGGTGCAGAAATGCGGAACCGCGCATCAATGGCTTGATGACGTCACCCGCGCATGCGCGGGTTGGAGCCGGCTCCAACCTGCGCATGCGCGGCTGACGTCATACAGACGCCAGCTGCGCGTCATCTTGGCGCGCGGCCTTCATGACGGTCGTTAAGGCCGCGATTCCGTGATTCCCGGGGTCCCGCTCCCAGCCCCGATGGGGGGGGGGGGGGGGGGGGGGGGGGGGAGAGAGAGATTTGGGTCCCGGGAACGGGCGTGAAGACTGCCATGAAACATGGCCAGTTTCACAGCAGCCTTTACGACTCTGCATTTGCGGAGAATCTCGGCCTAAGTGCTGACGCTGGGACTGAATTGCGTGAGTTCTATCGCCCCGAAAGCGGCGCTGGGCCCAGTGCGATTCAGGACATCACCATGGGCTGGCACAGGCGCCACGTGGAACTAGTGCAATTCCAACGAACGCTGGCCTGTGATTTACTGGGGTCGGGATTGGCACACGAGAGCCTGCCAAGGTGCAGCCGCATATAAGCACTCCACTCACAACACACTCGCGTTCCAGCCAAAAAGATGCCACCCCGAATACCGACACCAAAGTTTGCTGATGCTGAGCTGGAGATGCTAAGGATGCTGTGGAGGAGAAGGGGGGACACCCTGTCCCCCGGGGTGGTAAGGAGGCTACCACCCGCAGATGTCAACCGGGCCAGGGCATAGGTTTGGGGCCTCACGGTAGCATGGTGGTTAGCATCAATGCTTCACAGCTCCAGGGTCCCAGGTTCGATTCCCGGCTGGGTCACTGTCTGTGTGGAGTCTGCACGTCCTCCCCGTGTGTGCGTGGGTTTCCTCCGGGTGCTCCGGTTTCCTCCCACAGTCCAAAGATGTGCGGGTTAGGTGGATTGGCCATGCTAAATTGCCCGTAGTGTAAGGTTAATGGGGGGATTGTTGGGTTACGGGTATACGGGTTACGTGGGTTTAAGTAGGGTGATCATTGTTTGGCACAACATCGAGGGCCGAAGGGCCTGTTCTGTGCTGTACTGTTCTATGTTCATAGGTGGCAGAGGCCATGAGTGCCGTGGGTTCCACCATCAGGACAGACCAGCAGTGCACAAAGGAGCCGCATGACCTCCTCAGGGCAGCGAGGGTGAGTCACTACCATCGTGCCACGGGCACCAATGCCCCCCCCCCCCCCCCCCCTCTTTCAGCCCCCGCCAGGCAGACCGGTAGCCAGCGCTGGGCAAGAGTGAGCAACCCCCAAGGCCAGCCAGGGTGTGCCACCTCCACTATCGTATCCTGACACCAACTCCATCCCACACACCCGTAGCGCCCCCCTACTCCCTATAGGCGACTGAACCCCACCCGCTGGCAGTCCACGCTCACCCCACCCTGCACCACATGCCAACATCAGTGCTGCCTGCCATGGCCGGGATCCTTGCACACACAAGCCATTAGCTGTGGACTCACTGTGCTTTCCACATCCAAGTGTTCACACTGTGCATTTTTGTCCCCCTAGAAGGCAGCCGACAATCGCTGAGAGAGAAAAAAGACCGGAGGAGGAGGCCCACCAAACCTGCGGCACCTCACGTCACAGCGCAGAGGACGTTGAACATGGTTGATGGGGTCAGAGAGTCACCAAGTGGAGGTTGGCATCAGAGAACCAAGTGAACCAGAGTGAATAGCAATGATCCTCTTGCACAGGTGGTTGGGGGAAAGATGTTCGAGCAGCCGCCAGGTAGGCCCTCCAGTTGGAGAACCTGAAGGCGATTGCATTGTCCCATGCACACTTCCCTGGCTCACATGTGCATGAGGTGCATCTTGTGCATCATCTGCATGTTCATGGAGTGATACCCCTTGCAGTTTGTGAACTGCACCCCCTCATGTGGCGGTGTCCATAGGGGAAAATTCATCCCGATTATCCCCTGGACCTGGGGCATCCCGGCAATGGCAGCAAACCTTGACGCTCGAGCAATCTGGTGGGCTCGGCCCATATTCAGGTTGATGTACTGCGTCACCTGGGCATACAGGGCCTCACTGATGGCGCGGATGCACCTGTGCACTGACAGGTACCCACGTGGCGCCTTGAAGGACCTGAATGCAAACAGGGTCAGGGCGGCCGTCACTTTGATGGCCCGGGTGTCCTCCTCTATATCCTCGCGGTTCAAGATACGCCATGATGTGGCCTACTGTCTCCCTAGTCACGCAGAGTCTTTGATGACGTGCAGGTCCTTGAATGTCGGGCGTTGCCGGTACACACGGGACCTGATACTGTGCCACTTTCCCACCTTCTCCTCGACCTGTTGGGAAGCCGGCTCTCCATCCTCACCGACTGGTTCCGGTTTCTCTAGGGCAGACTCTGCTGCTGCAGGGCTCTCATTCAGCAGCTCCTGCTCGTACAGCTGCAGTGCGTCCGCCACGACTGTGATGGCTAGACAGATGCCAACCACTCCTGGGTGGATACCAAAATCCATGCAGTGGGTAAAGGGCAGAAATGTTATCATGGCAGTTACCCGCATTCCCAATCAGGTCCGGCAGGCTACATGGTGGCCCCAGCCTGCATTGCAGCCCCCGCACGTCCCTACCCTCCCATTCATACCTCGACCCCCGGCAGTTCTCCGACGCTTTGCCCTACGCAAAGCACCCTTGGCCTCATCGGTGTCTGGCGCCGCGGGGCCCTCTGATTCCGAAACCTGTCCCTACTGGTAGCTGTACCGGTGACTGACACATCCCACGCCAGCACCAGGCTCTGCAGCCCCTGTCCTGTGCCTTCCTCTGAAGTCTACACTGGGTGTCCTCCTTGGGTGGTGATTACCGGCAGGGTGGTGCGTAATTGTAGGGGGGGGGGGGGGGGGGGGGGTTTGGTGGCTGACACTCCATGCAACCACAGCCCTCGGTGGGCGGCCAGTGGAGTGTGCAGCCTTGCAGGCTGCCTTGTAGGCTGCGGCAATTGCGGTTCATGCCTGAACACCACGGGGGAGGCACCCCGACCCCACGGCCCATCACCCACCACTACACTCCCCGTCTCTGGCATATGCACCCCCCAGTCAGCAGCAGGACCATCAGCCCATGCCTCTCTCACCCTCATCAACCACTGCTCCAGTTTCCCGATTTTAACCATGCCACCGGTTCTTCCTCAAGGCTGAGTTTGCGGGAGGGCCGGAGAATACCGGGGTGGGCCCGTTAATGATATGCCAATGGTCATCACTGTACAATTTGCATACCCACGCCGATATGCGGCGTAGAATGCATTCACACCGCTATTGAGGCACTGGAACATGGCATTCTGTGGGCGCCCAGCTCCGGCCTCGATTTTCAGCTCATGCATAATTCTTCGCCCAATTGCGCTTCCGCGTCGCTGGACGAAGTATCCCACCGTGCATATATTATACGAACATTCAAGAAAGGTCAAGAAAAGACCAATGGGCTATCCAGTTTCTCTTACCATGACATGGCACAGACTATACACGCCATCAACCCACCATCCTATCATGCAGTTAATTATTTGACTGGCACCAAAGTATGTCAAATCACTGAGGCATGTAAATTATATGGTGTGTCATATTTTCTAAGGATTAGAAAATCTGTAAAAATAGGCATGTTTTAACACATTTATATGCTGCCTGCCTTAAAGGTAGCACACTGCAAAAATGCAAATACAACAGCAGCAATAACAATTAATATTTATATTGCACATTTAACATCGTAAAATGTCCCAAGTTGCTTCACAGGAATATGATCAAACACACAGAGCAACAAAATAAGAGATTTAGGTGAGATGAGCAAAAGCTTGGCCTTAGGAATAGGCTTTAAGGAGGATTTATCTTAAAGCTGGAAAGTCAAGTAGAGAGACAGAAAGGCACAGGGAGGCTGTTGAGGTCTAAGCAACTGAAGGCACAATCAGCAGTGGGGGAGCAATTATAATTTTGATCGCTCAAGAGACCAGAATTAGAGGAGCACAGATATCTTGATGGATAAAACCACAAGACATAGGAGCAGAGTTAGGCCACTCAGCCCATTGAGTCTGCTCCATCATTCAATCATGGCTGATATTTTTCTCAACCCCATTCTCCTGCCTTCTCCCCATAACCCCTGATCCCCTTATTGATCAAAAACCTATCTATTTCTATTTAAAGACACTCAGTGACTTGGCCTCCACAGCCTAGTGCGGCATAGAGTTCCACAGATTCACCACCCTCTGGCTGAAGAAATTCCTCCTCATCTCTGTTTTAAAGGATCGGCCCTTTAGTCTGAGATTGTGCCCTCTGCTTCTAGTTTTCCTACAAGTGGAAACATCCTCTCCACGTCAACTCTATCCAGGCCACACGGTATCCTGTAAGTTTCAATACGATCTCCCCTCACTCACCTAAACTTCAACGAGTACAGACCCAGAGTCCTCAACCGTTCCTCATACGACAAGCTCTTTATTCCAGGGATCATTCTTGTGAACCTCCTCTGGACCCTTTACACGGCCAGCATATCCTTTCTCAGATACGGGTCCCAAAACTGCTCACAATACTCTAAATGAGGTCTGACCAGAGCCTTATACAGCCTCATAAGTACATTCTGGTCTTGTATTCTTGCCCTCTCGACATGAATGCTAACATTGCATTTGCCTTCCTAACTGCCAACTGAACCTGCACGTTAACTTAAAGAGAATCGTGAACACGGGCGGCACGCGGCACAGTAGATAGTATTGCTGCTTACGCCGCTGAGGACCTGGGTTCGAATCCCGGCCCTGGGTCACTGTCCGTGTGGAGTCTGCACATTCTCTCTGTGTCTGCGTGGGTTTCACCTCCACAACCCAATGATGTGCAAGGTAGGTGGATTGGCCATGCTAAATTGCCCCTTAATTGGAAAAAAAAAATTGGGTACTCTAAATTTATTTTTAAAAAGAGAATCATGAATAAAGACTCCCAAATCACTTTGTGCTTCTGATTTCCTAAGCATCTTCCCATTTAGAAAATAGTCTATGCCTCAATTTCTCCTTCCAAAGTGCATAACCTCACAATTTTCCACATTGTATTCACTGGGGCTGGAGATTGGAGAGATAAGGAGGGGCGAGACCATGGAGGGATTTGAAAATAAGGACAAGAATATGAAAATCATGACATTGCTTGGCCGAAGTCAATGTAAGTCAGTAAGCAAAGGGGTGTTAGAGAAATGGGACTGTGTGAGTTGAGGCACATGCAGCAGAGTTTTAGATCAGTTTCAGGCCTATTCAAAGTATTTTGGGAGTGTGGTCACTGTTTTAATGTAAGGAACAACGGAGCAGGCAATTGTGTAGACCAAGGTTCCACATGCAGCAGAGCAATAATGTAGCCCAGCCAGAAGTCATTACCCTCAGGAGAAGAGAGAATTAACGTTAGAGAGTAAAAAATCAACAATGCCACTCCTTTAAGCTCCTACACTGCCTTCACAAGAATATCTGAATCTATAAAAACAGCTGTATCCCAGCTGACACGCATCTCCATGCAATGCAATGGGGCATTGAGATACTGCAGATGTCAGAGGAACTGGTTGCTGTATTTGTTCTCGATTCACACATGAATCTACTTCACGCTGAATTAAGTCTGAATCAGATGGCAATTCAATAAATTTGGGGCTAAACAGGTGTGAACCACCTGGCAGTCTGAACAGCTTGCAGACAAAGTCGATGTCAATTAACATCAGGTGGAATCGATTTCAACTGTTTGATTCTCTTAATCATTTACTAATGATATTGAGAAGCGGCTGGAAAAGCAAAGAGCTGTGCACACATATGCCATATCTGAATTTCTTCTCTTTTCTGCCCCTGTATATTCCTGTCTCGAGTGTCAGCTTTGCAAGAGTATTTGCTGATGCAGGCTGAGAAGGACTATGTGCAACACTAAGACACAAGGGCCAGTTTCATGGACATGCTTTGTCAGCACATAGATGCACTCTCCAGGTTTTCCTGATTTTTCTTCTTGTTAATTGAAGGAAAATTGATTGCGCACATAATTTCTAGGAAAGCTCATTCGGATCAGACATTAAACTGAAGCCCACGTCTATTCCTCAGACGGACAGAATGGACATTATTTGAAAAAACTGCAAGGGTGTTAGTCAGTGCCCTAGCCAATACTTATCCCTCAATCAACATCACCAAAAGATTATCGTTTCATTATAATATTGTCGTTTGTGGGACCTTGTGTGCAATTTGGCTGCTATTTCAAAAGTACTTAATTGCTTTTAAATTATTTTTGTGATGTCCTGGAATTCACATAAATCTTTATTTGCTTCACTCAAAAAGACCCACATTTTATGTGGCTTTCTATTTCACAACAGCAGCACTGCATGTCTATAAAGCACCACGGGGGTTTTACTACTTTAAAGATGGTGTACAAATGCAGCCTGTTGCAGTTGTGATGTTGCCAAAATAATTTATTCATTGTTTTTGCATTCAGACAATGCAGCAGCTTTCTACTGCAAATGTGCTGCCTTACAGCAAAGATGACAGCTTTCGTTCATATAGCTCAAAAATAGAACCCTCTTCCCTCTGAGTTCAATGGTTGGTGGGTTTAACCCTGCTTCATAAAACCTACTATAAACTAGAATGTCACTTCAGTGCTGTGCTAAGAGATTATCTGGCTATTTCACTCAACACTGCCTGTGGATCCTTGCTGTGTGCAAACTGCCATCCATGTTTTCCTATGTCACAACAGTGATTACACTTACTTTAAAAAACAGTACTTCAGCAGCGAAGCACTTTGGGACATCCTCAGAGTTGTAAAAGACGCAACATCATTTTGTTTTTTTTAATTAATAGAAAGTTGTTTATGGTTTTGCCAAACAAGGAACTTCCTCCATCCAGTGGATAGCTCTGAACCAGTGTGGACACTCTCTTGAGCTCTGTCATCTCTCGGCACTGGAACATGCAATATAATAGTTATTTCTAGTTGTACTCTTGCTGAAATGCGAGCAACCATGTACTGAGAGATAAAATAGACATCAAGGGCTTTCGTAACAAGGTTGCTGTATTTTCAGCACTGGTGCATCCACATTATAATGATTGGCCACTCTTTTATGTCTCAGGTATTATATCTGGTTCACACACTTAGAGTTAGGGATTTTAACATTATTTTGAAGTTCAGAAGTGCTTTTCAGAAATAGCAACTTAACTCAACAACCCATCCAATTATGCAAACAAAAATTAACACTTGTGCATTCGCTTAAGTCTTGCGAGTGCCGTTGTCTGCTGGGGGGGGGGGGGGGGGGGGGGGGGGTGGATCATGGAAAAGTTCACAATGTGCCACATTGATGCAGGTCTCCTCCAATTTAGAATCATAGAACACCTACAACGCAGAAGAAGGCCATTTGCCCATTGAATCTGCCCCGACCCTCGGAAAGAGCACTCTACCTATTCCCCCGCCCCATCCCCGTAACCCTACCTAACCTTTGGACACCAAGGGGCAATTTAACATAGCCAATCAACCTATCAAGCCACATCTTTGGACTTTGGAAGGAAACTGAAGCACCCAGAGAAAAACTCACGCAGACACGGGTAATCATAAAGAGACTTTCCGCCGACATAAAATGTGCAATTTGTGCCCCTCGCGAGATTTTCTGCTGTTGTCACCAAACCCGCCCAAGAAGAATGGGAGTGGAAATTCCCGGCTCAGTTTTAGTTGCCTGTCCCAATATCTCTTTCTTTGGCTTGGTGTAATTTTTAAAACATCAAACTTTGCTCTAGTGCAGCACCTTGGGTCATTTTTTAATGTTGTAGGTCCTATATAAGTACAATTAGTTCTTGTTGTTGGGGTTTCCATTCAATAGAATGTGAAATGTGACAAACTGTTGAGTTGGGTACCCGCGCTGAAATTGCGTTTGACATGGGGGAGGAGAATCAACGTTCCTGACGAAATCGGGCCTGGCGCCACTCCGGCGATTCTCCAGGTCCCGGATATCCGCGAATTACGTCGTGCGGCTGGGGGAGCCATTGCTAAAGGCCCGCCCAGCGAACCTCCACTTCCGACTGACCAAGTTCCCGACGGCGTGGAACTAACATGGTCTGGCCGGTTGGGACTCTCGCGCAGCGCTGCGGACTGGCCCTGGTGGGGGGCGGGGGGATCGGGTACCGGTCTCATGGGCATCCGGGGGAGAGATTGGGCCGGTCTGATGCAGGGGCATGCAGCAGATCTGGGGGACTTTGTTTCTTCGTGTGGGTCCGAGTCCACCATGGAGCTCAGCGCGGCCACTGGAGGCCGCCGCCGTGCACATGTGCGGCCCAGAACCGGAAGTGCGGGGGCCCGTATCCGCAGCCAAAGCTGCGTGAATTACAGCGGGCCCCTGCTAGCCCCCTGTAGGTAAGTGAATCAAATTGTATTTGTTGCAGAAAACTGGGGAGCGCAACGGCAGCATTTTTACACCAGCATGGGGACATAGCCCCATTTTGAGAGAATCCAGCCCTAGGTCTTGATGCTTAATTCTGCAGTTCCTGCCTCCACTGAACAAGATTCCCCAGTATAAGAATAGCCTTGCTGCATTTACTCTATAGAGCTGTTAATATTTAGAATATCCTCCCACGCAAAGTCATGGGAGTAAAAACACTTAGTCAATCCAAAATACAATTAAATTCCATACTGTGGGATCAAATTTACTTCAAGACTTTAGTGGGTCTAATGGTCTTTTTCATCCTTGAGTTTTTATCATGTATCAATGCTTTGACCATTTTATTTCACCTTAAGTTTTGGCAAAATAAATACTTTTGTTGAATTTATTTTTAACGCTGAATTTTTATAAATAATTCTCACACTTGAAACAAAAGGGCACCCTTACAAGGGTGGTAATATGCTACACAGAACGTGCTCCCCCCAGCGATTAAGAACATGTTATTCATTAGCTTGTCTGGGTATTTCATAACACCTCTTTCACTTACTATGTTGATGAAATTTCTGATGCCTGTCTGTCAAATTGGGATTGAAAAGAAACACGGGTATCAAAAGTCCATCTACAACAGAAGCTGCAGCTGAGACAGAAAGGCAAGAGAAAAATAGACTGTAGAGGAGTTATTCTGTTTTAAGCCAAACAGGACGACCTACCGAAGTGGATCAGCATAACACGCACATTATTTTCATGTTCTTACATGGAGGTAAGACATACCAAAATGAGCTAAAAGAACCTAATCTTGACTATTACACTGTATGTTTACCGAGCTGTAGAATAAAGTAGTTAAACAATCTGAACAAGGTATGGCCCCATCTAGTGTCAACTCGCTCCTCCTTCAGAAAGATTGAACACATAGATATAGAACAGTATGAATCAACTTCCATAAAATAAATACAATTATAGAAACGGGAGTAGGCAATTCAGTCCCTTGAACCTGTTTCAATATTTAATAGTCTATCACTGTACCTTGACTTGTTTTACTCATCTTTTCTCCTATCCCTTGACATCATTACGTAAAAAAATCTATCAGTCTGAAGCTTGAAAATTTCAATTGACCCAGCATCACTGGCTACTCAGGGCAGAGTTTCAGATTCCCATTGCTCTCTGTTTGAGAAAGTGCTTCCTGGTTTCACTTCTGAATGTCCTGTTTCTAATTCTCAGACTGCTCAGCCCACATAAGGGAGCAACATGAGGAAATACCCACAGCAAACCAGAACTCTTTCTTTTTAAGCAGTGCTCATCCTCATTTGAAAATGAAAAATTCGATCAACTTCATGAAGTATACTTCATGCATACGTTCGAATCAGGTGCATTCAGCCCATTGAGCCTCTTCTGTCATTTGATGACCTGATTATGGCCTCAACTCTACTTTCCTCTCTCCCTCCTATACCTTTTGACTTCCTTGTTAATCAAGAATCCACCTAACTCAGCCTTAAAAAAACTCCATGATTCTACCTCCATTGCTTTCTGGGGAAGCTAATTCCACAAACACTCTGAGAGAAAACATTTCTCCTCATTTCTGTTTTAAAAAGGAGACCCCCCTCATTTGTAAACTGTGTCCCCTGATCGATAGTAATTGCTTCATTTAATGTCTACTTCAAAACTGGGAAGCCGATAGTGAGTATTGGTCATTACTACTGGCGTGAAACAGGTTTGCTAATATGATTGTTTACTTTTCAGATCACGAAAGTGCATAATGTATATCATCCTGTCATTTGCTGTCAGAGTAATGTAGAACAGGAGGAAAAGGAATTGAGATCAAATATACTAAAACTAGCGGAAGACATGGTTAATGATCTGAAACAGAAGACGGGTCCATGAGAAAACCAGAAACATCAGGAGAAAACTGCTAGACCTTAACATGAGAAAAAGTAGAGGCCGTAAAGTGACTTGGGAGCCCAGGTATAGTGATCAGTAAAATGTCATGAATAGGTGCAGAAAATAATTTGAAAGGCTGGCCTTCACGTTGAGAGGAATAGAAATGTTACGTTTCAGCTATACAGAGCCCTGGTTACATCTGGAATACTGTAAATAATTCTGGGTACCAGACCTTCGTAGGGATACACTGGACCTCGATGGGAGTGCAGTGTAGATTTACCAGAATAATACTTGGATTCCAATCGTTAATTTATGAGGTAAGATTACACAAACTAGGGCTGTACTTGCTGGAATTTAGAAGATTATGGGGTAATTTAATCAAAGTTTTCAAGATAACTGAGAAAAACTATTTCCATAATTTGGGGAATTGTGGATTGGGGGCACAGACAAAAAATTGGAACCAAAAAGGTGAAATAGAATAGAGGAAAGAGGACACTGCTAGCCAGGGGGATTTAAGTGTGCATGAGAAAAGGCTTATCCTGGAAGGGGGAACTGTTGCATTTAGTTTGGGTGCAACTCAGATAGCAAACAGCGAAAACTTGTTCTAGGTAATGGGTATGGTCAATATCAACATGAATCAGAGTTGACAAGAAGGGAAGCTAAGAACCAATTAAAGCCGTTATTATCCATAGAATCCCTATAGTCCAGAAGAAGGCGATTCGATCCAGCGAGTCTGCACCGACCCTCTGAAGAGCACTCTACCGTGGCCCATTCACATCCTCTTCCTGTAATTCTGTGCATTGATCATGGCCAATCCACCTAACCTGCACATCTTTGGACACTATGGGGAAATTTAGCATGGCCGAAATCCACTTAACGTATTTTCTGAATACTTCCATTGACTGGGTAGAATGGAAGTCACATCCAGGAGTGAAAAATCCATGAACTAGGGTAGTGGCCAAATGTTTTTGAGCCACTGTGTGTATTAGTGTATGAGGATGGATGCCACATTATATATTGAGCATTTAGTAGCAAATCAAAAAATACTAGCATTCTATATCAAGACACATTAGGTACAGCAAATATTATTATTAATATAATAACACAGGTTAATATTCTAAATGAAAACGGCTGACCTCAGAGCAGCAACTTACAGACCTGCTGAAATTAGAAAACAAATAATGAACTGTAATGGAAATCAGTAAGATAAAAAATACCTGACAGAGTGTGTGCAGTTCAGAAAGGCTCATAAAAGACACAATACATGATCAAATATACAGAAGACTGACATAAGAAAGACTGCATTCATATAACCTTTCATGACCTCCATCTCAATGTGTTGTAAACCACAAGCCAGTTGGCAAAGGATAGAGTGGAGCCAATCTTTATGCACTTTTATAAACTTTTGTTTTGCAGATGTCACATTACAAGAATGCAGCTCCAAACCCCAACTACCCCAATCTCAGTCTGTTCCTATATTTTGCAGTATAATGTTCATAATGCTGAATTAATACCCACCATCTGTATACTATTAAAAACAGAGCATGTCACAATCCCAGAAGTATACAAAAGTGTTGTTGTTTTTGCAACATAGCAAATAGCCAATTTGTGCGCAGCAATTTCCCTCAAACAGCAATCAGACTATCTGTTTCTGGTGGTGTTGGTTGGGAGGATAATTGTTGGTCAGGGCACAGGGATGCTCCTTGTTCTTTTCAAAATAGACCATGGAACCTTTCACATCCACCAGAGAGGGCAGGTGGGATCTTGGTTTAACATCTCATCTGAAAGGTGGCACTTCTTAGAGAGTGGAGCGCTCTTTCAGTTTTGAATTAAAGTGTTGTTATTCAATACTTTGCTGAAGTCTCTAGTGGGGTTTGAACCCATGACCTTGAGACTTAGGCATGAGGGCGACCACAGAGTCAGGGGCACTAAAAACATAAGGCGACTACTTTGCACACACTTCTTGCGAACGTTGATCATAACCTGTCAACTTTGCACACCGGGAAATTAATGGTGCAAAAAAATGAGAAATGCACCTCAGACGTCTTTTTTGTTGCTGAGGTTTCACCACTGGTAATTTGTGAAATCAGCCATAAAAAAACAGCTGTGGATTATTGAAAATAGAATAAGAAAAGCAAAGTTGAAATGCAGATGGCACGGACATTACTAGGATCAGCCTCCTTTACCTTCGGGAACTGAGATAAAAACAAATCCACTCTGATGGAAACAGAGCCTGCATTCGCTGGTGACTGTGAATGTCAACTACACTGCTAATGGGTGTGAGTCAACATCCCTAAAGTTTCCTAATTTGGCACTAATTATTTATATTGGCACCAAATTTACTATTTCAATTCGTGGTCTGATGAAGCAACTGGAGATTTGATATTGGCAAAGTGGGTCGATGCACTCTTGACTTTGGGATTACGGCAGATTGTTAGAACAGAGAATAATGGTTACCTAGCAAAGGAGACAGCCTTTCACAAGGCTGAATAATTTTTCGCTGAATTTGCCAATCTAGAATGTAAATCATTATTTTGAATTCAAAGAGTTAAAGTGCTGGAATGATAATGAACACTTAACCACCAAATGACGATAACGAATAAAATAAATAACTCATATTTATATAGCCTCAAGTGCATCCCAAAGGACTTTCCAGCCAATTTGCACACATCAAGATCCCACAAGCAGCAACAAGATGATGACCAGATCATCTTATTTGGGTGTTAGTTGAGAGGCAACTACCACCAGGACACTAAATCTCTCATGTTCCTAACTTGGGAACATATTGTCCTTCCTTCACTGTCGCTGGGTCAAAATCATGGAATTCCTTCCCTAACAGCACTGTGGGTGTACTGACACAGCAGGGACGACAGCGGTTCAAGAAGGCAGCTGAGCAACATTTTCCCAAGGGCAATGAGGGATGGGAAATAAATCCCAGCGGCGCCCACATCCCCCGAATGAATTTTAAATACACCCACGCCACGTGCAACCCCCCCCCCCTACAAGCAATCTGCTGCAGTTTTTCAAATATGGACACGGGATCTTTTACATTCTTCTTTTACATCCAGATGAATGTAATATATGAATATATAATACATAAGAATGCAAGCTGTTGTTGTTGGAACCAAGTCACTGGACCTGCAATCATGTTGGCTAATGTTTCATTTGAAAAACAGCGCCCGCAAAATTATTGGCCTAGATTCCATGGTCAAGTCTCTGCAGTGAAGCTTCAGTCCATCAAATATTTGATTCAGAAGCAAGGCTGCTACCACTTAGCCACACATGACACGTGAAGGTTCGGATGTATAATAATACATTCAAATGTACTCCATTAGCTGTAAAGCACTTTGGGACATAATGAGGTCTGAAATATGCCATAAAAATATTTTTCTTTCTTTCAAAATTAACTAAGAGGCTGGTATCAGATTTGTCCAATTTACATTCAAGTGGTTAAGTATAATTATAAACACCAACCAAAGAAAACTTTCTGGATATTGAGATAACTGTATTGAGATAACGTTCTGGCTGTATCAACATTCTATTTTACCAAATATTCTTAGTGTAAAATGCCAAAGATTGTCTCAGACAGTGCTTCCAAAATTAGTTTCCAATGCTACCCCATTTCAACACTTGAAAATGAACGTGACCCAAGATGCCAATGAAACAAAAACACAGTTAAGTAGCATAGTAATGTTCAGTATATAATTATTAAAAATCATATGTTATAGATTAACATGTACATCAGACAAATATGAAAATCTGTGGTTTAAAGTACTTTGTAAAAATTTTATTATGTTATGTACTCACCTGTCCATTACTTCATCTGAGTTGTTCCAGCTCATGGATTTTGGCCAGGAAGCAGTGGATACCATTGGCATTCTCACACTCATTGTAATCAGCCCCTCTCCCCACTACTCTGATTCCCACTCCTCAGCAACACACACAGGTGAGTCAGCCATTGCCGACTATCGAGAAGACGCAGAAGCACTGACAACTCGACAGCCAGCTCAAACCTGAGCCTCTGTGCAGCTGTGGCCCTGCAGGCAACATTTTAAATAATCCCGAAAGACAAAAATCCTGAGGATGGATTCCCAGTGCCGACATCAGATCGGGTAGAAAGATTCAATGGAGAAGGGTGAAGTGGGGAACAGAAAATCAATGACTCATGCGTTGAACTTGTTCATAGTGTTGGCAACAGGTAAGATGTTCCTCAGTGACATGGAGAGAGCCCAAGAGACAATCAGGGCCAGGGCTAGGGCATGGCCAGATGCTGCCTGGGCCTTAGTGTGGGATGCAGTCTGTGGATGGGGCTCATAACCCCATTTGCTGGTTCTGCAAGCCTACTTGGGGGTCGTGACCCAGTTTGGAAACCACTGGTCTAAGAGTTAAAGAAACAATGCTATCCATGTTTTAAATATACTGGCAGGAATATTCTGGCCATTCTCACCGGTGTAATCCTCCGGACCCGCCGGTGGTAAATGCTGCCATGGCATTCCTGGCGATAGAACGGGAGACTCCATTGATAGCAGCTCATGGCAGGGCTGCCTCGATCGCCTCGAAACACGCTATGGCGATAAACAAATTTCCGCCTACTGTTTTTTTGTATCACTAGTTTGAGATGCAACCATTCCAAATGCAAGAAATTATGGTTGATACTATTACTAGACACAAATTTAAAATGCTAATATGACATTCTTCTGGCAGATACTTTAGGAGAAGTTTTAACCATCTGTAGTATATTAATCTCAATGCACATAGAAAGTATCTACATCAGGCTTTCTCAATGGGCAAATTCATTACTAAATGTGTCAAGAGCTAATGTTTCACTGCTGTATGTCACTGGAAACCTCACTTACGCATATCGCTGCCAATTCTGCTGCACTTTTAGTGACGTTACAGTGGTGGAACAAAGCAGCTCTAAAGAGCTCCCTGTTCCTTGCCTGTGACAAAATATTAACTGCTGAGTTCCCACCGTTACTGTAATTTGGTACTGCAACTTGGCATTCGGCTCCAATAGAATCCAAATAATTTTATGAACATATGACCGTACCTAAAGAAGCAGGGATAGGCCACTCAGCCCCTCAAGCCTTCTCCGCCATTTATTAAGATCATGGATGATCTGATAGTTACCTAAAAGCTGCAACCCTCCCACCCCCGATAACCCATTATCCCCTTGCTTACCAAGAATCTGTCCATGTCAGTCTTAAAAATATTCTGGGGGAGATTTTCTGCCTCCCTGTGGCATGCTCAGCGATGGGAGACGATCTGCGTTGGCCCCCTACAAGGAGCAGAAATTCAGGAGCTGCGAGTATAGCGATCTTGCTCCGTGACGACCACCTCCTAAATACTTGGGAAAAACGTGTTCAGAGACTGAAGTGAACTCCCTCCAAGTCCATCCCAACGGACAAGCTAAAAGTTGGTGTATGACAAATTTACCAATAACACAAACCCAAAACCTAGGACTTGGCTCTCCACTCTGCAACTGGATCCTTGACTTTCTGACCAACAGACCACAGTCAGTAAGAATGAACACCAACACCTCCTCCACAATAGTCCTCAATACCGGTGCCCCGCAAGGCTGCGTACTTAGCCCCCTACTCTACTCCCTGTATACACACGACTGCGTGGCAAAACTTGGTTCCAACTCCATCTACAAGTTTGCTGACGATACGACCATAGTGGGCCGGATCTCGAATAACGACGAGTCCGAATACAGGAGGGAGATAGAGAACCTAGTGGAGTGGTGTAACGACAACAATCTCTCCCTCAATGCCAGCAAAACTAAAGAGCTGGTCATCGACTTCAGGAAGCAAAGTACTCTACACACCCCTGTCAGCATCAACGGAGCCGAGGTGGAGATGGTTAGCAGTTTCAAGTTCCTAGGGGTGCACATCACATAAAATCTATCCTGGTCCACTCACGTCGACGCTATCACCAAGAAAGCACAACAGCGCCTATACTTCCTCAGGAAACTAAGGAAATTCGGCATGTCCACATTAACCCTTACCAACTTTTACAGATGCGCTATAGAAAGCATCCTATCGGGCTGCATCACAGTCTGGTATGGCAACTGCTCGGCCCAGGACCGCAAGGAACTTCAGAGAGTCGTGAATACCGCCCAGTCCATCACACAAACCTGCCTCCCATCCATTGATTCCATCTACAACTCCCGCTACCGGGGGAAAGCGGGCAGCATAATCAAGGATCCCTCCCACCCGGCTTACTCACTTTTCCAACTTCTTCCATCGAGCAGGAGATTCAGAAGTCTGAGAACACGCACGAACAGACTCAAAAAGAGCTTCTTCCCCACTGTCACCAGACTCCTAAATGACCCTCTTATTGACTGACCTCATTAACACTACACCCTGTATGCTTCAACCGATCCCAATGCTTATGTAGTTACATTGTATATCTTGTGTTGCACTATTGTGTATTTTCATGTATTTTCTTGAATTTTGTTTAATTCACTTTTCTAATGATCTGTTGAGCTGCTTGCAGAAAAATACTTTTCACTGTACCTCGGTACACGTGACAATAAACAAATCCAATCCAATCCAAAACCCTCCCGATTGAGATCTGGCTTTTCCATCTGATTGTCCCATTCCCCCCCCTCTGTAACTTTATCTCCTCTTATGCTGTTCTGTGATCATCCTCACTTCCAATCTGTCTTCCCACTCTCCGCGTCTGCATTACCACATCCTCCTCCACTCATTCCTTTTATTCCCTCCTTTCACCATCCCCACTTTAATCAATTCGCCCCTCTGCTCTCATACTGCATGGTCAAGTGTTATGAAATGTAATTTGCAAGCTTAAATCTTTTTATTAAATTTAAAGCATCAGACACAGGTTTTAGTGGAAGATGTTTTAAACAGGAATTAATTTATTCTCAAGTATGGCGATGTTGGGCTGAATTCTCAGTTTTTGGCACTATGTCCCCACGCCGGTGGGGGACAAAATGGTGGAGTTATACTCCTGAAATTCCTGCAAAAACATTAAATGAATTCCATGCCCTGCAGGGGGGTTAGCAGGGACCAGGAGTGAATCTTGCACCTTTGCTGCAGTTACGGGCCCCCACACCTCCGGGTCAGAGGCCGCGCATGCGCAATGCTCCATGGCGGGCTTGGACCGCAGAGCTAGACCACAGAAAGAGACCCCCGATCGGCCGTGCGCCCGAGCCTCAACACCTGCACATTAAATTCCCGGCCGCCTATAAGGCCCCCACTGGTTTCTGATCCGCCCACCCCTGACCAGGGTGGCAGCGACTGAGTCTGCAGCCGCCACGTGAGCATCCCGACCGGCAATAGGTGGTTAGTTCCACGCCGTCGGGAACTTGGCCGGTCAGGAGCGGAGGATTGGCACTCCCCCCGCACGGCGGGGTGTACTCCGCAGAGACGGCACCGGGCCCGATTACGACATCAAACTGTATTCTCCACCCTGGCTCCGGCCGCGATTTCGGCGTTGGGCTACGGAGAATCCAGCCCGTTGTGTGAGTAAGCCAGGAGCAAATGCAGGTTTGAAATACATTTAGAAATCGTATTGCTAAGTTTCTGTCCATCTCCAGCCAGCTGAAAGCATCTGACACTGCCACTTGTCTTCCCAAAATATGGGAAGTGTTTCATTCCACCACATCAGCTTTAAGGAACTCAAACGAGGGAAAAAGAACAGGATGAGTTTTTTCAGCGATACCCATAATGGGCAGAAACAAATTGGGCCACAGAAAAAACAAGATCGGCAGGTTAGTTACAGAAGATATGAGGAAGGGTGAATTTTTAAACAGGTTTATCTATTTTTGAAAGATCTGAACAGGCTATCAGAAGACTGTGTCATGAAGACAGGCATGGGCAAGACAGAAAAATTGAAAGAACTGGAGACACTGAGAGTTGATACGACACCAAAACCTGATGACAACAGCTCAGAATTCCTTTGAAAATAAATAAACACAAAAGCACTAGGGGAGATCCTGGCAGACATGTTCACTCAATAATTAGCATGGATATGGCTAATGAGGTATAATTTTTCACTGAGGTTTAATTTGAGGGAGGGTGGCTCATTCAAGTCAAGGGGAGAAATATACCGCTGAGAATTACAGGCCAGTGAACCTCAGAACAGCAAAGTGTAGGCACTCAAGATCATGACAGGAACACAATTAAGCATGTTCTGTCAAAGAAAAATGATTAGGAAGAGTCAAGACTTACTGCACCTGCCCAGTATTGGAGCAAAGTTAACAAAGAATGAACTACATGTTTTAATGGAATATATGACAACAAGAAAAGGAGCAAGACATGTGTGTCAGGGGCTGGTTTAGCACAGGGCTAAATCGCTCGGTTTGAAAACAGACCAAGGCAGGCCAGCAGCACGGTTCAATTCCTGTACCAGCCTCCCCAAACAGGCGCCGGAATGTGGCGACGAGGGGCTTTTTGCAGTAACTTCATTTGAAGCCTACTTGTGACAATAAGTGATTTTCATTTCATTTTATTGCTGAAGGTTAGCCATTGATGGAATGCATCCTGGCCAGGGAAAGGATACACAGAAGAAGCTATGATGTTGTATGGAAAGAAATGGTCCGGTTATAAGAATTGTCAATAGTTTCAGATTGAAAGAATCAAGGTTCATTTAACCAAAGTGACAGATTAAATAATACAGAGGAAATCTGTGCAAACGATCAACTCATGGTCAAAGGAGAAACAGCAAATGTAGGAATTAATTATAATCTAACTCACGCAATGGGGAACTAATGGGATAAGATCAGCAATCCATTTTACATCCTACCCAATTTTACACTCAAGCAAAATCACTGGGAAGTAAAATTCGATTGGGTGCAGAGCAGTGTGGGTGGTGGTAGTGGGAGGCAGTGGGTGATGAGAGATAATCCAATCCTGTCAATTTCTCACCAGCAAAATTGGGTTAGAATCACTCCCTTCCTCAAAAATTGGTTAACTAGGATAAAACATAATGTGATTAAAAATGAATAATTGGGGAGAAATGAGTCATAAGATTCTCTTGGTTTAATCTTTGGACTGCCTCAGCGTTGCTTTTGTTAGAATCCAGCATTTTCAACTGGGTTCAGCAATTTGAATCGATACAAGTTGGTCTGTTCCATTGTAACGTATGGGGCTCCACTTAAACTTGATTACTTTTCAAACATGGAGCTTCTTGTCATGCAGGATGCATAAATCTCCTCCACTGGATATTCTCCTAATCCCTAAAGAGGCAGGTAACTTAAAAAAAGATGATTTTCCCAGCAATCAACAGAATGAATTGGAAGACAAGGTTTTACTTTTAAGTCTCTTATTGTGACAAACAAATGAAAATATATATCAAACAGGTAACTAATACATCAATTTAAAGAAATGGGGCGGGATTCTCCATCCCACCACGCCAGTTTTCTGGTGCGACGCACCCTCGACGGCAGCGGGATTCTCCGTCCCGCCAGCCAGCAATGAGGTCTTCCATTGTGGGCAGTCCCACGCCGTTGGGAAATCCCTGGGCGTGGGTGCACTGCGGGCACAATGGAGAATCCCCCCAGTGGAGAATCCAGCCCATGGTACTTTTGTATTATTAACTCAATTGAAATCTGCTATTTGACGAAATTTTACCTTACACCACGCTTCTGACAGATGGATAGCAATACAGGATTAAGTCACAAGATACTCTTAGTTTTCAACAGGCTCCTTCTACCTGCCATGCTAGTTTGAAACTTCCAATGCCCTTCGAAAATCATTTCACTCAATTGGATTGTCTGAGCACCTACTTTCACCAGCAAAGCCCACCTACGTGGCTCCTACACATGAATGCACAAACATATAAATTAGGAGCAGGAGTAGGCCATTCGGCCCTCAAGCTTGATCCGGCATTCAATAAGATCATGGCCACTCTGATTGTGGCCACAACTCCACTTTCATGCCTACCCCTAATAGTTTTGTTCATTAGTCAAGACTCTATCTACCTCTGCCTTAAACATATTCAGCGAACCTGCGTCCACCACTCTCTGGGAAATAGAATTCCACACATGACCCACTGAGAAAAAATTCTGCTCAACTCTGTCTTAAGTGAGAGAAGTAAGAGACCCTCTGTAGGACTCTCCGTCGGCGGGATCCTCCACTTTGCCGGCAGCGCACCCATGACCACGGGTTTCCTGACTGCGTGGCGTCCCATTCCTTTCGATCAGAAAACCAACTTCCCCACGCTTCCTCTTAGATGTTAACACATAAACATTTTGCCTTGTGGGTCACAGCAGTAACTGTTCCTGTCTCTTTCTCTCCATGTGTGTGTGTCCCTGTGTTTCACAAAGCAGCTGTTCCAGGTGTGAAGCCTGTCGCTTGATTTTCAATAGGTTTTGCTGACAAATCACATGGGCCTCTCTCTGGCAGAGTTAGGATGATCGACATCCCACTTCTCTAGGACATTTTATTTACATTAGATTAAAGGGGTCAATTTAAAACATACATAGAATCAAATAATTTAGTGTAGAAGGAGACCATTTGGCCCATCAAGCCTGCACGAGCCCTTGGAAAGAGCACTAAACCAACATCTCCACCCTATCCAGTAACCCCACCTAACCTTTTTTTTGAACACTAAGAATAAAACACTAAGAATATGAATAAAACACAGTTCATTCATATTCCTTCATGGTTCAGTAACTCTTGCGTGCTGTATCCACAATGACGGCAAATATCAACTTCAAAGAGAGTTAAGTGCTGTCAATTTCCAGTTCAGCACTTCATAATCACTCAAGCTTGAAGGGGAGGGGTGAATGGAATGCATATAACTCTCTTTGATGTGGTTGATGTTTGTAAACATTGTGGATACTGCATTTAGATTACTAAACCATGAAGGAAGATAAATGAAGCAAGACTGATACCTGTGTTTGTGGAAACTGTCAGTCACAGCCCACAAAGAGAAATGAAGGAAAGACTAGTAGCTAAATGATGAGGCGTTTAAACACAGGTCAATGCTTTTCTTGTTCCAGGAATGGACATGTGGTGCCTCCCATGTCTGAACCAGCACGTGTTTGCCCAGGTCAATGTCACAGCTGTAGTTTTCTCACTGCCCCTGTCTGGACTGCTCACTAACTTCCAGGCAAGGGTCTTTTTTTCTGGGGAGAGGGAGGGAGGGGGGATCTGTGGGGGGTTCCATTGGATAGGGGGTCACTGGGCGGTCTTTTTATTTAGGGGGTCTCTGTGGGGTTCCATTATTTTGGGCATCTCTCAGGTGGTCCCTTTAGTTCGGGTATCTCTGGGAGGGGTCCCTGTCATTCGGGGTTCCTATAGTTAGGGGGTCTCTGCAGGTGGGGGCCTTTAGTAAGAGGGCCTCTGGAGGGGGGTCCCCTTTAGTTATGGGGTCTCCTGGAAGGGGGGGGGGCTTTAGTTAGGGGGTCGCTTTGGAAAAGTTCTGTTATTTAGGAATCTCCATAGGGAATCACTTTTGTTCGGAGGTCGCTGGGGGTTGTGCTTTTAGTTAGGCGGTCTGTGGGGTGTCTTCCTATCTATGGGGGCGTGTCCCTATCTAGGAGATCTTTGAGGGGGTGTCCTTATCAAGGGAGCTTCTGGGGGAGGTCTCCCGATCTAGGTAATCTCTGGGGTGGGGGGGCTGTCTATTTATGTGGTCGCTGGAGGCTTTTCCCGTTTTGGGTGGGAGGAGAGGGTCTGGTAGAGGAAGAGTGGTTAGGTTGTGTATTGTGGGGGTGGTCCTCGGGTGAACATTGGGGCCATCTCCCTTAAGGGATTACACCCTTGGCTCATGGTGAGGTCAACCACATCAGGGCCACACTGGTAAATATCAGTTGTGATCCGTGCCCACGTGATCCGTGGCACGGAGGACCGGAGAATCACGTGGGCCTGGAGACTCTGGTGCCGAGCCTGCAAAGTGGATGAAAGTAGTCATTAGGACCCATTTGCATCCAGTGGCATCCTCCCACTGGTGCGCAAGCACGAACCCTGATCCCACCGTTGGCGGGGAGCCGGAGCAGAGCAGTCAGTTCGGCACCCGGAGGGAACCTTAATTGTGGCCGGAATCCAAATTCTCTGCCCGATTGCAATCGTCATTGCTAGCGTCACTGGCGGAGAACGTAGCCCATTGTGTGCACATTTTTTGTAGTTCAATACAAGTGGTTGTTCATCAATTGGTATGGGGTTCAGGAAGTGACATAGGATAGGCCAGCACGAGAGAAGACAATAAACAGGAAGAGAAGAAAGACTATGTTGGCTACTCTGAAAAGTTTTGGGCCACAAATTTATCCCAGCACACACATGCATTCAAATATGTATTATCCTGGGAAACAGGGGCGGCATTCTCTGATCCTGAGGCTAAGTGTTGACGCCTTTATAAACGCCGTCGCGTTTTACGACGGCATCAACAGGCCCTGAGGAGCAGCGATCCTGCGCTGCACAGCGGGCCAACACGGCACTGGAGAACCTCACGCTGCTCCAGCTGCCGATACTGGCGTCAGAATGGGCGCCGGGGATCCGTGCATGCGTGCTACAGCCGGCTCGAGTTCGCGCATGCGCGCTAGTTTCCTTCTCTGCGCCGGGCCCGACGCAACATGGTGGAGAGGTACAGGGGCCCGCGCGGAGGAACATAGACCCCCACTAGGATAAGCCCGCCCGCCAATCGGTAGGCCCTGACCGCTGGCCGCACCTTTGTGGAGACCCCCCGGGGTCAGATCTACCCTCCTCACCACCAGGCCGCCCCCCACAACATGAATGTCGAGGTCCCACCGGGTAGGACCACAATGAACGCCGCCTAACTCGGTGAGCATTTGGCCCATGGCGCGCGGTGTATTGCAGGGGGGGTGGCGCGTTGTGTGGCCCCCGACCGGCGCCATCGTGGCGCCAATTCTCCGACAGAGAGAATCAGCGGACCGGCGTCGGGGGGTAATTTAACATGGTCAATCCACCTAACCTGCACATATTTGGATCTTTGGTTTTCAAGGTTTGCACACATCCATCTTCATTCTTCCACTATCAAAAAGCCTATCACAATTTAATAATGGGTTAATAAATAGAATTTCTCAATTATCCAAAGATGCAAAATTTGTACAGATTTGGTAAATGTACTGGAGAAGTAGACATTGTTCAAACAATAAGAGCTTTAGCCGCTGGACTAAAAGCTGGTCAATGGTATTTCAAACAGACCAATGCAAAGCGATGCAGGAAAATTCAAACATTAAATTGCGAAACACAGGGCAGCACGGTGGCGCAGTGGGTTAGCCCTGATGCCTCATGACGTCGAGGTCCCAGGTTTGATCCCGACTCTGGGTCACTGTCCGTGTGGAGTTTGCACTTTCTCCCCGTGTTTGCGTGGGTTTCGCCCCCACAACCCAAAGATGTGCAAGGTAGGTGGAATGGCCACCCTGAATGGTTCCTTAATTGGAAAAATAAATTGGGTGCTAATTTAGAAAAAAAAATTAGGAAACACGATGAACTGTTTTTAAAGCGAGCACAGGAAAAGAAAAGGTCCAGAAGTAGGATAGGAATGTAGGAACATGGGAACTAGGAACAGAAGTAGGCCATTTGGTCCCTTGAGACAACTACATAATTCAACTACATCATGTCTGATCTTCTACCTCAATGCCATTTTTTAATATCCATTTATATATATATTTCCAAATATGGGGCAGATTAGCGTGGCCAATCCACCTACCCTGCACATCTTTGGACTGTGGGGGTGAGAACCAAACAGACATGGGAAGAATGTGCATACTCCACACGGACAGTGACCCGGGGCCGGGATCAAACCGAGGTCCTCGGTACCATGAGGCAGCAGTGCTAACCATTGCACCACCGTGCCATCCATCCCTTAATATTTTTAATATTTAGAAATCCCATCAATTTCTATCTTGAACATACTCAGTGACTGAGCCGCCACAGATCTCTGGGGGAGAGGATTCCAAGGATTCAGCACTGAGTTGAGAAATTCCTCCTCCAGTGATATCAGCGAGGTCACTTCTAGAATGCTGTATTCCATAGGAATGGTGATCCATTGCAAAAGATGTACTGAAGAGTAAAATAAGTTTCTCATACCTGGAGCACTGGTTCCTGGTAACAGGTTAATAACAATCCTTTGTATCCAAACAAGATGCAAAGGAACAAAAATAGAAAATACTGGACAATCTCAGCAGGTCTGACAGCAACTGTGGAGAGAAAAGGGAGCTAATGTTTCGAGTCTGGATGACTCTTTGCCAAAGAAAATGGTTAACCACTTTTCAGTCAAGTGGGTACAGCAACCAAAATTATTTTAATTGAATCCGGAGTTATAGGGCAAACAATCACAGTTTCAAAGCCAGTAGCTGACTGAGGATTCAAAACAAATTTCTCACAAACCAATGCAAGGGTTTGTTAGTCATTACTTTCTTGTGTCAAAGCCTCCACTTAGTTTAATGAATGCAAAAGTACAGGACAGATGCACATATAAATGATAGGAAAAGGTCGATGGAAAGGATTGTGGTTGAAGTACCAATTTAGTACATGAAATGTGCCAAGTGGGCCATTCTCATTTGTGAAGTTATTATGTTTTAAACATGATGTTCCTGCCTCTGCTGCAGTGCAAGAGGGAAGATAAGAAAATTCAGCAATAAGAAAAAATGTGAAGAAAATTGTTTAAAGTTGTTCACAATAAGTGGATTCAGTAGATTCTTGTTACTGTCACTCTCAATTACCACCTAAAAAATGATAATGAGCATAAATTGACAATGATACTATTTCTTTCCAGTATGTTGTGTTTTTCCTCAGACAACATGTAAGGGGATCCACAGAACAACAAAAACCCAGTAAAATAGCCGATTCCCTTTTAGTTATAAATTTTGTGCAAATTTTTGATCACGGTTTCCATTCAGAAGGAGTTTTAAACACTTGCAACCAACTAGGTTGACAATAAAATTATTTGTGTCTGCAGGGTTAGTTTCAGCTAAAAGCCAGTAGATAAGAACTGAAAAAGCTTAACAATAAAATGTGACACTCTATATAAAATGTTGGGCGCAATTCAACTGGAACAAGTTTATGTCTGGTTTTGGGTGCATTTATGTTTCTCAGTGGCTGAAGTGCCAAAAAAATCCCGCTATTCAATGGCACTTTGCCATTTTTATGGCCTTGGGGAGTTCCTCTCCGCAGAGGTCGCACTTGAGTCATTCCCTGCTGGGCTCAAGGCTCTGCAAAGACCGGGTGCCATTTTGTCTGGCTGCCCCAATCTCCACCATTTTTGACCCTCCTCAACCTCCGGGAGGCCCATGGGAACACCCCCTCACCCACCTCCACCTGATAAGGCCCACCCCTCTCCTGGGCACTGCAAGCCTGCCGTGTCAAGGTGTCTGGGTGCCAGAGCGAGTACTAGGGTGCTACCCTGCCCTGTCCCCGACCACCCGGAGGTGTCTAATGGCCTCGGAGACATCCCCAGGTGCCAGTAAAACTGGTCACGTTTGTGGAAACCAGTACTAAAAAGGCACCTTGGTGAGGTCTCCCAGGTGCAGCCGTTAGGCCTCAGGCATCAGAGAAATCCCGCAAACGCATATTTAACTGAGCCATTAAATATACAGATCTATATCACGCCCAGTGAGGGTGAGATGCAGATTACAATGTCTCCTGAACGTTTCGAGAATTGTAAATCTTGCAAGAGGCCTCTCGCGAGATTCATCAGCCTCATCCCGACATCAAGTCGGGCCGACGAGACCACTGAATAGCGCCCGTTATGTGAGCCAACTTTGAAAGTTATTTGGATCTCAGAAAAAAAGAGTAATGAGGACAATATGTGAATCTAGTATAGTCCTAAACTGGCCAATAATGATGGAGTTCAACACAAAATATACAGCTCTCTTTTGTGTTAGGCCTAGTCCAATTAAAATACCTCCCTCCATTGCTCACATGATGGTAGACTCTTTTACCTTATGTTATTGGAGCGGTATTTTCAGAACCCCAAAATGTATCATGGAGTTCAACCAACCTGTCCCTTTAATGTATTGTTGCTTTCGAAGCACATGGCTTGTTCTCCAGGTGTGGTATTACAATTATGGACACGTGGGCTTTTAAACACAAAACAATGTTTATTCCATGAATTCAACTTAACCTTTTAAATAAACATTGGATCGCTTAACACCCCTTACTTCAAAGATAACCCCGAAAATAATACAACACTAAATAATCCCTCAAAATGTTCCTTCAAACCTCCAAAGGACTTCACCTTTAACAACAGACATGAGGTTACATTCAATATACTTATACTCTTTGGATTTTCAGACATCAACAGACCAGTTCTGTGTTTTCTTCTTGCAGCTTTTTGAAAAATACACAAACAAAACCCAGCTTTCTCCTCAAACCGGCTTTCTCCTTTCAAACAGCTCACAGCAAACCAGCCAGGCACTTTTCAGCTGCTCTCTCTAAAACTGAAAACAAAAGCAGAAGTGAGCTCAGCTCAGCTCCCCCACCCTGACATCACTTCAGTAATATGAGCTGCTCCATTTCTTAAAGGTACATTGCTTAAACATCCATTTCTTAAAGGTACTCTCACATGACACTTACTTCACCCTGAGCAGTAGCAGGGTCACTGTAATTGGCCTCAGCACCCTGGATTCTGACCTATCAATTCCTACCAGCGGCAGGCTAGCACAGTGGTTAGTATCATAATATGCACCCATGCACATCATGAGGTAAAAGAAGGCAGTGACAGACACCCAGGTGAGCCAATCAACATACAGAACACCTGAGGGGGCTTCTAACTATAAAACACACGAGGCATCAGCACTCTGCCTCTGCCTCTCTACTGGTGACAACTGTAGTGACAGGTCATGGTGTACAAATCATTCAACACCTTCTACACATGGATCAGAGATAGCCTGGTCTAGATAGTTAGAGTTAGTTTACTTAGAGTAGTAGAGAGTCAACCCACAGGCTTTGTGCTTCGTTACTGAAGTTCAATAAATCTTATTGAACCAACGCCTACGTTTGCTGTATGCTTTATCGTTTATCTGCATCATGTTGCAGTCCGTGTTACCCCATGGTGAATAACACGACAGTTAGCACTGTTGCCTCACAGCGCCAGGGACCACATTAAATTCCGGCCTTGGGTCACTGTTTGTGTGGAATTTGTACATTCTCCCCGTGTCTGCTGGATTTTCGCCGGGTGCTCCGGTTTCCTCCCATAGTCCAAAGTTGTGCGGGTTAGATGGATTGGGCATGCTAAATTGCCTCTCAGTGTCCAGGGATGTGTAGGTTAGGTGGGGCTACAGAGATAAGGTGAGGTGGACGGGGCAGTGGAGATGGATAGAGAGCTCTTTTGAATGCTCGGTGCAGGCTCGATGGGCCAAATGTATGGATTCTACTGAAAGTAGATAGGCTTGCAATTTCTTTCTATGGTTGAAGAACTATACCTCATGAAGTATGACACATATGTGAGTTTACTGTGCCAGTGGAACCATTCCTCGGCAAGGAGGCAATTTTGGAGAGATAGAGAAGGAGAAGTGTCATAACCCGCACGGGGCTCCCGGAATAGGGACGATTAAGTGACCTGTGGATCTTGCAGAATATAAGCTCCCCCAATAAGGGGGTGGGGGACCATTAATATGTATAGAGTCTGCCAGTGAGGTACCGACTAGAGAAGACCCAGAAGGGAACTATTGGAGCTGTATATAATAGCAGGAGTAAAATAAAGTAAGTTTTTATTTCAACAAACTCGGTAAGATTCTTTATGGCCTTTACAAAAAGACTGGTTGGAAAAATGCTCCAAGTTATTTTGTACATCAATCGTGCAGGACAGGTGGCCACAGTGGAATAGGCACTGCCATTTCACCTCAGGCACCTGGGTTCCAATACAGCTCAATTTTTCTTGTATCAGCTGCAAGCATCCGATGCTAAATAAATAATCTTAAACCTAGTCCACAGTTGATCAAGATTCACATAACAAATGAGAATACCGAAACTGTTCATTCAGCAGTAATATTACGGAATAAAAGCATGCCAAATAAAAACTGGAGCTGGAAAAATTATCTTGCCGCATGTTCATTGGGATCACAACCCAATGTTGTGATTCCATTTATAAATATATATTCACATATATACATGTCTATAAGGTCTTACACTGAGAATGTGTTTACCATCATCCGGCAAAATAATTACTACAGGTAGATAATAATTATCATCAATACCCCCACTACCTCAGAAATACCTAAATACATTACAGCTCACACTCCAAAAACTAACTTCAGAGCTGCGAACAGCACCTCTTTATTTCCTCATGTTGGGAATTGTAGTTATCAAAATGTAATTTTGTTAGTAGATACCAGGAATGCAATCAGCTATCAGCAATTCAATCATTAGTGTAAACATGACAGAGAGCACACTGCAGACAGAAATCTGCGAGGATAGCTTCTTTGATTTTTAGTACTTAAAAGCCTGTTCTGGTTTTGTGATAGCTGATGATATATTGATTTTTCAAAAATGTATTTTCAGAAATACTGTACAAGCTTCTTGACTGGAGAGGGCTTTAAACTAAATAATTGAGGGTGGAAGGGGGGGGGGGGGGGGGGGGGTAAAGTGTAGGCAGATTTGGTAAGTTAAAGGAAAGAGCAAGACAATAGTATAACATTGCTACATAGGTAATGGTAGCCAGAGTATGGCAGGAAGGGACTAATTTAAAGAGCACACCAGCAAATAAGGCCAGAATTTGCAAACGTGATAAAGAAAAAGGGAGAGTTAAAGGCACTGGGCTGGATTCTCCTTTTGCTCATGCCAAAATCGTGAAACGCGATTGGGCGGAGAATACCTTCCGACACCGAAATCGAGGTAGGCCCCGATTTGATGCCAAATCGTGATGCTCCCCCCCCCCCCCCCGCAAAATGGCGTATATGTGGCGCTCACCGTGCAGGCTGAAAGTACAGTGGCCATATGATTAGCAGGCCTGACGCCCAATGCTCTGGGACCTCCGTGATTCACCGCCTCCGATGGGCCGATTTCCCGACGGGGTCATTCACTTGTGGTATAAAGATCGTGAATCGAGCATCCTGGCTGCTGAGCAAGAGAGAGAGGAGGCAGGAAATGGTGTGGAGTGACTGTGGGCTGCTGGCCTGGACACCGGCTGCGCTGGTAGCAGCAGGGGAGGCCCCTGCCAGGGCTGGGGGGAGGGAAGGGAACAGGCCGAGCACGGGAACAGCCGAGCAGCCGGGGTCCCCCCCCCCCCCCCCCCCCCCCCCCCCCTCCTCCTCAGGACTGGGGCGGTGCCCAGGCAGCCAGTTTGCTGACCACGCAGGTTCTATATCAGCCCCTGGTTCTATACAGTAACACCGGCCATATGGGTGCCACAGCGCACCCACCCCCTCCGAACACCGTATCCAACCGGCAGCCACCCACCAGGTCACCACCCAGGACCGCACCCACAGCAGCCTCCAGTGATGGCAAAGCTAGCCGGATGCCAATAGGACAGGAGTGGGGGTGGGAGGGATGAGACGTGCGTAGGTACGGCCCGCAGTGCCAACCGAGAACGCCATGTAGCCCATGTAACCTGGTTGGGCACGGGAGTATGCACCATTCCAACAGGTTGGCCTTTCACCCCCTGCAGAGAATGGCTTTCGGACAACCTGTGATGCTGGCCGCCATGGCGATGGCTGCAGCTCTGCAGCAACGTGAGCGGAAGTCGCTCAGAGAGGAGACGGAGGCTGCAGCAGAGCAGCGGGCTGCAGAGGGGCAGGGAGCAGCCGTACAAGCTGTAGAACCGGCCGACCAACAGGCCGAGGAGGAGGAGGAGGTGCCAAGGGGGCACCGCATGAGGCTCCGGCTATGTACTGCAACCGCATGTTGTTTGAGGTTTCCGGACTGGACATGCAGACGGAAACTGCGGATGAGTAGAGGGGCAATGCGACACATATGCCAGATGATGGCACACCTCAACGTCTATGTCACAGGTTCGTTCCAATCGCCAAGTGGGGATCTTTCCGGGATTTCATAGATATCGGCACACAGGTGCATCCGTGCCGTCACGGACACCCTATACGCCCAGGCAGACCAGTACATCCAGTACCATGTGGTATGCGCTCACCATGATGTCCAAGCAGCAGGGTTCACTGCCGTGGCCGGGATGCCCAAGGTCCAGGGGGTGATCGAAGGGATGCATGACGCCCTAGGGCCATCTGCAGGTAACATGTCGCCATACACAAACAGGAAGGGCTACCACTCCATGAACATACAGCTGCGACCAACAGATACACATCATGCACGTCTGCGCCAAATACCCGGGCATCGTGCACGACTCCTTCATACTGGCACACTCGGTGATCCCCACATGTTTGAGGGGCACGCCGCCCCTGGCAGCGGGGTTGGCTGCTGGGCGACAGAGGTCACCTGTTACGGTCGTGGCTGATAACGCCTATCCGGAGGCCATTGACCGACACAGAGACCCGCTACAACAATGCCCAAAAAGCGACCAAGGGTGTGGTCGAGTGGTGCTTCGGAGTCCTGAAGATGCGTTTCAGCTGCCTGTACCGTTATGGAGGGGCCCTCCAGTACGAGGCTAGGAGGGTCGCCTGCATCATGCTGGCATGTTGCGTCCTCCACAATATAGTCAAGCAGAGTGGTGATGTGCTGGAGGAAGATAATAAGAACATAAGAACTAGGAGCAGGAGTAGGCCATCTGGCCCCTCGAGCCTGCTCCGCCATTCAATTAGATCATGGCTGATCTTTAGTGGACTCAGCTCCACTTTCCGGCCCGAACACCATAACCCTTAATCCCTTTATTCTTCGGGGGAGGGGACAATGAGCGGGACATGGAGCCCGGAGCAGGCACGGGAAGCCGCACAATGCCATCGCGCACGGGATGCCCTCGTCGCCTCAGGTTACACCAACTGGGAGGCGGGGGTGTTTGCTGGACAGGGGCACGGACACCACCATCCCAGAGCCACACCCCCTGACCTCCCACACCACCAAATCACCCGCATGCTCACCTCACCCCCTCCACGACACATACCTGCGGTGCGACAAGTTGGGGGCACTGAGTTGGCAGTGACAGCAGGTCTGGTCTATGGGATGGAGGATGATGACAACCCGCTCTGCGATCAGCTCATGCTCCTCATCGTATGGCAATGTCTGACTCATGCCCATAGTAGTGCCTTCCACCCAGGTGATCCCTGCGTGCGAGCTGGCCAGTCCATCACACGGTCCCGTCGAATCCCTGGGGTGAGGGTTGTGGTGAATTTAATTTAGATGTATATATGTTAATTCACACTGTCTTTGTAAGCGCAGTAGCGCTATCCTACCACTAAGGGGGAGTAGCGCTGGGAGCACTCAGGAACTTGTACTGGGCTCCACCCTTGGCTCCGCCCACAACCCCTCCCCCTAGTGCAGCTGTATAAATACCCGTGTCCAGAGTCAGCCTGAGTTCACTACGAGTTCATCGACAGGTAACAGGCTGGCTCTGAAGTAAGTTGATTATAGCCTAGATTCACATCGGAAACGCGTGTCTGGTGAATTGATGGTTCCATCAGGGGTGCAGGAGATGGTCGGGACAGAGTTGTGGGGGGGAGCACCGGTCGCCTACCCCCCACTCCTCCTGGCCAGCACGGACCACCCCATCCCCACACCCATCAAAGCACCGAGGCAAGTTTCAATGGTGTTAACAGGTGTTTATTGTGAACAAATATATACAGTATGTGTCCCAGCCCCTATAACTAAACTGTGCCCTGCACCCGTGCCAACTTAATTGGTGTCTAACTTTCTGGCCTTACGGGCCCTAACACTACACCTAGGTAGTACCCCACACGGTACAGCAGGAGTCGAGGTGGCCTGCTGTAACTCCTACCCTGTGACAAGGGTTTTCGTTGGCACACGTATCCTGGGGCGACAGGCCTGGATGAGCCCGGGCGCCCCGGCTATCGTGGTGCCGCTGTCCTGCCCGCTGCCCACCAGATGCACCAGGGACAGGAGGGGGCAGTCCGAGGTTTCCAGCACCTCCCCTGTGGGGGCCACCGGCACGGGCCCCATTACGTCCTCCTCCCTCGGCGGTGCTCATTGGCCTCCGGGCTACTCCATGGGACAGGGGTTTGGGCAGAGCCACCCCCTGATCCCCCCCCCCCCCCCCCCCCGCCACCTGGCGCTGCCAGTCCTGGAGGCCCTCTCTGGTCTCGACCAGGGTCTGCACATTGAAACCATGGAGCTCCATCTGGTACTGTGCCATCTCGCTGAGGGTCTGTGCCACATCAGCCAGTGACTGGGCAACGTCCCTTTGGGTCTGGGACTCCTCCCTCTGGGACTGGGTCACGTCCCTCTGCGTTGTCGGGGATGAGGGTTGTGGGATGGGGGGGGGGAATTCGGGGACGGTGTCCACACATGCGTCATGGGGAGCCGCAACTAAGCGAGCTCTCACTTACGCCCACGGTCGACCTCCACGGCGGGGAGGTCGTAGAACACCACTGTTTCCACGCCGGAATCAGCACTTAGTCTCGAAATGGGAGAATCCAGCCACTGTACCTCAATGGTGTAGCATTTGTCCGAAAATGGATGAATTGTTTGCACAAATAGAAATAAACAGGAATGAACGGATTGCCTTTATATATACATGTTGCAAAGTGACCATAGCTGGTACCTCAGGAACACCGCGACCGATGGCCTCGTGACCCTTCTGATACCCGCCTGTGACCCACCCATCGATCGCAATCCTGAGTTTGAAAATGACTGTCATCTGTAGTTAAACCAAACGTTGAAATGGAACTGGAAAATTGATCAAAGATCATGATCAAAATGATTGAAAGTGTGACGACAAGCGATTGGGTAACCCCAATTGTTCCAGTTATCACGCCAGATGGCTCAGTAAGAATCTGTGGTGACTTTAAAATGAAGATGAAACCAGTGTCATGTGCTGACCAGTATTCTTTACCATTAAAAAAGGACCTATTTTCTGGATTTTCAAGTGGACAAAAGTTCAGTAAGATAGATTTGTCAGAAGTGTACCTCCAGGTGAAGGTAGCAGCTGATTTGCAGCTTTAACAGTGCAAACTGATGACGAGAGAGTTTGGAGGAGACACACGGATCAAATCCTCGCTTCAAAAAAGAGAATTTGCAGAGTCAGTATCTGAAAGGCCAACATCTGACACTCAAAGTTTGGAAATCCCTGGACCTATGGTCACGACTGAGTCAAATTCAGATTCTACATCACTGGAACCTACAGCATCTGTAGAAACTGAAGAAAAAACAACTTTATTAGATCAGATGCCTGAGCCAAGTGTGGAACAGACTACCGAGGGTGTGAAAACAAAGACTCCTGAATGACGGAGAACCGACGTTCACCTAAAAGATACTCAAACTCTTAAAAGTTTAAAAATAAAATTAAAAAAGATTCTCAAACTCATATGTAGGTATTTCTAATATATTTAATTGTCCAATAATAATACTTAGTTAAATAATCACTGTTCACCATGAATAAAAGGTAAGTCATATTAGTTGTCGCACCAGAGGAATAAGGGAGAGCGATGGATTATATCCATGCCCTCTTTATAGTGTGCCACATAATTGATTACGTGGTGACATCATCAAGGGCACCTAGGAAATTTGCCCTCTCTTACATCATAGACTGTAAGCCAGCAACACCTTTGTCAATAAACTCTGACAACTAGTTAACTAACTTACAGTGCATCAACCCTCGATATCCTTTGGCTCTGCTTGAAGTCAAAACAAAACCCCTTAAAACATAACACAGGTATTACACAGAGAGTACAGAACTGATGGGTGCAAGTACATCATTGTGCAATACTGAATAAATAATGGTCTGGGCAATTATAGAATCAGGTTTCAATGGGGATATTAGATGGCTGGTTGGGTTTGAAACTGGACTGACATGGCACTGAAATTAATGCAGATGTACCTAATTGTTTTGTGCTGTTTAATCAGCAAAAGCTATGTGCAGTTGTGCACATGATGATCATCAGGTGCCAATGGTATTAGAATTTCAAAAGCTAATTAACACTAACCTGGTTCAAACCTAATTTTGAATATATTTGTAATAAAAAAGATTAAAATGCTTAGGTGCACTGCATTCATAGCATTCACAGATATAGCATTCATAATTTAAACTTCAACCACATTAGCCCCACGCTTTATGCTGCAGACATAATAAATGTACAGCTCAGCAGAGAAATGCTCCCATCCCAAGACTGGTATTTTTCTCAGCTTTCAATTGCACGATTCCTTGCACTGATTGGATAGCACTTAAGATCCCGATCCAAAACAGAAAAGGTTATTAGTTTGGTTTCTAGCATCTAAAATAAGAAAAATCCAAAAAAAAACCTTGGTTCAAATGCTCTGTAAGGTACTTTTCAGTTCACTCTCCAACTTTAATTAGCTCTGTTATAAATAATGAACTAGCTGATTAATACAACCACCAGTTCCAGAGAGGTGACAACTCTATCATAAAACTGAATCTGCCTCTCACAAGTATACATTTGAGACCAGAGGAAAATTACAAAGCAGTTTCAATTGAAATAAGAAAAGCTAGTATTTCCTCCCATGACTGTACTTTGATTCAGCTATATTTCATAAGCAAGATTAACAAGGAATCTTCAGCCCCACATGAACATTCACCTGAAAACCTATAGGCGACAAAATACTAACCTGACAGATATAGTTAGAAGTTACTTCTAATTATTATAATTGCAGTGATGTTCTATCAATCTGAATATGTTTCACTGCTGATGTTCCCCATGTATTGGGATGATTCTGTATTCACACACAGGATGGAGTAACGCATCTCTCTTTAACCAAATCATACAGGCAAACCACAAGGAATGTTCTAACATTAAGACACTCATATTCACAGGATTGTCATGGTGCAGAAGGGGACCATTTGGCCTATCGTGTCTCCACCGACTCTCTAAAGGAGAATCATGGCTCAATGTCATTCCACTGCCTTTTCCCCGTACCCGCACACGTTGTTTCTAATGAAGTCATTGTTATGACACCCCCTGGGAAGTAGGGGAGTGTGCACCATCCGATTCATAACGAATGTGAAATCCCCCGGTAATTGAGGTTTCCCCCTTAACAGGGAAGGCTCCACAATATAAAAATGCTGGTGTAGGTTGGGGAAGGTGACCCTTCGGGGCATGGGAGTTTAGTTGTGTATCTTAATAAATCTCTCTTTCTTTGTATCCTACTGTGTGTCCTATGTGTGTTTCTTGCCTGTCGGATTCTACTGTAATCATCTTATTGAATCTGCCTCCACCACACTTACAGGCAGTGCATTACGGAGCCGAACCACTTGCTGTGTGAACAAGTTTTGTGACATCACATTTGCTTCTTTTGCAAATCACTTTAAATCTGTGCTCTCTCATTATTGATTGTTTTACAGGGGAAACAGTTTCCCCATATCTACTCTGTCCAGCCTGTCATGATCTGTACATTGACTGGGATGTAAAGGGTTAACAAGTTAATGGTAATGATTCATACCACTAGAGGGAACCACAGAACAGTCTTGGAAATATCATGTGACTTGGGGATTCTGGGATTAGAAGATTAGATAGTAAAAGGATTAAATAGTGAGATGTGAGAGAGAGCAGTTGTATACTTGAGAGTTGTATAAATTAGAGATAGCATAGTTTAATACAATAACCTTCTACTTTAGTATTGTGAACGAATCTTAGTAGTGTAATAAATTTATAGCTTTGTTTGTTAACAAAGCTTTGTGTTCTTTATTCAACACTACGCATCCGAGCCATCCAGGTAAAGCAGAATAGAGAACACGACACAGTCCACTCATAATTTTGAACACTTCAATCAGATCTTCTCTTAGCCTTCTTCTCTCTAAGAACAACAATTCCAATCTATCCTCATAACTAAAGTTATTCATTCCTGGAACCATTCTCACAAACATCCTCTGCTCTCTCTCCAATCTGTTCACATCTTTCCTATAGTGTGGCGCCCAGAATTACACACAATATAATAATAATCTTTGGGCGCGATTCTCCGCCCCCCACGACGGGTCGGAGAATAGCGGGAGGGCCTTCCCGACATTTTTCCCGACCACCCGCTATTCTACCCCCCCCCCCCCCCACGAATCGCTGCTCGCCGTTTTTTTTACGGCGAGCAGCGATTCTCCCCTATCCGATGGGCCGATTTCCCAGGCCTTTACGGCCATTTTCACAAACTCCAACACACCTGCTCTCACCGTTCGTGAAAACGGCCGCAAAGTGCCGTTCTGGAAAACCATGGTATCGATTGGCACGGCCGCACCACGGCCGTGCCAAGGGTGGCATGGGCCCGCGATCGGTGGGCACCGATCGCGGGCAGCGGGTCCGGACCCCGCGCACTCTTTGTTCCTCCGCTGCCCCGCTGGATCAGTCCGCGGGGCGGCTGAGGGGCATGACGGCCCGCGCATGCGCGGGTTTCACACGTATGCGTGATGACGTCATCCGCGCATGCGCGGGTTGGAGCCGTCCAATCCGCGCATGCGCGGCTGACGTCATCATGCGCGTCAGCCGCCGTTACCCTTGGCGTGCGGGCTTAGCGAAGTTCGCTAAGCCTGCGATGCCGAGGTTCACGGGGCCGCGCTGCTAGCCCCGACTGGGGGGGAGATTCGGGTCCCGGGAGGGGGCACGGAGGCTGCCGTGAAACACGGCCAGTTTCACGGCAGCCTTCACGACTCTCCGCATTTGCGGAGAATCGCGCCCTTTATTCGAGTCACATTTACACTGCAAAGAAGTTACTGTGAAAATCCCTTAATCGCCAAACTCCGCCGCCTGCTCAGGTACACAGGGAGAATTCAGAATGTCCAAAGCATCTAACAGCACGTCTTTCAGGAGTTGTGGGAGGAAACCGGAGTACCCGGAGGAAACCCACGCAGACACAGGGATAATGTGCAGATTCTGCACAGACAGTGACTCAAGCCAGGACTCGAACCCGGGTCCCTGGTATTCCAGATAAGGTCTAACTAACATCTTGTATAAATTCAGTATAACCTACTTGCTCTTGTATTCTATGCCCTTATTAATAAAGCCCTGAATACTATATGCTCTCACCACCTGTCCTGCCAGCTTCAATTATATGTGCACATACACACCCAAGTCCTGCTCCTGCACCCAAGAATTTTATCCTTCATTTTATATTGGCCGAAATTCTCCACTTTACGCGCAGGCAGCGAGAATTGCGATGGGACAGAGAATAGCGCACAATGGAAAAATCGCGACTTGTGCCCGGCACCAAATTCAATGCATACTCTGGTCCCTCGCTGGTGGCATTATCAATGTTTGTGCCCCACGCTGGCGGATCCATGCAAAACGGTCATTTGCATGAATTTAAATCTCATTTGGACACTTCATGCGCCACCCCTTCATGTTGCTCCACCCCTCTTAGGCAGAAGTCACACAGAGGTCAATTGATGCAAGTATTTAGAAACAGAGCCTGGGCGGGCTGCTGATGGGGAGCGAGAAGGTAAGAAAACTCTTTAAATGTTAATGCTTGGGAGGTTGCTGCCTGGGCAGGGGGAGTAGAAGAGAACGGCTTGGTGACAAGTTCCTGCACTTGGGGTGTCCCCCTCGGGATTGGGTGGCCTGGCCCAGACCGTCTTTGCTCCAGTATGTGCCCCTTTGGTGCTACTCACGGGCCACTGGCTGTTCACACTGCTGACTGCTCCCTGTGTCCTGTAAATGTTCAGAGCTGCTGGTCATCTGGGAACCCACCCAATCCACCACTCAGGAAACCTCAGACCACAGCAGTATCATCAAAGGAATGGGTATGGCTAAGCTCAATCAACAGTCCTCCAGCTACTGGGACTCCTCCGTGCAATCCTCAGAAGCAGGGGAATAACTGAGTTCCCCCCAAACAAAAGAAACATGCACCATGGTCTTTGCCACCCTCCTTAGCACACTGCCCCTCTCTGGGCAGAGGGCTCACCAGTGACACCATCAGCTAGCCCACATCATAGGACCACGAGCTGTCTCAAAACACTGCCTGTGCACTGTGCCCCTGCAACCAGGAAACCTGGCCAGCTCTCTGTCACAACTAGTGTGTTACACCCAGGACCTATCTCACACTGCCGCTAAGTTCCCAGCCGATGCAAACCTCCCTCGCTCTCTCCCATTTGTAGGACCTGTGCACGCAAAAGCCTCTAAGCACGGAGGCAATCGGTGGCATACTGTGACCCTCTCCACTGCACAACCAGTTGCCACCCTGGGGTGGTGAATCTATGAAACTCTTTGCTCCAGAAGGCTGTTGGAGGTCAAATCACTGAGTGTCTTTAAGACAGAGATAGATTCTTGATTAATAAGGGGATCAAGGGTTATCGGGAGAAGACAGGAGAATGGGGATGAGAAAATATCTGCCTGATTGAATGGCGGAGCAGACTCGATGGGCCGAGTGGCCTAATTCTGCTCCTATGTCGTATGATCTTATGGGAGGGATAATACATGGTTTGCCCAGTGAAGAGACCCAGAATACCTCATGCTGTGGGAAACTGGACATGGGCCACAGAGCTTATCATTGTCACAGGTTGCAGCAGCCATCGGTACCACTGTTGACAGCGACAGTTGGCGAGGACAGAGGATCCCTATTGCACAGGCCAGGTGCCACTCACTGAAGGGGACATGGGTAAAGTGCAGACGACAACCTGACAAGGGGGCCGGATGAGGGGTGGGGGTGGACATGTTGAGGGTGGCACTGCAATACAACTTTGGGTAATCATATAACCTGCTGCTTTTGGATTGTCAATTAAATACTCATCTTGCTAACATTTCTGGCTCTTTCTCATCCCCCATGCAAAGAATAAATTTTGGAGGGTAGCCAGCTATGCTTGCTAACAACCTGGCCTCTGCAGCCTTGTGGACACAGGGAGGCTGGAAGAACCGGGCCAGCTCTGGGACGATCACTCGGCCATGAATGATCCTTTGTGAATGGGCCAAGCTCTGGAGCGGTGGAACAATGTCCATGTGGGCCTGGGACATGCCTGCCTCTGACTGGACTCTCCTGTCCTGCGCCTCAGCCATCGACCATGCAGTGTGCCCCAAACCTTGGACATCTTGACTCATAGCTCTGGCTTATTGTCCCAGGCTTCCACTACAGACGCCACCAGCTCAGTGTTGGCCCGGGTGCCACACATTGTCAGCAACATCGTTTGCATCTGAAGGCGGTATGAATTCCTCCTGTGATGTTTCTCCTTGACATTCTATCTGGAGCACAGTTAAAACTGCCATTTATTGTATTTTATTTAAATATTGAATAATCATTAAAAGACATGCACTTTTACCTTCTATCTTAATCCTCTAATTGCCATTTCATTTTTCTGAAGATTTTTTGTCACAACAGATAAAAAATTGTTGAATGAATTTACAGGGATTTAGTTCTCAGCCAGAGTCCATTATTGTCTTGAAGCAGTCTTTGCATTTCTACAGTCATAAATATTACAGGCAGCACAGAACAGACCTGTTTTTATATTTGCTTTGTTTAGCTCAGAAGAGGAAAAACATTTGTGTTCGTTGTTAAGCTATTACAGAAGTGTCGACATGTAAAAAGACAATACCAAAGAGGGTACATTTTGTAACTGCTGCCGTATATCAGCACTCAAGTATGCATGGAAATTGTCAACCTGGTTCTAATGCAGTCACAAGTTGCAATACAGCTGCTAAATTTAACTGTGTGTAAAGAAAAGGAAATCTAATAGTGTCCTCACTACAACTATATCATCAAACCTTTTCATACAGAACTGATGCAGCTGTCATATATATTAAGCCCAAGGAAGCAATGGCTATCATAGGACAGTTGGCATTACTTTACTTGATTAAACAGAAAAGGAACGTCAAATGTCTGATAATAAACAAAATCTTATTTAATTAATCAATTTTAAAATTCGAAAAGCCCACATTTACTGAATTACACATATGGGTGAACAATGCAGCTATCTGACAGCATCTCTAAATCCTTTCGTTATTCCAGGCAAGAGAAATTCTAAGCAACAATGAAATTATGGGTGGAATTTTCTGGGCGTTCACTCTGGCGGGATCTTACCGTCCCACAGGCACCCCGCCGCAGGTTTCGCGGCGACGAGGGTTGTGCTAATCGGGAAACTCCGTTGACAATGGTGGAACCAAAAGATCCCACCGCCGGCCACTGGCAAGCCGCCATGGAGAGGGAGGAAAATCCCACCCAATGTCCCTCAATCAAGCACAGCGCTCACTCCAGCAACACACATCACTGCTGCTGTCAATAACTGTTCTGCGGATAATGATATTGAAAGCATTTAACAATAGAAAACCAGCATCTCAATATAACTAGGCGGCAAATCATTTAAAAGCTGCCACAGAATATTTTAATGAGAAATCCCGTACTCAATACCCTAAATTATCGAACATAACATAATCGAACATAGAGACTTATAACATGAAAGTGAAACAGAAGCCTGTGTGCATACATATTTGAATAGATTCTTCTGACAACGCTGCTTTTGAATACTTAAGACACCTCATTCCTGACCATTGACAAAATATATAAAATAGTAAACGTAATGTAACACTTCGCACATCCTCTTCCTGCCCTTCATGTTCTTGTTACACTACATTTTAGAACATGCTATTTTCGTCATGCTCCCTTCTGTCACGATCATCACCACTCTCCATTTCATGTTCACTTTCAGTGGCCTTGAGTCCCTTTTTACCTTAGTAACCTGATATGATGAGATGAAGTAGAGTGGGATGGGACTCGTAAGGGACATAAACAGCATTAAACAGCAGTTGGGCTGAATGGCCTGTTTCTCAGCTATAAATTCTGCATAATTCTGTTCCCCTCCAACCTGACAAGTCTCTGAAAATTCTGAATTCATCTTACTCTGACCTTTGTGCATCCCTCACTTCTTTTATTCTACAATTGGTGGCGGTGCTTTCAGGCAGCTTGGTCTTAAACTCTGGAATTCCCGCCCTAAGTCTCTTTGCCTCTTCATCTCTCTGCTTTAAGGCATTCATAAAATAGTGCAGAAACAATTGGTCTGAGTAGTCTAGGTTGTGCACACTGCACACAAGCCATCTCCCACCCTACTTAATCTAACACTTCCTGGAAATCCTTCCTTCTTTTGTGTTCATGTACTTATCAACTTAAATTTGGAGGTATGTGTGCTATTTGACTTAACTGCTCCACATGATTGCAAGCTCCACATTCCAACTTCTCAAGGTGAAGAGGTTTCTCTTGAATTCTGAAGTGGATTTATTGGCATCTATCTTATATCGAGGGCCCATCAGTTTGATCGCCCATGAAACATTAGAAGGTTATTCAAGTAGAAACGTCAATCTTCAGTCATCTCTCCTCCAGAACAGGGGGCGCAATTCTCCCATCGGGAGACTAAGTCCCGATGTCGGAGTGAAAACCGGAGTGTTTCACTCCGGCGTCGGAGGCCGCTCCCAGCCCCCTATTCTCCCACCCCCGGTGGGCTAGGAGCGGCACAGCGTCATTTACGCGCGCCGGGACTTGGCGCCGCATACAGGTGGCGCCGCATAAATTACGCGAGACGTCACCCGCGCATGCGCAGGTTTGCCGGTGCCAACCCGCGCATGCGCGGTTGCCGTCCTCCCCATGGAAGCCCCGCAAGATGTCGGATGGATCGTGCGGAGCCGCGGAGGAAAGGAGGTCCTCCTTCATAGATGCCAGACCGCAGATCGGTGGGCACGATCGCGGGCCAGACCCCTTTTAAGGCCCCCCCGGTGCAAGAATCCCCCTCCCCCAGGATCCCCCCCCCCCAAAGCGTTCCTGCGCTGTTCCCGCCGGCAGCGACCAGGTGTGGACGGCGGCGGCAGGAACCTGTCGTGTTGGGCAGGCTGCTCGGCCCATCCGGGCCGGAGAATCGCCTCTCGCCCGTTACAAACGGCGAGCAGCGATTCTCCCAGCAGCCAGCCGTGAATCTTGCTGCGCCGGTTTGGAGGGGGGGGGGGGAATCGCGGGCGGGTGACATGGCGGGACTCGCTCGGCGCCCCAGCGATTCTCCCACCCGCCGTGGGGGGGGGAAGAGAATTCCGCCCAGGGTCTTTCAAACTGCAGGTCGTAACCTGTGGGTGGGTCGGGGGTGGGTATCAGCAGGGTCGCAGAGTGGTTGGCTGCAGTGTACCCAATCGGGGAAGAAGCGTCCAACGGCCCTAACCAGCTTTTAAATTGAGAATGTCGACCGCAACCAGCTTTTAAATACAACAATATAGTCTTCCAGTCAGAAGCGGCAGGGAGCAAGTCATGTGCCTGACATGTGCACTGATGTCACGTGCCCTGTACGTCCATGCTTTTGGTGTGAAATTACGGCGGAGAGATTCTTTCATTTTCTAGCTGTGAGCAAGGAAGGCAACTGGACTCGGAAGAACTGAAGATGGATCGTTTTGAACAAAGAAAAAACTGAAATCGGGAATAAAACATGATAAAGATGATTGCTTGAGGTGTAATTTTGTTAATTGTGCCAATGCCAATCAGGATGCAAAGCTCATGTGTGTTATGTGCAGGGAAGTACTAGTAAATGAAAATTTGAAATCCTCAAAACTTCAAAGGCATTTGAAGACTAACCATGTCGAGTTCAAGGACAAACCTCTTAATTTTCTTCAAAGGATGCAGCAAGAACTTAAACAATCAGCTGGGGTCCTTAGCAGAAATGTAACATTAGGGTGGCATGTGGTGCAGTGGTTAGCACTGGGGCTGCGGAGCTGAGGACCCAGGTTCGAATCCCGGCCCTGGGTCACTGTCCGTGTGGAGTTTGCACATTCTCCCCATGTCTGCGTGGAGTTTAACCCGACAACCCAAAGACGTGCAAGTTAGGCGGATAGACCATGCTAAATTGACCCTTAATTGGAACAAAAAATAATTGGATACTAGCAATGTAACACTGAATAACAAAGTAAGAGAGATCGTGAGCATGGTGATATGCCTGTGTACAGTTCTGCGTATACTTAGTAATGCGACCTCCAGCCAGCTGGTGGTGATAGAGATCCATCGCGTGACTCAACACATCTGACAGTCGGTAGTAAGACGTACAAGAAGATAGTCACACTTAGAGTAGCTCCATGAGAATTCACTGAATTCCTTTCGTAGCCATCATCTGTATTGTAGTCCTTAATTATCTTTCCCACGTGTTTATTAATAAATCATCTTTATAGTTAAACAACTATATGTTCTGTGTACATCATTACAATGGTTACAACAGAGAACACAACATGGTATCGGGCGTGCAGAACACTTAAAGATAACAACGGAGAAGAAAAGAGAACAAAAAGAGAAGATTCTTCCGCCAACCTGGTGAACTACGGCCATCTGCAACTCAACGCAATATACGACTGTGAAGTTATGGATGGAAGGTTTGGAGGCACCCCACCAGCTTCAAGTCTTGGTAACATAGATGTAAATTGTGTTCTAGCAGCAATGTAAAGCAGCCTGACGAGAGGCGAATTGTTTAGTGCTCACGGTGTCCTCAAGCAATAGAAATATACAATACCTTTGCCTTCAACAGTGAAGAGGAAAGCAAGATCTACGATGAGGTGATAAAGTACTTCAATCGGCATTGTTCTCTGAAGAAAAACAAAACATCTGAACGTTTCATGTTTCATACGCTTACCCAAAAAGCAGGTGAATCTTTTGAGAGCTCTGTAACTGACTTGGGGATGAAGGTGCAGTCGTGCAATTTTATTACTCTGAAGTCTTCGATAATCCGTGACCAGATAATGTTTGGGATATCGAATGATAAAGTACATGAGAGAGTATTACGGGAAGAAGACCTGAGATTAGAAAATGCTATCAAGCTCTGCCATTCAAGCGAGCTGGCTGCACAGCAAATCAGTACGCTCAAACTAAAAGCTTTTGGCGCCAGTCTAGATGACAGCGCCATCAGCAATGTGATGAAGTTCAATAAAAAACATGGTCTCAGTGCGGGCGGCCATTTTACGCGGCCGACTGGGTCCACCATTTGGTAAAGTATGTTCCACGTGTGGCTGTACAAATCATTTTGCGAAGCAATGTTTTTCGCGTCCTACAGTGGACCAAACAGGTTCTGTTTACACAGTTGATGAGATGTCTCTTGAAGAACAGTTTTTCATTGATCTGATTTCAACCCAGGACACGATGAGTCCGACTATGAAAAGTGAAGAAGTCTTACTGACCAGTTGTGACAACAGTGATGATGAAGCTGATATCATCGAAGGCAGATGGACAATTCCAGTGTTGCTGAACGACACATTGATAAAATGCAAGCTTGACACAGGAGCGAGGGCCAACCTTCACAGTCTGTCCGATTTGCATGGGGTGCGGGTTCAACCCGCATTGCTGAAAGACTACAGTGCAAATGAGATTGAGATTCTGGGTAGTATATGAATTTGAAGCATGGGTGCCCAACAGAAGTCACATAATCCCATTTTTCATTGTGGACACGAAACGCGAGTCCATCATAGGAGGGAATTCGTGTGAGGCCCTGAACCTAGTTGAGTGGCTGTACATTCAAGGCAGCGCTGCGATGGAGGGAAATGTGACTGGCAACAAGATATAATGTTGTTGTTATCCGATGACATACAAGTGAAACTTAAAGTGGAGGACGACAAACCAGATGAAGAGGTGGAAGAGCCAAAGGGAATTCCAGACTTCTGATTAACAGTCTTCAAGAATGTGAATTTTCTCAGTGGCATGATACAGGAGCATGATGAGCCTATATTAAAGCATCTATAAAATGTGAACGTTAAATGTTCAGAGCTTGAACAGTCTTGAGCTTCACTTTGGAGTTTCAGTTTGAGCCAAATGAGCATTTCGCAAATGAGGTAGTCATGAAAGTATACCAGAGTCGCGGCCTGACGGGTTCAACTTTTTATTCTTTGACAAACCAGAAAGCACGGGATGCACAGAATGCCAGATTGACTAGAAGGATAAAATGTCACACTGAAAACCATTAAAACGAAGCAGAATCATAAGGGTCAGGGTACTCGCAAAATAGACATGAAATCTGCAGCAATACTCACTGCTAGCTTTGAAATTAGTCGCCTCCTGCGTGAACACATAATTCCATGTTCAATATCATACTTTACAGGAGAAGCCTTTGCAGATGATAGTGACTCAGATAATGATTACTACGATGATAATTATGAAGACCATGAGTACGATGAGGAAAGTAGACTCAGATGGTGAACTAGATGAGGATGACTATGAAACGCTATTCTGGTGGTTTGCGGGAGTGACGTGGTGATCACAAGAGACGCCTAGTCCGCGCAGCACAACGATAAATGTGAAAGCTCTAAGTTGACATATGCAGAGACTGAAAGTGAAGTTGCAGTAACAGACACATCAGATGACAGCAACTCAACTGCGAGCAGACTGATAACTGAAAACATAATCCCCATTCTGGAGAAACTGGCTCCAGAGGCAGATGGTGCATCATCGCATACACACTAAACGGTTCCTGTAGCGAACTCCACAATACTAGAGGCCACTCCACCGACAGACGTGCTAGAAGAGCCGATGGATACATCTGCGTGCTGTTCCACAACAACAGGCAAAACATATATCATCCTCTCAGATAAGGATGAGCCACGAATCGGCTCTTCAGCAAAAGATGACCCATACATCATCATATCAAGTGGGGATGAACCAGCAATTGGGGCTCAAACACAAAATTAAGGTGCAGCACCCAACATTGGGGATGTTGATCCAAGACTACTCCTGAAGTTGCAGACTTGACTGCAACCGCACAGTCATCTAAAAGTTTGCCGATACTGGACATTTCATCAGGTGATGTGCATGCAACTCAGCGTGTGGACTCAATCATGGATTAACCAAAACTCATTGGTCCTGCTAAGGTTCCAAAAGCAGCTATGGTGGAGTAAAAGCCACGGTTAGCCTGCTCAGCAGACCATCCAGAAGCAAATAATCCCATGGCAGTCCAGCGGCATGACGGGTGCCACCAAAGCAGAAAAGAAAAAGAAGCGCGGTCAAAAGATCACTCCCATGAAAAGAAAGACGAGAATGAAAGTGGAGGATACCATGGGTCACATCCGCAGCACTGAATAGGAAGACATCGGCAACGTGGCCTACAGGCCAGAAAGCATACGACGACACAGCAAGAAGCACCACGGTAAAATAGACCAGCAAGAAAACCGGGCTTCCGGATGCATTGCATCAATAGGCCAAACAAGCTAATATTATACAAAAGACCTGCCAGAAAACTGGTCTTACGGAAGTTAAAATGACATCAAACAACTGGTAAAAGTTCAGAAGACCAACGGGGTGATGTCGTGGTGAATGTTCAATAAGCTGTGCACCAGGAACACGTTCATCAGACATATCATGCTGTGTGAAGCACAGGTGTATCTGTATGTAAGACATGTGTAAAATGACAATGCAGATCATGTTTTGTAAAACAGTTATATTTGAATACAAATGTTAATAAAGTTCCACAGGGGGCGGCATGGTGGTGCAGTGGTTAGCAGTGCTGCCACACGACACTGAGGCCTCGGATTCGATCACGGTCCCGGGTCACTGTCCGCGTGGAGTTTGTACATTCTCCCCCATGTCTGCGTCGGTCTCACCCCCACACCCAAAGGTACGCAGGGTAGGTGAATTGGCCACACTAAATTGCCCCTTAATTGGAATAAAAAAGAATCGGGTACTCTAAATTTATATTTAAAATAATTTCCAGAGGACGAGGGATGTGGTGATATGCCTGTGCACAGTTCTGCATATAGTTAATAATGTAACCTCAAACCACCTGGTGGCGATAGAGATCCATCACGTGACTCAACACACTCAGCAGTTGGTAGTGAGACGTACAAGAAGATGCTCGCACTTAGAGTAGCTCCACGAGAATTCACTGAATTCATTTAGTAGCCATCGTCTGTACTGTGGTTCCTTAGTTATCTTTCCCACGTGTTTATTAATAATCATCTTTATTGTTAAACAAGCGAATGTTCTGTGTACATCATTATAACGGTTATAACACAGAACACAATAGTGAGGACCAAGCAGGCTCACCTGTCGCATTAAAGGCAAGCAAAAGAAGTGTGTTGCAAAGGTCGGCCGGCGTTGGTTGCGAAGATCGGTCGTTGTGGGTCATGAAGTCCGGCCAGTGTGGGTCCCGAAGGATGGCTGGCTGATAAAAGTTTGTCCCAGGAAAAAAAGTTTGAAAAATACTGCACTCGGGAAAAGAAGTGCCTTGAGGATATTTTAATACATTAACGGCACTATATAAATGCAAGTTGTTGGTTTTCTAAAGCAGTGATACTTTGATATAATATGTGACACCAGAACATTGAGATCCTTGTTTTGTAAACTTTACCATGCAGATTCATGGTATTTAATAGTTAGAGGCTATGCTTTGCATCAGCTAATTTATTTATTATTGATTCTAAAATTATATTGCTATATCGTAAACAATTTAAAAATTGAATTGAATGGATGAACTGGATCAATATTACATTTTCCTGGCAATTTGTACCCATTCTCAAGTATCAGTTTTAGAAAAATAAATCTCACACACTTACATCCCTAACAATGCACTGCCATTGAATGTAATTTTTGTAGAATAGCTTGAATGACAAAAGTTTCAGGTGTTTTTTTTTTGTAATTTATAATGGAGTTCATCTGGAAGTGATTCTATTGATGTCAGATTTTCACTAAATTGTCCCTTGGAGCACACAGTGACCTCAAGAAATTAACAATTAGTTAATGTTTATATCACCTTTGATGCAGAAAAAAAGTCCCAAGGCACTTCACTGGAGTGTATTCAAAGAAATCATCATCGAGCAAAAGGACATATTAGGAATGGTGACTAAAATTTTTGCTGAAGTCGCAGGTTTCAGAGATGGTCTTAAGCAGGAGTGGGAAGAATTTTTGGCCCGCTAGCCACTCCATCATAAAGAATGCATCCTTCGAGAACCATAACATCATCTGTTGCCATGTCTGCCCCAGTTCACCTACTGTTCAGACGTTTATGTCAGGAATTCCAGAGCTTATGGATGGGATAGCTAAAGGCATGATGGTTAATGGTGACTCAAGAGTAGAGGGCATGGCCAGAGCTAGAACAACAAAGAGTCCTGGGCAATTATGGGGAGGGAAAAAGATCGCAAGGGGCCAGGCCATGAAGGAAATTTGAAGACCAGAATGAGAATTTCAAAACTCAGAGATTAGAGGAATAGGAACCAATGTATGTCAGCAATCATATGAAGTGTTCGATGAGCAGGAACTTGGTACAGGTAGGGTGCAGGTAAAAGATGTCTCATTTATGGAGGTGGATATGGGAGGTAATCAGCTGAGCATAAGAATGGTCAAGTCTGGTCATGACAAAGACATGAAATGTGGATTTCAACAGTAGGTGAACTGGGGCAGACAAGGCAACAGATGATGTTATGGTTCTCGAAGGATGTAATTCTTTATGATGGAGTGGCTAGCGGGCCAGAAATTCTTCCTGACGTGAAGGCTATGGAGGGGGAGGAAACTGATGGCTAGGATGCAGTGGGGTGGGAATACCTTTAGTCTACCAAATTGTTGATTGGAGGATAATGCAATTCATCCAGTACTAGATATCAGACAGTAGTAAGTCAATACTTGGAAGCGTGCGAACCTCGGCCAATGGCAAGAAAGCCCCCAGAGCTGGGGGGCAAGCAGGCCATCAGTGTGAGCAGGAGTCAAGGAATAAAAATCGGTATTATAGGCACTGTGCATGTGTACAGTTTTACGTCATTGTTGTTTGAATAAATCACTTTGTGATTTAATCAGGCTCCTCATCGCTACCTCACGCTATTACATTGGCAATGAGAGTAAATTAGACTAAGTCCTAAGCTTCAGAATTAAGAAGGGGATAGGGGTGGCACAGAGATATCCAGAGAAGGAAAGAGAAGTTTTCTTGCAGAAACATTGAGTGATAAATAATGGCACTAATAGGACAGCACAATTCTTTTGACTGGGGCCAATACATTGAGAGCCTTCAGTATTTTTTTGCTGCTAATGATATTACTGGGGAAGACAAACAAAAAGTAATTTTGCTTACAGTCTGCAGACCCCAGACTTAAAACCTCATGAGAGGTTTAAAGTCTCCAGAGGCTCCAGATACCAAGTTGTTTGATCAATTAGTAGCGTTATTGAAAGAGCATTAAAATCCCAGACCTTCTAACATATTGCAACAGTATAAATTCAATTCAGCCATCAGGAGCCCAGGAGTGGCAATTACTGCATTTGTAGCACGATTTTGTCAAATGGCTGAGCACTGTGAATTCAGCTCTTCATCAAGTCACATATTACACGATCATTTGGTTTGTGACTTTAACAATCTGAATATTCAAAGGAAACTATCAGCAGAAACAAAAATATATCTGGATAAAGCAACAGCTCAAGCCACCTAACATGCTGAAAAGGGCACAGCTACAGTTCGTGCAGGGAGGTGAGGTGAATCAACTCTGGAGGGGGACGGCTGCTAGATGGGGACCTCGAGTGGCAGGCACAGAGGAGGCTGAACAGAGATCCCAGGAACAGAACAGTTGACAGAAACAAAAGAAAAATGGGCCACTCAGTAATATTGATGAGTGTTACAGATGTGGGGGAGATCACCCTCTGGATAAATGTAATGAAAACGATTTTGTTTGCTTCAATTGTAACAGGAAGGGCCACATTCAAGTACAGTGCTGAGCCAGACAGGTTGCACCCAGTTTTTTAAAAAGTACAACCTGACTCCAGTGCATAATGTAGAGGGAGATTCTGAGGAAGTATCCGAGAATAATAAGTTAAACATGGTTGTGTTAAACATGACGGCTCCCACTGAGATGGTCCTCATGGTGAACAGGCGACCGTTGAGTATGTAGGTTGACACAGATCCTTCTGCCATGGTGGTGGGAGAACAGGCCTACGAGAAGGAGTCCAACCCCTGAGATTAAGCAGTACTGCTGCTAAGTTAGCAACTTATATGGGTGAAACCCTAAAGATATTAGGTACCACAACTGCACCGGTGTTGTATCAACAACAATCTGTTCAATTACCAATGATTGTTGTGGAAGGTCAGAGGCCAAGCCTCATGGGGCAGGACTGACTATGACAGATAAAACTAAATAGGCTGATTTAAAAAAAAATAACGGGTGGTGCTTTTCAAGAGAATCTGTAAGTACAAAGACATTTTTCAAAGTGAGCTGGGGTCAAGGCCAAAACCATGAGAACCCCCAGGGGTTTCATGTTAAAATTCTTTAGAGCTTGGCCCGTTCCATACTCTTGGCTGAATTCTCCGATTCTGAGGCTACGTCCCACGACTGGTCTTTCTTGGCCAGTTAAAGTTACATATTTGGGGTTTAAAGTTGATTGCCAAAGCCTGCACCCTGAGAAAATAAGGTGAAAGCAATCAGAGAGTGTTCCTGCACGAGAAACGTTACAGAATTAAAATCATTTCTGAGTTATGGTTAATTTATGGACCGATTTATACCAAACTTAGCAAACAAAAATTAGTGCCCTATCACCATCTCTTAAAGTATCAGCGCTGGCACTGGAACGACCCCACTAAAAGCAGACCTCTTCGAACAGGTTAAGCTGGCTTTACAATCATCCAATTACTGGTTCACTTTGACCCGACAAATGGATAATCTTAACATCTGGTTCCACCCTATGGGATAGGAGTCATCCTATCACACAAAATGGAAGAGGGCACCTCCGATCTACGCTTTCCACTTCCGGACATTACCGTTGCAGAAAATCGCCATATCGAAAAAAGAGAGCTTGGCCAGTAGTCTACTGGTGCAGAGGTTGTGATGACCAATATGTTTATGGCTGCCAATTCACACTCATTGGTAATCACAAAGTTACTAGGATAGTCCGGAGGACAAGCCAAATCCACCATTTGCTTTGGCTAGGTACGGAGGTGGGCTCTGCTTTGGCTGCCGATAGTTATGCTTTTCAACACTGACCGGGGACTCAGATTTCCAATGCTGTTGTTTTGAATCGACTCTCGAAGGCACTCAAAGCGTGGTTGCGCCCCTGGGGCCACAGCAAATTTCCCTAGTTTTAATTTCTTAGGATACCTTGAGCTTATCATATGAAGAATTGGTCTCAGGAGGGACACGGTCCTGTCTAAAGTTAAGCAGATTGTGGCTGGCATGATGATAAATCAGAACCAGCTTAGATCCGACCAACTGAGGAAAGATGACCACAATTGCAAAGATGGGCTATTACTCTGGGGGTCCTGGGTGGTGATACTACCCCCAGCAAAAGAGCCACTATTACAAGACAATATAGTGAGCATCCTGGATAAACTGACCAAGAGCTACATTTGGTGGCCCGGCATTGACAAAGACATCAAATGTCCGCGATTATGGCCTTTGCCAGTCACAATTACATCCCTGAGAATGGCCAGGCCACCCTTGGACAAGACTGCATCGAGAATTTGCCAGTCCCTTCCTAGGGGAATTATTCTTAGTACTGGTGGACATCCACTGTAAGTGGTTAGATGCTCAAGAAATGCGTACAACACTTTAGCAACCACCATTAGAAGATTAAGACAGATTTTTGTGATACATGGCCTCCCAGAGTTATAGTTTTGGATGATGGCACCACCTTTACAGGGAAGAATTCCAGCGTTTTGTACAGATCAAAGGTATCTGGCACATCCGCACACCCCCTTTCATTCGGTCTTGAATGGTCTGGCGGAAAGAGCAGTGTAAACCTCCAAATCCACAATGAAGAAGCAGCCAGATAGACCATTAAAACTCAAGCTAGCCAATTTCTTCCTTTCTTACCCCACACACCCCCCCCATCCCCTCACATTACGGCCAGGGCAACACCAGCGGAAGTGTTAATAGGGTGACGTCTTAAAACTCGGCTATGCCAAGTGTTCCCCAATTTAGCAGGGAGGGTGGCGGTGAGGAAAGCTTTGCGAAAGAGATACCATAGATCGACCAAAGATAATAGATCTTTCAACGCAGATCGAGATTTTTTTCAGAACTTTGGGGTTAGACCAAATGCTTGCCTGGGAGAATTGTCTAGGCCTGTATCTTATTTGGTAGATCTACAAGGGAGAAAGGTGCAAAAGCACATGGAGCACATAAGGAGAGAGGCTGCAACCCCGATAGCATGATAAGTGGATCCAGTGATTAATACAGTACCAATGTTTCCTCACCAGAGCCAAAAATGAGGGAACCGATTGTTTCAGGACAGGCGTCTCTTGCGACTTCAGAAGGAACTGGAAAGGATGTCTGCACCAATGCAACTTCTGAGACCTTTGAACAATCACCTGCTGCTAACGACATCACTACCTCAATGGTGGGAGAATCTGTCAGGGAACTGAGATGTTCCACCAGACCTCGGAAGTCACCTGATGGACTGACCTTATGAAGGACTGTACCCGATCACCCCCTTTTTGAGGTTCTGCGTTGTTTTAAATGGTTACCTGTTATTATCCTGTTATATGTGTGGTATTAAGGGACTTGAGAGGGGTGGGCTGCAGTAGAGTGGCCCCTTTAAGGGGTTCCCCGGTCCCCTCATTCTTGGCTCATTCCGCCCGGAGCCTATTGCTTGGAAGCATGCGAACCTCGGCCAATGACAAGAATATGTGTGGGTCTGGGGCCATGTGGATCCTCAGTGTGAGCCTGGGAATCAAGGAATAAAGACCTGTTTTGTCGTTGCTGTACCTGTATATAGGTTTACCACATTATTGTTGGAATAAATCACTTTGTGATTTAAGCAGTGTCCTCATCGACACCTTGCGTATTACATGTAGTGTACCTAGATTTCCAAAAGGCATTCAATAAAGTGCCACTCAAGAGATTAATAGGCACGATAAGGGCTCATGAAGTTATGGGTAATACATTTTTTTTTTAAATAATTTTTATTGAAAATTTTTTAATTTATACAACAACATCAAACCATACTAAAATACCAACAATAACAGTAATGACAACAATCATGAACCTTCGCCCCTCTTCAATGAACAACCCAACATATTAACAACTTAAATTAACACAAAGTTAAGTTACATAACCGTAGCGAAAAAAATAGAAACTATAATAAGGAACACCCCCCCTCAGGTTGCTGCTGCTATTGACCAAGATACCTATCTTTGAGCCAGGAAGTCCAGAAAAGGCTGCCACCGTTTATAGAACCCTTGTATTGATCCTCTCAGGGCAAATTTGACCCTCTCCAATTTTATAAATCCTGCCATGTCACTGATCAAGGTCTCCACACTTGGGGGCCTCGCATCGTTCCACTGCAGCAAGATCCTCTGCCGGGCTACTAGGGACGCAAAGGCCAGGACCTCTTTCACCTCCTGCACTCCCGGCTCCACCGCAACTCCAAAAATCGCGAGTCCCCACCCTGGTTTGACCCTGGATCCAACCACCCGCGACACCGTCCCCGCCACCCCCTTCCAGAATTCTTCCAGTGCCGGGCATGCCCAGAACATATGGGCATGATTCGCTGGACTCCCCGAACACCTGGTGCACCTGTCCTCACCCCCAGAGAACCTACTCATCCTAGTCCCGGACATGTGGGCCCGGTGCAGCACCTTAAATTGGATGAGACTAAGCCTCGCACATGAAGAGGAAGAGTTGACACTCTCCAAGGCATCCGCCCAAGTCCCGTCCTCTATCTGCTCCCCAAGTTCCCCCTCCCATTTAGCCTTCAGCTCCTCCACTGACGACTCCTCCACCTCCTGCATTACCTTATAAATGTCAGACACCTTCCCCTCTCCGACCCACACCCCCGAAAGCACTCTGTCCATCGTCCCCCACGAGGGCAGCAAAGGGAATCCCTCTACCTGTCGCCTAGCAAACGCCTTTACCTGCAAGTATCTGAACATGTTCCCTTGGGGAAGCCCAAATTTATCTTCCAGTTCCCCCAGGCCCGCAAACCTCCCGCCAATAAACAGGTCCCTCAATTTACTGATGCCCACCCTTTGCCACCCCCTAAATCCCCCATCCTTGTTCCCCGGGATGAACCGATGATTGCCACCCAATGGAGCCTCCATCGAGCCCCCTGTTTCCCCCCTATGCCGTCTCCACTGTCCCCAGATTCTTAGGGTCGCCGCCACCACCGGGTTCGTGGTAAACCTCTTAGGGGAGAGCGGCAACGACGCCGTTACCCAGGCTCGTACCTCTACATGACGCCATCTCCATTCTTTTCCACGCCGCCCCTCCCCCCTCCATCACCTATTTACGCACCATTGACACATTGGCCGCCCAATAGTATCCCAGAAGGTTGGGCAGCGCCAGCCCGCCTCTATCCCTCCCTCGCTCCAGGAAAACCTTCTTCACTCACGGAGTCCCATGTGCCCACACAAAGCTCAAGATACTGCTCGTCACTCTCCTAAAGAAGGCCCTGGGGATGAAGATGGGCAGGCACTGAAAGAGGAACAAGAACCTCGGAAACACCGTCATTTTGACGGACTGCACCCTCCCCGCCAACGACAATGGCAGCACATCCCACCTCTTGAACTCCTCTTCCATCTGATCTACAAGTCTGGTGAAATTATGTTTGTGAAGAGTCCCCCAGCCCATGGCCGCCTGCACCCCCAGGTACCTAAAACTCTCCCCTGCCCGCCTAAGCGGGAGCCTACCAATTCCTTCCGCCTGGTCTCCAGGGTGCACCACAATCACCTCACTCTTGCCTAAATTTAGTTTATAACCTGAAAAGGTCCCAAACTCAGCTAGCAGCTCCATCACCCCCGGCATCCCTCCCACCGGGTCCGCCACATACAGTAACAGGTCATCGGCATACAACGACACCCTATGTTCCTCCCCACCTCGCACCAAACCTCTCCACCTCTCTGAATCCCTCAACACCATCGCCAGCGGCTCGATTGCCAATGCAAACAACAAGGGGGACAGGGGGCAACCCTGCCTGGTCCCTCGGTAAAGCCGGAAGTACTCCGACCTCCTCCCATTCGTGGGCACGCACGTCATCGGGGCCTCATATAGCAGCCTCACCATCTAATAAACCCTTCACCAAACCCAAACATCCCCAACACCTCCCATAAGTACCCCCACTCCACTCTATCGAAGGCCTTCTCTGCATCCAGTGCCACCACTATCTCTGCCTCCCCCTCAATCGCCGGCATCATGATGACATTCAACAATCTCCGCACATTCGTGTTGAGCTGCCTTCCCTTCACAAACCTGTCTGGTCCTCGTGTACAACCCCTGGCACACAGTCCTCTATCCTGGTGGGCAAGATTTTAGCCAGCACCTTGGCATCTACGTTGAGGAGAGATATGGGCCTGTATGAACCACACTGCTGGGGGTCCTTGTCCCTCTTTAAGATTAACTAGATCAGCGCCCGCGACATCGTCGGGGGCAAAGTCCCCCTTTCCCACGCTTCATTAAGTGTCCGCACCAGCAAGGGGCCCACTAGGTCCACAAACTTTTTATAAAATTCCACCGGGAACCCATCCGGCCCCCGTGCCTTGCCTGACTGCATCTGCCCGATCCCCTTAACTAGCTCCTCCAGCTCAATCGGCGCACCCAACCCCTCCACCTGCTCCTCCTGCACCTTCGGGAAAGAAAGCCCGTCGAGGAACCTCTCCATTCCTCTCCTCTCCCCGTTGGCTCCGACCGGTACAGTTCCCCGTAAAAGTCCTTGAAGACCTTATTCACCTCTACCCCCTTCCGCACCACATTGCCACTCTTGTCTCTCACTCCAGCAATCTCCTTAGCCGCATCCCGCTTACGCAGCTGATGAGCCAGCATCCTACTCGCCTTTTCACCATGTTCGTACACTGCCCCTTGTGCCTTCCTCCACTGTGCCTCCACCTTTCTAGTGGTCAGCAAATCAAATTTAGCCTGCAGGCTGCGCCTCTCCCCCAACAGTCCCTCCTCTGGTGCCTCTGCATACCTCCTGTCTACCTCCAGCATCCTTCCCACCAGTCTATCCCTCTCACTCCTCTCGCTCCTCTCCCTGTGTGCCCGGATGGAAATTAGCTCCCCACGAATCACTGCCTTCAGGGCTTCCCAGACCACCCCCACCTGTACCTCCCCCGTATCATTCACCTCGAGGTACCCCTCAATACTTGCCCGGACCCTCCTACACACCTCCTCCTCCGCCAACAACCCCACATCCAAATGCCACAACGGGCACTGGTCCCGCACCTCCCCCATCTCCAACTCTATCCAATGCGGAGCGTGGTCGGAGATTGCAATGGCCGAATACTCAGCCTCCTCCACTCTCGGATTCAGTCCCCTACTCACCACGAAGAAGTCTATCCGAGAGTAGACCCTATGTACGTGGGAGAAGAAAGAGTACTCCCGTGCCCTCGGCCTCACAAACCTTCATGGATCCACCCCACCCATCTGGTCCATAAACCCTCTCAGTACCTTGGCTGCCGCCGGCCTCCTACCCGTCCTAGAGCTGGACCGATTCAGTGAAGGATCCAACACCGTATTGAAGTCCCCCCCCCATGATCAGACCTACCGCCTCTAGATCCGGGACCGTCCCAACATACGCCTCATAAAGCCCACATCGTCCCAATTTGGGGCATACACACTAGCCAGTACCACCGTCTCTCCTTGTAGCCTGCCCCTAACCATAACATACCTACCCCCCTTATCCGCCACCACCTCCGACGCCTCAAACGACACATTTTTCCCCACCAGAATCGCCACTCCCCGGTTCTTCACATCCAACCCAGAGTGGAAAACCTGTCCCACCCACCCCTTCCTCAGACGGACCTGGTCCGCCACCTTCAGGTGGGTCTCCTGAAGCATTGCCACATCTGCCTTTAGCCCCCTCAGATGAGCAAGTACCCTCGACCGCTTCACCGGCCCATTCAATCCTCTTGCATTCCAGGTGACCAACCGGGTCAGAGGGCGTCCCGCCCCCTCCCCCGTCGACTAGCCATAGCCCGTCGACTGCCCGCCCAGGCCAGCACCCCCCCCCGACCCAGTCCCCACAGCAACAACACCTCACCTCTGTCCCCCCGGCCCCCACCAGCTCCTTCCTGACCCTGCCAGCAGCAACCCGGTATTCCCCTTTCCCCCCTCCCTCCCCCCCCAGGCTAGGAACCCTCCTAGCCGCGAACCGACCTCCATTGTACTTCCGTGGGTCAGCTAACTTCTGCTGACCCCAGAAACTCCCGCCAATAACCCGACCCCTCCCAAAGTGGGATCATCCCCCAATCTATCCCTCCTCCAGGCACCGCTCCAGCGCGGGGAAGAATCAGTTAAGGCCCCGCCTCCCCCGTCACCGTCTCCACCCCCCAGCCCCGCAGCGCGGGAAACCAGAGGAAAGCCCGCGCTTTCGCACTGCCCCACCACACCCTTCTGACGCAGCTCCCAAATACCAGCCCCACTCCATACTCCCAACCCGACATAGAATACAACAAACCCCTCCAACCCTCCCACAAGATACAAAACTCAAACAATGCCCCAAAGCAAAAAAGGGCAGAACACCCCCATAAATAACCCTATCAAAATTGCAAAAGTACAGAAAAAGAGAACACAGCAACAGTAGAAACCAGCAATAAAGTATTACAACCGACCCCGCAACCCCCAACCCCTAGTTCAAGTCCAGTTTCTCCGTCCGCATGAAGGCCCACGCCTCCTCCGGGGAATCGAAATAATAATGCCGGTCCGAATAAGTTACCCACAGGTGCGCAGGCTGCAACATTCCGAACGTTATCTTCTTCTTGTAAAGCACCTCTTTCATCCGATTAAACCCGGACCGCCGCTTAGCCACCTCCGCACTCCAATCCTGGTAGATCCGTACTACCCCATTCTCCCAGTTGCTGCTCTTCACCTTCTTTACCCAGCGCAGCACACACTCCCGATCACGGAACCGGTGGAACCTCACCAGCACCGCACGCGGGGGTTCATTTTCCTTAGGCCTCCTGGCCAGTACTCTGTGTGCTCCCTCCAGCTCCAAGGGCAGATGGAAAGACCCGGCCCCCACTAGCGAGTTCAGCATCGTAGCCACGTAGGTTGTCAGGTCCGACCCCTCCAGCCCCTCTGCAAGGCCCAAGATCCGCAGATTTTTCCGCCTCATGCGGTGATTAAGCTCCTCGAAGCGGTCCTGCCACTTCTTGTGGAGTGCCTCGTGCCCCTCCACCTTACTCACGAGGACCACGGCCTCCTCCTCTCGTTCAGTGGCCTGCGTCTGCAACGCCTTGATGGCAGCACCCTGGGTCGTCTGAATCTCCGAGAGCATTTTGTTTGTTTCCTGCAGAGAGCTCAGTACCTCAGCCTTGAAATCTGCAAAACAGCGCAGGAGAGCAGCTTGTTGCTCCTGGACCCACTGCTTCCACTCCTCTGGAGCTCCGCCGGCCGCCATCTTGGATTCCTTCCCCCGTTTTTTCTGGGGAGCTGCTGCCGTTTTTTCCCCCTTTCCACTCTGAGTTCGAGTCATGAACTGCGGAGAAAGTCGATCAGCACACCTTGACATCGAGAAATTTCCGTTTTGGGCTCTAAAAAGAGCTGAAGTCCGTTTGAAATGGGAGCTCCCAAATGTGCGGCTTTCTACGTCATCGCCGCCACCGGAAGTCCTCAGTTATGGGTAATACATTAGCATGAAAAGAGAATTGTTTAACGGATTGAAAGCAGAGTGTGGGCATAAACAGAGCTTTTTCAAGTTGGCAAGCAGTGAAAAGTGGAGTGCCACAAGGATCAGTGCTCAGGGGCGAAATTCTGCGAAGAGCTGTGCGACGCCCATTTCCGGCGGGCAAAAGCGGTGCGGATGACTCCGGCGTCGGGGCCTTCTTTTAAGCCGTTAATCTCCGTTCCCGAAAGGGCCAGCAGCGGACTGACGCGACACGCGTCATTTTAACGCGCTGCGGAAGTGTCGCGTCGGGCGACATCATCAACGTCGCCCGGCGTTTGGGGGGGGAGTACCGGCGTTTGTGTGGGGGGGGGGGGGGGGGGGGGAAGGGGGGGAGGGGGAGGGAGGGGGGGGAGGAGGAGGGGGAGGGGGGGGGGGGAGGAGAGTACCGGCGTTTGTGGGGGGGGAGAGAGTACCGGCGTTTGTGGGGTGGTGGTGGGGGGACAGTACCGGCGTTTGTGGGGTGGTGGTGGGGGGGGGGGGGGTGGGGGGGGGGGGGGGGGGGGGGGGGGGGGGGGGGGGGTGGGGGGGGTAGGGTGGGGGGGTAGGGGTGGGGGTGGGGTTAGGGTGGAGGGTGGGGGGGGAGGGGGTCGGGGTAGGGGCAGCGGCATGCAGAGGGGGGGGGGGCGACGGTGCGTTGGCCCGGGCATCCATTGGATGGGGGCATCAGCAGATCTTCCTCAAGGCTCCCTTCCTCCCAGCTGCCTTGTCTTTGTTTGAGAAGAGAGAGAGAGAGGGAGATTGTGGGGCCAGACAGAGAGAGAGACAGAGAGAGAGGGAGTCCCGTCGTTCCTCTGGCTGAGAGCAGGGCTTTGGTGAGTATATTGCAATCTGCCTAGACCCAGGAATATTGCCTGGTTATGAATGCAGAGGGAAATGCTGGGATCCCGGGGTGGGAGATGTGTCTGGATTTGTCTATTTCAGCTTCAGCCTCTGCGATTCAGGTCAGTTCACAACAACAGGAAAAACGCGCGGAGAGAGAGGGAAAAACTTTTGGCAAAGTTTCTGGGTTCTGCCTTTATAATTCACAGCGCAGAAAGGATTCTGTGCTGTGAATTATCAAGGCACCTTTTCTAATCCTGGGGAGAAACAACCTTTTGAAGAGTCTGAGGAAATAAGCAGGAATTTTGGATTAATTCTGCCTCCCAACCCCCTGGGCCTCTTTCTCTCCTTTCTCCTCCCTCCCCCTTTCTCCTCTCTCTCTCTCTCGCATTCTCTTCATCCTGCCCTTTGTTCCGAGCTATTTGATCCCCCTGTGCACTGGCACAGATTTTACAGTGCACTTTAGGTTCTGTGTTTACCCCAGGTGTGGGGGAGGGGGACAAAGCGGGATGGATGAGGTCGATGGAGGATGATTGGGAGGGGGGTGGGGGTGGTTCAATGCAGTTGCCCCTGAGGAATGCCGAACCCTCCCTCTTTTCTCCACCACCCCACAAAAGGCGGGTACTCTCTCCTCCCCCCCCCACAAACGCCGGTACTCTCTCCCCCCCCCCCCAAACGCCGGTACTCTCTCCTCCCCACTTTAAAGCTACGTTTTTCGCCGACATGACCCGTGGCCACGTCGGCGGGACTTCGGCCCATCCGGCACGGAGTTATTTCTGACTGTGAAAAATCAATGACTTCCCGCCGGCGCCAGCTGTTCCCAGAGGCTGCCGGCGGGGATTTGCACAACGCCAGTTTTTGGCCCGCTCGGAAATTCAAAACCCGGCGGGAGCGGGAATAATACCGCCGCCGGCCGATTCTCCGACCCTGCGTGGGGTCGGAGAATTTCGCCCCTGGTCTCAGCTATTTATAATCTATACAAATAACTTAGATGAATAGATGAAGAGAATAATGTATCTATGTTCACTGATGATACAAAATAGGTAGAATCTTTGGGGGAGGACAAAGAGCACCTGTAAAGAGATATAGGATGTGATTCACCGCGTTGCACCCAGGTGAATCCCCGCGAAAGCCCCAAATCGGGCTCCCCACCGGGCGCTGGACAAATCGCGAGTCACCTGACTTGTTACACCTGGTGCAATAATGATATTTAAATGAGCCATAGGATCATTTAAATAACCGGGCGCCTCATGCTCCAGTCGCTCGGGAGTAAGCGGTCTTACTGCAGGATCTCAACTGGGCACCATTTAGCACTGGTTTCCACACAAAGGCGTGATGGCATTTTGAGGGGGGGGTCTCGCAGGCGAATAGAGACCCCCAGGTGGCAGGGACAAGGCACTGCCTGGGAGGCCTTGCTCATGAAAAGGGGTGTGAGGGGAGGTTAGAGGCGGACAAGAAAAGTTTGAGGGGTGAAGCGGTGTGCTGAAGAGGGGGATGTGGTTTGTAGTGATCGAAGCAGCCGTTTCAAATGCGCGCCAGTGCAGGAAATCTCTATGAGTGTGGCCTCAATGGGGAGAAAAACTCCCCAAGGCCCCCAAAAAAGGCAAAGTGCCGTTAACTAGTGGGGCCAATTTAGGCGCTGCAGCTTTTCCGCTGAACGCACCTAGCATTCATCCTTCCTCGCTCGGGTAGATAAATTCATTCTTCCTCACTCTGGAAGACAGCATTCATTCTGCCTCCACTGCCTTTACTTCAGTGGCACTGGCAGTCTGTCAATCAGACCGAACTGCTATCAACAAGGCCAAGATGGTTCAAGTTGGAGAGGAACTTGTAAGGAGCAGAGTTGCTTTAGTCATTATCTGAAAATCATCAGCCTTTCACCATTCATCCTGCAGCCCCTGGGAGAGTTCCATAAGTATTTAGTACAGAGAAGACACATAGAAGGCAGACATATTAGGGAATAAGAAAGGTTTACATTTGCATACAATATGGCACGGTTTGGTTTCAAAATTTGGTTTGGAATAATTATTTTTGTTGTCTATTATTTTTGCAATTTGTCCAAGATTGTTCTGCGATGGTCAGAGACAGAAGGAATATAAGGTGTAACTCTTGTACAATGGAGCATTGGCGTTGCATTTATAAGTATAGCAGGTTGTTCACAGACTGCCCAGCCAGAATGGGACCATACTTTTTTTTTCATGGAATGTGAGCATTGCCAGCAAGGTAATAATTTATTTATTATCCCTAATTGTCGTCGGGACGATGGTGATAAGCCACCTTCTTCAGCAATCTGGAGTGCTGCTGGAAAGAGTTCCAGGAATTTGATCCAGCAATAATGAAGATGATATCGTCTGGTTGGATTGTGACTTGGAGGGGAATTTTCAGTTGGTGGTGTTCCCATGCTTTGCTGTCTATCTTCCCCTAAGTGATGGAGGACACAGGTTTGGAAGGAGGCCTGACGAGTTGCTGCAACGCATCTTATAAATACTACACACTGCTGCCACTGTGACTTTGGTGACGTGATGAGTGGAGGATTTTAGGAATATTGGATCATGAACCTTTGGTAATTAAGAGTTAAAAAACCTTGGGTTAGAGTGTATTTGACTGCAGTTGGCATGTTTTTAAAAATAACCCTGTTTTGCAGGGCCTAAGAGCTGTTAGGAGCCAGAAGGTTAAACTGACCAGAGGAATGTGTTATCAGTCTGGAATAATGCACTGTGGTTTGACTGAGGAAAGTCGCTGTGGAGTTAATGTGCTTTCGGCATGGAGAGTTCATTTGTTTTTCAGCTTGCGGAGATGATGCTAATACTGGGGGGAGCTAAGGGATAGTGAGACTTACACATGTAATAAATGTATTTTATTACATGTGTAAAAACAGTAACATGTACACCAACACACTCTACAATCTCACAATCTAGTTTGTACAATTTCACTTTTTACCCTCTACCCTCTCCCCCTTCTCATCCCCCGCGACAAAATGTTCCTCAAACATTGTCATGAACAAACCCCGTGTCTCGAAGAACTCCTCCGACCCCTTCAACTAAATTTGACCTTTTCTAACTGGAGAAACATCATACAGATCCCCCAGCCAGGCAGTCACGCCTGGCAGCGTATCCGACCTCCAATTCAGTAAGATCCTTAGCTGGGCAATTAGAGAAACAAAGACCACAACATCGAACCCCTTCCTCTCCATCAGCTCTGATATTTTCAATATCCCAAAGATTGCCACCATTGGGTCCAGCCTGACCTCCACTCCCGCAATTTTAGACAACATCCCAAACACTGCTTCCCAGTACCTCTCCAGCTTCTCGCAACCCCAGAACATGTGCGCATGATTCGTCGACCCACATCCGCACTCATCGGCCACGCTTTGAAAGAACCCACTCATCCTTGCCCCAGTCATAATCTAAAGACGTGCAGGTTAGGTGGTTTGGCCATGATAAATTGCCCTTAGTGAGCAAAAAGGTTAGGAGTTATTGGGTTACGGTGATAGGGTGGAAGTGGGGGCTTTAGTGGGTCGGTGCAGTCTCGATGGACCGAATGACCTCCTTCTCCACTGTATGTTCTATGGTCCATATGCACCCTATACACTACCTTGAACTGAATTAAGCTCATCCTCGCACAAGATAGAGGTAGAATTTGCCCAAGCATCGCTCACACCACAGACCCCAGTCTATTTCCCCACCCACCTGCTCCTCCCACTTGCTCTTAATCCTCACCACTTGCGTCCCATCCATCGCCGCTCTCACAATCACCCATATATGTCTCTAATCCCTACTCTCTTCGACTCATCCGGGGAGCAGCAATTGCACAGTCTAACATACTAAACAATATTATTGGGGTTTTGTCCTGTATCTTCGCCACTGTTGGGGTCTGGTCTGGGATCTCAATAGTGGAGCTAGTGAATATTTAAGGTGTCGATGGGCTGCTGAAAAAGCGAGCTGCTTTGCCCTGGATGACGTTGAACTTTCTGAGCATTGTGGAGCTGCATTCATCCAGGCCAGGAGAGAGTAGTGTACCATCGCACTTACGTATTGTGCCTTGCAAATGGTGAACAGGCTTTGGAGAATCAAAAGATGAGTAACTTACCACAGAATTATAGGCCTCTGACTTGCTCTTGCAGGCAGAGTATTTATATGGCTGGTCCAGATCAGTTTCTGGTCCATGGTAACCCCAGGACATTGATGGCGTGGGTTTCATCGATGGCAATTTTTAAAAAAAATGTTTTTATTCGAGCTTTTCATTTTATAAAATACAAAATAAGCACATTTAAACGAACCAAATACAATTACAAAAACCAAATCTTAAAATAGTCCCACCTACCACCCCAACAACTGACGGTAATCAGTTCCTTAAAATAAACTATCAAAGGTCGCCATCCCTGGGAGAATCCCTCGATCGAATGCCTCACAGTGGGCGGGATTCTCTGATCCTGAGGCTAAGTGTTGACGCCGTCGTAAACACCGTCGCGTTTATCGACTCTCCAGCTGCCGATCCCAGAGTCAGATGGGCGGCGCGGGTCTGCGCATGTGGAGTGAAGCTGCCGCGATTGCCGCACATGCGCGGTGGCTCCTCCTCGCGCTGGCCACGATGAAAATGGCATTAGGGCTACAGGGGCCAGCGCCAGAACAAAAGAGGTCCCCAACCCGAGAGGCCGGCCCGCCAATCGGTAGGCCCCCAATCGCAGGCCAGGCCACAGAGGAGCCACCCCAGGGGTTGGAAACCACTCCCCCCCCCCCCCCCAACCAGGCCGTCCCTGGATCACTAACATCACGGTCTCGCCGGGTAAGACAAGGTGTGAACGGTGACGGCGGGACCCAGGTTTTTTTGTACAGCCCGCTCGGCCCATCCAGGGCCGAGAATCGCGGGGGCCCCCGGGTTTGGGGGGGGGGGGGTTGTTGGGTTGCGGGTGTAGGGTGGATGCGTGGGTGTGAGTGGGTGATCGTTGCTCGGCACGGCATCGAGGGTCCGAGGGGCCTGTTCTGTGCTGTACTGTTCTATGTAGAGTGCCGGCCCGACCGACGCCGAGCCGGCGCCAATTCTCCGCTCTACGGAGAATCGTCGGACTGGCATCGGGACGGCATCGCGCGTTTCGCGCCTGCCCCGGTGATTCTCTGGCCCGGCCTGGGCTGAGAGAATTCCGCCCAGGGTACTTGACCTTCCATAGGTATAAAAACTCCATCAAATCTCCCAACTATATTGAGGTGCTGGGCGGAACCCCAACAGAACCCGCCTCGGGCAATCAACAAGGTGAAGGCAAGGACATCCACCTCCTTATCTGTCTGCAGCTCCAACGAGTCTGACACCCCGAACATGGCAACTAATGGACAGGGCTCTAGTTCAATATTCAAAATTGCTGACATGGTGCTAAAAAAAAGACCCAAAAACTCACCAGCTTGAGACATGACCAGAACATGTGCATGTAGTTGGCTGGACCCCTAGAAGAACGCTCACGCCTCTCATCCACCTTTTAGAAGCGACTCATTCGGGACTTGGTCAGGTGTGCCCTGAACACCACTTTAAACTGGATTAAACCCAGCCTGGTGCCTGAGGGTGTGGAGTTCACACTGTGAAGGGCCTCACTCCACACCTCATCATCTATTAGGTGCCCCAGCTCTTCCTCTCCCCTAACCTTGATCCCTTCCATTGAAACCAAATCTTCTGCTGGAATTGCCTGTAAATTCCGGATGTGCTACTCTCTTCCGACCCCACGAGCAAAAGGATCTTCTACATCAGTGATGTTGGCGGTGCTACGGGGAATGTCGGGAAGGTCTGTCGTATAAAATTCATAACCTGGAGACACCTGAACGAGTCTGAGGCCAAGAGCCCAAACTTTGTCGCCAATTCCTATAGACTGGTAAAACCGCCCTTCCATCAACAGATCTCCCACTATCTCCAGCCCCCTCTCTCCCCACACCCCAAATTACGTCTAATTTCCTCGACTCAAATAGATGGTTAGCACGAGTGGAGGCCACCTTCAACATTGATCCAAGTTTAAAATGTTGTCTGAATTGGCTCCATATCTTTAGAGTGGAAACAACCACTGGGTTTGAATAGTATTTTGTTGTTGAGAGCGGGAGCGAAACTGTCACCAGTGCCTCAAATCAGATCCTCTGCATGACCTCGCCTCTATCTGCACCCCAAATCGACCCATGATTGGAACCCCAACCCAACACCTTCTCTACATTAGCTGCCTAAAAGCAAAACAGCAAATCAGGCAACGTCAGCCGTCTCTTTGAAAGTTTACCCTATGAATCCTCAGAGTCTTGTCCACCCATATGAAGGATGATATCATCTTATCGATCTTCCCAAAGACCTTTCAGAAAAGAAAATCGGCAGACATTGGAAAAGGAACAAAAATCGCAGGAGAATGTTCATCTTAATCGACTGGACCCTGCCCGCTAAGGACAGGGGAAGCTTATCCCACCTTTACAAGTTGGTCCTCAGTCCTGAGCTTACTCACAAGGCTAGCATTGTTCAATTTATGAAGTATGGGCGGCAAGGTAGCACAGTGGTTAGTACCCTTGCTTCACAGCAGCAGGGTCCCAGGTGGCTCATTCGCCTGTGGCTTCTGCCAGAATGTTGGGTGAGCCCTATCGAACTCTGATGTAGACATTTTCCCATCCCTCCCAGCAGTTTAGCGAACATCTGAGAGAATTACTCAGTCGTCCTTGGGCTGTCCATCCCTTCAGCAGCCTCACAATTCTGAGGTTCTGTCTCATTGGCCTGTTCTCCAAGTCATCCACCTTTGCCCTCAGGTTCTTGTTCCTCTCGTCTACGAGCAGTATCTCAACTTCCAACGAGGCGATTTGATCGTTATGCCATGACATCGCCACCTCCACACCCTTCAGCATCTCTTCATGTTTCTTAACAGCCTCTGAGGTTTTTTCCAGCTTCTCCCGAATAGGACCAAGTGTCTTCACGGTCGACTGCTGAAGGGTTTCCATCATCACCTTTCCTTGCTTATCAAAATGCTTCTCAAATTGTTTTTCGAACTCCTGCGCTGTCACCCATAGAACATAGAACAGTACAGCACAGAACAGGCCCTTCGGCCCTCAATGTTGTGCCGAGCCATGATCACCCTACTCAAACCCACATATCTACCCTATACCCGTAACCCAACAACCCCCCCCTTAACCTTACTTTTATTAGGACACTACGGGCAATTTAGCATGGCCAATCCACCTAACCCGCACATCTTTGGACTGTGGGAGGAAACCGGAGCACCCGGAGGAAACCCACGCACACAGGGGGAGGACGTGCAGACTCCACACAGACAGTGACCCAGCCGGGAATCGAACCTGGGACCCTGGAGCTGTGAAGCATTTATGCTAACCACCATGCTACCCTGCTGCCCCCAGTCAGCTTTTTCACCATAACAGTCCCACCCGAGGCCGTATCCGCCATCTTCTCTTCCAATGAGCCTCATGGACTTGCTAACTCCATTGAAGGATTGACAATTGCAAACTACTTGCCACCAACATTTTTGCAGTCTTCAGCATATTTTCGTCGACAAATTCCTTAAAGTATTAGATGGGTCAGTTTGATAACCCAAATCCCTGGGGGCCAGGCTAAAGGACCAAAAAACAAAGACCTTCTCCGACATGTCACCACCGGAAGTCTGACCCCATCGGGAATATAATTTAATGTCAAAGCAAGATAGTTAGGTTCTTTCTTTCCCTCTTATTGGGACTGGTCATTGCCTGGCACTTATGTGGCATGATTGTTACCTGTCATTTATTAGCTCCATGTCTGAATCATGTCCAGGTATTGCTGCTTACGTATATATTAGTATGTATGCATTAGTACCTGAGGAGTCACGAATGGTACTGAACATTGTACAATTATCAATGAGCATCCCCATTTCTGACCTCACAACGGAGTGAAGGTCATTGATGAAGCAGCTGAAGGTGATTGGACCGAGGACAGTACCCTGAGGAACTCCTGCAGTGAGGTTCTGGGGCTGAGAAGATAGGACATAAACAACCACAACCACTTTGTACTAGGTATCATTCTAACCGGCGGAGGGCTTTTCCCTGGATTCCCATTTACTTCAGTTTTACTAGAGTTCCATGATACCACACAATCGCTGCCTTGGCATCAAGGGCAGTCACTGCTCAAGTTCAGTTCTTTTGTCCATGTTGAGCAAGTCTATAATGAGTTTAGGACCCAAGTGGGTCATAAGCAGATGAAGTTGGTTGGATCCAGGACAAGTGCCCTGAGGAACTCCAAACTAAGCATTAGTGAGCAGGTTATTGTTGTGTATGTGTTGTTTGAATGCAATGTCAATGACATCTTCTTGTCACTTTGTTGTTGATTGAGAGTAAACTGGTCAGGCAGTATTTGGCCGGAATGGATTTGTCCTGCTTTTGTGGCTAGGCCATATCTGGGTAATTTTCCACGTTAGGTAAATCCAATATTGTAGCTATACCAGAGAAGTTTGGCTAAGAACACAGCTAACTCTGGAGCACAAGTCCTCACCATCACAGGCAAGATGTTGGCTCCTCTCTTCTCGTCCTCCATCACCTCCTCCGCTTCTTGATCTTCAGCTATTCTTCAGCCTCTTTATAGGAAGGATGTGGATGTTTTGGAGAGGGTGCAGAGGAGATTTACCAGGATGCTGCCTGGACTGGAGGGCATGTCTTATGAAGAAAGGTTGAGGGAGCTAGGGCTTTTCTCACTGGAGCGAAGAAGGAAGAGAGGTGACTTGATAGGGGTAACAAGATGATGCGAGGCATGGAGTGAGTGGATAGCCACGAGGGGACATAATTTTAAGGTGATTGGAGGAAGGTATGGGGGGGGGGGGGGGGGGGGGGGGGAAATGCCAGAGACAGGTTCTTTACGCAGAGAGTGGTGGATGTGTGGAATGCACTGCCAGCGGAGGTGGTGGATTCAGAGTCATTAGGGACAGTTAAGCAACTCATGGACAGGCACATGAACAGTCATAAATTGAAGGGGTGTAGGTTAGGTTGATCTTAGATTAGGATAAATGGTTGGCACAACATCGTGGGCCGAAGGGCCTGTACTGTCCTGTACCGATCTCTGTTCTATTCGCCGTATAGCTGATGATAAGGGCTGTTCCCTCTGTGCAACATGCAGTAGCAGACCGCCATCAATCTGACACTTACTCTGTTGAAAATTGCCGGGCTTTCTATGGCAGTCCAGACAGCGGGTGAGCTGTTTCACTAAAACAGGGTGCCAATGAACTGCTGTGTAACATTTTGTGTGGCAGCACGGCTTTCATGGTTTGCATGCCCCCCCAATGTGTGCAGGGTTGTGCTTTGGAATCATAAGTCATGTCAGGATGCCACTACCATGTCAGCAGAGGAAGACTGCAATCCTCACCAAGCTGCATGTTCACTCCACTTGCTGCTCTCAGGAAAGACTGAATGAAATGTGATTTGTTCTTTTTGAACAATGAACCTCAATGACATCTCTTACACAACTGTAAACAGCAAACTCCAAGATGCTGCAAATGCCTTCAGCTCCAGCCTGGTAGGTCAGTGCTCCGAGGTTGCGGTTGTACCAGGTGTCAGATATCAGTGAGATTGCCCTCAACCAAAATGATCCCATTGTTATGATCCCAGCTCATGTTACTACCGGACAAGTTAGATCCAAGAGGTAAACCTGGTTTGAAAAATCCTAACTTTTTTTGTTAGAAACCATGGAGGAAAGTTACTGAACATATTCACAGACATTTGCTGCTGACCTTTTAACACAAAGAATAAATATTTATTAAGCAAGAAGAAACAAACTATATTACACTAGACACAAAGGTTCGAAAGATCTCAATACAAATACAAAAATAAAATTCAAATATTCATGATCCTTCACCCCAGCAATATCTTTAGAGACAAACAAATTTGGAAAGATAAAACCAATTTTCAATATCCAACTTATACTATAATATTCAGGGTAAATATGCAGTACACGTGAACTAACAGGTGAACTGTGGTCAGACACACCATGCTCCAAATGAAATGACAAATGCAACCAAAGCAGGTTCAATAGATTCCTCCACAATCCACCCAGACACTTTGCATACCGTGAGTCAACCGGTCTCAGTGCAACTCTGGGCGCAATTCAGCAAAACACTTTAGAAGTGGGCGAGTTTGGCGGGATGTTACCCGTCGGCTGCATTAGCAAGATCGCGGCCTGTAATCAACTACACTTAGTCCTAAAAATGAGCCCCCACGTGAATCGCGACATGCCTGGCTCCCTCGCCGTCTGATTCATCCGACTTGCGCCTCAACTGCTCATTGCTAACAAGAGGGAGCTGCTATTAAACGGTACCCCACCACTCACTCCCAGTCAACACACAAACATGGGAGTGCACAGACTTGCTCCTCGCTTTGGTGATGCCGACCTGACTACGTTTCTCTCTCTCTCTCTCTCCCTCCCGAGCGCTGCAGGCCGCCGCCGTGCACATGCACGGCCTCTGAACCGTAAGTGCTGGGGGGACATATCGGCAGCAAGAGCTGCGGGCTCTACGCTGGCTACCTCCTGGCCCCCAGCAAAACGAGGAATTGGTGGCCTTTCAACAGCAGTTTTCCTGGCATAAAAGACCACAATTTTCACAACGGCGTCAGCACTTAATCTCAGAATCGGAGAATCCAGCCCCAGAGTCCTCGCCACCAATGAGGAACGAGCCCTGGAGATTGCAGGGTTTCCTAAGGAGAGAACACCAAGACTGGCCTGCATCAAAGAGGGGAGGATCTACTGTCCCATCACTCAGATGACCAATAGCAATGAGTTGTTGACATCTCACAAAATTATCGTTTCTTCTCACTGACATGTCCATTGTCGTGCAGAACCGTCCTGCAGAATCACCATCTGATGCGGCCGAGCCATCCGGAGTCGTCTCAGAGAACGCCTCGGAGGAGAGCTTCGAGGAGAACACTGGAAATGCACCACAGCTATCACCCGCATCTTCCACTTGTGCAGAAGCACACATCCCAGGAGGAGACATTCGTGAACAGGCTTTGAAGGCACACATCTTTGAGCACCACACAGATGCTAATGCACGTCAAGTGGAGGCAGGAACATCCAAGGAGGTCTGCTGGATCCTAGGACATAGCTGGATCCCAGTCGGATGTTGAGCCTCTAGACAAGGTTCTCCCAGAGTTGATGCAGATGGTAGGCCAGAGCCATGAGATTGAGGACGGGGTTCCAGTAGCATTCCAGTGATTGTGATGCCGATTGCATGAGTCCCAAAGGCTGCAGGTGCAGGAGATGGTAACAACAACAATCCTAGGATGGCGAACGCAGTGGAAAACCTGGAGCATGACATCTGCACATTAAGTGGTGGTGTCCAAGAAATGGCTCAGACTGTGACGACCATGACTGAGGGCCTTGACATCATGGCCCAGTCGAGGAGAGCCATGTCCCAGACACAGGTGGACATTGTCGAGGCACTCCAGAACGTTGCCAAATCATAGAATTTACAGAGCTGAAGGGGACCATTCAGCCCACTGAGTCTGCACCGGCTCTTGGAAAGAGCATCCTACTCAAGTCCACGCCTCCATCCTATCCCCGTAACCCCATCCAACCTTTTTGGACACCAAGTACAATTTAGCATGGCCAATCCACCTAACCTGCACATCTTTGAACCGTGTGAGGAAACCGGAGCACCCGGAGGAAACCCACGCAGACACGGGTAGAACGTTCAGACTCTGCACAGACAGTGACCCAAGCCGGGAATCGAACCGAGGACCCTGGAGCTGTGAAGCAACTGTGCTAACTACTGTGCTACCGTGCATAAGAACTTAAAATCATAGAATTTCATTGAGGACCATCGCTGAGGGCCCGACACTATGGTACAGACAATGGAGAGCCTCCAGGACTAGCAGAGCCAGATGACTCAAGAGGATTCTGGAGCTCACTCCAGCTGCCCCTCTGTTTCATGGAGGTGCCGAGGGACCTACGGGCACCCTCAGGGAGGAGGAAGCGCTGGAGCCCAACCCGGGGCCTACCAGCAAGGAGATACGACAGCCTCTAGTTCTTCTGAACACCCCCTCTTGATGCCGGCACATCTCAAGGGCAGCAGGCAGAACAGGGTGGCCTGGCGAAACTTGTAACACCAGTAGTCGGCCCTTTGGCTCCACACCCTCCAGAATACAACTGCCAAGGGTATCAAAGGTCATAGAGCACGGAAAGCAGCAGGCTACCTCTATCTCTGATGTGCATATTGGGGACACACCTCGACAGAGCACTGGACCACCGAAGATCAAGAAGAAAGAGGATCACTCAGTGGGCACTGGTGAGGTCACTATCTGTAGCTCGGGGGAATGGAAATCTATTGTATTAAAATGCTCACCATTAAAACATTTCCCACCCAGTACATGTGAACCCTCTGTCAAGTTAATCTTCACAGCGGGCCTGCCCACACCCCCACCCCCTGTAGCCCCAGCCCCTCCCACCGTCACAGTGGTCCAAGATCAAAAGCCCCTGATGCAGACTTCGTCATCAGGATTGGTTTGAGTGCGCTGTCAGCAAAAATACGAGTCAGACTTTGTAAGATCCTGGGAAGCACCAGCATTTTCCTCACAGCGAGTGATCATCACTCTCCTGCCTTGTTTAGTGAACCACTGACAGTGTCAACACAGGTGCATTATCCTCCAGTGACGTTACACAAACCCTTGGAGGAGGGAACAGAGTAGTCAGGGACAGGGCTCCCTCACGAGCCAACCCGTCATCCTGGGGTGGTCCTCGAAGATACTGGGGATCTCAGAGTGCCGCAGGATGCAGTTGTCATGCACACTCCCAGGGATGATTCTGAGGTGATGGTGCAAACTTGATCTGAACATTCAGGGAGTGGAACCCCTTCTTTTTAATTTAGGCACTCCCTGATACCCCGGTGTTACCAGAGTAACATGCGTGCCACCAATCGACCTCTGGACCTAGGGAATCCTGTAAATGGCAGCAAATCCTACAGCACAGGCATCTTGATGGGCCTGGCCCAGGTCGAAGGTGATATAGTCAGGTGCCCAGGCATACAGAGCACCTGTTAAATTCACTCACTTTCTGTCCCCCTCTTCTCTGTCTATAACTCTGATACACTTTGTCTCATCATTGTGCCTATGTCTATGCACAACTCAATTGCTGCTCATGCATTAGCGCATTGTTGCCCCCAGTTCCTTCAGGTTGGGGTCAGGATTTCCGAGCCTGGTCCAAGTGTCTTGCATCCCAGGTTGCTAAAGGTGAGTGTGCAAAAGCGGAAGGCTAATTAGGAGCCATCTATGACAAAATTACAATTTGTCATTACAATGTCAAAATTACAATGCAAGCATGTAAAAGTGTGGTGATTAAGATTGGTAAACCACAAGTACAAACAGCCATTATGATGCAGTAGCATTAACAGAAATGTGGCTTAAAAATGGTGAGAACTGGGTCCTTTGCCCTCAAGGGTATAAAACGTTCGGAAATGTCTGGGAAGGAAATTGGGCAGAGGGGTGTGGTAACAGGATGGTATTACTGATTAAGGAAGACAAAGTTGAGTTGGAAAGAAAGGTTGTCCTTGAGAGGACATTGGCCAGAATCCATTTGGTAGAGCTGAGAAGCAAAAGGAGTATGATCATGCAACTGGGATATCCCAGTTGTAGGTCTCCATAAAGAAAGAAATAGAGGAACAAATCATCAGGGAAATCACAGAGATATGTAAGAACTATAGAATTCTAATATTGTAGGGTTTAATTACACAAACATTGGGCTTGATTTTACAGGCCAATGGGAAAGCAGATGGGTGGACCTTTAAAATAGGGTGCCAAGTTATTGGTGGTGTCCCCATTGCAGGCCCACCTCTGCAGCGATTTTACAAGTCTCAGGGGAGGTGTCAGGTTGGCTTCCTGCCAGTGGCCCAACTAAGACCCTTAATTTGGGCATGAGGGGCCTGCGCGCAAAGTACAGCCTGGCAGGTTTAATCCTATGGCTGCTGTTCAGTGAAAGGGGTGCTTCTTTCGGGGCTCCCGCTGCCAATCGGAGCCCTCAACCCATTGTTTTGCCTCCCCACCTCCATCCTCCCTCTACCCTGTCCAAAGGGACAAAGGGTGAAATACGCTTAGAGATTTAATGAATAGTTTATAATCGGTGTTCACTAAGAAAAAGGAGACCAACGAAATATTATAAATGGAAATGCTGCAGGTCATGGATGGGCTGAAAATGAGAGGCAGGAGGGACTGGAAAGGTCGACTATCCTTTGATGCAAGTGTCTTGCATCCCAGGTTGCTAAAGGTAAGTGTGCAAAAGCGGAAGGCCAATTAGGAGGCCATCTATAACAAAATTACCAAGCAGATCTCACTACTGAGGTCACCTTTTGCCTCGATATGGGGGTCCTTACTTCCTTTGTAAAATTCAACCCTGGACTCTAGTTCATAGAATAATAGAATCGTGCAGCATAAAAGAGAGCCAGTCAGCCCATTGTCTTTGTACTGACTTTTTAAAAGAGCCATCAAATAGTTCCACTACCCACTCTTGCCCCAATACCTTGTTTCCTTTTCAAGTATTTATCCAATTCCCTTTTAAAACACCTTAGCCAGTGCTTTGTGAACCCTCACCTGCACTGCCTCCAATTGCATCTGCAACACCTACCTCTGCCCCGATCTTGCCACTTTATACCTACTCCAGGTCCTCTACCAAGTCATGTGCCAGGATCCAGCCCTCCTTGAATTGGATGACCCAATGTACCAATGCCTCATAAGATCATAAGAACACAAAAGATAGAAGTAGACCATATAGCTCGGAGAATAATATAAATAAAAATGAAAGTATTCCTGGACTCCTTTCACACTTCTTCAGAAGAGTATATGGTCCAGACATTCTGGATCTGATGAAAGTTTATTGACATAAAATCTTGATTCTGACACTAACATGGAAGCAGGGATGGAGCAGCAATGCACATTTGTCGTCAAGAATTCAGGAAGAAATAGTTTCACAGACATGATTATCATTTTTGGACACTATTGCACAGCCACAATTAACTGGATTGAGAAGTGGCTGGCATTTGGGTGGGTAGATTCTCAGAACCAGGTCACAGATGGAACTGAAGAGGAGAGACGGGGATTAGGAGGTCTCAGAGATCGGAAGAAGCCATTGATAAGGGTACCGGGGTTTGGAGATCACTCTACTGGAACATTAGAACTGAGGCACAACCGATATTGGACCTTGAGATTCATCCACAACAGATCGGCAAGCTGCAGATGTGTGCTGAGCAGTGTCCTGCAGTTCAAAGACAAAAAAGAATGGAATTTGGGTCACTGCATTTTCTGACATTGGCCTACAGGAAGGTCTTCCAAGAAACAACGGCTACCATGAGAGGGGTTGACCAGAATATGAAAGGACAAAAAGTGATGGGGGGGTGCAGTATGGGGCAACTGTGGAGAAGGGAGAAGAGATTGTGAGAAGGAGGGAGAAGGGTGGTCAAGGTAACAATCTGGAAGGATGCGTTCAAGTGCTGTGAAAACCGAGTTTTTAATGTGGATTTGTGGATGAGCACTCCTGCACCTTCCTACTCCGCAATGAGGGATGTCTTTTTAAAGATTTTATAACTTTGGTGTCAGTCTGTATTGATTCTTTTCAGGTTTAGGCCACATGTTGTCCAGGCAAATGTGAAGAAATTTGTATCTATTTTGGGCAGGTCCCCGGGCACCTCTTTTGATGCCTGCATCGGTATTGAGGGCTTAAATTGTTTGCAAATGCAGTTGGCCTGCTCAGTACTGTCTTTAACATTGTAAAACGGCACAGAACCAAGGTATTTCTAGGCCGAAATGTCTTGCCAACGAACTATACAAAGAAAAATGGGTTTACCGGTGTCCAGTTCAGAATCAGAGCGGTCCCTGCATTTTCTCCACACTGGCTCCATTCTCATTTGACATCTCTTTCCTGCTTTTCCTCTGCCATTGTAAAGCCAGCATGCTGAAAGCATTTGTAAGGGATTTCCTTTCTCTCATATAGATTGGCAATGACATCAGGTGAGAACCATGGGGTGCTTCAGCTGAGGTTACAATGTGCCAAATCTGTGCAGCCCAATGTTATTTATATTTATGCTTTTCCCAGCAGGTTGCTGAATTTCTGATTTAAATTATTTTTGAAGAGCTCCCTCCTGTAGTCCTTTATTGATTTTTTTTACTTTTCATGTTTAAATGCTTCATAAAAAGAGTGCTGTTGAAAAGACTGTTGTGCCTCCTTTTGTGTGTGTCTGATTTTAAGTAACATTTTGAAAGACCATACTCAGCAAATTTTCTACTGATGCCACAGGGTAGATTTCAAATTGATGAATAGAAAGAAAAATTGGGCAGTTTGTGCAACAGTTGCCTATCTTGCAATGCCAAATTTATTCTTCAGCAGTTAAGCTGAAAATTATCCTCTCAACTACTTATTAAATACTCCTCCCTCCCACCCCACAAAACAAGCAATGATTGCTCATTTGCCACCGCTGGCTCATAAAATTGTTCATCACCAGCTGGATCATTTGGTTCTTTTTGTTTCAAATATTTGAAGCAATTTTATAAAGTGTAGTATCCCTTACGAGACGCATAGGGTGAACTCAATTGCTCTCCCCATGGTACTTGTGGAATACGAGTTCTCTCACTAGTGGGTGGAGGCCCGCCCAGCTGAGGCTCATAAATCCGCCCAATAAAAGCCAACCCGGACTGCGACCAGCGTGATCGGTAGTCCCGATAGGGACCGTTGAACTGTAAGCCGTGTTGTGCCCTTTATTTTGTGTTGGTTTATTAAATACTGGTTAACTTCACCTAAATATTGGTTATTATTATCTATAGATGTATCAATCAGATCACAGAGAAATAGTGATGGGGTGGATAAGAATAGGTGGATGTAACGACTAGCATGGTATAGCAAAGAGCTCAGCAACAAAATCCTTCTCGTGTACATGTTAAACAACATGTGCCTTTAGAAGGACTCCGATAGAAAGTAAGTGCAATCATTCATTCAGGTCTTATCTCTCACAGAGATGAGTAATGCTCTTCAGCTGCGAAAAGTGGCTCTGCAATGCTGTTGTTGACAAGGAATGTGGTGGAGACCTGTGCTGTATATAATTCTACTTCACCTTGTTATGTGTTAACAGTCCTGCAATGCCTTTGTTACTTAAGAATTTTTTTTATCAGGTCCACTGATTGCCCAAACTATTAACTTGATAACAATCCACAACTGGGTCAAAATTCTGGAAGTCACAACCTAATAGCGCCGTGGAAATACCTTCATTGTGTACACCACAGTGAATCAAGAAAGCACACTTCCATTTTCTCAAAGACAACTAGGAATAGGCAACAAATGCTAGGTGCATTCATATCCTAAGAATGAATTTAGAAAATACTGGGCTAAGATAGTAGACAAGCATGTCCTCCCTGATGTTTTGGGTTCTTTGGAGTTGCATGTTGATGCTAATACTGATAAATCAAAGCTCAGAGATACAGGATATACCTGTGATTGTGATGTGGGATGAAATAGAGCTACATTTCACCATTATTCGCACTGTCCAGTACAACATTTACTTGATTATTCCATGAATTCAATTAATCAGTGATGCCTGGAGTATATGTTAATGCTGTTGTTCTGCAGATACAAGGTGATAATGGAGGTCACATCCTGGACAATCACAATTATGATCTGACAGCAATGATAATTGATTGATAAGAAATAAACAGGTGTAAAATCCTACTCAGTGTTGCTTGACTCAAAATTGTGAAATGCGATTTGGTTTCAATTCTTCATTCATTGCCAACAATTAACAATCATGTTTAGATTTTAAATACATTTGTGATTCGAGTGAATTCAAACTTGAATCGGGATAAGCAAGTCCAATTCAAAGTCACATCAAGTCATTCATAGCTCTATCAATGAAGTAAAGTCACTGTGTGTCTTTCTGATTCTGATGTTCAAACATTATGGGCTGAATTATACAGGCAGGAAAACAGATAGGTGGACATGTAAAGTAGGGCACCATGCCATTGGCAGTACACCCAATTAAAAGCCCCATCGCACTGCTGCGCCTATTGGAGGCCCCTCCAGTTTTGCCACCCTGCATCTATCCTCCGCATGCCCCTAACTAGCATACCCTCCAGTCCCCCACACCAGAGACTGCCAATTCAGCCCCAACCCAGTGAGATCTCAGGTGTACCTGGGTTTGGGAGTATCCATGGTTCCGTTTCCTCCCTGGCCTCGCACAATACTGGCAGTGGTCACCAATCCTGGGGTGGCACAGCGCTTTTGGTCTCTGTTTGGCTGGGAGCTCTTTGGAGAAGGACAGAAGTCCTGCCTCTTACTAATTAAAGAGCCGTCACCCAAACATTTAAAGCAGGTCAATCCTGCCAAACAGAAGCAGGCTCGTACTGAAATTTACAATGAGTGCGAGAAGTTATACACTATTCTCAGTGTATAATCTTCAATGAGACAGGAATGAGATCTTATACTGAATAGAGTTTGCAACACAGTTACTGAAACCCCATTGAAAGTAGAGATAGCAAAATGATTTCAAAAACTTCTTCATTGAAATCCTTCAATGAAATCATATTAAGGGTCTTGGGTTTCTGTATGGCAAGCAGCAAAATGTCCACCATGTCTGATACGCTGTACAAAATTACAAATCGGCTGAAGAGCTCGGATAAGATTTAAGACTATATATATATCAAAAGGGAATTCAAAGTACCATATTTTCATTTTTATTTGTCTGAGAGAAAGGAAAAATGTATTTTTCAATTTTCATTATTGTGGAATGATGATTCCTTTTGGAATGCATTGCCACAGATTTAAACTATGCTTTCTTGTTAAGTAAACATTCATACGGTCACTTAAGACCATAAGACATAGGAGCGGAAGTAAGGCCATTCGGCCCATCGAGTCCACTCCACCATTCAATCATGGTTGATTTCAACTCCATTTACCCGCTCTCTCCCCATAGCCCTTAATTCCTCGAGAAATCAAGAATTTATCAATTTCTGTCTTAAAGACACTCAATGTCCCGGCCTCCACCGCCCTCTGTGGCAATGAATTCCACAGACCTACCACTCTCTGGCTGAAGAAATTTCTCCTCATCTCTGTTCTAAAGTGACTCCCTTTTATTCTAAGGCTGTGCCCCCGCGTCCTAGTCTCCCCTGCTAATGGAAACAACTTCCCTACGTCCATCCTATCCAAGCCATTCATTATCTTGTAAGTTTCTATTAGATCTCCCCTCAACCTCCTAAACTCCAATGATTATAATCCCACGATCCTCAGACGTTCATCGTATGTTAGGCCTACCATTCCTGGGATCATCCGTGTGAATCTCCGCTGGACCCGCTCCAGTGCCAATATGTCCTTCCTGAGGTGTGGGGCCCAAAATTGCTCACAGTATTCTAAATGGGGCCTAACTAGTGCTTTATAAAGCCTCAGAAGTACATCCCTGCTTTTATATTCCAAGCCTCTTGAGATAAATGACAACATTACATTTGCTTTCTTAATTACGGACTCAACCTGCAAGTTTACCTTTAGAGAATCCTGGACTAGGACTCCCAAGTCCCTTTGCACTTTAGCATTATGAATTTTGTCACCGTTTAGAAAATAGTCCATGCCTCTATTCTTTTTTCCAAAGTGCAAGACCTCGCACTTGCCCACGTTGAATTTCATCAGCCACTTCTTGGACCATTCTCCTAAACTGTCTAAATCTTTCTGCAGCCTCCCCACCTCCTCAATACTACCTGCCCCTCCACCTATCTTTGTATCATCGGCAAACTTGGCCAGAATGCCCCCAGTCCCGTCATCTAGATCGTTAATATATAAAGAGAACAGCTGTGGCCCCAACACTGAACCCTGCGGGACACCACTTGTCACCGGTTGCCATTCCGAAAAAGAACCTTTTATCCCAACTCTCTGCCTTCTGTCTGACAGCCAATCGTCAATCCATGTTAGTACCTTGCCTTGAATACCATGGGCCCTTATTTTACTCAGCAGTCTCCCGTGAGGCACCTTGTCAAAGGCCTTTTGGAAGTCAAGATAGATAACATCCATTGGCTCTCCTTGGTCTAACCTATTTGTTATCTCTTCAAAGAACTCTAACAGGTTTGTCAGGCACGACCTCCCCTTACTAAATCCATGCTGACTTGTCCTAATCCGACCCTGCACTTCCAAGAATTTAGAAATCTCATCCTTAACGATGGATTCTAGAATTTTGCCAACAACCGAGGTTAGGCTAATTGGCCTATAATTTTCCATCTTTTTTCTTGTTCCCTTCTTGAACAGGGGGGTTACAACAGCGATTTTCCAATCCTCTGGGACTTTCCCTGATTCCAGTGACTTTTGAAAGATCATAACTAACGCCTCCACTATTTCTTCAGCTATCTCCTTTAGAACTCTAGGATGTAGCCCATCTGGGCCCGGAGATTTATCAATTTTCAGACCTTTTAGTTTCTCTAGCACCTTCTCCTTTGTGATGGCAACCATATTCAACTCTGCCCCCTGACTTTCCTGAATTGTTGGGATATTACTCATGTCTTCTACTGTGAAGACTGACGCAAAGTACTTATTAAGTTCCTCAGCTATTTCCTTGTCTCCCATCACTAGATTACCAGCGTCATTTTGGAGCGGCCCAATATCTACTTTTGCCTCCCGTTTGTTTTTAATGTATTTAAAGAAACTTTTACTATCATTCCTAATGTTACTGGCTAGCCTACCTTCATATTTGATCCTCTCCTTCCTTATTTCTCTCTTTGTTATCCTCTGTTTGTTTTTGTAGCCTTCCCAATCTTCTGACTTCCCACTACTCTTTGCCACATTATAGGCTCTCTCTTTTGCCTTGATGCATTCCCTGACTTCCTTTGTCAGCCATGGCTGCCTAATCCTCCCTCTGATAACCTTTCTTTTCTTTGGGATGAACCTCTGCACTGTGTCCTCAATTACTCCCAGAAACTCCTGCCATTGCTGTTCTACTGTCTTTCCCACTAGGCTCTGCTTCCAGTCGATTTTCGTCAGTTCCTCCCTCATGCGCCTGTAATTACCTTTATTTAACTGTAAAACCTTTACATCTGATTCTACCTTCCTTCTTTCAAATTGCAGACTGAATTCTACCATATTATGATCACTGCTTCCTAAGTGTTCCCTTACTTTAAGATCTTTTATCAATTCTGGCTCATTACATAACACTAAGTCCAGAATAGCCTGTTCCCTCGTGGGCTCCATCACAAGCTGTTCCAAAAAGCCATCCTGTAAACATTCAATGAATTCCCTTTCTTTGGGTCCACTGGCAACATTATTTACCCAGTCCACCTGCATATTGAAGTCCCCCATGATCACTGTGACCTTGCCTTTCTGACATGCCCTTTCTATTTCGTGGTGCATTTTGTGCCCCTGGTCCTGACCACTGTCAGGAGGCCTGTACATAACTCCCATTATGGTTTTTTTGCCTTTGTGGTTCCTCAACTCTACCCACACAGACTCCACATCGTCTGACCCTATGTCGTTTAGTGCTATTGATTTAATTTCATTTCTAATTAACAAGGCAACCCCGCCCCCTCTACCCACCTCTCTGTCTTTTCGATAGGTTGAAATACGAAACATTTCTTTGAAATATCGTTTGTTTGGAAAATTCCTCACCTGTACAACCAAATTACATTAGGCATCCATCTCATTCCCTCATTCTTTTAACTATGTTTACCTTGGGATTTTGTCTACTTCTTAAGTATTTAGGGAACCTTTTTGAGCACCTTTGTTGGCTGGCTGGAGAGGAATGAGGGGCGCGATTCTCCGCAAATGCGGCGAGTCGTAAAGGCTGCCGTGAAACTGGCCGTGTTTCACGGCAGCCTCCGCGCCCCCTCTCAGGACCCGATTCTCCCCCCCGGGCGGGGCTAGCAGTGGGGCCCCGTGAAGCACGACATCGCGGGCTTAGCGACCGTCGCTAAGTCCGCGCGCCAAGCGTCACGCCGGCTGACGCGCACGATGACGTCAGCCGCGCATGCGCGGGTTGGACGGCTCCAACCCGTGCATGCGCGGATGACGTCATCCCGCAGACGCGTCAAACCCGCGCATGCGCGGGCCGTCATGCCCCTCAGCCGCCCCGCGGAATGATCCTGCGGGGCGGCGGAAGACCAAATAGTGCAGGGTATCGGACCCGCTGCCCGCGATCGGTACCCACCGATCGCAGGCCCATGCCACCCTTGGCACGGCCGTGGTGCGGCTGTGCCAATCGGTGCCATGGTTGTCCGGGACGGCACTTTGCGGCCGTTTTCACGAACGGTGAGAGCAGGTGTGATCGCGTTCGTGAAAACGGCCGTAAAGGCCTGGGAACTCGGCCCATCGGCCTGGGGAGAATCGCTGTTCGCCGTAAAAACGGCGAGTAGCGATTCGTGCTGTGGGGCGGCCGTGGGGGGGGAATAGCGGGAGGGCGTGAAAAATGTCGGGAAGGCCCTCCCGCTATTCTCCGACCCGTCGTGGGCAGCGGAGAATCTTTTTTTTTAAAGACTCAAAATTCTGGAGTGAGGAGAACATGACATTTTGTAGTAAAGAGCTCAATAACCTCAAACTTGGGTTGCAGCAACATCATAAACAACAATAAATTTGCTTCTGACAGAATATTGAATGGTATATCAAATCTTTAAAGATGGTAAACCAGAATACAAAGCACATGTACTGGGTTGTGCAGGTATCAAGTATCAAAATATATGGGGCAGCACGATGGCCTAGTGGTTAGCACAACCGCCTCACGGCGCTGAGGTCCCAGGTTCGATCCAGGCTCTGGGTCACTGTCCGTGTGGAGTTTGCACATTCTCCCCGTGTCTGCGTGGGTTTCGCCCCCACAACCCAAAAATGTGCAGAGTAGGTGGATTGGGCACGCTAAATTGCCCCTTAATTAGAAAAAATAATTGGCTAATCTAAATTTTTTTTTAAAAAGTATCAAAATATATTATATCAACCTTTATCCTGCACATCCATGCACGGTAGCATGGTGGTTAGCATAAATGCTTCACAGCTCCAGGGTCCCAGGTTCAATTCCCAGCTGGGTCACTGTCTGTGCGGAGTCTGCACGTCCTCCCCGTGTGTGCGTGGGTTTCCTCCGGGTGCTCCGGTTTCCTCCCGCAGTCCAAAGATGTGCGGGTTAGGTGGATTGGCCATGCTAAATTGCCCTTAGTGTCCTAAAAAATAAGGTTAATGGGGGGAGGGGGTTACTGGTATAGGGTGGATACGTTGGCTTGAGTAGGGTGATCATTGCTTGGCACAACATCGAGGGCCGAAGGGCCTGTTCTGTACTGTTCTATGTTCTATTCCGATCTCAATATATGTAACTGGAAAAATATATTTTAGTTTGTGAAGATCTCACAATTCCTTCACTATTGTAATGTCTTTGATAAAAAAACTTAACTGAGTTACACAGCCCAAGGGTTTTCAGAGAAGTCAGAGCTAACTGTCTTCTTCAGGTATTCTGTTTCGAATACCTGCCATACATTTATGAAAGCTGCTTATTATTAGAAATTCTGTTCAATTTCCCCTTGAGGATACCACCTACTTTCTCCCTTGGAACCTCAGCCTACTTTAAAATATTGGTGGGTGGGGGGGGGGATTCCTCACAGTGACACATTAAATATCAAAAGGTCACTGCTCTCTTTTAGTCTTGACGGGCGACACAATTTCTCTTTGTAAATGTTACATTTTCATGTTGTTTTTTTCAACAGTTCTACTGCCATAGGTATATTTTTTAAACAATGTTCAATTATAGTTGCATAAAAGAACTTGTGTTTGAAAAAGCAAAAATGCCAAGTCAATTCCCAGGCAAAGTTCAGAAGAAGAAAAGTAAAATTACATTTTTGTTTCATCCAAGCAATTTAATACCAGCAATATTACTCTCTGCTCAATGTAACCAGGCTAGAAACTGATTTATATTGGTTTTCAGGCCTGAACGAGGTGATTCAAACAGCAGAGGCTGGAGACCCACGGCTCGCCCCAAATGTGATCTCAGGCTTCACCTGAATAATTCTGGTGAGCCACAGATGCCGATTGAGCAATCCGAGTCAGCTTGCCAGCCTGCTGAATGCCAATCTCGCCTGGCTGAAACACAAGCAGCAGCCCTCGGGTACGTCCTGTTGGACGCTGCAACGGCGGTGGAGAAATGACAAAAGGGAGCTGACTGAGCTTGGGTGGGTAGTAGCCTACATTATTACAATAGAGCACCAAGTTACAAAAGAGAACTTCCTTTTGTTGGCAGCCTTTTATGGACCAGTAGTTTGCCTGCACATTAAAAAAATGCAGGAACTTGAGAGAAATCCTGAAACAAGCATCCAGCCCCTCATTAGCATTTGTAAGGAGTCTGTCACCTGTTCCAGGAGGCCTCCAGGGGTATCTGAATATTGCCAATGCTAAAATGGTACTGGATGAAGTTCAGAACTATCTTTTATACAGGACATAGCCTTGCAAAGTTGGATATTTTTGTCCCTACTGTGACCAAACATTGAGTGCAACATTACCTAATTTCTACTTTACCTTTTGGTTACATGCCATATACGGGGGAACAGTTATTTTCATTCAAAAATTCATGCATCAATGCAACATCCAAGGATCTATTTTACAAAATTACACTTCACAGCTTTGGAGAATGTTGTACATCAGATACCGAGCCACAGAGGTCAGCACATCTGGCAGGATTTCTTAAGCAATACCCATGGGAAATCCTGCTTTCCTCAATAACTTGTGTGACCAAATTCCAGATTGTGCTCTGAGCCGACAAAGCTCCAGAATCGAAGTGTGAATTTGCAAAATCTACCCGCCAGCTCTTTTAATTGCAAACTTAAAATAGGTTCCAGTGGAACAAAGCAAGCGATTTTTGAAGTAGGAATAATAATAAAAAATCATCTACTCAGCATTACTATTTTCAATGGATCCTTTCTCCATTGCCCACAATAAAGGTAATCTGTCTCTGCCACGTTTTTAATAAGGAATGAAACATCAAAAATCCTCTTCAAAAATGTTCAGTGCAGCTTTGAGTTTTTTGCTCAAGTCATTACAGCTTTAACTAACCTTGTTCAGGGACTGGGGGTTTGGCTGTTGTAGATTTTATCTTGAGTGCGTCCTTGGCAGACATGTCACAACAGGAGCCTTTATTAGTGTCTTGATCGCTGTCGGCTTGGTCACTGTCTCCGTGTCCGCTGTCCCTCAAACTAACTCTCTCTGGATCTTTGAATGTGGAATTACTGAAACAAAAGACACCACTGTTCATCACCACATCAATTTTGAGTAATTTGGTCTGACTGAGCAATGCAGGCAGGAATGCAAATGCAATGGCTGAGCAAGACATTTAACAGGACTTACCTTTGAACAAACTGCTGCCTGCTGCCCATGTAATTGGGCTCTGTGGGAAAATTTTCTGTCTGTGAAGAATAGATGAAAAAATTTAAGTATATTGGTACATATTAAAATCTCCCAGAGTGAAACAAAATTTCCTAGAGGAAGATGATTAATAATTTAAAATATCCTTTTTATCTTTAGTTTGTCCACTATAATTTCTTTCAAAAAGAAACCCTACCTCTACAATTGCTTATCCAAAACAAACAGATTACTCGAGGGCAAGAATTTTGCTGGTTTAAACAGTGTGTATATCACAACTAAAATATCTCTTTAAACTGTTGAATCAGAATGCGTGCACAGGCGAAACTCAGGGAGAACCTTAATTCACCCTCAGCATCAAGCAATTCTGGGTGCAATTTACAATGAATCATTTTGATCACTTTACTTTGCTGCATTAGATTAGTTTCAGAAGCAATTATATAATTCATAGAATTGTAACAGTTTTCCCTTCTAAACAGAGAGGAGTTAATTTAAGGAGCTTGTGTCCTGTCTGTGAATTATTTCAGGGTATTTTAAATAATTAGATGAATAGCAAGGTGTAGAATAACACACAAATAATGTACAAATATTTTAGACAGTGCTGAGAGGACGTTAAGCTCACCACGTGACTGTTAAACTTTCAAAGTCATCATGTTTTTCATTTATCAAGTGTAAAATCCCCCACTTGCAATTTTTAAAGTAAAAACTGTTCAAATAACAGCAAAATCCTTGCCTCCAATGTAGTGTTAGAAAACATTAAGAAGTTGCACCTCTTTTAGTGTAAAATACTAATGCCAAAGGTAAAAATGAAGTGACATTTTATTTGTTTTCAACATTAATAGATGTTTGCATCTTTACTCTTTTGCAGAATATTCTACGGAACATTTTTCACCAAGTTTAAGGATACAACTTTTGTACATACACTGGAATTAAACATCTCAAATAGTTTCTTTATTTATGGTATTAAGAAATTATTCATACAATATTCTGACATCTGGATACATGTTTTTGGTGTAAACCTATGTTCACTGTGTAATAAACAGGCATCTGCACGTGCATACAAGTAAACTAGCTATTAACACTACTTGGATTTACAGGTCAATAACAACTACAGGAGCTGGATCCTGAATTACATGCTGAATTTAACCATGAGACATTTAAGTTTCTGCACAAATTAATATTTTAGTCCCTGTCACTAAGTCTTAGTTATACTGACTGTTGTACATAAATCTTGGCCGGAATTCTCCAGACATTGGGATTTTCTTTTCCACTGGCACCCATCGGTGGGTTTCCCGGTACCCGTGGGGTGGTTTCAATGGGAAATCCCATCCCACCCCCAGTGAATGATGAACTGCTGAGAAGCGCACGGCTGGGGGACCGGAGAATCCCACCCCTTATTTCTACAGAAACAGTGGCCACAATTCTCGCAAAAAATGACTAAAAAGTGCCTTTTCGGGCAGAAGTACCGGTGCAAATCCCATCACAATGCTTCCATACTTGGTCTTCTTTCTAGAACCCGCTGATAAAGTGATGAGTAGGATCCGAAGATGCCAGCATGCCCAGCCTCACAGAGATCAGAGCGCCCCAATCTGAAAGTGAGAGTGCAGGCTGGATCTCTGGCACTGGAGCCCTCCAAAAGGATCTCCCTTCAGGCGTCCCATCCCCTTCCAGCTGGATTCATTGCTCCCACCGCCCCGCCAAATCTTCGGCACCACCCTTCCTCAGTTGAGCGACACTCTGCTACAGGGTCACCAAATGTCCCCCATTGTGGCCACATCCTCTCCATACCCCCCTGGGAAGTGACCTGTGGCACTCTGGCAGTGCCTGGGCATTGCCTTGCCATCTTCCCAACCACCCGGGGACTTCAGTGACCTCTAAGCACACACCCCCCACCCCTTGGGCATCATGTCTGGCTCCAATCCAGCAGTGATTCCCGCTGGCCTCAGCTGCGTCGTTAGAGGTGAATCCCGGGAGCCCGGCTTGAAACATTGTGAGCATATTTAAATGCTGATTTAGGCGTGAACCAGATTGCGGCATCTGCCGTGGGCCAGAAGCATTGTGATCTGTTCACCGTCCGGCGCAAACCTCGTTTCGGGCTCTTCTACTATTCCCCCAGAATAGCGGGCGGAATATCGCCCCAGTATTAATCATGGTTATGTATTCAACACATGGGGCGCGATTCTCCGCATATGCGGAGAGTCGTAAGGCTGCCGTGAAACTGGCCGTGTTTCACGGCAGCCTCCGCGCCCCCTCCCGGGACCCGATTCTCCCCCCTGGTCGGGGCTAGCAGCGCGGCCCCGTGAAGAACGGCATCGCAGGCTTAGCGACCGCCGCTAAGCCCGCGCGCCAAGCGTCACGGCGGCTGACGCGCACAATGACGTCAGCCGTGCATGTGGATGATGTCATCACGCATATGCGTCAAACCCGCGCATGCGCGGGCCGTCATGCCCCTCAGCCGCCCCGCGGACTGATCCTGCGGGGCGGCGGAGGAACAAAGAGTGCGCGGGTATCGGACCCGCTGCCCGCGATCGGTGCCCACCGATCGCGGGCCCATGCCACCCTTGGCACAGCCGTGCCAATCGGTGCCATGGTTGTCCGGGACGGCACTTTGCGGCCGTTTTCACGAACGGTGAGAGCAGGTGTGTTTGCGTTCGTGAAAACGGCCGTAAAGGCCTGGGATCTCAGCCCATCGGCCAGGGGAGAATCGCTGTTCGCCGTAAAAAACGGCGAGCAGCGATTCGTGTCGTGGGGTGGCAGTTGCGGGGGGGGGGGGGGGGGGGGGGGGGGGAGATAGCGGGAGGTCGGGAAAAATGTCGGGAAGGCCCTCCCGCTATTCTCCGACCCGTCGTGGGCAGCGGAGAATCGCGCCCATGGTTTTTTCTTTCCACTTGTGAATATTGTTCTCTCGGCTAACTTTCCAGGAAGGAAGGCACATAAAGACTAACCATTGGGTGCAGGGTTAGTCAGTTTATAGTGCACAAATTGCCTAGTTAGCTTTCAGTGCATCTGAAGATCAAGAATGTCACAAATCATGTGCTACCCATACATATGTAGGTCACACTACTATTAGCTAACCTTTGCTTCATGGTCATCACAGATGATGGGAATCTCCTGATACTAGGCACTAGTTAGCCATCAATGTCATATTGTGTTCTCAGGTATTAGATCCCCATGCTATTAGATCCTTGTGACAACAAGAAATCAAATAGGAGATTTAGTAAATAGTAGTCTTTCTAATCGTCCCAGAATTTATTTATCACAAAACAGGGATCTCTTCTTCCCAGAATGAAGAATTACTGATGAGCCAAGAAATTGCAGGCAATCTGTGATTCCATGTCTAAAAATTGTAGCTCCAATCAAACTTAATGCCTAGTGGTACCTCTGCTCTTGCTGGGCTGGTGAAATGTATTTGTTTGATTGTAAAAAAAATGGAGCTGTGTCATACCTTTATCTTGCCATTATTATAAGCTGTCTATGCCTGACCTCACATTCACCCATCAGGCAAATACTGTGGATGCTGGAACTATTGGAACTTTCAACACCGAAATACGCATTTTGTTTCGAAAAGATATCATGGGATATGGAACAGATGCAGTTCCTGTGTCGATCAGCCCTGATCTAACTCAATCGTAGAGCAGTTGAGGAGTTAAATGGCTTCCTCCTATTACTGCTGTTCTTATGTTTCACGACATGACAGAAAAAAGTCGAGTGATACCATAAAAGCACCATTTCCAAATTTCAACGTTGATTCCAACACTGTTCCGCTGATTGTTTATATACCAGTTTTTCAGGTTTCTTATTTGCATATGCGGTCCTGTTCTAAACTAGCTCGAATGAGCCAGGTCATGATCTTGTTCACCATTCAAAATACCCCACTTAAAGATAGCTACAGAACAAAGAAACAGATACTCAGAGGTAAAGCTCCTCACTTCAATGATTCATCTTTCCTTTTATAAGCTTTACAACAAAGCTTCACCAGTGCACACGAACCACCCCGTTTGAAACACGCATTATTTGTTCATCATTTCTCCTGCTCATTAATTTCCCCTTTCCAGTAAAACCATAGATATTTTGTCAAACTGCTTTCCGCCTAGCAATCAAGAAATAAGAATTATTTGTAAGTTCACCCACACCTTTAGACAACCTACTGAAAGGCATGGAATAATGAAGATCAGTGCCGCACAATAAATATATCCAGTATATCAGGTACTGAAATCTGCACCATCTAGTTCATTTCATAGTTTGAAAATCCAGCTAAATGTGAGCTCACATTTGAGGAAAGAAGCGGAATTACTGAAACTTTTTTTGAACCACTATTGTCCAGTGAGAACTGCTTGGTGTGTAATAGTGTTAAGTTAATCAAAGACTAGCCGGGTTAAATGAATTTCACACAATATGATCTAAAGCATTTGCAAATCTACAGGGTAGAAAACAGTTGTCAAGAAATACCTTCGGTGTTGAAAAATTACTTTGTTTTCGCTTCATCCATTTTAAAAAACACAGAATATGTCACATTCTATTAGGATAACTGCAGTGGTTGTTGCCAATTTTATTAATGTTTATTTTTTCTGGGTATATTACGTGATGTGATTTTGAATCATGCGCATCAGTTCATTCTTCTATTACGCAATCCAACAATACTGGTAACAACGTCATGGATGTACTATGGCATTCAGCATATTTACATCATCAGCAAAGATATGTACTTAGCGGTAGGTATATCGTCAATAAAAAGCGCATTAAGACCCTATTGAAAGGGTTTCCCTGTCAATTACAGTGTAGAAAGGATTCTATTGCCAGATTTATCCTGTCAATTTAATACAGTAGGTCATATTAACAACACTGCCTTGTCAATAAAACAGTTCTGAATCCTATTAATGGTGCTAACCTGTCAATATCATCTGATTCCTTATTTCTCAGCCTCTCCAGTATCTACAGAATGGGATTATAGGGTTACTCTGTGACTATCTGATGCACTGCATATATAGATTTTAACAGAAATATGATACTTTATCTGAGATCTGACTGTTAAATTGTGTGGGTCTCTTGATGTATGTGTATATGAGTATGCTTGTAATAAGTGTTAAATAACATGCATATCAAATAAAAACCCATCTTGGAATCAGCCTGAAGGGAGGTAATGAATAGGGTAACTCTGGCATACACTGATTATCTAAAAAAGTACTGTAACAAAGTGTTTAATTTTTATGGAGGAATGGAGACTAGCAATTGTGTTTTTTTAACAACATCACAATGGTGGCAAACATCATCCATCCAGTATCTGGATCTGATAGAAAACAAATTGGTGTTGGTACGTACGGGCCAAGAGAAAGGGATGTAATTCAAGATTACACACTGGAAGACTAGAATACAAGATGGAAAGAGATGGTAAAAATTGCATCAATGTAATATATTCACAACCTCAGAACGTCCCTAAGCACTTTACAGCCAATTAAATACTTTTCAAGTATTTTGATGCAAGAAACTTGGCAATTTGCACACAGCAAGATTCCAGCAATGAGATAATGAAATGATCAGATAATCTGTTTTAGTGATGTAGGTTGACAGATAAATATTGACCAAGATACTATAGAGAAGTACCTTATTTTTCAGCAAATAGCATCATGAGATCTTTTTGATCCACTTGAGACACCTTAGTTTAAAATCAAATCAGCATCTGAGTATTTGGCAATCCTTCAGTATGGTGTTAGATTATGTGTCCAAGTTTCATGGATTGGGACCAGAGAGCCACATCTTCTAGCACAGAGGCTAGAGCGCTGCCCACTTAGCTGAGACTGAGATTGCAGTACATTTAGAGCCAGGCATCACTACACTACACTGTACTAGGCTGCCAAACCAGTTTGCCTATTACGCAAATACAAGAAAACATTAAATCATAACATTGCCAAAACAAGACTGAATCATATTCAATAAGAACAGATTTTCTGCTTCATCAGTTCTTTATGGTTTTGAGAAAGGTATGCTTTATACAGCACAATAATTGTAAATGCTACATTTCTGAATGAGCCAAATGACTAACTCTTAAACATTAAATACATTTACATGAGAGCAAAAGAAGAAAAAAGTAATCGGTTTCAAATAACTTGCTCAAATGTACAGTTGCTTGCATGTTACAAGAACTGCATTTGCATATATTTCAGTATGCATTTTCATCAGTCTAAAAATGTACACCTCTGATACTAAATTATGTTTAGACACAATGGCCTTGTCAATACTGAAATATATTCACAAGCTCACTGAAATATCAAAATCCCAATCACATTTGCTGTTGGAAAATTATTTCACTAAGATGGCTGCTGTCTGGCACTTTTCATAACCGGGGCAAACTAATTTGCTGGTGTGTGGCGAAATTCATACAGTAATCCTTCCCTATCTGATAATACTCTACTAAAAATTAGAAAGGTGAGCCACATTCAAAAAATAAACCTCCATCTGAAATGAATGACGGAGATGCTTTTGCAGATTCTTCAGTGAGTAAATCAAAATGTGTGGAAGAAAGCAGACAGAGGCATGTAAATGTGGTTTGGAACTGAAGTGGTGCTAGGAAGGATGTGTTGGCTTAAATAATCTTTTCGCTGTTTACACAAGAGGTTCCGTACAAGTATTGAGCAGTCAATTTTACTGCACAAAATAAAAACTAATCAGAAAATGTATTTCTGAGCTGATTTGAATTAATGTTCCGAAATATTCCTCCCCTAAAAAGCACAGAATGACAAGAGATAACTGTGCTGTTCCTTGCAGCTCTCTCTCTGTTTGTGTTTCTCTTTTCCTCTTTGGACCGATATTCTAAGTCTTGGAAAGTGTGACAAACCTATTCTGATGCCTGAAGCTTATTATCTCTGCTTTGATGTAGAAGTTGTATAAATATTTGTTTTATTGGATATTAACCACATTTAGCCAGGTAAAATAAAAACTTCTCTCAAATGCCAGCATTCAAATCTTTCCCCCGGCACTAAACTGCAATGTTGAATCTGATGGAAAACCCAATTTCCTTTCTTATAAGCATTTGAAAGCTCAAACCATGCAGAACAGACATGCCAACTGGCATTAGCTAGGATGCCATAATAAACATTCTGAAATTCACTTGTGGGAGGTTTAAATAAAATTAGCACATATTAACAAAAGGGTCAGAATATTTTAAAACTGTCATAGAGAGGCTGCCTGGTGCAGTGAATTACCACAGTGTATGATCACTACTGTGATCTGGATCTGAATCAATCTAGGGCGATCAAATCAAAGCTATCCCTATCTCAGTTGATTTTAATAGACCAATGCGAAACCAATTTGAGCAGTCAGAATTCACCTCAGGGTGGGAACGGTTAAAAGCTCAAAATTGTCAATGGATATGCATTAAATTGGTAGTCTGACTCGGGAGAAATTAGACAAGTTACATTGCTGCAGTGGGACCAAATCTTCTAAGGTTGAGGTTAAAGTGCATTAGTGAAGCATTATAGGGGCCCTTGTTCTGTATCAAGCTGGGATATGCATGCTCTAGAAGTAATGGTCGAAAAGCAGTTTAATTCCTGAAATAATATCCCTCACCCCGAGAAGCACAAGATTTTCTACTGTTCCCCAAAATGTACAATTTAAACAAAGACACAGTTTTGAAGCCAGAGGTAATGGGAATTCTGTCAGGTGAATACAAAAGTAGTGCAGAGGCAGGAGCAGTGTGAGTTGGGGGTCTCCGTTGGGTATAAAAACAAGGCCGTTAGGATGGCCCTTTTCTGAGCAACAAAGTCGATGGTTTAGTCTATGTTCAATGGAGGAGACATCACTGACCACTCAGATGACTGTAAACTCTCTAAATGTTGTTCAACTGATTGCTGACCCTGGAACAGATGGCCCATCATGAGCATTCCCTGGGGAAAAATTCTCATTGCTGCTGCCTACTCACATCATATTAAAGCAGTGCACTGAACCACTGAAAACATTTGAGTGGCTTCACAAAACACAGCCATGGAGATGGCAGCATCTTGGCACCACTACCTGCTAAATATATTCTGTAGTTAAATATTATGCCTCAGTAAATACATGGTGAATAGTGCCAAGGTCCTTTTAGCCTATTCACCTGCCTTTTTGCCACCCATCTATCAGAAAACACCGATATTGTTAACCCTTCACCAGATCCCTCACAGCTGCACACTGGCATGGCACAAGAGTGTGACTAAAAGAGAGCAAAACAGTAGGGCAGTTAGTGATCAGGAGCACAATATGCGATCTGGGAGTTACAGCTGCAACATGCAGAGCATTTTGCATTTGTGCAGATTTGCTCCCTGACCCTCTACAGTACTCATTGATAATATGGAGAAAATAGCATGGAGAAAATAGTATGCAAGCATACAAATGTGATTGAAAGCATTGTCAGATGCATGGCTCCCAACCCCTCTCCTTTTACAGCTTTATTGCCAGAATGTCATTCAGAATCACTGGTGATGGAGTTGGTCCGATAGCACCAAGGTTCAGTGACCAGGATGTGAGAACGTTGGTAGAAGAGGTAAAGAAGAGAAGGTAAATTATTTTCCCTGCTGGCCAGCACAGCAATCACCAAAAAGGTGATAAGCGCATAGGGTGAATATATAAGATCCTTGGTTCAGTGCCGGAATGGTTTCATGGCTGTTGCATTCTAGCAGATGGGTTTTCTGACACATAGTCACAAAGGTCCAACTAAAGGGTTGCATCTGTATGCTGCAGCTGAGGTGCGAGACCTGTCACATGCCTCAACTGTATCCCTAAGGTTTGTATGTCCAAACTGTTCATGTAGACACACACAGTCAGATGTGAAAAGCACTGTCATATACAGACATATTCAATAGAATTCCCCCTGAGGCATTATATATCGGGCCAACATAAATTCACATTGTCTTTAAGGTCTATGGAGGGCACATAACAACAGAGAGGCAGCCTGGATGGGAGTGGTTCAGCAAAGTTGCAGACAATTTGTTCAATTGGGGAGACAGCCAGCTTGCTGTCCAGATGACTTTCAGTGAATCATCCACAATAGGTGATAAAAGTGGTGTTAAGTGCATTTCGCAACATGGTGGTAATGGTGGAGGTAATGCTGTCAGTTCAGTCAGCATAAGGTGATGTTGGCATGAGAGAGTGTAAGGATGGAGTTGCATCATGAAGGGAGTGTGTGTATGGTTAAAGGCAATGGAGTGCATCAGAGCATGTTTTCACAATGAGAAGGTCCAAACTTAAATCACTCCTTTTGTATGTCTCACACAAGTCTGAACTCTGTTCCCTCACACTCCTCCTGCCTCTCCAATCCTTGGGCCGTCATCAGAAGGAGAAAGCGATGTCTGAGAAGGAAGTAGCACACCATACTAGCTCACACTCCACCAACTCAGATACCAGCACACCGGACAGATGTCACGCACGTATAGAGTCGATGCCACAGGAGAAACAGCACCGCACCAGAGTGCAGGAGGGGGTGTCACAAGTCAGAAACATATGTGTACACTCAGCCATGGAGGAGGGAGGAAAACCACAATGATGCTCCAGTGGATAGGAACATGGAGCCTCAGGTGTCACCATTTGAGGCGCAATATTTGGACAACCAGATGCAGATACGTGGAATTCTTGTGGAATTCCCTGAGGCAATGCGAGCTCACGCGCAGCGAGTGGTGATGCTCATGGCGATAATGAGCTTCACATTGTCCCAGAGGCTCAACTGCATGAGCTCCAACCATGAGAGATTGACTAATCTCATGGAAAAACACATTTAGCAGCACCTGGACTGGATGCAAGAGCAGTGTTTCAGCCAGGAAAGGATGCAGGCCTCGCTCAGCAGCCTGGATCAGTTCTAACATAGTATGAGCACTGACATTGATGAAATATATGGCGAGACAGCGGCAAACCCTGAACAGAACAGTCACACTGTTGGCACAGAAGTTGCTGGGATGGATGACTGCTGTACACCTGCAGCCAGCCTCATCAACCCCAACAGAGGCCAACCTAGGGCAGAGGATGTAACTGAAGAGCCTGACGGTAAGATGAGCTTCTCAGCGCCCTCATCTCCCTCCACCTCTTCAGCCCTCATCTGCTCCACAAGTACCAGTGACCACGGCTGCCTATGCAGAGACATTTAGGCCATGGAGAACTTCAATGGATGCCTGCATGAGGCAGGTCACCAATGCTTCTCAATTCCATAATAAACAAGGGGCAGGATTTTCCATGCCTCCCACCATGTTTCACTGCGGCAGAGGCGGCCCGCCATTGACTGGCGGGGCGGATCTTCTGGTCCCACTGCTGTTAACGGGATTTCTGTTTTACTCAGCCCCAGCCACCAGGAAACCCATGGCAGTTACCAGAGACACTGAAGGTAGCAGTGTGAGATCCATCTCACATTGACGTAATCAGGAACATGGGTATGGCCATACTTTGGTTTCTTCTTTCTCCGGTCTTTCACTTAAGGTAGCAGCAAACAAAAGGTCAAAGACTGAGATGCTCCTTGCATCATTAATTTTCCACTTAGGCTTCCCTTAAAGGGAATGTCAATGGTCAGACTCAATGATCGGATGGAGCTCATCAGGTGCATCTCACACGAGTGAGACATCCGCACATTAGTGTTTCACCAAGTCGATGACTTTCCAGCGGCAGTTGATGTTTGTTTCGCCCGTAACTTGCTGATCTTCCAGTGCAAAGAATTGTCCTCGACCAAGTGTTGCAGACTGACACATTTCAAGGTTCAGGACTCCGTGCTGAGGGACGCACTCAAGCTTGGGGCAGCTGCCGCCAAGGCGCAATGGGGAAAGGCCACTGTGTAAGGTCTTCCAAAAAATGTACACCAAGGGGTGGGTAACAGTGTAAAACCCCTCGGTATGGGTCATTAACACTCCAATGTATAAAAGAAACATGACAATGTAAATATTTAAGAAAGAATTGTAACGTAAAGAGGGATATGTGTGTAATGTCATCCCAATCGAATGGAAGAATGTCAAGGGAATGTGTAACTTTGATGGAAATGTAGTCAAGACAATTCGAAGTGTTCTGTAATGTTTATTATAGATTTTATGAATTAAGTATATTTTTTTGGGAAAAAAAATCCGCACACTAGTGTTACACAGTGATCCGAGTGCATATAACTCAAATCGGGATGCCATGTAAGTTGAAGGGAAGATAGCTTGTCCGCTATCCCCAATACTTTGGGTGCTTTTACATTCCATGTGACATAGGCAGAGCCAGGATTTATGGGATGATTGCATATGTTGTCCACGACTGAGACTGGACCATGCGGGTAAATGAATGATGACAAGGCAATTCAAAGAGCTGGTTTAGCATAGTTGTAGCTGCAGCCTTCACAATTGGCATTATCCACATATAGATTGGCAAATACAAACAAATCAACTGGTATTAGGTGTGAAGTCATAATTCCTACTGGCAATCTCCACATTGTGGACTTGGTTTGAGTAAGCACAAGGTGGCAGCTCTGGCACCTCATTGACAGCCATTGGCGATAAGGTGAAGGGTCCAGGTTGTGAAGGATGTCTCACGATGTTTGTTTACAATGTATTGAAGTCAATGACTATGAAGGTGATGGTTTCTTCCTTACTTATGTAATTGAGTCAAACTCATTGATGTTGCTTTTCTCTCGTATCGGCTATGTCCCTGAGTAACTGTGGATTCACTGTAAAAGATTCATTATGAAGAAGTTACTCACCAGGTAAGTGGTAGATGTAAGGAACCTGTGTGAATCTGTTGGAGACTGGGATACATTTGCCAATGAGTGCTGCCCACACAGAATCAGTCCTGACTACGTGGTCTTGCCTCTCAGCTGCACTTCCACTGCCGATCCCCTCATCCTCCTATGTATCATATTCCTGAGAATGGGCAAGGTCTTCCTCCTCTTCATCAGCATCCTTTTTCTCAGATGTTGGAGCTCTGGCCGTGGCATTTTTCTCTTCAAGTTGCAGGTTCTCCGCTTTGCAACATTGTGCATCACACTACTACAATTCTGGATACCCTTTGGGGGGAGATACTGCAGAGCTCCACCTGCGTGGTCAAGGCACTGGAAGTACAATTTGTGAATGTCAATAGCCTTCTCTATTCTACTCCATGTGACCACATAGCTGCTGTTGTATTTACCTTTGGATGCAGTTTGGGCCACCGAAAGAGTCATTCGCTACCCCCTTAACTCTTGCCCCCCCAGAATCCAACCACAGATCTGTCTATGTGGATGAAAAAGATGATGGAATTTGAAATTTCTCTGCATGATGGAGTCATGTCAGCTACCTGGAAACCCTGCACATACTTGAAGCAAAACCTCACTGTGGTCACAAACTGTCTGAACATTGAATGAGTGGAAGGGTGAGTGGAAGGGTTGACAATGGTGTCTAATTACTATATTGGAGCCGTTGATCACCCCCTGCACCTGAGCGAAGCCTGCTAATTATGCAAATGTAATGGGAGGGTTTCGCCATCAGCTGACTCCGGAATTGAGAAGCGCAATTGGGCGGCAAATCGGTTGTGACACCGAAATCGTGGCAGGCACGGGTTTCACGACAAATCGCAATTCTCTGGTGCCTCGACAGCGGCATCAGTGTGTTCTCTGCCTCCACTAGGACGAATTCCCGACTGCGTGGTTCACTAGTGCTTTTAAAAATTGTAAAATAGGCAGTGTGGCTGCTGAGGGGGAGAGAGGGGTACGGAAAGTGTCCAACATCGTCATAGTTTGCTGACAGTTGTGCTGCTGGCCGGGGAGCTTCTTCCAGGGCCAGAGGAAGTAGCGGGGGATGACCAGGAGGTGGGCTGTGGGATCTGATTCGATGGGCATGAGTATCATTGCCGCAACCTGCAAGGCAGCCATGCAACTGTGCATGCCGCTGACTGCCCACTGTGAACGTAAGGCAAAGGTCTTATGGGTTCCCCCCCCACCCCCAGAGTACCCCAAAGGTACCCTCTGACCCCAGCCGACCCATCAGCGGGGTGGACACGCTCCAACGCAACGGGTTGGCTAGGATACGTGTGTGTGGAAATAAAGTGCTAATATGTGGCTGCAGCTTGTCAGCCTCCCGCGTGTCAATGATGGACCCGTGGCGCTAGTATTGCTGTCGTCAAAGTCCATGGGCTGGATTCTCCCCTACCCGGCGTGACGGAGGGTCCCGGCAAAGGGGAGTGGCGCCAACCACTCAGGGGTCGGGCCTCCCCAAAGGTGGGGAATTCTCCCCACCTTTGGGGGCCAGCCCCGCGCCGGAGCGGTTGGCACCAGAAGACTGGCGCAAAAAACCGGAGCCCCTGGCAGCGGGGCTGGCCGAAAGGCTTCACCAGTCGGCGCATGCGTGATGTGGGTTTCTCTTCTGCTTCTGCCATGGCGGAGGCCGTGGCGGCCGCGGAAGAGAAACAGTGCACCCAGGGCACTGGGCCGGAGTCTGAGTGGGGGGCCCCGATCGCGGGCCTGGCCACCGTGGGGGCACCCCCGGGGTTCGATCCCCCCCCCCCCCCCGCCCCCCCCGCCACTGATCCCGCCGTTACAGAGGTGGTTCAAACCTTGGCGGCGGGAGAGGCCTCCCAGCGGCGGGACTTCGGCCAATGCGGGCCGGAGAATCACCGCAGGGGCCTCGCTGATCGGGGTGGCGAGATTCCCGCCACCGCCACTTCCCGGGTGGCGGAGAATCTCTGCCACGGCGGGATTTTAGGCGGCCCCAGGCGATTCTCCGACCCTGCTGGGGGTCGGAGAATTTCGCCCCATGAATCCTGCCTCGGCATCAACACTTAGCATCAGGAACGGAGAATCCCACCCAATGACTCTGTTTCTGAGGCACCAAATCAATGGATAAATTTTTTTTTTTTTTCTTTTTTTTTATAAATTTAGATTACCCAATTATTTTTTCCAATTAAGGGGCAATTTAGCGTGGCCAATCCACCTACTCTGCACATTTTTGGGTTGTGGGGGCGAAACCCACGCAGACACGGGGAGAATGTGCAAACTCCACACGGACAGTGACCCAGAGCCGGGATCGAACCTGGGACCTCAGCGCCGTGAGGCGGTTGTGCTAACCACTAGGCCACCGTGCTGCCCTATCAATGGATAAATTAATACGAAAGCAAACTACTGCGGATGCTGGAATTTGAAACAAAAGCAGAAAATACTGGACAATCTCAACAGGTCTCACAGCATCTGTGGAGAGAGAAGGGATCTAACATTTTGAGTCCGGATGATTCTTGTCAAAGCTTTGCTTTGTCAAAGCAACAAAATTAAAATACTTGTGTACATGGGCAAACAGCGCATCCATTCAGGCTTTGATGCAGCTGTATGTGGCAGACTGAGAGAATCCAGATACGTTTCCTGCTGAGCACTGGAAAGAGTCTGGTGCATAAAAATTGAGAGTCACAGTGATATTTACAGTCACTGTCAGGGCACGTGGATCAACAGACTGGTTGAAGATTTTGCTGTACCATGTTACACATGTCAGTGACAAGTTCCCGGCTTAACGTCACCTTCAACATTTTTTTCTGAGGTATGAGGTCGAAAGTCAGTACACCCTTCTCACAGGATAAAACCTGGTCGTCGTTCCTCTCCTCCTCCAAGATGCACACAGTGCTGCATCTACATTGTGCCCTGGTGTTCTCCCTCTGGTCCTATTCACTTTCCTCTACGGCACCATTGTGTAAAGGCACTATAACCCTGTTGTTTCTTCGGGAGCGCTCTCTCCTTCCTGCAACCTGGATGTACGAGTCAGTAGAAGGAAAAGATTTTGCCCTGCCAAGTGCAGGTTACACTCCCCGATTTCCATGGGTTAAAGCAAGACAGTTGCAAATTACTGTTTTGCTACTTCTGTGCCTTTTGCAGCAACTTTTCTACATTTACCAGAGGTAAATCTCCCTCTCTGAAAGCATCTCTCCAAAGTTCAGACCTGCACCTAACTGGTCTGCATTGGATGTGTCATATTTCCCACTCCCAGCTGACAAAAAGCAGACCTGAATGAAGGCAGCAGTAGTTTTATATTGATAGATGTCTTCTTGAAACATGCATGTCCAAATCTTGATCAGCCCCTCCCCCCCGGCATGAAAATGCTGGGGGCTTGGTTTGGGGATGGGATTACATGTTTAAGGTAGTGGATGGGGTGCCAATTCAGTGGACTGCTTTATCCTGGGGGATTGTCGAGCTTCTTGAATGTGTTGGAACTGCACTCATCCAGGCAAGAGTAGAATGGATGGTAGACAGGTTTGGGAAGTCAGGAGTTGAGTTACTCACTGCAGAATTCCCAATCTCTGACCTACACTTGTAGCCACAGTATTGATATGGCTAGTATAGTTAAGATCCTGGCCAATGTTAACCTCCAGAATTTTGATGTTGGGGGATTCAGTGCTGTTGAATGTCATGGGGAGATGGTTAGATTCTCTCTTGTTGAAGTTGGTCAATCTCTAACATTTGTCTGGTGCAAATTTCACTTGACATTTACCATCCCAAGTCTGAATGTTGTCCAGGTCTTGCAGCATATGGACACAGACTGCTTCAGCATCTAAGGTGCAAATCATTGTGCAATCATCAGCGATCATCCCTACTTCTGAACTTATGGTAAAGAGACAATCATTGATAAAGCAGCTGAAGATGTTTGAGCCGAGGACACTACCCTGAGGAATTCCTGCAGCGATATCCTGGAGCTGAAATATTGGTTTCCAGAAAGAACAACCATATTCCTTTGCACTAGCTCGGGCTCCAACCAGTGGAAGGTTTTCCCCTGATTCCCACTGACTTCATTTTCGAGAGAACTCTTTGATGCCACACTCAGGCAAAAGAGGGCAGTCACCCTCACAGTTTTACTCCTTTGTTCATATTTGTGCCAAGGCTAACGAGATCTGCTGCTGAGTGACCCTGGTTGAATCAAACTAAACAACAATTAGCAGTCTGTTGCTGTATAAGTGCTGTTCGATAGCATTGTTGAAAACAGTGACAAGTTGATTGAACTTCGTAGATATTTTGTGTTATCCTACCAAACTAGTCCACATACTAAGACCATGAACGTTTGCTCCTGAAACAAGAAAAATTTAAATTCCAACTGAAATCAAGGAACTGTCAGGTTAGTGTGTCAAGCATGTGTATGTAACTTCACTTCTCAGTACACCTATTTGTGAAAGGACACCATGGTTTTCAATGAGATGAAGTCAGTCAGTAAGTTGAAATGCAACAACTAGTATTTACTTAGCACCATTAATGCAGTTAAAAAAAGTTCCAAGACACTTCACAAAAACGTAATTGGACAAAAATTGGCACCAAATCAAAGAAGCCGACATTCAGACAGCAGAGAGAGGTTTTAAGAAATTCCTCAAAGGAGGTGAGAGGAGCAGAGAGATAGGGAGGGAATTCCACGCCTCCTGACTTAGACCATTGGAGGCAAGCCCAGCAACAGTGGGCGTACAAAGTCAAAAATGCACAAGACAACATCCAGGGCTAGAAAATATTACATGTGGGGTCTAACTTCATTATATGTGGCATGTGAATTTTAGCTGGCAAATTCTAGTTATATGTAGACCATACCTGGCTGCAAACTGCACTATGCCTGTTAGAACAGAGCTCTGAACATGAACAGGCATTTCAGCTTCTTTTTTTTTTAAATTTAGAGTACCCAATTCATTTTTTACAATTATGGGGCAATTTAGCGTGGCCAATCCGCCTAGCTTGCACATTTTTGGGTTGTGGGGGCGAAACCCACGCAAATACGGACAGCGACCCAGAGCCGGGATCGAACCTGGGACCTCTGTGCCGTGAGGCTGCAGTGCTAACCCACTACGCCACCGTGCTGCCTTTTCAGCTTCTCAAACCTCCTCCGCAGTTCAGTTGATCATGGCTGATCCGAACCTAACTCCATTTACCTGTTTTTGTTCCAAATCCCTTGATACCCTTATCTAATAGAAATCAATCACCCTCAGCCTTGAAAGCTCCAACTGATCCAGTATCCACAGCCTTTTTGGGGTGAGAGTTTCTGATTTTTCCCACTCTGCATGTAAATATTCTTCCTGATTCACACTACAGGAAATAGATTCGCTGTTGTTACCAGATCAAATTCTCATTGTGTTAATACTAGACAGTAATAGATGTGCAGCTGAGGGGAGAATCAGATGGGGGTCATGGCCATTGAGAATCTTGGCGGAGATGGGGATTGGAAGATGGGGGGCACGGTATTGGAATGTCTCCCTGAGGCTCATGACATTGTGGGGGGGAGAATCTCACATGCCCTTGTGAGATGTCTCAACCTCACTTGGGAGAGGGGCGCACACTCTTGAGGGGGTCCGTGGGCGGCTCATCATACTGCCACTGGCTGAAAGATCACACCACGGCTGGGGAGAGGGCTGGCACTGTCCAGGGTGGGTTCTAACTTCTTGGTGTGGGAGAAAGGTGAGGTGCGGGGGGGTTTCTCACTGACTGCAGAGGAGGTCGTATGCTATTTTGGAATGAGGGTGATATCACAATCTTGGAGGGATTTCATCTCAAGGGGGACATTTCACATTTCCTGGGGCCATGGAGGTCTCCTGCTGAGTGAGGACTGGAACACATCACGCTGACTGGGGGATAGGGTTCCTCACTGACAGGGATCTTTCACTAATGGACGTCTCATACTGATGTGGGGATTCCATCTTGATTGGGAAATCTCTCATTTGGGGGAGTCTCACACTTACAGGGGGAGGGAGAGGGGTTCTCACATTTAACAGGGAGTTGCTCACTTATAGGGATCTGACACTGACTCGATAGTATATTTCATACTCACTGGGGATGTCACTCTGACTGGCAGGTTTGTCATTGATTAGAGGGCTGTACACTAAATGTGAGGGCGGAGTTCTCCATTTGAGAGACTAAGTGCTAACGCCGGGACTGAATCGCAAGTGTTCTACGGCCCCGAAAGTGACGCCAGCCCCGGAGCAATTCAGGACATGTTACTGGGCTAGCACCGGCGCCACATGGAACCAGTGCAATTCCAATGCATTGCAGCGAGTGTTACGATGGGGTCAGGATCGGCACTGGAGAGCCTGACAAGCAGGAGCTGCATATAAGCACTCCACTCCCTACACACACTCATCCAGCCAAGAAGATCGCATTGGTTGAACTGGTGCACGCCTATGCCATCAATGTGTTGACTAGGGCAAGAGGGTATCTAGGGGGGTTGGCCTGGGGAGGCACCCATATAACCTGTGGCATTAAGTTCACGATGGGCCGTCAATGGCGTGAGCCTTGCAATAGTGGTGCATGCCCGCCCACTCCGAACCCACAGGCCACCTCCGGGCGCACCCTGTTACTCCCCCCAGCCCTGGCAGAAGACCCCCGACCAGAGGCACAACTGTCAGCGTACTATAGCAATGTTGAACACTGTTCGTACCCCGTCTCTCTCCCTCAGCAACCACAGCACCCAGTTCCTGATTTTCAATGCCACAAGTGAACCTCTCCATCAGTAATTCCACCTGGCGGAGGCAGCGCATTGCGGGCTGCCTGGAGAATGCTGGGCTCCGGCCTGTTACTTATATGCCAACGGCTTTATACTGTACAATTTGCATACAGCATGGAATGCATTCACACCACTGTCGAGGCACTGGAGCATGGCATTCCGTTGAGAGCCAGTCGCTGACATCAATTTTCAGCCGACGCGTGATTCTCCACCCAATCGCGTTTCATGATTCTGCCGTCAATGAACAGTGAATCCTGACCGAGATCTCACTCTGATTGGGGACTCACAATGACTGGGATATTTCCTACTAACTGGGGGTCTCACATGGACAACATGATCTCATACTCGTGAGGGGGGGGAGGTTCTCATAGTGACTCTAAGATCACTGATTGATGGGAGGTTTCAAGTTGAGTAAACGTGTCTCACTGACTGGGGTGGGTCTCCCATTGTGAGGTCTCAAACTGACTTTGAGTCAGTGTCTCAACCTGACTTGAGGAGGCCTTATTCTGAATTGATAGTGCCTTATACTGACTTGGGAGTAGATCACTGAGAGGAGGTCTCATACTGACTGTGGCAGTTCGCAGTGACTTGAGTGAAAGCAATTGACAGTGAGGACAGGGTTTCACACTGCTTCACTCTACTGCACTGGGATTAGATTTCTGAATTAACATGACCACATTTGATTTTTGCACAAAGAAAATGCTATGTGTCAATGCCTACATGGCAATATAACTGCACTCTTCAGCTAATTATGGAATCCTATGTAAAGATTAGTTGAAAGCAATTGAATCCTTTTGATTAATTATTATTTTAATATTGATGTTTATGGGGCGTCAAAAATCATCATGGCACAGATGTTACATGGCAATGTTACATTATACATAATTGTACGGTGAGAGGATTTGCAGTCTATATTCAAATCACATGATTTTAATATCTGCAAATTGAATAATGTAAAAAGGCACAAATTCTTCCCGGCTGGGTCACTGTCTGTGTGGAGTCTGCACGTCCTCCCCGTGTGTGCGTGGGTTTCCTCCGGGTGCTCCGGTTTCCTCCCACAGTCCAAAGATGTGCAGGTTAGGTGGATTGGCCATGCTAAATTGCCCGTAGTGTAAGGTTAATGGGGGGATTGTTGGGTTACGGGTATACGGGTTATGTGGGTTTAAGTGGGGTGATCATTGCTCGGCACAACATCGAGGGCCGAAGGGCCTGTTCTGTGCTGTACTGTTCTATGTTCTATTGCAATTTGCTATCAAAAATAGTAAATGCACCACAAATAAATGCTACTTTGCTCACAACAGTATTTAACAGTTTTCAAGTACTGAAGTTTTATTTGAAACTTAAATATAACTTTCTGTACCTCACCTATAATATTTTACACTGTAATATGAAAGGCTTGGCAAACAACTGCTGTACTTGATTTATCTGATTTTCTCGGCATCCATTTTTGATACGCATGACTTTTATTGTATTAATGGTGTTCTCCTGCCCATGTGTGCAGTTTTGTCAATTACACACCTTCCACAAGAGGAAAGTAACAGTTTTACCCTCAGCTTGTTTTTTGACGAAGGAGATCATGTGCCCATGCTTTCCTTATCTGGTGCTACGTTGAACTGAATTTGTCTATAACAGAAGATCTGTGTGTATGCTCATTAAATCTTGTAGAAGTTACAAAAATATATCATTAGGTCATTCTGCTGCCTCCATAACCAAACCAATATTGAAAATAGTCCAATGAATCCTGACAAGAGTCCCATGGCAGTTACCCGTGGGTATATTGAATATACTGCAGAAACATGATGTTGATTTGGCAGAATTGTACTTTGTACAACCATGGGCTTATGGGGAAGCAATGAAAAGAAATAAGAATTTTATAAATGTGGATGGAAGTCACTTTTCATCATTTTAAATTGCAACAACCAGCTACTGACAATGCAACAGTCCCACGAGCTGCCATATTTACTAACTGTCTGTAACCTCAGTCATTAATTGTAAACTCAAATGCTTGTGGCAATATTCACCATCTATTTGAATGAATATGTGGTTTTTAAGTAATGATTATTTGTAAAACAGTCACTGTATTTATTAACTTCTTTAATTAGCTGATTCTTCTGCATATCTCGTCATTTTCTCATTGCTACTTGTGGGACTCTGGTTCTGTGGAAATTGGCTGCTGCTTCCCCTCCATTCCAAATGGGACTACTTTTCAAAAAGACTTTACTGGCTCTAAAGTGCTTTGATACATCCTGAGGGGAGTGCACACTATATAAATGCAAGATATGCCTATATATAATGCCACTTTCATTCCTCATCTTATTATTGAAAAGGTTTTATGCATCAAGCCAGAAATAACAAATTAATTTTAATCGGGAGACATAGGCAGGATTCTCCCAGCCCTGGGTGGGCCAGAGAATCCCCGTGACTGGGCCACGCCGCCCTGACGCCGGCACGCGATTTTCCGCAGAGCGGAGAATCGGCACCATTGGCGCTGCGGCGGTCGCTCTACGCTGCCGGCCCGCCGATTCTCCGGCCGGATGGCCGTGGAAAAAAAACGAGTCCCGCCGGCGCCGTCTACACCTGCCCGCAGCCGGCGGGACCTCTGGTACAATGGTCGGGTGGCGGCCTGTGGGAGGGAGGTACCCTCCGATGCGGCCTGGCCCGCAATCGGGGCCCACCGATCGGCAGGCCGGCCTCTCTGTCCCCCGGGCTCTTTTCCTACGCGCCGGCCCCTGTACTCCTGCGCCATGTTGCATCGGGGCTGGCGCGATGAAGGAGGCCACCGCACATGCGCGCGTTGGCACCACTGTGTGAACCACTCCAGCGCCGTACTGGCCCCCTGTAGGGGCCAGAATTACTCCTGGCAGCAGCCCGTTCACCCCGTCGTAAAATGAGAGAACCCTGCCCATAAACTTTTTAAAACATTCCAATTCAATTACAACGGTAGGTGAAAGTATAAGTTCAATGTATCATCAAGGTCCCACAAGTGAATCCAAAAGCTATTAACTTAAATGTGAATTTATTCATGCAATAATGATTTGTGCTACTAGCAACTCTTATCTTTTAAATATTGCAGAGTGGCTGGAATAACTTGTTGGCATGTGGTAGTAATAGGGTATTTCATGACTATTTTCTCCGTGCACCTGGAGAAAAATATCAGAGACTTACTGTGCAACAATAAACAAGACATTTTGAGATTACATTGGAAACTTGATCCATTAACTATTAACATCAATGGCTTATTCTTACTTCCAATAATTCATATTGCATCAAATAGAAATATTTCAACAGATTAAAGTAGCATCAGATTTAATCAGTTTGTATTTCCAAAAAGACATTTGCCCTCAAGAACCACATTTCCATGCCTGTATCTTTCATCTTTAATAAAAAAAAATCTATTTGTAGCCATATTTCTATTGTCAGTTGACAAATGCAACCTCTTTGAAATTAATTTAACCAAGCTATCAGTAAATAGGGACAACAAAGCCACTGGATTGTTGCAAAACCCCAACTATTTAAGGAAGGAAAGCAGTTGCGCCTATCCGACCTGGCATGAATGTGACTCCAGTTCTAAACCAATAAGACTGACTCTTAACTGTCTTTTAAAATGGCATAATGTATTAGTACCACCACCCTACCAGGGCAAATTACACGGGCAACACCCCCTTGTTAGTAATATCCTGTCCCAAGGAGTAACAATAAAAAAGTGCTTTTAAATGTTACGTCCTACAGGTAGCTATTGAAATTTCTCTCCCCACATGAACTAGATACATTAATAAATCACTAACAAAAATATTTAATATATATGCATGTGCTTATTGTCACAAAAATATGCCATGATAAATATCGGAACACGGATTATTAAGGTTGCTCTCATTTATTTGTCGTACTTTCAGTTAACAATGCCGTAAACATTTCCTTCAACCAGTTAGATACATCTTGAATCAATGTTTTTTTCTATAAATATTTATAAATGAATAAAATAAAATTAATCAAAATGCAATAAAACATCAAAAATGTCACATCATTTATATAAATATTTTCCCCATATTTAAAATTGTCTTTTTTCTTCCCTTGCCAATTGTGAATATTATTTTGTGATAATTGAAAATATTTCCTCACCAGTGACAATGGTTTAATTGTTTTAAAGGCAAATTTGTGTGTTGCAAATAAAACCTCTTCCTGTAGTAGAAGCAAATATCACCTCTTTAAATGTGAATAAAGTTAACTCCATTAAGAATGGACAAAATTTTAGTAAGTACTTTTACAATATGTACATCTATCATTATGTATTGTTACCTTGCACTCTATCAATGAAACCATGACGTCTTCTGTCGATCTATAAACTGTTACATCTACAGATACATTTCCTCTGAAAATCAATGTGATTCAAAGCCAGACAATAAATCCAAAGTCTGTTCAATTTCAAACTGGCTTGTGGAAATGTGTTTTTTTTTAAGCATCAATAAAACAGACATAACTGGTTGTATTCAGAAAACACGGAAACAATATAAAATGGTTTTACAGGGTAAAATGCCATATTTTGGCGAAGATTTTCTGGGGATCTTCTGATCCCTAGCCCAATACTCAAGGATCCCAATTTATGCTCTGTACAATACGACTTTAGTCATAAATCTCTATGCAGATCAATAACGTAGTCAATACACTTCACGCGAGGGAACAAGTTATATTATAGAAATATTGACTTATCATAGATATTAAGTGCCCAACTCTTAAAGACGCATGGCACAATTTGTCAATAACTTTCTGAAAGCAACAGGTCCCACCCAATGAAATCATTAATGACACGATGGTGTATGTATGTGTGTGTGTATTTTACCTGAATCAGTGACATTCTTGTTGACGTTACGTCGGTCGGATTTGAACCCTGTCCGGAGAAAGTGTGACAGACCACATGGCCCTGGGGGACGGTCAGGTTGTTGGAGGTGGGCTTCAGGTACATGACTTCTGACCTGGGGGAGCTCAGCGGCAGGCGCGTCTGGTAATCGAAATAAACGGGAGAAGAGGCCAGGGAGGGACTGCTCACCACGTTCATGACATCTCTCTCCTCCACTTCACTCTGGACCAACATGATGTCGTTCTTGTTGATCTTCTTCTTCTTGCTGCTCTTGCCCAGGTGGGGGTGCGAGTACTCGGCGATCCTGCAGTTGTAGGTCCTGATCTCCTTATTTTCCCTCCTGCATTTGACGGCGATGGTGACCATGGAGGTCAGCAGGATGACCGAGATGGAGCTGAGGGTGACGATGAGGGGCAGCGACATGTCCCAGTGCCGCTGCTCCTGGTTGACCCGGTGCTCGTCCTTGGGGGCTACCCCCAGGTAGGCCACGATGACCAGGCGGGCCACGGCCGACAGGGACGGCTTGCCGTGGTCGGACACCCTGACCACCAGCTCGGCGCTGGGGGACACATCCTCCCAGAAAGGCTGGGCCGTGCGGATCTCGCCGCTGCTCGGGTCCATGTCGAAGAGGTGCTGCTCATTGCCCTCGGCGATCTCGTAGGAGAGGCGGCCGCTGTCGCCGTAGTCGCTGTCCACGGCCCGCACGGTGGCCACGATGTAGCCCAGGCCGGCGTTCCGGGGCACGTGGATCTCGGCCGTGTCGTTCTGCAGCACCGGCAGCACTATGACGGGCGCGTTGTCGTTCACGTCCAGCACGGTGACCCTGACCGTGGAGTTACTCTCCAGGTGGGGGGTGCCCGAGTCCTTGGCCAACACTTTGAACTCGAAGGACTTAGTCTGCTCGTAGTTGAAGGAGCGCAGCGCGTAGATGGCGCCGTTGGACGGGTTGACCGACACGTAGGTGTAAATGGAGACGTCGCCCACCCGGGACGGCAGGATGGAGTAGGACACGGTGCCGTTCTGGCCCAGGTCGGGGTCGTGGGCCAGCACCGAGCCCAGGTACTCGCCCGGGATGTTGTTCTCGGGCACCTGTAGCACGTACACCGGCTTGGTGAAGCGCGGCGGGTTGTCGTTCTCGTCCGCCACCTTCACCGTGAACGAGCGGGTGGCGTTGAGGGGCGGTGAGCCGTTGTCGCGGGCCACGATGGTCAGGTTGTACTCGTCGCTCAGCTCGCGGTCCAGGGGCCGCTCGGTCAGCACCGTGTAGTAGTTGTCGTAGTTTTCCTCCAGTTTGAAGGGCACGTTGCCCAGGACCCGGCACTGCAGCTGGCCGTTGCGGCCGAAATCGCGGTCGGTGACTTTGACCAGGGCGATGACGGTGCCGGGCGGCGCGGCCTCGCTGATGGAGCCTTGGTGAACCGACACGAAGGTGACGGCGGGAGCGTTGTCGTTCACGTCGATGACTCGCACCGAGACTTTGCAGTGAGCGGGAATGGAGTTGGGCCCCAAGTCCTTCGCCTGGACGTCGATGTCGTAAATGCTGCTCTCCTCGTAGTCGATTTTGGCGCGCAGTCTGATGGCTCCCGAGTGCGGCTCGATGGCGAAGAGCTGGCGGATCCTCTCCGTCACGTAGGGGCTGAAGGAGTAAACCACCTCGCCGTTGGTGCCCTCGTCCGGGTCCGTGGCGTTCACGTCGATCAGGAAGGTGCCGGGCGCCGTGCTCTCGCTGATCTCCACCGTCAGGCTGGCCTCCTCGAAGGACGGGCTGTTGTCGTTGGTGTCCACCACCTCCAGCTTCACCTGCACCGAGCTCGACTTGGGCGGCTCGCCGCCGTCCAGCGCCGTCACCAGCAGCACGTGGCGGGCCTGCTCCTCGCGGTCCAGCGGCCTCTGAATGATCAGCTCCGGGAACTTGGTGCCGTCGCCCCGGGACCTCACCTCCAGGCCGAAGAGCCGGTTCGGGCTGCTCAGCTCGTAGGTCTGCAGGCCGAACTGGCCGGTGTCGGGGTCGTGCGCGCTCGTCAGGGGGATGCGCGTCCCCGGCGCCGCGTTCTCTGGGATCTCGACCTCGATCTGCTCGGTGGAGAAACTTGGCGCATTGTCGTTAATGTCAAGGATCTCCACTTTGATCATGCACAGCTCCTTGTCGTTGGCGAACACCTCCAGCGAGACGACACACTTGGCAGCCCTTTTGCACACCGTCTCCCGGTCGATGCGCTGCTTGGTGTACAGTAAGCCGCTCTCCCGGTCCACGTCCAACAAATGTGGAGCGGAATTTTCCAAAACCCGAAAGTTAGCCTTCCTCTGCTCGGGACTGGTGGCCAAGCGAGCATCTTTCGCAATGTTCCCGATCACGGTCCCGGGTCCCTGCTCCTCCAGGATGGTGTATTTCAAATTCTTCAAGGTCAGAGCTCCAGTCCAGAGTAAGAGAAAAATCACAATGTGCAGGTACATTCCCAAAAACTTGCTCTTTTCTTTCCTCTTCCTTGTTATTTTTTTGGCATGCGTCTGGGTTGTTAAACCTGTTGATTTACAGCTCGGAAAACAGACGAGCCTGCAGCAGTGTGTGAGCATCGATGCACCTTACAGTCATCATTTCAAATCGTGATTGAGTTTGACGACAGGAGTCTCTCTCGTCACCATCTTGCATTATAAATCCTTAATATGGGGGGGGGGGGGGGGGGGGGTTGGAATTAGCAATCGTGCCGAAAGCCTGTTCTCCCCCTTTCCCTTTAACCACCCCCAAAAGATCTGGTTGCACGGGTCGCTGCACTACATGCGATATCTGTCTTTTCCACCACCCCAAATGAAATCCAAGCTTTGCAAAATGCGGCGCAAGCGATGTTCCAGTTTCAAGGCTTGCGATGTGTTCCTTCCAATTTCACGAGATGCAGCTGCCGAGAATTTTGCATGCTGCACACACACACACACACTCACATCGACTGGATGAATATCTATGTGTGTGTGCGCGCCTATCTTCACTCAAAATAAGCGGCGGCAGCTGCTTTCTGTGACTCGGACCGCAAGAGAGAGAGAAAAGGGGGGAAATAAACGACTCTTATTTTTTTCTTTTCTTCCCCGCAGTCGAAAAGCCTTCGCCTGGCACCCCGAGGAAAGTCTCCCCTCCAACGATCCGAGAGGCAGCACGCCAAACCTTCAGTGACACTCAGTGAAGGCAAACAGGATCAAATCTCTGCCCTCTCTCTCTCTCTCTCTTTCCCTCTCGCGATCTGCGGCAGCCCCCAAAGCTCTCGGTGACACACACACGTTACTTCTTTTCCCTGTTGATCCTCTCCACTTCTGATGAGCAACAGTCTTGGGTCCAGCCTGTGCGGCAGGAGCGCAGGACGTGGTTAACATTCAGAGATGTTGCACTCTGCTTTTGGTGTGTGTGTCTCTCTCTCTCTCTCTGCTCGTTCTGTGTGGCTCGCACTCCCCCTCGGTTCGGTGTCCTTTTTGGACATGAACCTCTCACCGACACGCTCCAGGTCTCTCTCTGCCTTCCCCTCCTGCAAGCTTCGTTAAAACATATAGGGGCTGCACAGAAACCCAAGCCTCTCCGGCCAATGGAGTGCCCGCGTCCTCTGGCACCGCCCAATCCAAGCAACCGTCCTCGGCCAATGGAGCGGCCAACTCTGGCGTCGGAGGCGAGGGGTTGGCGGTGGGGAGTCGGAACCGATAAAGGTGGGGGTGTGGGGAAGGGGGCTGGTGGGGGGGAGGTCTCCGACTGGGAGCGAGCATTGCAAAGCGCGACCCCGAGTGCTCGCTCTCGGCCCGCGGGCACGTGCTTTTTCAATTTACACCCTGCAAATCTTTTATGAATGAATCCGGCTCCAGTTGCGCGAAATGGGCTCCAAAAAGAGAAGTGCCTTTCAGAAGCTTTATTTGATCTCTTTTTTTAAATGAAAGCAGAACATCGATGACCAAAAAAAAGTACTTTGGAGGATGACAACGCAGCGGTTGAGGAACGACACCAGAATTGGCTGAAGAAATGAATCTGAACTCACAACAGCGTTTAGTGTACGTCAGTGCTGACGACTGGGGGGGGGGGGGGGGACTAGATACAGGTTAGGATGAAAAATTGTGATCCCCGCCTTTCCCCCCCCCCCCCCCCCCCCACAAAATGATCGGCATTGGGAAGAAAATTGCCACAATGTATTCACTTTACAATATCCTGATGGGAGGGGATGATGCAAACAGGTAGAAGAGGATGTGATGGTACTGGCGAAAGTAAATGTCTCATCTGTTAGCGGTCCGTGCTGTTGGCGCTCAACACAGTTTCAGAGGGGCTGTGAGTTATGCAGCACAGATTTCTTCATTGTGATCAAAGACAGAAGTTTGCATTCCCTGTCGTTGTGCGGGGGGGGGGGGGGGGGGGGCGGTGAAATTGCAGCTTAGCTGGTGGGAGTGTCAATATCGGGGAGCCGAGTGTCAACAACAGGAAATGCTCGCAATTCCACCCAAGCACACCAGGCTAAATTGCTGAAAGGTTTTGACAGCATGCATGTGAGAAGCTGGGCAGTGAGCGCTGGACCTTCACAGCAGCATTTTCACATTGAATTCGCGATCACGAGTTTCACCGGAACAGACGGTTAACACATATCATACATTTCCCTCCAGACAAAATTGTAGAATATATAGCGCATCAAAAAGAAACCAAAATAGCGTGCTTCCAGTTCATATTCTGCAATTCCGATGTTAAAACTCAGCCAAAAGTTGCGAGTTTTGTCAGCCCGTTCAGGTGTTGCCTGAAATACGGCTGGTGATCATCGAACAGCGCAAGGATGGGGGTTTGCTTTGTATATGATGGCTTTTTTTTTTACAGACGATTGCACAGCCCTGTGTAGCACGAATTAACTTGGAAAGATCCGTAGCGTCTTTTTTAAACAAGGCATTGCCACGAAGCATTTGGAAGATTTGAACTTGGGGATAGGCTGGATTCGAAATTGTTCACCGACAAACCTACAAGGCAGCCGCGAGTGGAGCGGTCCCTATGACAGGCTCACTTCGAGACAGCGATTTGATTCCACTTGTGGTAACAGCTTATCCCTTCGTCACTGACAGATACAATGAAGAGCGGCGTATCTCCTATGATTAAATCGCACAGTATTCTGAGCAGAAGGACTATAGTACCATGTAATTTGAACTGCTGAGATATTGCTTTTTATTTCACTGCATATAATAGCTTGCGAGTATTACGTCGAAATAACCGATGGCTGTGAGAGATTGATGAAATGTTGAGGTAACGTTTCTGATACATCTTGATAGGCTATGAGTGTAGCAAAAAACAGAAAATGCTGGAACATCTCAGCAGGTCTGACAGCATCTGTAAGGGAGAGAACAGAGTTAACGTTTGGAGTCTGGAGGACTCTTCGTCACAGATATTTATCCGATTGCGACTTTATTATTTACAAACGAACTGAACCGTGTTATGCCAAGAGTTCGTGTTCCCCAGTTTAATTCATAGAACTCGACACATCATTGTCGGAATTCTGAAACCAGCGTTTATTTGGAAAACATGGATAACACAATAATAACAACAACAGATTAAATATGAGCGAAAATCCTCAGCAGAAATTCTGTTTTTGTTAGGCCTTCCAGGAGACCAAGATATTTAACTTATTTGCTTTACTTTAGAAAATTAAAAAAAAACATTCAATGCAATCATCTTGTAATGAATTTTTTTTCATTCATATACTTTAACAATCCCATAATATTGAAGCACATAATTAGTCAAGTAATTTTAGATTTGTGACATTAATACTAGGTTTTCAAAGGACGATTCCAGAACTGAGAGGGTGAGAGTTCTTCGATGTTGAAAAAGGGCAGAGAGGTGACCTGGTAAGGGTCTTGAAAATGTTGGGTGCTTTTAACAGGATAGTAAGAAGTCTTGCAACACCAGGTTAAAATACATGTTTAACAGGATAGATAAAGAGGGAATGTTTCCACGTGTCGGGTAGACCATACGTAGGGCCCATAAATACAAGACAGTCACCAGTAAATCCAACAGGAGAGCCAGAAAACATGTTTAATCAGAACAGAGTGAAAATGTGCAACTTGCTATCACACAGAGTGGTTGAAGTGAATTGAAGTCTTCTAGGAAAGCCAGATAAGTCAATAAATGAGTGAAATAGGAGGGTTATGCTCAGAGGTGAAATATAGTATGGTGGAGGGAGATTCAAGTGGAGCATAATCACAAACTTGCTCGGCTACTGCACTTGTCCCTGCGCTCTCAAGTTCTTTGCAGTCAATCTTTAGCTTTAAGAATTAGTAACTTCTGGTGAGCACTTACTCCACTCTCTCCCAGCAAAGGAGCTGCGCTTGGAGGGTGCTTGGCTTACATTTAGTCATGGATGGAAAGTCATGTACTGCAGACTTGGAACCTCAATGGTCAATTTCAGCTCCATTCTTTACAATAAAAACAAATTACATTTACACAGTGATTTTAGTGTAATAGACTGCCAAGATGCTTCACAAGAACCTTGCAAAGCCAACTTTGGCACTGAGCCAGAAGTAGGTGATCAAAAACTCGGTCAAAACGGCAGGCTTAAAGTAGCAACTTGAAGAAGAAGAAAAAGAGGTAGAGAGACAAAAGGAATTAGAGGGAAAATTCTAGAGCTTGAGGTTGAGGCAAGTGGAGGCATAGCCATTAATGGCCCAGCAATCAAAATTGGGGATACTGAAGAAGGCAGATTTAAATAAACACAGAGAGCAGAGTTTTGGATGATCTTACGTTCATATAGGGTAGCAGGAATGGCATGGTAACACAGTGGTTAGCACTGTTGCTTCACAGTGCCAGGGAACCGGGTTAAATTCCCGGCTTGGGTCGCTGTGCGGAATCTGTATGTTCTCCCTGTGTCTGCGTGGGTTTCCTCCGGGTGCTCCGGTTTCCTCCCACAGTCCAAAGATGTGGCAGTTAGGTGGATTGGCCATGCTAAATTGCCTGTAGTGTCCAAAGGTTAGGTGGGGTTACTGGGTTACAGGTGGAGGTGTGGGCTGAAGTAGGGTGCTCTTTGAAGGGCCGGTGTAGACTTGATGGGTCAAATAGCCTCCTTCTGCGCTGTAAGTTCTATGATAATGTGAGAGACCACATTGGAATAACCAGCTACAGTAACAAAAACATGGATTTCAGCAGCTGATAAACTGAAGCAAAGATGGATTCGAACAATGGAAGTTACAGAGGTAGAAATAGGCAGTTTTAGTGATGCCATGGGTATGTTGTCAGAAGCTCATCTTGAGGTCAAATATAAAACTGAAGTTGCGGACAGTCTCCAGGGAACACCAGGTCTTGGAATGAGCCCTTGGCGACGTTTACAGTGTCAGCTGTCATTCTGTTTCATAAAAGCGTGGATTTAAGCCCCACTCCAGAGACATAAGCACAAAATCTCGGCTGACACTTGAATGCTGCACTTCCAGGGCTGCTATCTGTGAATGGTTAAACTGACACCCCATTTCAAGTATATATAAGACACCCATAACTATTCAAAGAAGAACAAGGGTGTCTTCCATGGTTTTGCGGCCAATATTTATTATTTAAGTTGCATTACTAAAACAGATGTTTTGGTGAGTATCTCTTGTATTTTGTGCGACCTTGTGCCCATTTTGGTCACTGTGTTTCCTACATTATTTTTACTACAGCTATAATATGCACTGATGTACAGCTAGATGTCAAATTTAAAATTCTTCAGCCAGTTGACAGCCTCCTCATCAGCCTGGCAAAGGACAATGAAACCATCACTACTGAAGCACAAGTCGATTAGAGTCATAGAGAGTCATGGGATTTTCAGCACTGAAAGAGGCCCTTTGGCCCATCATGTCCGCACTGTCCATCAAGCACCTATTCAATCCCACTTTCCAAGCACTTGGCACATACTCTTGTATGCAATGGTATTTCAAGTGCTCATCAAAATATTTCTTAAACATTGTGAGGGTTCCCGCCTCGACCAATCTTTCAGATTCCAACCACCCTCTGGGTCCAAAAGACTTCCTCAAATTCGCTCTAAACCTCCTGCCCCTTATCTTAAATCTGTGCCCGCTGGTTATTGACCCCTCCGCTAAGGGGAAAAGTTGCTTCCTATTCACCCTTTCTATGTGCTGTCCCCACCTCAGCATTTTCTGTTTCATGGAAAACAACTCCAGCTTATCTCTCTTGATAACTGAAATGCTTCAGCCCAGGCAACATCTTGGTGAACCTCCACTGCACCCTCTCTAGTGCAATCACGTGCTTCCAAAAAGTATGACCACCAGAACGGCACACAGTACTCCAGCTGTGGCCTAAGGAGAATTTTATACAGTTGCATCATTACCTTCCTGCTCTTATAGTCTATGCCTCGGCTAATAAAGGCAAGTCTCGACTTCCGGTGGCGGCGATGCCTGAGTGAGCCGCACATTCGGTGGGCTCTCACTCCGGCGGGGCTTAGCAGCTGATTCCCCGCGATAGCGGGACCACGGGAGCTGCAAAAAGGCTGCCGTGAAAGAAGAGGAGAGCGGGCTGCAGCTGATGGAATCGTGGGAGGCCAGCAGGTAGAGGAAGAAAGAGAGAGAGAGAGAGACGGAGGCAAGGAGGAAACTGACCTGAAGGGTAAGATGGCGGACCCACGGACCTTCCTTCCTCCAGGACAAGAAAAAAAAGTTTGGAGTCGCTGAAGAGGGACAGCTTGGACCCACTTCAGATGCCCAGAAGGTAAAATTTAAGGAGTTGGGCGAAGGAAGGCGGCAGCGTAGGTGCTGAGGAGCGGGCTGCGGCACATGGAACAACAGGAGTCCAGAAGGCAGAAGAAGAAGGAGAAAAAGGGACAGAGACAAGGACCTGAAGAAAATTACCTGGGACCTAAGATGGCAGACACACGGACCCCGGACTCAGCAATCCAGCAGGCGCTGGATAACATGCTCCAGGTAATGAAGTCCAGTTTTGAAGCGGGACAGCTTGGACCCAATCCAGAAAGCGGTGGATCAGCTGAACCAGAGGCTGGATGCCCAGGATGTTAAAGTTAAGGAGCTGGGAGAGGCGGTGGAGGAGCAGGCGGATGCGCAAATGGTTGCAGCGCTAGAAGTTGATAGCCTGAAAGAGCGGCAGAGAAGACTGCTGGACAGAGTGGAGGAGCTGGAGAATAGAGTCCGCAGGAACAATCTGAGGATGGTCGGCCTCCCGGAGGGGGCTGAGGGAGCTGATGCTGCAGCATTTGTAGCAGACCTGCTGAAGCAGCTGATGGGGGCCGAAGCCTTTCCGCGACCGCCGGAGCTGGAGGGGGCACACAGAGTGCAGGCAAGGCAGGGGCGGCCGGGCGGACCCCCCCCTGCCCGATGGTGATTAGGTTCCACAGGTTCGTGGACAAGGAGCGGGTGCTGCAGTGGGCAAAGAGCGCCAGGAGCAGCACGTGGAACAACAGTGTTCTCCGCATTTATCAGGACCTAAGCCAGGAGGTGGCTCAGCGGCGAGCAGCCTTTAAGAACGTCAAGGAGGTGCTGTTCAAGAAGCACGTGAAGTTTGGTCTGCTGTTCCCAGCTCAGCTATGGGTCACGCACCAGGATCAACACCACTACTTCTCCGAGCCCGAAGAAGCGATGGATTTTGTGAGGGACCTGGGGCTGGTCCCGAAAGGAGGCCCCAAGGACGCGAATTAGGGCCCGAGAATTTCTGTGGGAAGGAACGCCGAATGTGCCTGGACTGCTGCTTAACGGTTTGCTGGGCCAAAGGGGCCAAGCGGAACATTTGGGACTCTTTCCTTTGTTCATGGACATTGGTTTGGGGGGTTAACCCCCCCCCCCCCCTTTCCCCTCCCCTTTTTTTTGTTTTTTTCGTGGTCTCTCTTGTTTCTTATGGGGGGGGGGGGGTTTGGGTATATATTTTTGTGCTTTTTCTCTTTTTTCTGTGTTTTTTTTCCTGTTTGGGCTGGTTTGTGCTTTTTGTGCAGCTCGCGGAAGACACTGGAGCCGGCTTGCCCCAGTGGGTGGGAGAGGGGGATGGGGCGCCGGGGAGTGGGGAGGAGGACGGGGAAACAATGGGAATGAGACAGGAAGGCGCCGGAGTGTTGAGTCATCGGGCTAGCAGATTGGCTAGTCAAGGGAGTCAGATGGGGGGGAAGTTACAGCCAGTAGATGGCGGGGGTGGGGGTATCGGGGGATGGGGTTAGGGAGGGGGAGGGTTGTTCTGCTGACGGGAGAGGGACTTGAAATAGGCACTGGAAAGGAGGTTGAGGGTGGAGGCAGCTAAAGGGCGGGCCAGGAATGGCGCGACGCATGGGCCAGGGGCCGGCCCGAGAGAGGCTATGGCTGACCAGCGGGGTGGGGGGGGGGGTGCGATGTGCCCCCCGACCAGGCTGATCACCTGGAACATCAAGGGACTGAATGGGCCGGTTAAGAGGGCGCGGGTGTTCGCGCACGTGCGGGCCCTGAGGGCGGACGTAATTATGTTGCAGGAGACACATCTGAAAGTGTCGGACCAGACCAGGCTAAGGAAGGGCTGGATTAGCCAGGTCTTCCACTCGGACTTGGACTCGAAGTCCAGAGGGATGGCAATCATGATCAACAAGCGCGTGCAATTTGAGGCAGAGGGTATATCCGCAGACAGGGGGGGCAGATACCTGATGGTACGGGGCAGACTGGAGGGGAGAAGAGTGGTGCTGGTGAATATATATGCCTCGAACTGGGATGACGTGGACTTCATTAAAAGAGTGCTGGGGAAGATCCCGGACCTGGATTCTCGCAGGCTAATAATGGGAGGGGACTTTAACATGGTCCTTGACCCAACTTTGGATCGGTTGTGTCCCAGAACGGGTAGACTCTCAGCAATGGCAAGGGAGCTGAAAGGGTTTATGGAGCAAATGGGGGCAGTGGACCCCTGGAGAGATAGACAGCCAACAGGATGGGGCTACTCGTTTTACTCGCACATCCATAAAGCATATTCCAGGATAGATTTCTTTGTACTAAGCAGGGACTGTATGGGGGAGGTAAAGAACACGGAATACTCAGCAATTACCATTTCAGACCATGCCCCGCATTGGGTGGACCTGCAGTTCGGGGGAGCGAGCTATCAACGCCCGCAATGGAGGCTAGATGTGGGACTGCTGTCGGAGGAGGGGATCTGCGAGAGGCTTCGGAAATGTATAAGAAATTACCTGCAGGTGAATGACACGGGTGAGGTCTCAGCGGCGACCCTGTGGGAGGCGCTAAAGGCAGTAGTGCGGGGGGAGCTGATTTCAATTGGGGCCCACAGAGCCAAGGCAGACCGGGCAGAGATGGATAGATTGGTCAGGGAAATGGGTCGGATAGATGAAGAGCACGCGGAGTCCCCGGGGGAGGTTTTACTCAGGGAGAGGCAGAGACTACAGGCGAAACTGGGGGCACTATCCACGAGCAGGGCCGTGGAACAGCTTAGGAAGGCGAGGGGAGTGGTGTATGAGCATGGGGAAAAGGCTAGCAGACTGTTAGCGCAGCTACTCAGGAGGAGGGAGGCGGCCAGGGAAATAGGTAGAGTGAGGGACGAGGGGGGGGGGGGGGGCGCAAAGTGGAGGACCCGGCAGAATTGAATAGGGTATTCCGGGACTTCTATCGTAAGCTGTATACTTCGGAGCTGCCGGAAGAACCGGAGGGGATGAAAAGGTTTCTGGACGGGTTAACATTCCCAACAGTTGGTGGGTGGCAAGTGGAAGAGCTGGGGGCCCCGATTAGAGTAGAGGAGGTATTGGGGGGCCTTAAGGCTATGCAGTCGGGGAAGTCCCCGGGGCCGGATGGATACCCAGTAGAGTTTTATAGGAAGTTCTCTGAGCTGGTGGGCCCGGTCTTGGCGAGGGTTTTCAATGAGGCAAGGGACAGAGGGACCCTGCCGCCGACAATGTCACAAGCCACCATATCTCTGATATTGAAGCGGGGTAAAGACCCAGAGGTGTGCGGGTCCTACAGGCCAATCTCCCTGATTAATGTAGACGCCAATCTCCTGGCAAAGGTACTGGCGGGTAGAATGGAGGACTGTGTACCGGAGGTGATTGGGGAGGATCAAACGGGGTTCGTGAAAGGTAGGCAGCTGGCGGCCAATCTGAGGAGATTACTCAATGTGATAATGATGCCCCCGGCGGGTAGGGAGGTGGAGGTAGTGGTGGCAATGGACGCCGAGAAGGCCTTTGACCGGGTGGAGTGGGACTATCTATGGGAGGTGCTCGGACGGTTTGGTTTCGGGGAGGGATTGGTGGATTGGATCAAATTATTATATCAGGCCCCGAGGGACAGCGTCAGGACCAACAGAGAAGTGTCGGAGTACTTTAGGTTGTACCGAGGGATCAGACAGGGCTGACCGCTCTCCCCGCTGCTGTTTGCGCTGGCCATAGAGCAACTGGCGATTGCGCTGAGAGCCGCAGAGGGTTGGAAGGGGATGGTGAGGGGCGGGGTTGAACACAGGGTTTCTCTTTATGCAGACGACCTGCTCCTGTACGTGTCGGACCCAGTGGCCGGGATGGGAACTATACTGGGAATGCTGAGGAAGTTCGGCCAGTTCTCAGGATACAAATTAAATACGGTCAAGAGTGAAATGTTTGTGGTCCAGGCAAGGGGCCAGGAGAACAGATTGAGAGGGCTACCGTTTCGGCTGGTTGAGGAAAATTTCCGGTATTTGGGAATCCAGGTGGCACGAGACTGGGGCAGGCTGCATAAGTTAAATTTGGCCAGGGTGGTGGAGCAAATGAAGGGAGAGTTTCGGAGATGGGATGCACTCCCGCTGTCGCTGGCAGGGAGGGTGCAGATTGTAAAGATGACAATCCTCCCTCGATTTTTGTTTATTTTTCAGTGCCTCCTGATCTTTATCCCACAGTCCTTCTTCAAAAGAGTTAACGGGTTGATCATGAGCTTTGTCTGGGCGGGAAAATCCCCGCGGGTGAAGAAGGCGATGTTGGAGAGGAACCGCAGTGAGGGAGGGCTGGCTTTGCCGAGTCTGATCAATTATTACTGGGCGGCCAACATCTCTATGATAAGGAAGTGAATGGTGGGTACGGGGTCTATTTGGGAGCGGGTGGAGGCGGCTTCGTTCAGGGGTTCCAGCTTGGACGCCCTGGTCACGGTTCCTCTACCGCTGCCGCCGGCCAAGTACACCACCAGCCCGGTAGTGGTGGCGACCCTGCGGATATGGGGCCAGTGGAGGAGGCATGTGGGGGAGTCTGTCTGGGCGCCAGTCTGCGACAACCATCGGTTTGCCCCCGGCAGTATGGATGGGGGGTTCCGAGTATGGCGGCGAGCGGGGGCGGGAAGGGTGGGTGATATGTTCCTGGAAGGGAGCTTCGCGAGTTTGAGGAGCTTGGAGGAGAAATTTGGGTTGGTAAGGGAAATTATTTTAGATACCTACAGTTGCGGGACTTTGTTCGTAGACAGGTCCCATCTTTCCCACGCCTCCCGCCAATGGGGATCCTCAACAGAATAGTCTCTAGGAGGGAAGAAGGGAAGGGCAGAGTCTCGGGTATATATAAGGTGCTCATGAGGGAGGAAGGGTCCCAGACAGAGGAACTGAAACTTAAATGGGTGGAGGAGCTAGGTGGGGAAATGGAGGATGGGCTGTGGGCAGAGGCCCTGAGTAGGGTAAATTCGACCGCGACATGTGCTAGGCTCGGGCTGATCCAATTTAAGGTCGTTCACCGGGCCCATATGACGGTGGCTCGGATGAGCAAATTTTTCGGGATAGAGGACAAATGCGCTAGGTGCGCGGGAGGACCAGCGAACCATGTTCACATGTTTTGGGCATGCCCTAAGCTGAGGGGGTACTGGGAGGGATTTGCAGGGGTCATGTCCCAGGTGCTAAAAACAAGGGTGGTGATGAGTCCAGGGGTTGCAATTTTTGGGGTTTCGGAAGACCCGGGCGTCCAGGGGGAGAAAGAGGCCGATGTTTTGGCCTTTGCTTCCCTGATAGCCCTGCGACGAATATTATTGGCGTGGAGGGACTCAAAGGCCCCGAAGACTGAGTGGTGGCTTGCGGACATGTCGAGTTTCCTGGGGATGGGAAAAATTAAGTTCGCCTTGAGGGGATCTGTGCAGGGGTTCACCCGGAGGTGGCAACTATTTGTTGACTTCTTTGCGGGAGAGTGAGCGTCAGCAGGGGGGTGGGGGGAGGGGGGGTAGAGTAGAGTAGGAGGGAAAATATGGCGGGTAGTACCGGTGGGAGGGGAGCGGGCTTGTGCAATATGTTACGATGGAAGTATTGAAAGTACGTGGATGTTTGCACATTTTTGCCTTTTTTGCTTTCTTTCTGATGATGTCTGTAACTGTTTATAAAGCCAAAAACTACCTCAATAAAATTGTTTATTAAAAAAAAAATAAAGGCAAGTCTCCTTCTTCGCCACCTTATCTACCTGTCCTGCTGCCTTCAGGGATCTTAATTAATAATAATCTTTATGCCACAAGTAAGCTTACATTCACACTGCAATGAAGTTACTGTGAAAAGCCCCTAATCACCACATTCTGGTGCCTGTTCGGGTACAATGAAATGAAAATGAAAATCGCTTATTGTCACGAGTAGGCTTCAATGAAGTTACTGTGAAAAGCCCCTAGTCGCCACATTCCGGCGCTTGTCCGGGGAGACTGGTACGGGAATTGAACCGTGCTGCTGGCCTGCTTGGCCTGCTTTAAAAGCCAGCGATTTAGCCCAGTGCGCTAAACCAGTGGGAGAATTCAGAACGTCCAAATTATCGAACAGCACGTCTTCAGGGACTTTTGGGAGGAAACCGGAGCACCTGGAGGGAACCCGCTCCCACACAGACAGTGACCCATGTCGGGATCTATGGACTTCCACACCAAGGTCTCTCTGATCCTCTGTACTTCCAAGGGTCCTACCATTCATTGTATATTCCCTTGCCTTGTTAGTCTTCGCAAAATGCACTGGGGCACACTTTTCAGAGTTAAATTCCATTTGCCACAGTTCTACCCATCTAACCAGCCTATCGATATTATCCTGTAATCTAAGGCTTTCCTCTTCACTATTAACTGCACCTTTCGCTTTTGTGTCATGTGGATGATCAACAGGATTTACTCACATTTGGAAACAAATGGACTTATTCGCAATCAGCAGAAAGGTTTTGTGAAGGGGGTTCATCTCTCACTAACTTGATCAAATGTTTTGTGAATGTGATTAAGATGATTTATGAAGGAAGGGCAGTGAATGTTGTCTATATGGACTTCAGTAACGCCTGGTCCCTCATTCAGACTGGTACAAAAGGTGACGTCATATGGGATCAGAGGTGAGCTAGCAAGACGGATATAGAACTGGCTCAGTCATAGAAGACAGAGGGTAGTGGTGGAAGGGTGCTTTTCTGAACAGAAGGCTGTTACTTGTGGTGTTCCACAGAGATCAATGCTGGGACCATTGTTGTTGATAGTATATATAAATGATTTGGAGGAGAATGTAGCTGGTCTGATAAATAAGTTTGTAACGATTGGTGGAGTTGCGGATAATGAAGAGGATTATCAGAGGATACAGCAGAATATAGATCGTTTGGAGACCTGGGTGGAGAAATGGCAGGTGGAGTTTAATCCGGACAAATGTGAGATAATGCATTTTGGAAGGTGTAATACGGTGTGAATTATACAGTAAATGGCAGAACCCTTAGGAGTATTGACTGGAAGAGGGATCTGGGTGTCCAGGTCCACAGATCACTGAAAGTGGCAACACAGTTGGATAAAGTAGTCAAGAAGGCATACGGCATGCTTGCCTTCATTGGTTGGGGAATTGAGTATCAAAATTGACAAGTTATGCTGCAGTTGTACAGAACCTTAGTTAAGCCATATTTGGAATATTGCATACAATTCTAGTCCCAACATTACCAGAAGGATGTGGAGGCTTTGGAGAGGGTACAGAAGAGGTTTACCAGGATGTTGCCTGGTCTGGAAGGTATTAGCTATGAGGAGGTTGAGGGGCGATCTGATAGAGATTTGCAAAATTATGAGTGGCATGGATAGAGTGGATAGTCAGACGCTTTTTAACGGGGTGGAAAAATCAATTACTTGGGGACATTGATTTAAGGTGCGAGGAAAGTTTAGAGGAAATGCGCAAGGCAAGTTTTCAATAGATATCATCGTTAGGTTTTTGATTTTTTTTACAGCATATGCGCAAGTACACTTTAACATTTGTATGTGCTTGTTGCTAAATTGGAAAGATGAAAAGTAAGATACTTAAGTATTTTCTGATTTCTAAGTGCGTTACTTTCTTGGTTACAGAATGATGGTAAATGTTAACTGAACATGTCCATTGTATTTTCGGTATTTTCTACTACACTTAATATACTGTTGCTTTAAGAATACCTGTGGCCACTCAGCAGTTTCTAATGGACAACATCACAACACAGTAAATACCTAGTACTAAGAAGTCAACATTCCCATCATTTCATAATATCAGTGAGTGCATGAACAGCAAAACTTATAAGGAAATCTGTATCTGTAGGGATTGTGAGGGCTACCATGTTTCCTATTGCTTCCTGCACTGCTGTTCAAAATGCTTGAATGTCAAAGAATGACGAGAACATGCACAACAGTGTATCACATCCATCAGAACCAATAGTTTCTCCAATAGGAATGGAATTCAGTAGATGAAAGATGTTTTCTGTGTTATCTTGAACTGGCACTCATTCCTGACTGTGGGAATTGTAAATATCTACTTCCATGTTCCTCTTCATTTCCTCTTATGTTATCTGGCAGCTTCATCCTTTTCCAGACTTTTGGATTTTTTTTTGTTTCTCTGTTGTTCAGTTGACAAACATAATACAAAGTATAAAGTTACAAAGGAAGTAGACGTACAATTCCAGGGACTCATTGCAGGACAAGAAGGTTTGACAAATGAGTAAGTCCTAGAGATAGCAATATCTGCTGTCCAAGTCTGGTAAAGCTTGATTAAAAACTGATGGAGGGATAATCTAATCCCTGTGTATCAATTGTGCTAACCTAATGTAATCTTTCCCAAGAAATGATGTTGTGGTGTTGGTTTGACTCACCTGATGAAGGAGCTGTGCTCTGAAAGCCAGTGATTCGAAACAAACCTGTTGGACTTTAACCTGGTGTTGTAAGACTTCTTACTGTTTCCCAAAAAAAACATAGAATTCAAAATACGTAGTATATCTGGGAGAGTCCTATTGTGTCAGATTGGGGGCTGATTTATTTTCTGTGGTATGCAGGCTGATACTGGTGTGATTAGTAGAGAGACACCCAACAGGAATATGATTATACTCCCTAAGCAATCCTAATGTAAAGACGTCAGTTACATGCCTTGTAAAAATATAAAATTAATTCAAACCTGTTTAATTTATTTTTTATTTTTTTATTTTGTGGGCATTGCTGGCAAGGCCAGCATTGATTATGCTCCCTCAAATGCCCCCAAGGAGGGGTGGTGAGCTGCATTCTTGAACTGCTTGCAATCATTGTGATGAGTGTTCTACCACAATGCTGCTAAATAGGGAGTTCCGGGATATTGATTTAGCAACAATGAAGGCACAGCAAAATATGTCTAAGTCAGGGTGGTGTGTTATTTGGATGGAAAGTTGAAGTGGGTGATGTACCCTCGCACCTCCTGTGCTGATCCTTCTGAATGGTGGTGATTGCAGGTTTGGAAGGTGTTGCTGAGCAGACGTTGGAGAGTTGTTGCAGTGCATATTATAGATGGTAAACACTTGCCATGTTCTGCCATCAGTGGAAGGTGTGAATGTATCAGGTGGTGGAGAGGGTACCAATATGGTGTTGAGGTTCTCGAGTGTTGTCGGTACTTCACTCATCTGGGAAAGTGGAGAGCAGTCTATCACATACCTAACTTCTTCTGGATGGTAAAAGGGGGTGAGTCACTTATCGCAGAATATCCAGCCTTGGACCTGCATTTGTAGCATTTATGTGGCTGGTTCAGTTAAGTTTCTCAGCTGTGGTGACCCAAGGCTGTTGATGGTGGGGAATTCAATGATTGTAATGTCTTGAATGTCAAGGGGAGGTGGTTAGGTTCTCTCTTGTTGGGGATGGGCTTTGTTGGGCACTTGTTTGATGTGAGTGTTATTTGTTACTTCCCAATCCAAGGGTGGATATTGTCCAGGTGTTGCTGCCACGGACTGTAAATGGAAATGAACACCCTGCAATCACTTCTGACCTTATGATGGAAGGAATGTTATTGATGAAACAACTGAAGATGGTTGAGTCAAGGATTTTATCCTGAGGAACTCCTGCAGTGATGTACTGGGGCTGAAATGATTGACCTCCAGCAACCACAACCGTCTTGCTTCTTTCCTGATATGACTCCAATCAACGGACAGTGTTTTTCTCCTGTTTTTTATCCCTGTTCTACAGCACAACATATTGTAGGCTTCGTATGCTGCAAAATATTAACCCAGCAAAAGGTACAGGCAAGCCAGTGGCGCCAGTCCCTAGTCGGGATAAATAGGGTATGATTTGTGGCAGGAAGGACATCCAGCTGAAAAACCACCCACCAAATCCAAACAAAATGATGGTTCATATGAATGCTATAGACCAGTATTGTGACAACCTTTTGTAACGTGGGAAAAGCTGAAAAACTGTTTCATCCACGCGTCTCCGTAGAGGGGCTCTGTGGTGTACAGACCTCAGTAGACCGTCTCAAATGCTCGATTGACCTCTTTTTGTCCCGTGACCCAGTCTGCGTCTGCCATCCTTTACCTGTGCTACTTCCGTTGTGGCTCCCTGCTTTCTTAGCTGGTGAGCCAGGAGCCAGCCAGCCTTTTCCCCATGTTCATAGAAGGTTCCGCGTGTCTGGCCGAGTTGGTGCACAGGTTTCCGAGTGGATAGCATGTTAAAGTCCATTTGTAGCTTTTTCCTCTCCGCCAGCAGCTCTATGGTCGGGGCCTTGGAGTACTTTCTGTCGACCTCCAAGATGGAATCGACCAGCTGTTGCCTGGCCACCCTCTCCTCCCTATCTCTACGTGCCTTGTAGGCGCTAACTCCCCCTCTGATCACAGCCTTCAGTGACTCCCAGAATGTGTAGGATGAGACCTCCCTGTTCCGGAAAACAGTTCCTCGACAACTGGAAATGCCAGTTGTGGAGGAGGACAGGTGGGGGGAGCTGGAAGCACCAATACATCTGGGAGAAATCATGGAGAGCATCAACTCCATGCAGGCGGGGAAGGCGCCGGGACCCAACAGGTTCCCAGCGGACTTCTATAAAAGTTTGTGCCGGCTCTAGCCCCACCTAAGGACATGTTTGCAGACTCACTACCAAGGGGCACCTTGCCTCCTACACTAGAGCAGGCCACAATCTCATTGATACCCAAAAAATACAAAGACCGATGAAATATACACCTATTTCGCGACTAAATGTGGATGCGAAAATACTCGCGAAGGTCTTGGCCAATAGGCTGGAGAGCTGTGTACTAGAGGTGGTTGCAGAGGACCAGACTGGCTTTGTCAAGGGTAGACAGCTCACTGCGAACATCAGGCGGTTCTTGAATATAATAATAAACACCCCCTGGGGAGAGAACACTGGGGGTGATTGTCTCACTGGATGCAGAAAAGGCCTTCGACAGAGTTGAATGGAAGTACCTCCTAGAACAGTTTGGACTAGCAGCAGGATTCGCCGCCTGAGTGAGTCTCCTGTGCAATGCTCCCAAGGCGAGTGTTCGAACCAATAGCACCAGCTCTGAATACCTCCAGCTACAAAGTACAGAAGGTAGGGATGCCCTCTGTCCTGTGTTTGCACTAGCAATCAAACCCCTGACAATAGCTCTGCGGGATGCAAAAAGCTGGAAATGGCATTCAAAGAGGAGACAGAGAGCACATAGTTTCACTCTATGCGGATGACCTGCTCCTATACGTCTCAAAGCCACAGGAAGGATTGAAAGCAAAGATGCCGATCCCTGAAAGAATTCGGAACCTTCTAAGGTTGAGAATGCAACCTGGTCAAGAGTGAGGCATTTCCAGTGAACCCAAATGGGAGAGGGACAGAGCTGGAGGGGCTCCCTTTTGATACCTGGGGATCCAAATAGTCAGAGACTGGTTGCCGATCCACAAGTGGAACCTGACCAGCCTGGTAGAGGAAGTAAAAAAGGAAATGCAAAGGTGGGGCGCGCTTCCACTCTCCCTGGCAGGGAATGTGCAGTCGATCACAATGAACCTACCACTGAGATTCCTCTTCCTGTTTAAATCCATACCAGTCCTCATCCCCAAGGCCTTCTTCCAAAACGTAGACAGCTTAACTCTGGTGTTTGTGTGGGGGGTAAGCATCCGAGAGTCCCCAAACCAACACTGCAAAGGAGGAAAATTTAAGGGAGGCCTGACACTACCAAATCTGCAATATTACCGCTGGGCAGCAAGAGCAGAAAGAGTGAAGGGATGGGTAGACAAACCCAACTTGGAGTGGGTGCGAACGGAGGAGGCCTCTTGCCAGGGGATGACCCTGCGGGCCCTAGTCACAACAGCATTACCATCCCGATCGGCAAAATACACATCCAGCCTAATAGTAGCGGCCACACTGAAAATGTGGTACCAATTAAGACAACACTTTGGGCTGACCAAGATGTCCTCCATGACCCCCATCTGCGGAAATCACAGGTTCTCACCAGCCATGCTAGACAGAACCTTTAAAAAATGGAGACAGGACAGGGGAACGCTGACAATTAGGGACTCTAGATAGGAAACAGACGAGTGATGCTGAATGAACTGACGGAGGAATGGGAACTACCAACAAGACAGGAAATGCGACACCTACAAATAATAAACTTCCTCCGCAGAGAGACATTTGGATACCCCAGGGCCCCAGAGACTACACTACCACACTATTAGACGACCTGAGGAACATGGACAGTAAGGAAGGGGGATTCTGCGGAAAAATATATGGACAGCTACTGGACAGAGCCCGAACACCACTAGACGAGACCAGATGGAAATCGAGGAACGAACTGTGGACAGAAGTGGGTTGGGGACTCTGGAGCGAAGCACTGAGCAGGACCAACTCCACCCCCTCCTGCGCAAAGCTCAGCCTCATGCAGTTCAAAGTGGTGCACAGAGCACACCTAATCAGAACGTGAATGAGCATGTTCTTCCCGGAGGTAGAGGACAAATGTGAATGGTGGCAGAGAGGCCTGACCAACCACACTCCCATGTTTTGGGCTTGCCCCAAGCTTGCTGGGTCCTGGACAGCCTCCTCTGAGGCAATGTCCAATGTTGTGGGGGTGACTTTGAAGCCTTGCTCAAATGTGACAATCTTCGGGGTTTCAGAGCAGCCAGAGCTACATATGGGGAAGAGGACCAACGCCCTAGCTTTCGCTTCCCTAATCGCACGCAGAAGAATCCTGCTCGGATTTTTTTTTTTAATTAAGAGTGCCCAATTCATTTTTTCCAATTAAGGGGCAATTTAGCGTGGCCAATCCACCTACCTTGCACATCTTTGGGTTGTGGGGGCGAAACCCATGCAAATACGGGGAGAATGTGCAAACGCCACATGGACAGTGACCCAGAGCCGGGATCGAACCTGGGACCTCGGTGCCGTGAGGCAACAGGGCTAACCCACTGCGCCACTGTGCTGCCCTGAATCCTGCTCAGATGGCGATTGCCAGCACCACCAGACTGGCTGGCAGACCGATCGGAATTTCTCCACCTGGAGCAGATCAAATATGCCGTACGAGGGTTGGAGGATGGCTTCCTTACTGCATTGGGGCAATTTGTCAGCTTGTTCCAGAACCTGTTTGAGGCCAGCAACAGCCAGTAGAGAGGGAACTGGGAAAGTAAAAAAAAAGACAGTGGAACCTCCAGGGCGCACAACCCAGAGGGAGGGGGGGGGGGGGGGTGAGAAAGAGAAGCGAGAGCCTGAGACAAAAGAAACAACACGGAGGGAGGGGACAGGGAGCAATCCCTCCCACACCCACAAGATGGACATGGCCAAAATTGACAGAGGAAGAAAAGAAAGGGGGGAGTAAAGGGGGGAAATGAGGAGGAGGGGGAACACCCACCAGAACAAGCAGGGAAGGCATCAGGGGAGGGGTGGGGGGGGGGGGGGAGGAGGGTAAGGAGGACTGTACGCTGAGTCAGACGGCAAAAAACTGTAAATGGAGAAGCTTAAGAAAAAACGTTTTGTACTGTACAATAAACGGAAACAAATGACAATGTATATAATGTTGAAAGTACCAATAAAAAGATTTCTTAAAAATGGAAAAGCTGAAAAAGAATGGAAAGAAGGTATTTTATATAGCTTTATTATGTTACGGTCCAGTTAGGGACCAGTAGCCTTATGCTTAAAGCAGACAAAGTGTGAAGTTTAAGTTACTCACTAGGCGAATAAAGGTGCAAACAGCTTTAAACAAACAAAATAAACTTTAATTTGCAAAGTCAGAAAAGTAAATCAATTTACAAATCTATCTTATAGTCTAACACTCAGAATTAACATGAGGTAAATCTGAATTAACAGGCAAACTATGGCCAAACACATCACACTGCACATCAAATGGCAGATGTAACCAAGATAGAGTCCATGGTTTTCTCAGAAGGTCACCTAGATAATCACACTGAGCATTGTGAATTAAAACATTTTGTTCAAATTCTGACTCTATCAGGAGGGACTTCAATTCTTCACTTTTGAAGATCTAGTTCAATCTCTTCTGAAATTGAGTTCCACGGGATTCACAAAGCTGCACTCTAATTCCCAACAAAATTCCAAATATTTTGCAGATCCCTAGCTTCACTAAACTGGGTTTCTTAAAACTCCTTCTCCCAGCTGCACTAAGCTATAAAACTAGGGGCTTTTCATAGTACCTTCAATGCAGTGCTAATGTAAGCCTACTTGTGACACTAATAAAGATTCTTAAATGGCTCTGAGGGCTTTTCTGACCTTTAACTGTCTCCAATATGGAACTGGCGATGTACGACCATCTTTACAGCTCCTCAGCCCTCCCCCTGAACCCTAATTGCGCCAAACAGTTCTCTGGACTGCTCTGCGAGCGGCAAAACGCACAAGATCCAACATACAACAAACCCTTTCTCCCAGTAAACATACAAATTTTGAGCCCATAGTAGCCATAAGCATAAACGGCGATGTGGGCCCAAAATTCCGTTAGTGTTGGGAAACAAGATTCTTGCCAGCGAAATCTCGTTTCCTGACATTCCCCACCCCTCGTTGGTGATGTAAAGAGGTTCATGACCTAACTTAAATACATTTTAATAAATTTCTATATCATTAAAGGGTTACCCAGCCACATGACCCGCCCCTCACCGAATATTCACAGACGTCAACAAGGTTCACAACAGCGACATAAAAATAGAAATCAGTCAAGGGGCAGCCACTGGGGATGCCAAGGTAAGTCTAGCCCTGAGTGGATGGCACAATGATGCAGTGGGTAGTATTACTGCCTCATGCCGCCGAGGACCCAGGTTCGATCCCGACTCCGGGTCACTGTCCGTGTGGAGTTTGCATGTTCTCCCCGTGTCTGCATGGGTCTCACCCCCACAACCCAAAGATGTGCAGGGTAGGTGGATTGGCCACGTAAAATTTCCCCTTAATTGGAAACAAATTTTAAAAACTAAATTTACAAAAAGTGGGGGAGTGCTGATCCCTGCGAGGGCATAGAGTGCCCCAATACCTGTGTGGCGGTTGTGAGGGGAGCGGGGAGTGGGCCCTGATACAACCATGGGAGTGGGGTGCCACCCCAATGTTTGTGTGGGGATCCCCCATGTCCGTGCCGGTTTGAGGAGAGTTTATTTACAGCGCTGATCAGGGCGCCCGTTAACTATGGCATCGCAATCTCTGTGGAGCTGACCTTGCCAGCGCTAGCAGGCCCCGCACTCCAAGAGCGCTGGCTTAAACCATGCCACAGATTTCCTGCGCACTGAGTGCCAGAAAATCTGATCTGAAAACTCAGCTTTGCATCTGGAGAGATACACGTTGGTTTTCAGTCTGAATCTGACACTCTGACAAATTTTAGTAAAATTCCACCCATTAATTGAAACCAGAGAACCGTCTTAAGCTCCAACCACCTCCATGACAACTAGCCTTTAGAATGTTTGTCAATTAATTTAACTCTAACTCTCAAAGGAAAACATCACTCTGGACTACATTATTTTGCAAACAGTGTGGACGCCATGGGGGAGAGTCTTCCAGACCTGCCAGCAGCGGATGTCGTGAGCAGGCAGGAGAATTCAGACAGAGGACAAAAATCGGATTTCTGCCGGCAGGAATTTTCCTCTCACCACATTCACTGTGGGCTGATGGCGGGTCGGGTTTCATGTAGGGAACCCGATTTGCATGCATTACCGTGTCGTAAATGTTCAGTAAAAAGGTTCCTCACTGGAATCACGTTCCCTTGCCCCATTTCATGCCACGCCAGTGGGAAATTAGATTGGTCTCAATCACAGGGATGTAAGTGGCATGCAACTGTCCACCCTCTCTTTGCTTGTGACTTCGAGGTGCATTCAAAGCCTCGCTGCAACAGCGCCGTTCTAGTTTCTCAGCTATGGTAGTACAACGCCACACTGGTGAGCACCTCCATACTCCGGAAGGACAGCATTTAGTGTGTGCTGTGGATCTCAGGCAGGACTGCACTCAAAAACAGACTAGTGTCCACGTTATTGGGGGGGATGGGGGGGGGGGGGGCACACACAGAGACATGAGGGGTCAAATAGGTTATGGTGAGATTGGAGCAGGGGACGTATGGCAGAGACATGGGGTCAGTGTTGGGGTTGAGGGGTGGGAACAATGCCAGGCAGAGTCGGGACCAAGGAATGGATGCTGGAGCCCGACATGAAAGATTAAAGCACAGACACAGAATGGGGTAGATGGGATTGAACTGTCTGACTGGGAGGGGCTGGATTCAGACTCTGGAATATTCAAGTGGGGGTGTTTCTGTTCATGGCACAAAGGGATAGGTTGCACAGTGACTCGTGTGTGTATGTGTGTGTTGGGGGGGGGGGGGGGGGGGGAACTATGTTGTGATCAGTCATGAAGGAAGAGGAGTGCCATTGTAAGACAATCATAGTTCCTGGTCTGGATCTAAGAGATGAGAGATTAAAGGTAGTACTGAGACTCTGCAGACCTCAAAGTCAGGGTGAGATATTAAAAACAGCCCCACGGATTTGTGCACCTCACAGTCTGGCAACGACTGCATTTGTTTTGGTGCTTCCCTGACATCCATAACAGTTGGAGGAAGCCTACTGATAGCGATGCCCTGTTGCCTTTGATGACTTTGGCAGGGCTCTGCATGGCATGCATGCCATAGTCCCGCTCCAGGAAGGGGAATGACCTATAGTCAATTTAGGTAAGGTACAGCTTCGTGTACAGGACGTGTCATTGTCTTTCAATCAGTGGCGATGAGGCTGTCTGGCTCAATTTTAGGTAGCAGATGAGATGGTCATGATTGGGGGAGGACACTTGCTGCCTGTATATAGGGAAAATGCAATAATGGGGGAGGAGGCTACTCGAAGCTTGGGGGTGCTTTCCTCAGTATGTGACATCAAGGACAAGTTGAGCATTCAGACTTGTACCTCCAACCCTCTTGGTTCACCAGGCCCTAATCTTTACAAAGCTCACCGGGAAACATTATATCCATACACTCTGTGAAGTGAAGGTTGGCACCACAAGGCAAATGCGGCATCAATGGACTTGATGCAGTCGTCGCCACCTTAATAAGAAACGTTTAGTGGACACTGAGATGGATGTCTAGCTGGAGCGACCATCATGGCTGCAGGTCTTGTACTTTGAAGACAACCATCTCATTTTGTGAAACAATTATAGCTATCTCCCAAGGCTATTGAGCCACCTAACTCCATGTTGACTTGTAACGAGTAGAGGATACTAATGCATTTTGCAAACACCTCCAGTAAAGAGTTAGACACATCTCTCTGTCGAGGATCCAGCAGCTATCACGACTCCAGCTACACATCACATGAATGTGAGGTTCACAAAGGGAGGTTGTCACTTAATGGGTGCATTGTTCATCCTCACAATCAGAGGGCACATGGATGCACATTCACAATGCTTTCAATGGCGAGATCATTCTCATAAACAGCACATGTATTTACAATGATGCAGAATATATCCAGTGAATGAACACCCATGACCCAGAAGTGATGTCAAAGTTTCTTAATTTTTCTAACCCGACCACTTTGTTTTGGTGCTTCCCTGACATCCATAACAGAGGTGGAGGAAGCCTACTGACAGAGATGCCCTGTTGCGTTTGATGACTTTGGCAGGAATTCTCTGAGTAGTGATACCTGGAGGGCCCTGGCCTGCTTTGAGTGTCTTGTTGTGGGGTAGGAGCCCCTTTTTTGGCCTGTAGAGCTGGAGACGATGGAGGTCACTGACAGAAGGGTTTTGAATCGGCTGGGCACTCTGGGAATTGGCTGGGTGTAAGGCCCCATGATCTCTAATTGCTGATTTGTCTCCAATGAGAGACCCTGCCTGATTCCTTGAGGACAAAGGGCTCCCGGACGGAAGTCACGTTGCTCTGCCACAACCTCATCTACCCATTGATGGATCCCACCAACACCTATGGCAATGGAGTGTAAATCTGGGCACAAACCCTGCAAGATCCACCTGATTAAGGTCTCCAAGGCTGCTGCCACCCTTTGCAAAGCAACCTCGATATGCTCCCATGTCAAAGCCATGACATCAGACAGAACACGGACGGGTTCCCTCATCCTTCACTCTAGTCTGTTTACTCCCTCTCATAATTCTCCCTGATATTCTGCTGCCTGTTATTGCATCTCCAGCATGTTAGAGATGGCCACTTGCAGAGGCTCATCACCTGACTGAGTCTCAGTGGGTACCTGACCTTCAGCAGTCCTCCAAGTGCCAGAGACTTGTGCTGTCACTGCTTCCGACTACTTTGGAGATGTGTCTGTGAGGTATTCCCCAGAATGTGACCCCAAGCCTACTCAAGGTCTGTGATCCACTGGAGTATGTATCTTCCACGCTGGTGGAATGTGCAGGTGATTACAGTGATGGTTCTTCATCTGATACGCCTTCAACATCCTCCGCAGAGGCGGACTGGGGCTGGGGCTTATGGTTGTTCTGGAGATCTGTCTGGGCCTGCTGGTGCCTGAGAAAATAGATTTAATTCATGAACAGGCAGAATACAACAGTGAATACAACTCACTGTGATTACCAGGATGTGACCAACTCATAGAGGACTTATCTATTATTATACTGGCTTGCTGGGAGAGGCTGATCTTACCGTCCCCAGAGGAGCCTTAGCATCCTCCTCAAATTGGGACTGTTCTTAGACGTCTGCCGTCCCCTCCCCCATCTGGGATATCACCCTGTGGGCGAGCTTGGCTTGCATGAAGATAAATGGAATGAAATGTGATGAGACGAGATGGAGAAAAGGTTTGGATGCATGCAAACCAGCTGTGTGTGCTGAGCTCTCCCTAGTATGAGGATGGAGTTGATGCAAAATTAGAGATTGGCGATGTTAAAATGTCGTGAAACAATCAGTGCTGATGTTTCTCCCGCTAATATTGTGTGAGATCCTTGAGTAGTGTAACTTTTGAGTTCATGATGCCATTGTGAGATTGGAGTGAACTGAAGGTTAACTTACCCTAACGGAGCGGATGAGATCATTCATCCTCTTCCTGCACTGGATAGCTTTTCTCAGGTAGTTGCCCAATGAGCTGACCTCCCTTATAATTGCCTCCCAGCACAGCAAGTTGAGGCTCGTGGCCCCCTGAAGCTATCCCATGAGTAAAGGATATCCCAGTGGTGGTGCTGGTGGAGTTAACTGATAAGGGCTTGAAGGGAGCCATTGCTGAAACTGGGAGGAACTTATTTCTTCGGTGGAGCCAAAGCAAAAAGTTTCCTGCACACTACTGGCTTGTTGAAAGTAATGTGTATGTTCTGGTGGCATTTAAATATGGCATTCGGACCTTTGACCACCGCCGGGTAGGAGAATCGGCGGGGGGGGTGGGGGGGGGGGGGGGGGGCGCGTGAATCCCGCCCCTGCCGTCTGCCGAAGTCTCCGGCACCAGAGATTCGGCGGCCCCCCACCCCACCCCCGGCGATTCTCCAACCCACGATGGGCCAAAGTCCCGCTGGTGTCATGCCGGTCCCGCCGGTGGGAATCAAACCACCTTACCGGCGGGACCAGGCGGCGCCAGCAGGCTCCAGGGTCCTGGGGGGGGACGGGGACGCGGGGTGATCCGGCCTTGGGGGGTGCCCCCACAGTGGCCTGGCCCGCGATTGGGGCCCACCGATCGGCGGGCGGGCCATTGCCGTGGGGGCACTCTTTTCCTTCCGCGTTGGCCATAGTCTTCACGATGGCAGACGCGGAAGTGACCCCCTGCGCACGCGCGTGGATGACGTCAGCAGCCGCTGACGCTCCGGCGCATGCGCGGACTTCCACCAGCCGGCGAAGTCCCTTCGGCCCCGGCTGGCGTGGCGGCAAATGCCTTTCCCACCGGCTGGCGGGGCGCCAACCTCTCCAGCGCGAGCCTAGCCCCTCAAGATTAGGGCTTGGCCCCGAAAGGTGCGGAGAAATCCGCACCTTTGGGGCGACCCGACGCCAAAATGGTTCACGCCACTCCATCCCGCTGGGAACCCCGCCCCGCCGGGTAGGGGAGAATTCCGGCCCGGGCGCGGGTTCCCAACCCACCGCCCAGCGGGAAATGCGGCGTGAAACCCGCCCGCCACCACGCTTAGTCTCCAAAATGGAAAGCCCCGTCCCATGTCTCCACCTAGGTAAGTCCACCTGCTGTTTTCGGATCTTGCCTTTTCAGCTGTTACCCCTTAAGACAACATAGCCCTATCCTTCTCAGTGTATAGACTTCAAACCTCTTTAGTTCTATTTATCCTATTTTCACCAGTTAAAGCCTATCTGACCTACACTATTCCATATGGATGAAAATGGAATAGTGTAGGTCAGATAGGCTTCAGATGGTTTCACAGGTCGGCGCAACATCGAGGGCCGAAGGGCCCGTACTGCGCTATAATGTTCTATTCTATTCTAAACTTTAATCTTCCCAGAACTAAACATTACCCTCATAAAATATTAACAATTGCCACAAACTGGATATTTGTCACAATTAGAAAGAAAGAGACAAAAAGCAACAGATAATCCACTATGGAGTTGTGAATGAACAGTAACATATTTATATCGTATCAGTTTATAGAGGTAACAATTAGTCATAGAGGGAGGCAGTGCCAATGAACAGGATTTGGTATGGTGTAGATTGCGTGTCACAACTGAGATGGAACGTATGTGGAATGGAGGTTCTGAGGGATGATGAGGAAGGTAAAAAAGCCATGGATGAGGGTCACAGCTGGAATGTGTAAGGAATGAAAATAGGCAAAACTTCAGGTTTAAAAGTCGGCAGAAAAAAAGTAAAAGACTGCGTGTGCTGGAAATCAGAAATGAAAAACAGAAAATGCTGGTAAAACTTAGCAGGTCTGGAAGCATCTGTGGAGAGAAACAGAGTTAATATTTCAAGTCCGTGTGACTTTTCTTCAGAGCTTTTTAGCTCATCTAACTCAGACTGAGTGCCTGGTCTCCAGCAGCCCTCCAAGTGCCAGAGACCTGAGCTGTGCCTGTCTCAGACTGCTGCGGGGACCTGTCAGCAAGGTGTTGTCCAGAAAGTGAGCCCGACTTTACTCGAGAGCTGTGCCCCACCAAGGTGTGTGTCTCTACACTGGTGGAGGGTGTAGGTGAGCACTATGACAGTTCTTCCTGAGCCTCTTCCTCGAACGTGGTCTGGGGGCTCGGCCTGCTGTTGCCCTTGAAATGCTGGTGTCTAGAAAATAGAGAACAGAGTTTCAGTTGATGAATGTGAGGAATACAAGACTGCATGTGACTCACTGTCAGGAATTGCTGAAATGAAAGGGTTGTGGCCCATGCTGGATTGCTGGGTGAGGCCAATCTCTCCTTGCCCACAGGAGTAATCCCTATCCTCAAGTACCATGTCAGCTGCCCCCTCAAATTCTGAGGGCAATGATGCCAGCTGTCCTTTACCAATTCTGCAACTTTTGGTGCCTGTTATGTGGCAGCTTGGCCTGTATGAAAATGAAAGAAAGGTATGTGATTAGAAAGGCCAGAGAATGGAGTATGAGGAACATGATAGATGTGCTGGTGGTGATGTGAATGTGTCCGTGTGAGAATGAGTGTTGAAATATATCCCCTGCAGTGGTTAGCATTGTTGCTTCATGGTGCCAGAGTCCCGGGTTCGATTCTCACTTGGGTCACTGTCTGTGCGAAGTCGGCATGTTCTCCCCGTGTCTTTGTGGGTTTCCTCCGGGTGCTCCAGTTTCCTCAACAAGTTCTGAAAGACCTGCGTGTTAGGTGAATTGGACATTCTGAATTCTCCCTCTGTGTACCAGAACAGGCGCCGGAATGTGGCGACCAGGGGATTTTCACAGTAACTTCATTGCAGTGTTAATGTAAGCCTACGTCTGACAATAATAAAGATTATTATTATTAATTGATGTGTGAGATCCGTGAAGAGAGTAACCATTTGAGAACATAATGCCATGATCAGAGTTTGATACTGGAGGGAGCTGGAGGCTGACTTATCCTAGCGGAACGGATGAAATCATTCATCCTCCTCCTGCTCTGGATGACGCTTCGGGCACAGTTGCCGGCCACGCTGACCTCCTGTGCGATGACCTTCCAGGCAGAAGACATGAGGTTCATAACCTTCCTCTAGCCATCCCTGGGGTACAGACTATCCCTTTGCATCCTCTGATCAAGGCCTCGAGGGCCTGCTGGGTGCTGCCTTTTCCTTGAAGCTTTCAGCTTTCTTGTCGTAGCTTGAAGATATCTCTGCAGGTATCCTGAAGACAGGTTGGCTGGAGTGAGTAAGGTGTGCATGTTGAATTGGCATTTAAATATGGCGGCTGGACCTTCGAACCTTCCAACGGACAAATCAGCTCCCGACCCGCCAGCTGATTCTGCCCGATTCTAGTCTGTGAATAATTATTGTGCTTCCAAGCATGGAATCGGGCGCGGGTTGCTGCCATTCTGACCAGCAGGAAGGGGGGGCTACCAGAACTTCCCGCCTCGGCACTTTGCCTCATAAATAGAAAATTCTGCCAAGTGAGTCAGCTGCAAATATTGCAGGGAATGGGTCACAATTTCCCTTCCCCTGCTTATCAAATAATCTGTTGATTGTTAACATGAGATGTAGCAACTGATGAAGTCAATTATGGAAAGTTACTGAGACATTTCAGAGGTTTTGCCAGACAGGAGAGCATATTATGCATGAGAATTATGTTTTCAGCTGAAGAAATGAACAGAGTGGGGGAACTGATTGATCACTATATCACTGTTGAAGAACTTTGCATACACTTGTAAGGTTATTGAACTGAAGTATACTACACAGTTTTAGATGAAGCAGCTTTGCAATGAATAAACTGTCCATACAATTAAGCAAAAATGGATTGTCAAGGATGAACCAGCTGAGATGAAATTCAGTGAAAAGAAGTCCAAGTTGAGTGGAAGTGAATTGAATAGCAATCTTGTGAGAAGCAATATCCTATTTTTTTCTATAATTCAAACTCAGGATGTGAGTGTGACTGGCCAGGCATTAATTTTTTCCCATCCCTAGTTTGCCTGCGTTTTAGACAACTGAGTGGCTTACTGTTTCATTTCAGGGCAGTTATTAACCTCATTGGTGTGGGCCATGAATTAGGTATAACCCAGTTTGAATAGGGATGGCATGTTTTCTTCCCCAAAGCACGTTAATTAACCAATTGAGTTTATGAATGTTCAGCCTTCAGACAGGGCTAAAAGAAGGTGGCTTAGAAACTAATTTTACTTTAATTGTAAAAGAAAGGGACATGAAAAGAACTGTACTTTGTAGAGGACAGGAACAAGATTATGGAAATGTATTGTGATGAGTGTAGGAATTTCAGATAAATTATATTATATGTATTTGGTGCAGTATGGGTTAAAATCCTGGGTTAGTATGTGTATGACTGCTGCGGTGGTGTTTTTGTTTGATTCCTGGTTTGCAAGCAGCTAAGCCTTTTGGGAGCCAGAGGTGCAAGTAAAGCATCGTAAAAGCTGGGCAAATGGGTTTTTGTTTGGATTAAGAGAGTTCTCTGGGGAGTAGATAATTAGATACATTGGGCAGGATTCTCCCAACGGGAGACTAAGTGCCGACGCCAGAGTGAAAACCGGAGTGCTTCACTCCGGTGTCGGAGGCCGCTCCTCGCCCCCTATTGTCCCATCCCTGGGGGGCTAGGGCCAGGCCTTGGTGCCGCGTAAAAGCGGCGCCACGTAAATTACGCACGTCACCCGCACATGCGCGGTTGCCGTCCTCCCTGCGGGCGCCCTGCAAGAAATGTCGGAGTGACCTTGCGGGGCGGCGGAGGAAAGTAGTGCGTCCTTCAGAGAGGCCGGCCTGCCGATCGGTGGGCACCGATTGCGCGCCAGGCCCTTTTGAGCCCCCCCCCCAGTGCTCGATCCCCCCCCACAGGCCACCCCCGAAGTGTTCCCGCGCTGTTAACGCCAGCAGCGACCAGGTGTGGTCGGCGCCGGTGGGAACACGCCGAATAGGGCAGGCCACTCGGCCCATTCGGGCCGGAGAATCGGCGCTCGCCCGTTACAACCGGCAAGTGGCCATTCGTAAATCTCGGCGCGCCGGTTTGGGGGGGTTGGGGGACTTGTGTGCGAGTGCCGAGGCAGCGTGGCGGGACTTGCCCGGCGCCCCCGCGATTCTCCCACCCGGCGGGGGGAGGAGAAATGCGCCCATTATGTTCAGTTGGTAAGATAATGTAGCTAATGGGAGGAGTTAGAGTACCAGGCACTTTAGCAGAGAAGCAGAGATTGTTCAGTTGGTTCCTGGTAGCTAAACAATGAAGACAGTTTCTGAAGACTTCAGCTAGATATCCTGCATTGTTCTGACAGGATACAGGTCTATCTCTTAAAACAGTCTCAAAGAACAGCTCTTAAGCTTCTTCCTCAGGAAACTAAGGAAATTCAGCATGCCCACATTGATCTTACTAATTTTACAGATGCACCATAGAAAGCATCCAATCTGCTGCATCACAGCCTGGTATGGCAACTGCTCGGCCCAAGACCGTAAGAAACTGCAGAGAGTCGTAATCACAGCCCAGTCCATCACACAAACCGGCCTCCCATCCATTCACTCTGTCTTTTCCTCCCTTTGCCTTGGGAAAGCGGGCAGCATAATCAAAGACCCCCCCCCCCCCCCCCCCCCCCCGCCATCCAGGTTATTCTCTGTCCCAACCTCTTCCATCGGGCAGAAGATACAAAAGTCTGAGAAACGCACTAACAGATTCAAAAGCAACTTCTTCCCGTCTGTTACCAGACTCCTGAATTACATTATGGACTGAACTGATCTCTCTACGCATCTTCTCTACTTTTGTAGCACTTTACTCCGTATACTTCATCCAATGTCTATGTATTTACATTGTATATTTATCGTATGTCCTATGTTTTTCATGTATGGAACGATCTGCCTGATAGTACGCAGAACAATACTTTTCACTGTACCTCAGTACATGTGACAGTAAATCAAAATCTAAGTATGTATGCCTAGGTCTGCTAACTGTGTTTGAGGTGGATATTGACGTGAGATGAGTTTGTCTGAGTTGAAGTAAAGATATCAGTGTAGTGCTGTTTTGCAACTATATTGACTAACATTAATTGTAAGTTATTTTCTTATGTGATGTTAAAGATATTTAATACTGTGTTAGTAATAAAGTTTGTTTCAATATACCATTTCCCTATTATTAGTGAAATCACTCCTGGAGCAAGGTATCCTTTCCTCATAGTCTTACAAAATTAAAATAAAATACTGGGGTTTCTTTCCAGTATCCGAACCACTGTTGGGGTCTGGTCTGGGATTGGACTGGTATACAAAGTTAAAGATAAGAAAGTAGGACAAAACAGTTTACAATTTCTTTGTGACAATGAGCTTCAACAATATGTAGATGTCAAGTTTCAAAAAATATTGCAGCTCTGTGTTGTTTACCCCCACTTCAATAGTATGCAAATATGAAAGGAAATCCAGTTGAACTCTAACTCCAGAAACATGAAGCTAAGTTACAATTGTATCATGGTCCTTAGAATTATAGGCTTGAATTTTCAGGATGGCGGGGTCACAAACCCAGCAGTAGCTTCAACTCCAGCAGCTCCGATGCCATATCAGGCTCTAATGCGCATTGATTGACATAAGGCCTAAGTAGGAAAAGGCCCTTAAGTAGCCATTAAGTGGTCATTTAAGGGCCATAATTGGAGCAAGGGTGGCCTTCCCGTCCGAGGCCCTGCCCAACTCACTGTAAAATTGTAACCAAGCCGAGGAGGGCAAGACTCAGACGGAATCCAGTCCATGCAATTTCACGCTCCCCACCACCACCACACGCACACCCTGCCACAAAAGCTGCGTGGGGTCGGGGTGGGTGGGGTTACTGTGGGAGGTGGCAAAGCATAAAATTCTAACCGTAGAATTATGTAGAACAGAGGAAGGCCTTTCAGTTCATTGTGCCAACGCCATGTCTTTGAAATAGCTAGCCAATTAATCCCACTTCCTGGCTGTTTCAATTATAGATAGTCGGAGTAGGGGTGGACTAGTGTACAGTTTATTGTTTAAGTTGTAGGGAAGGATCCCTCTGTCTGAAACCAAAATTGCCGAAGGTTGTGATAACTGGAAAACAATTCCATCACATAAAAATTTTTAAAAACGAGACATCTGATGCATCATTAACTGATGGAAATAGTGAAATAGCAGAAAATGATGTAAACATTCAACAGATCAGGAGGCATTCATGGAGAGAGACACAGTTGACATTTCAGGTACATTTCAAGTCGATGACCTTTCATCAGAACTGGAAGATGTTAGATGTTTCATTCGAACACCCAAAAGAACATAGAACATAGAACAGTACAGCACAGAACAGGCCCTTCGGCCCTCAATGTTGTGCCGAGCCATGATCACCCTACTCAAACCCACGTATCCACCCTATACCCGTAACCCAACAACCCCCCCCTTAACCTTACTTTTATTAGGACACTACGGTCAATTTAGCATGGCCAATCCACCTAACAATAACCTAAAGAGAAATTCTCCCTCTGCACTGTATTGGGGTGTCAGCTTTGATTTTGTGCTCAAGTCTTTGGAGTGGGGCTTGAACCCATGACTTTCTGACTCGGAGGCGAGCATGCTACCAACTACTTATATGTACAGAAGATAGAATTGTTCAATGATACTGGTTAGAAAACCAGGACCAAGGTATGACTGAACTCAAAAGCCTAAGCACAGAACATCCAGTCCTACGTACTGAGATATGGACCGTGTATAACCGTGTGATGCAAGAGAATCCCCAACACTGCATTGCAACAGAAATTCACACATTGAGAAAGAAATGCTTTCTGCTGCATTTGAGCAGTTGAATAATATCTGTGTGATAGGGGTGGTTCATAAGCTCTTGGAGAGAGTTATTAAGTGCAAGAGCTCTACTCGAACAATTACACAATCATGGCCAATAAAAGATGAGAGATAGTATAAAAATAAATGCAAATAATAGAGGAAGTCCCATGTACAAGTAAGTAATAAGAAATTCAGAAAGGGAATATGAAATTAAAGCTTGTGAAGGATAGCGACAACAACACTGAACGTTTGAAAGATGGTGGCTAAGGACATTTTAGGTCCTTGAAGACAGATGCAGGTGACATTGTGATTGAAAATATGGAAATGGCAGACTTGCTAAATAATTGCTTTGCAGTACTGGAAGAGGATAAAGAAGCAGAAAAGAAAGAACTTGCATTTATATAACGTTTTTTATTACCTCAGGACATCCTAAAAATTAGATTGATAGATTTTTGTTAGGCAAGGGTTTCAATGAATGTGGAATCAAGGCAGGTTAATGGGCTTGAAATACAGATCAGCATTGATCTAACTGAATGGTGGAATGGATTTGAGAGGCTGAAATGGCCTGCTGCTTCCTATGTGTAACCAATTAACTACAAAGAATGTTGTTATATTTGCAATCCACTCTTAAAATGGAAGCAAAGGATATGTATATTACTGAAATGTTGAGTAGGATTTACTCGCTCAGATGTTTAAAGCTAATGGCAGTGATTATAAATACTCTTGAGCTGTAGCTGAATTCATTGAAGAAATTGAAAACATCAACTGACAGCAGTCTCTTTCTCACTCAGAACAACGTCTCACTGAAATCTAGTGAAAAAAGTCAGAAAAAGCAAGCCCTTCAAAAGTTGAAAGATACGGTTTGAATGGCAATTATGCAAAAATGCATTGGGAGATTGAAGTGGTGTCAACCATGGCTCAGTAGGTATCAGTCTTGCCTCTGCGTCAGAAAGCTGTGACTCCAGGTCTTGAACACATAATGGAGGCTGGCACATCAATGCTTTACTGAGCATGTCAGAGCCTCTTAAAGCACTGTATGTTCTCTTAGATGATACAGATCCTATTGCAGTATTTGAATTAGAAGAAGGCTTTTTCCACTTTGCAGATGTTCAGGCCCATCAGGTTGCTGTCTGTGACAACATGGCAGCGGAGTTTTCTTCATTGTACCAGTGACTACACTTGGCCGGATGTGCTTTGAGACAACCCTAAGTTGTGAAAGGCACCATACAAATGCAAGATTTTTCTTTTCTATGATTAACATTCCTGAAATTAAATTTTCGCTTAAGTTGAGACCTTCTTCATCGTCCCACAAAACATTAGGAGAAAGATGTTGAAGGAAATATGCTTAGATTGAAGGTTGCTTGATAAACTGGACTGGCGTGACTTTTGAAACCAAAGCCTAGACTCTGATGAAATTTGTAAATCCTATCCCAAATAGGGTTGACAACTTTCATTGATTGTTCTGTAGTCACCAGTAAGTAAAGATTATTCTCCTGGACAATGCTGCAAGCAACTCTGGAGAAAACCTACTGGAACATAACAAAATATTTGTTCATTCTAGTTTTCTTTGAACAGATGGGCCAAAGGGCCTCTTATGTACTGTCTAACTCCTGTTTATTAGTTATAAAAATATTAGAGATTGTTAATAATCTAATTGTTAACCAAGAATTATCCAATCATGTGATTAAAAATCTGCTTGCTTTTCAGTTGGCAGGGGAAAGCGGAGCACATGAGGCAGGACATGCCACGTGACCAAAGGTGGGCATGTGAGAGTGGGATGATTGGAAGCAAGAAGACATGCAATGAAAACAAAAGTCTGAAAGCCAGGTGCTGAAGTTAAGAAAACTCAGGCAAGAACCAACGTATCACTGAAGGAAGGTCATCAAAAGGGACAAATAGAGGAAGACAGATTAAACCTCCACTGAAGCTGAAGGACTGTACTTTATAAATGAATAATTACCAAAGGACTCTAAAAGAGCTATTTAAAGGAAGCCAACTGAATACTTTAATGCTTTGCTTTTTTTTTGAAAAGAATGGAGATATAATGATATTGATACGATTTGCAGACAGACAGGCACCTGAAACTATTATGCTCTCAAGTCATTGAATCTAACTAGGTCATCCAAGTTCTTCATTAAATTCTCTGATTAACTTGGACACTTTCTGCAAGCAAAATATGCTGCTTTAAGGTTAATTGATAAATGGACCAACAATAAATAACTTAATGAGTGAGATGTGAATTAGAGGTTTGAAGCATTACATTTATGCAGGTGTCAGGTCAGCCACAATCTTATTAAATGGCAGAGCAGACTCAAGGCGCTGAATGGCTTACCTGTTCTTTGTTCATATGTATCTGGACCATCATTGGCATTCCCTGGGGGCCTATGAGGGTAAACTACATTGGAAGGAAGGTTGGTTTTGTGAGGGCAATGAAAAGTCCATGTCGAGAAGATCGAAACAAAAACTTACTTTATTTGACAATTACTATTATATCTAGCTCCAGTAGTTCCCTGCTGGGTCTTTCCCAGGCGGTGCCTTATTGGCCCAACTCTGTTTATACAAAACCAGGAATTGTTAAGAGTCCCCCTTATCTTGTATTCTGCAAGATCCATGGGGTAATTAATCATCCCTACCCCACAAGACCTGTGTGGAATGTAACAGTTGGTTGGAATGTTCCGGGCCACATGCCACAGATTGTGTGGGAAAGCCAAATTTGGAGCATAATTCCAGGGAGTTGAATTCCAGTAGTAGCACTTAAGAGAGTATTTATACTGCAATTGTAGAGCAACGCAAACCGCTTTTGCTTTGCATCAGTAGTGTAGGTATGACTTGAGTCTGACTTCAGGGACCTACATGAGATTGCAATCAATTGGATTGAAGTTCTCTTCAATCTTACTCTTACATGCTTCACTTTGGAGTCAGTTAATGGCTTCATATCCAAATTGCACCCCCGAGCTCTATATTGGGACAAAACAATGTTTTGACTTATACTAGCCCCTACACTTGTGGAGTACAATGTGGTTGAAAAGGCTGAGCTCCTGCACCAAATTTTGACTTTAAACAGAAAACAAACTCAGAAAAGAAATGGAAATTTAGTACGGCTGAAAAAACTATGTAAAAGTATTAATAAACACCCTTCCTCTGAGATAAAGTAGCAGAAATTGGAAAGCCAAGTTATATCCTTGAAAACCCGGCAGTATTTGGTCTATTATATAGCACCATTTACTCATGGGTATTCTTTCCTCTCATGTGTTTGTCTTTGTTACACTGAAACCAGTTTTTTCTTTATCAATGTCATTAAGACTGCATTATTTTGCCATGTGACTTGATATCAAAAGACGGGAAGAAATAGCTTTACATGATTAGAATGCCAGATTATGGGTGTAATTTTATTAACTGACTGGAAGTAAGTGCTATACTGAGACACTCATCATTGTTCAAATGGTTTTAAATAGTTGTCTGTATTTGCATTTTACACCAATTATTTCTGTTATATTTATCCTAAATTAAAGGGATTGCTTTATACTTGTTGTAGAACTGATAGAGGCAACTATGTTATGAACCTAATCTGGTAAGGATAAAACACAATTATTCAGTTACCCAACTGTTTTTGCAATTGATTCCATATATTTGGCCAGTTTGCTTTTTTTACCTCAGAGCAAAACAGCACTGAACTAAGGAATTGTTCAATTTATTTGTCTTCAGCCAAGTCCACGATTAATGTGCCAGGTGGCAGTTTATTCCACAAATATGTCCGGGATGTTCCAGCTCCCACCGCTGGGGAACCCGAGACTAGGGGTCACCTTCGGTGGGACCGAAAGATCCCGCTGGTGGGAAGGGCCAGAAAATCCCCACCCTGTGAGTGAGGTATTTATTCTTCAAAAGCTGAAGGCTATCTCTTTTCCTGATTTAGAATTTGATTCTTTCTTATTCCCCGTTCCAGTCTGAAATTCAACGATTTAAACAGTTTACCCATTCCTTTCTTGCTTTCAAAACTTTGGAATATATTCACCAAAGCCCTTTTCTCCCAATAAGATTAGATTTGGATTGAACAACCTCTTTTATTACTGTTTAATTTTTAAAAGTATTATTCTTTGCTGCACATTTGAGTCCTTTCCAAAAATGGTGTTTCTTTGCATGTATCAGGTCTTGTAGACAAATATTTCAAATGCAACCTGATCAGTTTTGTATACAGAATGTTGGTGTATCCTCAGACGTGCTTCACAGAGCAGAAGAAGGTTAGATCTTCTTAACCTTTAAGTCATCATTTTGCAAGCCTCGGCTACTGATGGAAAGTCAATTCTAGTTATGCTCCCCACAATTTCCTGATGATTAAAATTGCTTTGAAACTTCTGCTTCTGTGATTGATGATGAGGGAATATTAGTTATGAAGATGTTCAGCTAACTTTCCATGATTAACATAGAAAACACTGCAGTTCAAGCTATCAACCCTACTCTTTGTGTCCAATTGATCTTGGACCCGGCAGTAACTTTCTGATTACATTTGTGCAATAAAGGTTTTTTTTTTGCATTTGTTCATGGGGTGCAGCTTTGGCTGGGTCAAAATTTATTGCCCATCTCTGAGGGCATTGAAGAGTCAACCACATTGCTGTGTATCTGGAATCATTTACAGGCCAGACCATGTAAACACAACAGATTTCCTTCCTTAAAGGATATTAGTGAACGAGATGGGTTTTTATGGCAATGGTTTCATGGTCATCATTAGACTTTTAATTCCAGATTTTTATTCATTTCAAATTCCACAATCTGCCATGGTGGGATTGGACCCCGGGTCCCAACAGTATCACCCTGGGTCTCTGGGTTACTGGTCCAGTATAAGATTTAAAAAAAGGTTTTGCATCCGTTGAAAGGATACATAAAAGAGAAACCAGAATGATTGAGTAGAATGAGAAATTGGATTAAGGGAAGAGATGATGCAAGAGACATGGGCGGCATGGCAGCACAGTGGTTAGCACTGTTGCTTCACAGTGCCAGCGTCCCAGGTTCGATTCCCACTTCAGTCAATGTCTGTGCAGAATCTACACGCTCTCCTCGTGTCTGCGTGGGTTTTCTCCGGGTGCTCTGGTTTCCTCCAACAAGTCCAGAACGAAATGCTGTTAGGTGAATTAGATATTCTGAATTCTCCCTCTGTACCTGAACAGGCGCTGGAATGTGGTGATTAGGGGCTTTTCACAGTAACTTCATTGCAGCGTTAGTGTAAGCCTACTTGTGACAATAATAAAGATTATTGTTAATTGGGCAAAGGAAGGTTGAGAGATAATTATATTTCTGCTTTTAGGATTTCACAGAGATTGGATATTGCATACCATAATAAGGTCGTTCAGCCTCCCGAGTACAACAGAACTAGAGGACACAAATTGCAGAAACAACGGGATAATGTTAATCTCGCTGCCTGGGTAGGAACTTTACAAGATTGGGTTGAACACCAGCTTTACACCCATTTTAATATTAATCCCTATTGACTTCAATGGAGAATAAAATGGGGCAGGGTGCAAAACCACAGATAAACTTGATTCTGCCAGTTTCCTGACAGGTGCTCGGGGTTAAAGTTGCCCACATTAATTTTTCAATAAGTGAGGGGTATTTCAATGGGATTGAATCATTCAAATGTAAATCAGATTTATTTCACCAAATAATACTTTGGAAGACAAATTATGACTAATTTGAGTCACGCTGTGGTAAATGCAACTTGCTTCAGAGCAACAGGTGACTTATTGCTTCCAAAGTTCTCTCCCACTGGGGGTTTCCTCCCCTCCTGCGTGGTTCTCTTGTAGATTAATTGACCGTGATTGAAAGTTCTGATTAGTCAACAGCTCAGTTATCATTGTATCATATGAACACCAGAATTATGGAGACAAACTAGAAGCATCTTGGTCTCTTTTCATCTGTTTATATGTACAGCAGCTGGCTAAAATGTATATTTGATATTCCAAAGCATTGACAAAGTTCCCAATATTGTGAGCCTCCAGACATATCTCAAGGCTGAGTCCGTGTGTCATTCTTGGAGCTCAACTGAGCATATATAATGAGGCCATCTGGCAACTGCATCAAAGAAACAGGATGAGCAGCTATCCAGATATCTGGTTTGCACAAGTGGCCTCATTTTGAATGCTTGGCTGAGCTCCAAGAATGATTATTAGAGCCCTTCTGTTAGGAGTTGCTTACACAGTTACAAAGTATACTGCTAGCTTTAATGCATCTCAAGTAGCTTGCTTTGAACCTAACCACAATGTTTAGAAACATCTAGGAGTTAAGTGCTTTTATTTCCTCTTTTTCTCAGTAGAAAGGATTTAATTATTTTCAACCTAATCAGGAGTTATCAGTCAAAGCTGGATGTTTATAAATATTGCAGTGAGGTTCAAAGCAGGCTACTTGAGATGCCTTCAAGCATGAAGGAAAATTAAAATAAACAACCCAGACATCTGGCTGACTGGAAGCTGTCAATTACAGCCTACTCGAAAACAATTTCTCTTTTAATAGATCAAAGGACATGAGGAGGTTTGGGCTTTCTATGAAGTAACACTGCTGTGACATCTGTCTGAAGCAGCTGATGAAAGGGACAGGTTAATTAAAAAGCAGTGATTCTTTCACTGTTTTTCGGGACTTCCCCTTAGCTTCCAGGCAGTGGTGGCTGATGCATAGAATTACTACAGTGCAGAAGGAGACCATTCAGCCCATCAGGTCTGCACTTAACTTCCAAAAGAGCACCCCACCCAGGCCCACTCCCCAGCCCTATCCCTGCAAACACACCTAACCTTTGGACACTAAGGAGAAATTTAGCATGGTCAATCCACCTCACCTGCAAATCTTTGGACTATGCAGGGGAAGCCAGAGCACAGAAAGAAAACCAATACAGGCATGGGGTGAATGTGCAAAGTCCACACAGACAGTCACCCATGGTTGGAATCGAACCCTGGTCCCTGGTGCTGTGAGGCAGTAGTGCTAATCACTGGGTCACCATGCCACCCCATTGGGGGGTTCTCTGTTATGGGGGATTTTCTGTGATGGAGGGTTTCTCTGAAATGGGTCGCTGGATCGGTTCAGGGGAATGTAGGGTTGGGTCAAGTCGGGAGAAGTGGGAAGTACAGGTTGGGAACTCAGGTCCTGAGAGTCGGGGGGGGGGGGGGCGTTGGGTTCGGATCGGGCAAGGTCAGGTCCATTCAGTGTGGGGGCATCAGGTTGGATTGGGGGAGGTTAAGAGTTCAGGATGGGAGTGGTGGAGGGGGTTCATGTCAGGAGGCTTGGGAGTTCATATTAGGGCTTGGGAGGGTGGTGGGAAAGGTTAGGCTTTGGAGGGGGCATGCCAGGTAAGGTCAGGATGGGCCTTGGTGGGGGTGGCCTGGGTAGGACCAATAGGGGGGGTGGTGATTGGGTCTGGTCTGGCCTGGGACTTGGAGGGCATGGAAAGTTGGGAGCTGGGCTCTGGAAATAGTACCAATTGGGATGAGGGGAAGAGTATCACATTTTCGGATGGTTCTCAGTGTGGGGAAATTGCCCAGAGAAGTTTGCACAGGCAGTTGTCATGCAAATCTTATCTGGGAACATCTGGAGGTGGCTAGTTCCCCAGCACATCTAGATGCACTGTCCTGGAGCTCAGAAGGTATGGCCGCATGTGCCACATCCTGCCAATTCGAGCCTATTTTTCCTGCTGTCTGTTTGATGCCACCCAACTAATATCTTGACCAAGTCAATAAATTCCTGTCAAATGGCTGGGTTTCAGCTGTAGCTACCAGTCTCTGATGAGGAACTATTTAAAATGCTTTCTGCAAGCCCATATATATACATAGGCATTCGCCAGTCCACTTCTTTAGTCACTTCTAAAACTTCAATCAGGTTCGGAAGGCATAGGCTACCCTTCACAAATCTATACTGACTCTCTGATCGCCAGAAAAAATTAAGTTGTTTAGTCACGCCTTAATTATAGGGCAGGATTCTCCTCTACCCGGCGGGGCAGGCCATACTGGCTCCGAGGAATGGCGTCAACCACTCCAGCGTAGGGCCGCCCAGAAGGTGAGGAACACTCCACACCTTCAGGGGCTAGGCTGGCGCCGGTGGGGTTGGCGCCTCGCCAGCCGGCGCGGAAGGCCTTGGCGCCATGCCAACCGGCGCCGAAGGGCCTCCGTGGCTGGCGCAAGTTGACGCATGTGCGGGAGCGGCAGCATGTGCTGGTGTCATCCCAGTGCATGCGCAGGGGGGTTCTTCTCTGCGCCGGCCATGGCAGAGGTTGACAGCAGCTGGCGCGGAGGGAAAGAGTGCCCCCACGGCACAGGACCGCCCGCGGATCGGTGGGCCCTGATCGGTGGCACCGGCCAAAAACGGGCGGCCGCTTGGCCCATCGGGGGGCGGAGAATCGCCGGGGGGGGTGGCTGCCAACGACTCCCGACCGGCGCATCGCGATTCCCGCCCCCGCCGAAAAACCAGCATCGGAGAATTCGGCAGCCGGTGTCGGAGCGGCGGGGCGGGATATGCGCCAACCCCCAGCAATTCTCCAACTCGCCGGGTGGTCGGAGAATCCCGCCCATAGACTTTAGTAACTCCCTGACAGCAGATCTTAGCTAATGAGTATATAATCTCTTAATTTCTCTCCCTCATCTTTCAAAAAAAGCAGAATGGCGTGCAATTTTCCAATCTAAATGGTTTCTGAAATGAGGGATGTTTATAGCCAAGGCATCTGAATGATTCCCATCTACGTCCCTTAAATCTGCTGCTATGGGGATTTGTCACTCATTAGTGGCATTATTGCTTTCATTACTTTTACTTTATTTATTTTAACATTGATAAAATTGTGCGCTATTGTAAAATGATAGCAAGTTGGGAGACCTGCATCTCTCCCTGTTTTTGTTTCCATTGAATTCAATTCGATGTAAAACAGGTGACTGATTTACTCTGTTGTGCAAATTCAAGACCTACCCTAGTTAGTTCCAGGTCTGTTACATTCTACCTTGGGAAAAATATTAAGCAAAGCAATAGTGAGTAGTCGATGTATATTATATTTATCTACATGGAAGACTGGCAATTATGTTTTTGATAATTTCAATATTTTTGCTGTAGAGTTTCTTGGGAATAAGTTTCGCTCGCTCCTATTCACCTTTGGTTCAGTAGTAGTGCTCCCATGCTAAGTGTCAGATGATTGTAGGTCCAAGCTCCATTTTCGAGATGGGAGCACAATTTCTAGGCACTGGTACTAAACTGCCATCTTGTCTGCCATCACAGATAGGTATAGAAGATTTCATACCAGTATTTTATGAAGAGCTGGGGAGTTTTCCATGGTCTGGCCAACATTTGCTTCTCAACCAACACCTCAACAGAAAATCTGGTTATCTATTTCAATGCTGTTTGTGGGGAACTGTGTAATCTGAATCTAACTCCTGCATTTTCCTACATTGCAGCAGTAGCTATACGTCAAATGTAACCAATTTAGGACATACTGAGGCACATTATAAATGCAAGTCTTTCTTTCCTTCTTTCATGCTTTCTTTCTTTCTGTGCCCACTTCTTCCAGTGAATTTCTTGTTTTCCCTTTATTTTTACAAGCCCTTCCTCTGTTCTTCAAAATGATTTCTAGATTTTTCTCTGCAATATCTCTTCTGCTCAGTTTTACAGGAGTCTGATCAGCATCTCAATGTTTTCTTGTTTAGCTTAGCCAGAAAATCATGTCAGCGGTTGGTTCACTGAAAATTATGCAGACAGAAAGGAGAAACTGGTTGCTATGTCTTGTAAGCCTTGCACAGCAACCAAACAGACAGAAAAGACCTGGCAGAATACAGGCTTTCTGCTTGGCCTTAAATCTTGCACCTTCAAATTCAGTGGGTCTTGGAAACGTGGTATGTTTTGGCTATGTGGCAGCCATTTTGATTGGAGTCATTTTTGGAAAGAGTTTCCAAATAGCGATTGACGTTTCTGAAAAGCGACACAACTGAGCAGAGGCAAAAAAATTAAGGAGGGAAGGTAAATGTAAAATTCTATTTAGGGGGCAGCACGGTGGCGCAGTGGTTAGAACTGCTGTCTCACAGCGCCAAGGACCCAAATTCAGTCCCGACCCGGTCACTGTGTGTGGAGTTTGCACATTCTCCCCGTGACTGCGTGGGTCTCATCCCCACAACCCAAAAAGATGTGCAGGGTAGGTGGATTGGCTACGTTAAATTGCCACTTAATTGGAAAAAATAATTGGGTACTCTAAATTTCTAACAAAAAGAATACAGGAATATTTAGATTATGTTCTTTATGAATCGACTTGTCATTTGAGTGGCAGTATCATAAATGTGGCTGTAAACCAGATTATCATTGTAAAATCAATACAGGATTGCTCCTGATATTTAAAGGGCAGGATTTTCCAGCCCTTCCCACACTGCCAGAATCTTCCGGTCCTGCCTGGTGGGGCTGGAAAATCCCAAACAAAGTCATTTGTTGAACTGAAAAATTTACATTATCCAATAACTCAATTGAGGCAATGTAAATGACACAGAAAATTGTAAATTAGTCATGAAAATGCTACTATTAGATTATTCGAAGTGAAAGACTTTAAATTTAGAAAAAATTTGTGAAGTATTACATTATGGACGTTTATTTTTCAGCGAAATATTACGTTTACACTTCAAGAAGATTAGGAAAGTGGGGTCCCAGCTTTTATTGAATCAATTTTTTTTTTCTCTCTGATGATACCAGTTTCTCAACCAGAAAATCATCTCGTACCAACAATTTCAGAGTTCCAGCAGGATTTCCTTGAAGCTATTTGTCAATTATCCAGCAGGGTGCACCATTTAGACAAAAGCAAAATACTGTGGATGCTAGAAATCTGAAATAAAACTAAAACAGTGAAAACACCCGACATGCACATGGAGCATCTTTGGTGAGAGAAACAGAGTTAAGGTTTTAGGTCAATGACCTTCCATTGGAACCGGAAGATTTAGTGACAAACACCTTTCAAGTAAGTGGAGAGCCAGGAGGAGGGAGACAGGAGAAGAACAAATCTGTGACAGGCGGGAGGGCAGAAATAATTCAATGTTAAAAGGAACGATGGTGCACAGAAAAAGCGGATGATAGTCAAACAAATATAGAAACAATAATATGTACAGATAGGGATTTAACAGGTTGCTTCAGAATAGCTGCAGAATAGCAGAGGGAGCGAGAAGCATGACATTTCTGCCAAGGTGGAGGGGGTGGTCTGTTGTCCGGGAAGGATTGGTAAGCCTGCATTGGAGACATTAAGTGAGTGAGTGCATTTTGCCTGATACATATAAGTGTCCAGAAAGCCTGTGGTTTTAGCTCTGCAACTTGAGTATTTGACCACTTTTGTTACTAAGATTCTTCACGTTTCATAGTATTTCTAACTCCACATCAAAACATCTCTGCTGTTGCAATGTTTAATGTAATCATAGTTAAATCCACTCATGAACTAATCCCTCATGTTTGGTCCAGCCTGTGTATTCTTGTTTGTGTCAGGCTTCATGCAAGTGACATGGATCTTGCTGTCACGTCCTTTGTCAGCCCAGAAGGGACTTTACTTCTTAACTCCTCAACTGAAACAAATGTGTGCCAATGATAGACAGCTATGGGACTAATACACACCAGTTTCATCACTTAGCCAAATAAACTACTGAACCAAGATGCTTTGATGCATTTAATTTGTACATTTTAAATGAATTAAGACCAGTGAGATTGCACAGATTTGTTAAATAAATATATGTAGCTGAATATTAATTATTTTGGAAAGTTATGTACTTGACAATATTATGATTATTATAGTTTATTGCGTCTAACCTGTATGGAAATATATATACCTCTGCTGAATATGCATAGAGAAGTTTAACACATTTGTAGCTCTGTGAAGTCTAAATGTACAAATCTGGATTTTCTACCCTGGCATCTGACACCTTGATAGTTGGAGATACTTACAGCACACAACAGATGTCTACAATCCTAACAGGCAGAGTTGCAAAATTAAATTGCTCTTAATGTGGAATAGATGTAGATTTCACAATGTGACTGTTGTCCTTGTAATTATTAGCTCAGAGTTTTGTGTTCTTTGCACATGTGCCTCTTAATGGATAAAGTCTGCCTTCCTTACAAAATTAGTCACTAAAACCCCTTGTGGCAATATCTTATTAAGAATATCACTGTAACTGTTTACTGACAAACAATTTGGTAAATTGGCTGCAAAAGACATCTTGCCAAAATATTGCATTGGAGGCAGCCAATTGTTATCAAGTGCAAGTCATTTACAAACATTTAGGTCCTGAAGTATTAAGGTGAAAGATAATGTGGATGTAATTTCAAGTAATCACTTGCAAGAAATCAGGAGGAAGGACAAGCCCATTTTAAAATAATTTAGCCATTTCCATTATAATTTGCATTTCTGTGATTAATAAGACTAAACTGTCGCTATTCATTTCCACTTCAAACATAAAAAAAACCTATAAATTTTGTTGCCTTATCTATCACTATCGGTTGTGCCTCAGCTGGTAGCTCTCTTGCTTCTGTGTCACAAGGTTCAAGCTCAACTCTCACTTCAGGACTTAAGCACTAGAACTGTGCTGACACTCCAGTACGATACATAATCAGCGAGTGCTGCGCTTTTGGAGGTGCCAAGTTTTGGGCAGGATATTATATTTAATCCATATCTGCCTACATGGGTGGGTGCAAAAGATCCCTTGGCACAATTCGAAGTAGAACTGGTGTCCTGGCCAATATTTATCCCTCAAACAATATCAGAAATATTTGATCATCTGGCCCTTCTCAAATTGTTGGTTGTATAAATCTGCTGTGTGCAAATTGGCTGCTGGGTTTCTCACTGTAGAACAGTGACCACGCTTCAAAAATAGTTCATTGTCTGTGCAGTGCTTTGAGATTTCTGACGTTCGTGGAGAGCACTGTGTAAACCTGAGTGTTTTTAATAGACCTAGCCATCAGTCAAAAATATTTCATATTTCTTCTTTCATGATTTTTTTTTAAGTGCGCTTACCTTTTCGTCCAGTTGATACCAGTTTCTTCCATGTGTCAGTTACCTTCTGTAGGAGATTTCTGATCAAGCATTTGATAACTTGCATTCTCCAAATCCTTAGGCTAGCTAAGCTGCAGAGTCCTCCGGCAACTAAAATCGTGTACAGGAGGTGGAAAGCTGTAATTTAATAAAGGATTTAGGACTGGTTTGTAAATGTCTTTTGAACTCAAGGTACATTTTAAACCTCCCTATATGACAAAGAATAGTTGGTGGCATAGTTGAAAAAGAGAAGAAAAAAACAGTGTTCTGGTGAAAGAGCAGGGGAATGAGACTAATTGGACAACTCTTTAAAGAGCTGACATAGGCACGGTGGTCTGAATTATCTCCTTTTGTGCTGTGTGATTGTATGATTCCAGGTACATAAGAGGATACAAGCTTGAAAAGACTATTACAGTTCCTCTGACCAGTCCCATTGTATTTCTTGGTAGCTTATACCTGTGGTGCCTCTCACTATCCATTTGTTCATTTGTACAGTACTTGACAATTCCTAACAGACAAATAATAATCACATTTTTTCATGACAATACCAGATGACAAGTAAATGATTGATCAAGTGCAATTGACAAGCAGAACCCAATTCAGATCAATACTAACATTATGTAACAGACATGCTTTTGTTTGTGAAGCTATGTTCCATTTTTAGGTGGTTTATGCTGAGTGGACCGTGTCCTTCATGTGTAATGACAGAAGGATTTTAATGTTCTGTGACAGCAACATCAGGTATCATTTCACTGTTCTTTGCCAGGGTTCAATAGACTTGCGATGCATTTGAAGTACATTCCGACTTCTGTAAATATATTCCTTTTGGACTGAATTTTATACTTATCAAAGTGATGGTTGTACAAGCTGGGACGTGGATATTTTGGAGCCCTGTATTTGTAGCAAACACTCTCAAGTCAGGTATAGCTATCATTCAATGGTATATAAAGCTTCCATTATTTTGAATTAACAACGTGGCCTAACATATTACACCAATACCATGTGCCAGGATGGCACTGCACTGTCAGAGATGCCATTGTTTGGATCATACATTAAATCTGCTGGTCTTCTGAAGGAGAGGGTCCCCTGCCACCAGTTCAAAGAAGAGCTGGAAGATCTCCATGTGTCCTTGTCGGTATTTATCTTTCCACAAACATCGCTAAAACAAATTGTCTGGCACTGAGTATGTCCAGCACATTCTGGGTGGGATTCTCCACTCAACTGCTGTGATGATCCAGGGCTGGATTCTCCGATTTTGAGGCTATGTCCCCATGCCGATGTGGAAACGCTGATGTTTTACGACAGAAAAAATAGCGTAAAAGGGCCACCGATCCCCCATTTGGCTGGGGCGAGCTTCAAGGCAGCACAGAGCACCCAGCTCTAGTTGCCAATACGGCCCAGAGATTTGTCGAACTGTGGCCGCACCTGCAGTGGCGACGCCGTGCTTCATGGCGCCAGCCGCATGCGGACCCAGCTCCTGATAATGTCCCCCTCTGCCCGTGGATTTGGCCTTCCCTGACTGTGGCGGCGCTGGACTGACTGCAGCTGCCACGGCGAGTTCCCAATGGATGAGACAATGAGAGATCCACGCCGTCAGGAACTCTGCCAGTCGGGGGCGGAGCATCGGGGGGGGCGGGCTCAGGCAATGTCCTGAGGCTGTTGATATGGCTTGCGATGTACTCAAAGAGTATGCTGCTTTGGAGGAGGCGCACATTGCAAAAGCGGCACCGCCACCCCCGATTTGGTCGTAAATGGGGATTCTCCGGCGATCGCCAAGCACAATTTCGCCGTCGGCGACCGGAGAATCCCACTCCAGGAATCCCAATTGGGCGGATGTCGAGCCAAAAACAGGAATTCTTTGTTTCTGAGACTGAAGAATCCGTTTTTACGACCAAACCGGGGGCGCCACTATTTTTCGGATACACAGCTCCCTCAAAAATGGCATACTCGTGGAGTATGCCATTAGGACAGCCGTCCCCTGATGCTCCTCCGCCCATGGCATTCCGACGGCATCAGCCGTGTGTCCTTTCAATTTTCAGGGGTCCTCGCATGGCGGCTGCGGACTGTGTCCAGTGGCGCCACAGTCAGGATGGGAGCCATTCCGCTGTCAGGGAGGGCTTCGGCGGGGACTGGGGGGGCTGGTGGTCGGTGGTCCAGGGATGATGAGGGGGATTACAGGGGGGCACTATCAGGCGGGCCAGGTCCGTGCGTCGCCGGCGGCATGTTGTACTGCGCGACCGCCGCAGGCTGCCACCGTGCCCATGCGCAGCCACGCATCCGGTCATTCTGTGTCCGTATCTGAAGGTAACACCGGGGGCTCTATGTGGCGTGGCTGCTAGCCCCCCACTGGGCGGAGCATCGGTGGGGGGGCAACGCTGACTTTTTGGTCGTAAGACCAGGAGCTTCCTCTGGACATAGCCGGAGAATGGTGCAGGATTGGTTACACTTGTCAAAGCCAAAAAGATGGCACTGATTGTGCTGGAGCATGCCCGTACAGCTGATCGGTCGGCTGGGGTCAGAGGGCACCCAGGGGCATGCCCCAGGGTGACACCTATACAACCTCTGACATTAGGTTTAAAATGGGCCGTTAGCAGCGTGCGCAGCTGCATGGCTGCCTTGCCAGCTGCGGGAATGGTGTTCTGTGCCCGTCCACCCCGACTCCACAGTCCACCACCTGGCCACCACCCACTACTCCCCCCGGCCCCAGCAGAAGCCCCCCCGGCCAGCGGCACGACTATAGGCAAACTATGGCGACGTTTGACGCTGTTCGTACTCCTCTCTCCCTCAGCAGCCACCACGATTTCTGAAAGCACAAGGGAACTCGGCCCATCAGAGGTGGAGAATCGTGGGTGGATCCATGCAAATGGTGTTTAAAGTACGCGTGCAGTGAAATTCAATGACGCCATTTTCGAGGTGACGGAGAATCGCGATTTGGCATCAAACTGGCGCCTGTCGTGATTTTGGCATCAGAAGCTATTCTCTGCCCGATCGCACTCCCCGATTTTGCCGCTGGCTAACGGAGAACCCACCCAGGATCAGAGCCAGAAAGCAAACCCGTCCCCGGTCCCATCCCACCAGCCAAATGGCGTTCCTGCGTCGCGCTGGCGGGATCATGTAAACAGTTCATATGCATTAATTCAAATGCAATTACCGGGCTGGAAACTCAAATGCCCAGCCACCCCCCCCCCACTTCTGCTCCAGCCCGCCCAGTCAGGAGTCACGCAGGCGTGACTTGGTGCAAGTATTTCCAAACAGCATCCTGGCGCCCTGGTCTTTGGGGGGGAGCAAGGTGGTATGTACCTTACTTATTGTCTTCAGGCTAGCTGAGGGGTGTATACTTGGAGCTCTAGGACGAGTGGGGATTGGCTTGGTGGCAAGGATATGGACTCAAGGTGTTCCCCTCGGGATTGGCCCACTATGGCTGATGGAAAAGGCAAGCAACTCACTCCTTAGGTCTTACGTACAGGGTCCAGACTGTTTTAACTGTTGACTGCTGCCAGTATTCTTGTCATGATATCATGCAGATATCCATTTACCCTGCCCAGTTGGAAACCCCCATGTATCGGCAGTACAATAAAGGTGATGGCTGTGGCCATGCTCAATCACTGGATCACCAGGTGTTGGGCCTCCTCCTTGAACTCCTTAGATGCACAGCTCCACAGCAGAGGAAGCAGGGGATTAACAGAGCCAACTCCACACAAAGGACTCACGTACCGTTGGCAGCAGGAACCCTCCATGGTACACAGCCCCTCTCAGGGTAACAGTCTCACTAGCGAGCATTATCAGCCAACCCACTCTTAAGGATCAGGCAATTTCCCAGGCCTTGCAGATCAACTATACCCCATTGGTATCACATGGTATGATTGTATGGATTTCACACCCGCCCCTGAAACCTGAATAGCTCCCTGTTAGAATCTCTGTGTTAAACCCAGGCTACGCATCACACTGCAGTAAAGCTCCCAACAAAGGCACACATTCCTCAGCAACCCCAATCAGTAGGACATGGCTGCACACCAGTCTATTAGCATGGAACCGATTGCCTGCACAGTATGAACATCTCCATCTCAACCAACTACAACCGTTCTTTTTTAAAAATAAATTTAGAGCACCCAATTCATTTTTTTCTCCAGTTAAGGGGCAATTTAACGTGTTCAATCCACCTACCTTGCACATCTTTGGGTTGTGGGGGCGAAACCCACGCAAACACGGGGAGAAAGTGCAAACTCCACACCGTAAGTAACCCAGAGCCGGGATCGAACCTGGGACCTCGGTGCCGTGAGACTACAGCTCTACCACTGCGCTACCGTGCTGCCCTGACTACAACTGTTTTGATGGCAAGGCACAAGGCTGTCTCAATGAGGACACCCACTGGGAGAAAAAGGACAAGGGCCACAGAGCCCATCGCCAACACCTGTTGTGGCAGCTGCCGATACCCCATTTGGCTGGGATTGATAGTGAGGATAGGGGCTTTGCACATCAAGGGCCAGGTGCAAGCCATTGATGGGGACAGGACTGCAATGTCAAGTACACGTGGCAGGATTCTCCATTTCTGTGCAGATTCATCGTTCCCCGAGGCTGATGACGTAATCGGCGATGGGGCGGAGAATAACTCTTGACACCGGAATTGGGGGCAGCGCCTGTTTGACGCAGGTTTTGTATGCTCTGCCCCCTCTTTAAATGGTGTAATTGCATCGCACACGTGTGTCACTTGAAGGTCGTCCCCCGATGTTTCTCCTCCGATGGGCCCCGAGTTCCCAATCATGCACTTAACGCGTGGTCTCCACGGTCGGGAACCCGGACTGTGTCTAGAGGCGACACAGTCGAGCGGGAGCTGTGCTGCTGGCCGGGGGCTGGAGGGACTGGTGGGGGGTGGCCATGGGGTGGCCAGGGGAGCACTAACTGGCAGGCCAGGTCCGTGCATGGCCGGCATCATGTTTTCGGCTCGACCACTACACGTCATCGCTGTGCGCATGCGCGACCACGGACCCGGCTGTGTGCTGCCAGTCGCCTCCATGCTTAGAGGCTTGTGTGTGGGCAGGTCCTCCTAATTGGGCTACATTTCATGATCTTGAGCGGTGGGCTAGCTGACAGCATCACTGGTGAGGGGGCCGTGTGCCAGCGAGGTTTTCAACGGGCATGGTGCATGTGTGCTTTGTTTGGGATGAGCTCTGCTATTCCCCCTGCGCTTCCTGGAGCAGTGCTTCTGAGGAGTGCAATGATGACTGCCAGCACCAGGTGGGCTAGCGTTTGGGCATGGCAGTGCCTATTCCGTTGATGATACTGCTGGGGTCTGAGCGTTTCCAGCGGGATGGGCTGGGTACGTTCACACATGACCAGATACTCCCTCAGCAGTTACAGGATCCAGTGAGCAGGTGTTATAACCTGCCTGCTTACCATTGGCTGGGGACTAATGGCAATCCCACAATCCTATGGGACTATGAGCTTCCCCTGTGAGGGGGGGGGGCGGAGAAATCATTAGCAGATCCCCTGCATAAATAGAGCTGGCCAGTTTGGAACCAGCAGAGAGAGAGGAGTGAGCAGCAAGGGACGCTGCTGCTGCTGCTGCTGCTGCTGCTGCTGCTGCAGCATATGTTATTGCAAATAAATATTATTTCATTGTATCCTGAAAACTTATGCTGGATTCTTTGTGGCCCTCACAAAAGCAGGGTGAACAGCCAGGAGCCTGTACGTTGCTGCAAAGGGGTGGGTTTAATTTACATACTGCAGCAATGGGAGTCTGAGCCAGGCCACCCCGATCCCGAGGGGGCCATCCGAGTGCATGAACCGGGCACCAAGTCATTCCCTGCTGCTCCCTTGCGGTCCAGGTAAATACCCCCTCAGCAAGGCCAAAAGGTTTTAAGGGACTTTTTTTTAACCTTGCTTCCCCTCAACAGCCATGGGGCCTGGCTTCCGCCTGTAAATACTTGCACAAATTCACACCTGTGCCTGACAGGGGTGGAGCATCGTGGAGGGGTGGAGCATCCGGTGAACCACCCATTAATCGCAGTACAATCCATGCTAATTACAGATTTGCATGTCGCTGCCAATGCAGAGCATGAATCTCACTGCCACCACCAACAGGGCACGGAAGCATCGCATCTGATTTGGAGGAGGGCATAAAATCAGCTGTCGAGTGCCCCAGCAGCCATAACTCACCCATTCCCACCATCACAGCTTCCAAAGTCAGATCGGCCTTCCCTCGGAAGACGACGGGCCCGGACGGGATCCCTGGTCATGCACTCAGAGCCTGCGCGGACCAGCTGGCAGAGGTGTTCGTGGTAATCTTTAACCTGTCCCAACTTCACTCCGAGGACCTCACCTGCTTCAAGAAGACCACCATCATACCGGTAAAGAACCAGGCAATGTGCCTCAATGACTACCGTCCGGTGGCCCTGACTTCAGTCGTAATGAAGTGCTTCGAGAGGTTGGTCATGAAGCGCATCACCTCCATACTCCCAGAACGCCTTGATCCACTGCAATTCGCATACCGCCACAACCGGTCCACAGCAGATGCCATTTCCCTGGCCCTACACTATCCCTAGAGCATCTCGACAACAAGGACTCCTACATCAGACTCCTATTTATTGATTACAGCTCCGCCTTCAACACCATCATCCCAGCCAAGCTCATATCAAAGCTCGGAAACCTAGGATTTGGCTCCCCACTCTGCAACTGGATCTTTAACTTTCTGACCCACAGACCACAATCAGTAAGAATGAACAACAACACCTCCTCCACAATAGTCCTCAATACCGGGGCCCCGCAAGGCTGCATACTTAGCCCCCTAATCTATTCCCTGTACACACACGACTGCGTGGCAAAATTTGGTTCCAACTCCATCTACAAGTTTGCTGATGATACGACCATAGTGGGCCGGATCTCGAACAACGACGAGTCAGAGTACAGGAGGGAGATAGAGAAACTAGTGGAGTGGTGCAGTGACAACAATCTCTCCCTCAATGCCAGCAACACTAAAGAGCTGGTCATTGACTTCAGGAAGCAAAGTACTGCACACACCCCTGTCAGCATCAACGGGGCCGAGGTGGAGATGGTTATCAGTTTCAAATACCTCGGTGTGCACATCTGCAAAAATCTGTTCTGGTCCACCCACGTCGACGCTACCACCAAGAAAGCACAACAGCGCCTATACTTCCTCAAGAAACTAAAGAAATTCGGCATGTCCACATTAACTCTTACCAAATTTTACAGATGCACCAGAGAAATCATCCTCTCTGGCAACATCACAGCCTGGTATGGCAAATGCTCGGCCCAGGACCGCAAGAAACTTCAGAGAGCCCTGAACACAGCCCAGTCCATTACACAAACCTGCCTCCCATCCATTGACTCTATCTACACCTCTTGCTGCCTGGGGAAAGCGGGCAGCATAATCAAAGACCCCTCCCACCCGGCTTACTCACTCTTCCAACTTCTTCCATCGGGCAGGAGATACAGAAATCTGAGAACACACACAAACAGACTCAAAAACAGCTTCTTCCCCACTGTTACCATACTCTTAAATGACCCTCTTATGGACTGACCTCATTAACACTACACCCCTGTACGCTTCATCCGATGCTGGTGCTCATGTAGTTCATTGGATACCTTGTGTTGCCCTATTATGTATTTTCTTTTCTTCCCTTTTCTTCCCATGTACTTAATGATCTGTTGATCTGCTCGAAGAAAAATACTTTTTATTGTACCTCAGTACACGTGACAATAATCAAATCCAATCCAATCCAATCCAAATCCCAATTTTTGCTCCACGCAAAATTCTCCGCCCGATCACAATTCTCACTGCTGGTGTTGTGCAGCAGGGAACCAGCCTGTATATCATATTCAGCCCGATACCTGATCTTTGTTGAGTTGCTGCATTTATGTATTGCTTTCTAAAGTACCATCATCAAATGTACATTGTATTTATAACAAAGGCAACCACAAATGGAGACAGAAAGGCACCACATCAAGTTAGAGCTCTTCAGAAAACTATTGAATATTTGAATTCAAGGTAACAACAGCAACCTGTACACTACCTTTAACCGAATAAAACACCTCAAGGTGCTTCCCAGGAGTATTGTTTGACAAAGATCAACATAGAATCTTGTACGGAAATCTTGTGACAAGTGACCAAAAACTTGGTCAAAAAGATAGGCCTTAAGGATTGCTTTAAATGAGACATTGAGAGATAAATGAGTTTAGGGAGGGAGTCATAGAATTTACAGTGTAGAAGGAGGCCATTCGGCCCATCGAGTCTGCACCGGCTCTTGGAAAGGGCACCCTACCCAAGCCCACACCCCCACCCTATCCCCATAACCCAGTAACCCCACCCAACATTAAAGGCAATTTTGGACTAAGGCCAATTTATCATAGCCAATTCACCTAGCCTGCACATCTTTGGACTGTGGGAGGAAACCGGAACACCCGGAGGAAACCCACTCACACACGGGGAGAATGTGCAGACTCCGCACAGACAGTGACCAAGCCGGGATCGAACCTGGGACCCTGGAGCTGTGAAGCAATTGTGCTAACCAATATGCTACCGTGCTGCCTGAGTCTTGGAGCTTCGGCCGAGATCACTGAAGATAAGGCTATCAATGGTGGAGCAATTAAAATTGGACATGTGGAAGAGGCCAGAATTAGAGGAGCACAAATGTCAGAGTTCCACGGGGCTGGAGGAGTCTACTGAGAGAGGGAGGGGCAAGGTCATGGAGAGACTTGAAAACAAGGATGAGAATTTTAAAATTGATACATTTCCTGGATCGGGCACAAATGTATGCCAGTAAGCACAGATGTGCAGAGTTAATGGAACTTGATAAAGTTAGGGTGCCGACAACAGAGGTTTGGACATGCTTAGATTTGTGAAGAGTGCAGCCAGGAAAATATTTGAAAAGTTACATCGGCAGGTAAAAAAAATGGCTTGGATGAGAATCTCAGTAGCAGGTGAGTTGTGACAGGGCAGAGGCTGATGATGGAAAGATTATGATGCCAGAACCTCAGCTTTGGGACAAAAACGTTTGCCAAGTGTGGTAAACCACTGTTGTGCCTATATTAGGCGATGTATGGTAGGACCTGAACTACAGGTACATCGGTAGTCCCTGCCTGCTGGCTCCGCCCAGTAGGCGGAGTATAAATGTGTGTGTCCTCCATCCGGCATCCATTTTGCCAGCTGCCGTGGGAGGCCACACATCTTAGAGCAATAAAGCCTCAGTTGTATCTAACTCTCGTCTTTGTGCAATTGATTGTGCATCACCAAGGTTGTGAATCGTCTCGGAAAGTGAACACAGAAACGGAATGGGTTTCGTGTGAGGATTAAAAGATTCTCCGACCACCCCCGCTGGGTCGGAGAATCGCCGGGGGGGGCGGCATGAATCCCGCCTCCGTCGGCCACTGAATTCTCCGGCACCGGAGATTCGGCGGGGATAGGAATTGTGCCGTTCCGGTCGGCGGCCGCTTCTCTGGCCCGCGATGGGCTGAAATCCTGCTGATGTTTTGCCAGTCCCACCGACGTAACTTAGACTAGGTCCCTTAACGACGGGACCTGGCGGCGCGGGCGGGCTACGGGATCCTGGGGGGGGGGGGCGCGGCACGATCTGGCCCCGGGGGGTGACCCCACGGTGCCCTGGCCTGCGATCGGGGCCAACCGATCCGTGGCCGGGTCTGTGCCGTGGGGGCACTCTTTTCCTATGCGTTGGCCGTGTCAGCCTCCGCAATGGCCAACGCTTAGATGAACCCCCCCCTGCGCATGTGCGGGGATGACGCCAGCAGCCGCTGAAGTTTCCGCGCATTCGCCGACTCGCTCCGGCCGGCGGAGTCCCTTCGGTCCCGGCACGTCAGCCGGTGGGGCGCAAACCACTCGAGCGCCTGCCTAGCCCCTGAAGGTGCGGTGCATTCCGCATATTTGGGGTGGGCCGACGCCGGAGTGGTTCACGCCACTCCGTCCCGCCAGGACCCCCCACTCCGCCAGATATGGGAGGATGCCGCCCCATGGGTGAGGGGGCGGTGAATTTTGCACCCGCATTCGTCATGAATGCAAATGGCGACGTGGGTGAAAAATCCTCCAACAGCTGGAAAATGAGAATTTTTCTGGCAAGGTCGTATTTTCTGATTTTCCCCACCCACTGCCCATGACATCACTAGATTCCCACCCAGGAAGGTTGGGAATCTCATTACAGCACGTTTAATTATAATTAGCTGGTTTCCCCACAATATCGTCCTCCCACATTGGGAATTCCCCATCACCAACGCGATGTCACATCGTCAAGGTTTACAACTGTTTTTTAAAAAATGTGAACCAGGTGAAAAGAGCCTTCCAGGGCACACAGGTAGGTTTAATTCCAAGGAGGGAAAGGGACATGCTCGGGTGGTACCCTGGCACTCCCAGTGCCAGAGTGCCAGTGGGCAATGCCGGGGCAAGTGCAAGGGTGCCAAGGACTATGGCTAGGGGCCTCTCTGGGAAACTTCACGAGGGGGGGGTTCCCATGTTCATGGTGGGGGGGGGGAACGGGTTTCCCTTGCCATTGGATGGGGGGTGTGGCCCTTGTGCATCTAGAAAGGGGGTCTCCATGTATGGGAGAGGAGGGGTTGATAGTTCTTTTTCACCGGAGATCAGGGCACCATTTAAAAACAGTACCTCTGAAATCAGAGAAAGCATTGCTGGCTTCTTCAAGTTCTCCCTTGCCTGGGGCAAGGCTGCAGAATATTTCTTTAAAAAAAAATAATTTTTATTAAGATTTTCACAAAATATAAACAACAAAACAATATTAACCAAACAACCATAGTAAAAACCAAAGAACAAAAACCAACCCCCCCCCCCTCCAGCAACTACAAAAACAAACAAAAAGAAAACAAAAAGGAAAGAGATAACACCCGCCACATCCAACAAACCCATGTACACAATTCTCCCTCCCAACGAAACCAAACCCTCCCCCCCCCGCCCCCCCCCCCCCCCCCAACCCCCCCCCCCCCCTCCCCATCCCCTCCCCCTGGGTTGCTGCTGCTGCCGGCTTATTTCCCTACCGTTCCGCCAGGAAGTCCAGGAAAGGCTGCCACCGCCTAAAGAACCCTTGCACTGACTCTCTCAGGGCGAATTTCACCCTCTCCAACTTTATGAACCCCACCATGTCATTGATCCAGGCCTCCACGCTTGGGGGCCTCGCATCCTTCCACTGAAGCAAAATCCTACGCCGGGCTACTAGGGACGCAAAGGCCAGAACACCGGCCTCTTTCGCCTCCTGCACTCCCGGCTCCGCTGCTACCCCAAATATCGCGAGTCCCCAGCCTGGCTCAACCCTGGATCCCACCACCCTCGACACCATGCTTGCTACCCCCTTCCAAAAGTCCCCCAACGCTGGGCATGCCCAGAACATATGGGCATGGTTCGCTGGGTTCCCCGAGCACCTAGCACACCTATCCTCGCCCCCAAAGAACCTGCTCATCCTCGTCCCGGTCATATGAGCCCTATGCAGCACTTTGAACTGTATGAGGCTAAGCCTCCCACAAGAAGAGCAGGAGTTCACCCTTTCCAGGGCATCCCCCCACGTCCCCTCCTCAATCTCCTCACCCAGCTCCTCTTCCCATTTACCCTTCAGCTCCTCCACCGAGGCCTCATCCACCTCCTGCATGACATGGTACACGTCCGAAATCCTCCCTCCTCCAACCCACACCCCGAGAGCACCCTGTCCCGAACCCCCCCGCGGGGGCAACATAGGGAACCCCGCCACTTGCCGCCTGGCAAACGCCCTAACCTGTATGTACCTGAACATGTTCCCCCGGGGGGGAGCCCAAACTTCCCCTCCAACTCACCCAGGCTCGCAAACCTCCCATCTACAAACAGGTCCCTCAACCTCCTAATACCTGCCCTGTGCCAGCTGAGAAACCTCCCATCGACGCTCCCCGGGACAAACCGGTGGTTCCCCCGTATCGGGGACTCCATCGGGCCCCCCCCTCCCCCCTATGCCGTCTCCATTGCCCCCAAATTTTCAGGGTAGCCACCACCACCGGGCTCGTAGTATACCTCATTGGAGGGAGCGGCAACGGCGCCGTTATCAGCGCCTCCAGGCTCGTATTCACACAGGACGCCATCTCCATCCTCTTCCATGCTGCCCCCTCCCCGTCCATTACCCACTTACGCACCATTGCTGCATTGGCAGCCCAGAAATACCCACACAGATTGGGCAGCGCCAGCCCCCCCTTATCCCTGCCCCGCTCCAAAAACACCCTTCTCACCCTCGGGGTCCCGTGTGCCCATACAAACCCCGTGATGCTCCTATTGACCCTCCTAAATAAGGCCTTCGGGATAAGGATGGGGAGGCACTGGAACAGGAACAAAAACCCCGGGAGCACCGTCATCTTGACGGACTGCACCCTACCCGCCAGCGACAGCGGTAACATATCCCACCTTTTAAACTCCTCCTCCATTTGCTCCACCAGCCTTGTGAGGTTAAGCTTGTGCAGGGCCCCCCAGCTCCTAGCCACCTGGACTCCCAGGTACCTAAAGCTCCTCCCTGCCTGCTTCAGTGGGATCCTACCAATCCCCTCCTCCTGATCCCCCGGGTGCACAACGAACTGCTCGCTCTTACCCAGGTTGAGCTTATACCCAGAAAAGCCCCCAAATTCGCCGAGAATCCTCATCACCTCCGGCATTCCCCCCACCGGGTCCGCCACATATAGCACCAGGTCGTCCGCACCAGGCCCCTCCAGTTCCCCGACTCCCTCAGCGCCACGGCCAGGGGCTCAATTGCCAACGCAAAGAGCAAAGGGGACAGGGGACCCCCCTGTCTCGTCCCCCGGTGCAGCCGAAAGTACTCCGACCTCCTCCTATTCGTGGCTACACTCGTCATCGGGGCCTTATATAACAGCCTCACCCAACGGACAAACCCCTCCCCAAACCCAAACCTTTCCAACACCTCCCACAGACACCCCCACTCAACCCTATCAAAGGCCTTCTCCGCGCCTAATGCCACCACTATCTCCGCCTCCCCTTCCACAGCCGGCATCATAATGACATTCAGTAGCCTTCGTATGTTGCTATTCAACTGCCTTCCCTTTACAAACCCCGTCTGGTCCTCGTGAATGGCCTCCGGCACACAATCCTCTATCCTTGTACCTAAGATCTTCGCCAACAGCTTGGCATCTACATTTAGCAGCGAGATCGGCCTATATGACGTACACTGCAGGGGGTCCTTGTCCCGCTTAAGGATCAAGGAAATCAGCGCCCGTGACATAGTTGGGGCCAAAGCCCCCCACTCCCTTGCTTCGTTAAAGGTCCGGACCAACAGGGGGCCCGTCATGCCAAACTTCATACTCTGTCTGTGGATCACCGCCTTCGTCCGGTTGCACCCGGCCCTCCGCTTAGCCACCTCCGCACTCCAGTCCTGGTAGATCCGCACCACCGTGTTCTCCCACTTGCTGCTCCGCTCCCTCTTGGCCCACCGAAGCACGCACTCCCGGTCAACGATCCGGTGGAACCGCACCAGCACCGCCCGTGGCGGCTCATTCGGCTTGGGCCTCCTGGCCAGTATTCTGTGGGCCCCCTCCAGTTCCAGGGGCCCCTGGAAGGACCCAGGTCCCGTCAGGGAGTTCAACAAAACCACCACATAGGCCGCCAGGTCCGACCCCTCCAGCCCCTCCGTGAGGCTCAGGATCCGTAAATTTTTCCGCCTCGGCCGGATCTCCATCTCCTCGAACCGCTCCTGCCACTTTTTATGGAGCGCCTCGTGCATCTCCACCTTCCCCGCGAGGGCCAAGACCTCATCCTCTCTTTCGGAGGCTTGCTGCTGCAGCTCCCGGATTGCGGCCTCCTGGGCAGTCTGAGTCTCCAGCAGCTTACCGGTGATAGCCTTCAGCGACTCCAGCAGCTCCACCTTAAGCTCCCGAAAGCAGCGCTGAAGAGTCTCCTGCTGCTCCTGCGCCCACTGCCTCCACTCCTCGAGGGCTCCGCCGGCTGCCATTTTGTTTTCCTTCCCCCGCTTTTCCAGAGGCGCTGCCACCGCTTTTCTGCTCGCCCCATTCCTGGTCTGGACCATAGAACCCTGGGGATCTACTGCAGACCCCTTCCCACGTCGGGAATCGTCGATCAAGCACCGCTGGGGGCCCTAAAAAGAGCCCAAAAGTCCGTTTCTAGCGGGAGCTGCCGAATGTGCGGCTTAGCTCCGCATAGCCGCAACCGGAAGTGGCTGCAGAATATTTCAACACAGAGTGCTGGATTATCTGGCCAGAAAAGTCGGCTGTGCAGCCGGTGAGGTGCACACCAGTTTTAACATCTCAGCCAGCACTCTGCGCAACAATGAGAAAATTCCATTCAATTAGTGGAATTCTCCAAAACCAAGCAGGTTTGATGGCAGGAATGGTGAGAAAATATGGAAGGAGGGTCAGAAATTGGTTACACGATGATGTGAATTTACAGCGGGATTTTCCACTGGTGTCCGCCATTGCAGGTCGCAAACCCTGCCAAAGTATGGTCTGAAGTTCATTTGCATCCCATTAATGGCCTGACCACTCAAGCCAGGTTCTCTGCAATGCTGACGAGAAAACCGCACGTGTGAAAGTTGTTCGTACAACATGACATGCAGATAGTGGGACTCACCTGAACAATGCCTGGGGCTGTCTCTGTAGTTCAGGATGGAAGCCGCCTGCAACCCTGGACCCTGGAACAACACAGCAATGGGTTGGGGGGGGGGGGGGGGGGGGGAGCATCTGCATATCAATCTTCCAGATTCTGTACCCTGGAGGGGGTCAATCTTCCAGCCTCAGGATGTTCCTGGAGATCCATCTTCATTCTCAGGAGGTCTATCATCTGATCTCAGAGAACTCCCAGAGTTCTATCTTCATTTTCAGGAGGTCCACCTTCTTTCATCAATAGTGGGTCCCTGATGTTGGACTTCTTTTCAATATAGCACCCGGACATGACTGCGGGCTACATAACATCCAGGTCTGCCCTGCACTGAACATGGTGTGTAATACCCAGGTGTATAATTAATGAGGCGTGACCTGTAAGTTTTGGTATGGCTCCCTGCTGGCCGCCACAGTGGGAAACACTCCACGTTCCTGCGCCCGCCACGGTACTTAGTCTCAAATTGTCTCATTTGCATGGATGGAATCGCGCCTCCTTCAAAATATTTAAGTCTGTCGTGTATAATCACTCCATTATCTGAAATGTTTTTTTAAACACAATTTTCAAATTCCCTTCTTCAGCCTAGCAGCATCACCTTCTCTAAACATCTCTTGTGAGGGTTTCATCAAATGTATTCAGAGAATTCAGATATGTCTTGTCAATTGTACCTCCATGTCTGCTGTGGTCGTGACATCTGTGAAAAACAACATAATGAGTTTATAAGGCGTGAGTCATATTGCATGACCTCCCCTTTCTAAATCCAGGCAGCCTGTCATTGATCATGTTCCATTTAGATAAATGGCCCTTGAATTGTTTCCCCTGTAATATTTTGCATAGGATCGAAGTCAAGCTAACTGACCTGCAGTTCATAAAACACATGCTTCTGGCCTTTTTTGAATAATGTTATTACATTAACTATCTTGTAGTTTGTTGGAATTGCCCTTACTTTTAATGAACTACGGAAGATCTGTTCCAAAGTTTCTCACTGCATCTTCCTTTAATATTTTCAGATTCATGCTTCCCTGACAATATTAGCATAAATACTTTTAGCCTTTCCTAATTACATTTCCTTGTACATTTGAACTGCAAACTCTACCGGGCTTCGAGTAATGTGGCTTGGATTTCTGAATATTTTTACAATTACCTGCTCATAAATAATCATGGAAAATGTTGGAGGATTCTCGGCTACACGCTTGCCATTTAACTCTGGGCTTCCTTATGCTATATTCTTTTGGTAATTGTTTGTTAAAACCATAACTGAGGAAGGATATGATGTCTTCTTGGCATCTCTACTTCAAAACATATTTTTGATTCTCAGTTTCATTTTGGTTTCCCAAATATATTTTCAAGGATCTGCAAGATTTGAATATTTAATTGTTGCCTATACTGACAAAGATGAGGCATGATTTTTTTGTTTTTATTGGGGCCGTGTTGATAGGCGTACCATTGGATAATCTGCCATGTTGCTATTGCTATGAAATCTGTATCCCTCCAATAAGGACTAATAAGACTAGGTAGGCATGAGAAAACAGCATACTTATTAAAGATAATTTGAATCAGTAAGACATAATATGCGCAGAGTTCTCAAGCTGAGAGGTCAAGTGAATATAGTACCAGTTCTGACTCAGTGGTAGCACTCTTCCCTCAGCAGGGTCCTGGGTTCAAGCTCCTCTCTGGAGTCTGAATAAGATCTGACAGATTCTTCAATGCAGTACTCAGGGAGTGTTGCACTGTTGGAACTGCTGCCTTTTGGCTGGGTTGTTCAGCCAAGAACCCAACTGCGATCGAAGGCGGATGTAAAAGATCCCACACCACTATTTTGGTGAGAGGTAGTGGTGCTGGTGGGGGGGAATGCAGGCGTCGGTAGGGGAAGTGGGGGGGCGGGAGTTGGTGCGGGCGGATCTTGTTCTCCTTGGTGTGCTAGCCAAAAAACAAAACTCTGCTAATTTCTTTCACACTTTTCTGTGTGAAAATTGACTGATGCATTTGCAATAATAGAACAGTGACTATACTTCTGAAGTACCTCATTGGCTGCAAAGTGGTTTGGAACATCCTGCGGCTGTGTAAGGTGCTCTAAAAGTGTAGCTTCCTTTTGTTCTTATTTTGCTCCAGATGAATCTTTGAGTTCATGAACTCAGTGAAGGAAAGATTTCAAAATATCACTGGAAAAACAATGGAATTGAGGAGTTTGCTAGCTAAGACAATGGGCGAAGATTACAGCGGTCGATATATTGGAATGGCGGAAGAAAGAGTAATCAGAAAGTGCAAACACCAGTAGACACCAGGCTTGTATCAGGTATCATAAAATCCCTACAGAGCAGAAGGAGGCTATTCAACCTGTCGAGTCTGCACTGACCCTCTGAAAGAGCAACTTATTTAGGGTCAGCCCCCACCACCCTATCCCCATAACCCAGTAACCCCACCCACCCTTTTGGATATTAAGGGGCAATTTGGCATGGCCAATCCACCTATCCTGCACATCTTTGGACTATGGCAGGAAACCGGAGCACCCGGAGAAAACCCACACTGAGAAGAGGAGAAAGTGCAAACTCCACAAAGACAGTCACCTGAGGTCAGAATTGATCCGGGGCCCCTGAAGCTGTGAGGCAGAGTGCTAACCACTGTGGTACTGTGCCACCCCAAATTACTGGTTATATTTCTAGGTAACAAAACAACGTTAATTATCTATTCATGATAAAAAAGACTGAGGCTCACTCAGGAGACTTTGATGGAATAGTGCTATTTGGTTTGCCAAGCTCTGTAGGGGTGGTCAGGCATCTGGGGATGTACTTTTGTTTCTTGAATGTCACCACTGCCCTCAACTTCAATGACCTTCCAGACACCCACAGAGAACAGACAAGGAATCCGCCACTTCTGCCTGTTTGCTTTGTAAACAATTGACATTTCATTTTCTGTAGAATGATAGACTGGAAGATATATTAAAAGTGAATTCATTTTCAGTGCTAGCAAAGCACATGTTTGATGTGCTTTGCTGCTATTTCTGCCCTAAGTGTGTCACAAAATTCTCCCTGGACGTGTCTTACTGAAACAGTTCTTCTTAAAGGGGCAGCACCAATGGATGACTACAAATATGTATCTGTGGCAACGTGACCTTTTTAAAGAAAAAAACTATTGCAGAGGGTTTCGCTGCTGCAGTCTTTGAGGATTCAATGTTTTCAGAGGTGATATTTCTTGCCACTTACTCAGGACCAGTGTTTGTTTCAGAATTACCACTGATGTAACTGTTGGCCAACTGCCCATGTGCAATTCTCTGTGCCACAGGTGGAGTTCATCATTTCAGAATGGCTCCTAATCTCTGTGGGATAGAACAATTATTATTTATGAGGTTTCAGAGTTTCTCTCATAGCTGACTATTCCTCAAGTGAGTTGAACTCAGTCATGATTTCATCTTAGACTTGAAGAGTAAAGGAAGGTTTAAAATTAATTGCTGCCTTTCACAGTTTCAGGACCACAGCCAGAGTGAAGCACATCCAGAGTGGGAATTTGGAACTTGGTAATTTGGTGCAGTGAGGTAATCAGGAAAGGTAAGTGGTAAGTCTAATTCTGCTGTTTTTCAGTTGAAAGTGCAGTATGCAGATTAGTGTCTGATTGGCTGAAGCTGCCCCCACCCTAATTGCTGAGAGGCAGTTATCTGTCAGTCACCTGAGGCCTGTTTAGTGGCACAAAGGTGCACATTCTATTCTTCTCTTTGAAGCTTAAGTATCCTGAGTCACCCTGGTTAGCTGAGGTCTGTATAAAAGACAGGCAGAAAGCGCACTCAGTAAGCTTTGCGCAAGGGAAGGAGACACAGCCGGAGTGGGAATTTGGAACTTGGTGCAGTGAGGTAATTCAGTGCAGAGTGGGAGAATGTGCTTTTCCCCTGCTGTTTTGTTCTCTTTCTTTCTTCGGGCCTGCAATTTTTAATCTGCAGGGAGAGAACCAGAGAACATCTGAGAATCTGTAAATGTAAGTGAGTTTATTTATTTTTATTACCTTTTCAAATTGGGGAGGGGGAACTGAAGTGACATCACAGTAAAGCTGTGACCTTTTTGGCTGGTTGGAAAGCTATACTGAATTTAAAAAATTAAGCATTGTTAAACTAATTAAACATAATTACTTAATTATAATTTAGAGGGGTATCTAACCCAGAGATCAGAGAGTACTGTATTTAGCTTTCACATTATAGTAGAAACCTAGTGCTAGGAAACATATAGTTAACAGTAACTTAAAAAAATTGTTTAAAATTTAATTTACTAATTAATTGGTGAAATGTCAATTAGAGGGGTGCAGTGCTCTGACTGTGAGATGTGGCAGGTCCGGGAGGCTTCCAGCATCCCGGATGGCTTCATCTGCAGAAAGTGCACCCAACTGGGGCTCCTCACAGACTGCATGGTTCAGTTGGAGCAGCAGTTGGATGCACTTCGGAGCATGCAGGTGGCAGAAAGCGTCATAGATAGCAGTTATATAAATGTGGTCACACCCAAGGTGCAGGCAGAGAAATGGGTGCCCACCAGAAAGGGCAGGCAGTCAGTGCAGGAATTCCCTGTGGTTGTCCCCCTCTCGAACAGGTATACCCCTTTAGATACTGTCGGGGGCGTGGGGGGGGGATAGCCTATCAGGGGAAAACAGCAGGGCAGCAGAGCAGTGGCACCACGGCTGGCTCTGATGTTCAGAAGGGAGGGTCAAAGCGCAGAAGAGCAATAGTCATAAGGAACTCTATAGTCAGGGGCACATATAGGTGCTTCTGTGGACGTGAAAGAGACTCCAGGATGGTATGTTGCCTCCCTGGTGCCAGGGTACAGGATGTCTCTGAATGAGTAGTGGACATCCTGAAGGAGGAGGGCCAACAGGCAGAGGTTATTGTACATATTGGTACTAACAAAATAGGCAGGAAGGGGCATGAGGTCCTGCAGCAGGAGTTCAGGGAGCTAGGCAGAAAGTTAAAAGACAGGACCTCTACGGTTGTAATCTCGGGATTACTCCCTGTGCCACGTGCCAGTGAGGCTAGAAATAGGAAGATAGAGCAACTAAACACGTGGTGAAACAGCTGGTGTAGGAGGGAGGGTTTCCGTTATCTGGACCACTGGGAGCTCTTCCAGGGCAGGTGTGACCTATATAAGAAGGACGGGTTGCATCTAAATTGGAGAGGCATAAATATCCTGGCCGTGAGGTTTGCTAGTGTCACACGGGAGGGTTTAAACTAGTATGGCAGGGGGTGGGCACCAGAGCAATAGGTCAGAAGGTGAAAGCATTGAGAGAGAACTAGGGAACAGGGCCAGTATGGCTCTGAGGCAGAGCAGACAGAGAGGTGTTGCTGAACACAGCAGGTCTGGTGGCCTGAAGTGCATATGTTTTAATGCAAGAAGCATTAAGGGTAAGGCAGATGAACCTAGAGCTTGGATTAGTACATGGAACTATGATGTTGTTGCCATTACAGAGACCAGGTTGAGGGAAGGACAGGATTGGCAGCTAAACTTTCCAGGATTTAGATGTTTCAGGCGGGATAGAGGGGGATGTAAAAGCGGTGGCGGATTTGCGCTACTGGCTAGGGAGAATATCACAGCTGTACTACGGGAGGACACCTCACAGGGCAGTGAGGCTATATGGGTAAAGATCAGGAATAAGAAGGGTACAGTCACAATGTTGGGGGTTTACTACAGGCCTTTCAACAGCCAATGGGAGATAGAGGAGCAGATAGGTAGACAGATTTTGGAAAAGAGTAAAAACAACAGGGTTGTTGTGATGGGAGACTTCAACTTACCCAATATTGACTGGGACTCACTTAGTGCTAGGGGCTTAGACAGGACAGAGTTTGTAAGGAGCATCCAGGAGGGCTTCTTAAAACAATATGTAGACAGTCCAACTAGGGAAGGGAAGGGGCTGTACTGGACCTGGTATTGGGGAATGCGCCCGGCCAGGTGGTGGAAGTTTCAGTCGGGGGGCATTTCGGGAACAGTGACCACAATTCAGTAAGTTTTAAAGTGCTGGTGGGCAAGGATAAGAGTGGTCCTAGGGTGAATGTGCTAAATTGGGGGAAGGCTAATTATAACAATATTAGATGGGAACTGAAGAACCTAGATTGGGGCGGGAGGGTTTGAGTGTAAATCAACATCTGACATGTGGGAGGCTTTCAAGTATCAGTTGAAAGGAATTCAGGACTGACATGTTCCTATGAGGAAGAAGGATAAACACGGCAAATTTTGGGAACCTTGGATAACGAGAGATATTGTGGGCCTCGTCAAAAAGAAAAAGGAGGCATTTGTCAGGGCTAGAAGGCTGGGAACAAATGAAGCCTGTGTGGAATATAAGGAAAGTAGGAAGGAACTTAAGCAAGGAGTCAGAAGGGCTAGAAGGGGTCACGAAAAGTCATTGGCAAATAGGGTTAAAGAAAATCCCAAGGCTTTTTACACGTACATAAAAAGCAAGAGGGTAGCCAGGGAAAGGGTTGGCCCACTGAAGGATAGGTAAGGGAATCTATGTGTGGAGCCAGAGGAAATGGGCGAAGTACTAAATGAATACTTTGCATCAGTATTCACCAAAGAGAAGGAATTGGTGGATGTTGAGTCTGGAGAAGGGTGTGTAGATAGCCTGGGTCACATTGAGATCCAAACAGACGAGGTGTTGGGCTACCGTGCTACCTGTGATCTTCTGACTAAGAAACCAAAGCGCTACCATTGAGCCACAAAAAAAAATGTTGGACAGTTTGACCTTTCTTGTAGCAGATGTATTCATAGGGAATGTTCTGACTGTTAATTAGTAGCACCCAAAATGATTAATCTGGTATGCACTATTGATTTTTTTCTCTTCTGTAATCTCCATAGTGCAACATTTTCTGAACATTCTTTGCAAGGCAAATCAGCCATACCTACTGAAGTAAATTCCCTAATACATGGCCCTCTGCCAACAGTTGTCTACTCAACCCTCCTTTTATGTGTTAGTTTTGAACACATGGGGACTGAGACTAGGAGCTGAGAAATTTCCTTGGAGATTCTCCTGAAGGGCCAGCGTAACTTCAACAAGTATGCCTGTGGGGGATTTTCATTGTATATCTGGTGATGTTTTAGAGGCTGAGAAGGAACAGCTCCAAGAAGATTTAATGTGGCCAAGATGTTTAGCCTATTGCAATTTCTCCCTGTCTCAATTTTTTGTTCTTATTATGGCAGACACAATGTGATTTGCATAAATATGCAGTCTTCACATTTTAATATATTCCTTGGCATGAACTAGCGAACATTTCATCAAAAATGTCCTTGCTTCATACTGATGCTGCATTTGCACAACTTTATTGTTCTTTGAATCAAAGAATCATAGAATCCCAACAGTGCAGAAGGAGGCCATTTGGCCCATCGAATCTGCACCGACCATTCAAAAGACCATCCCATCCCGGCCCAATACCCTGCCCTATTCCTGAAACTCCACCGAAAGGAGTGATTTTGCATGGCCAATCCACATAACCTGCAGATCTTTGGGCTGTGGGAGGAAACCGGAGGAAACCCACACAGACACAGGGAGAATATGTAAACTCTACACATTCACCCAAGGTCGGAATCGAACCCGAGTCCCTGGTGCTGTGAGGCAGCAGTGCTAACCACTATGCCACCGTGCTGCTTAAATTCTTTTTTTTTCGTAGTTGCTGTCCAGTTTCACCAAAACTGATAAAGAAAGGGAGAACAGAATATGAATACAATCCAGCAAAAACATAAAGATGAACATGAAAAGCTTCCATCGGGATATGAAAAGAAACTGTTTGGCTCAGGCAAAACTGTGTCCATTACAGGCACAGTCAGGAGAAGTCACAATGGGGAATAGAGAAATGGCAGAGAAGCTAAATGATTACTTTTTGTCAGTTTTCATGAAGGAAGATACAAAAGAATCTTCCAGATGTAGAGATCGATGGGGTTATGGAGAATGGTGGGTTGAAGGAAATTATTAGATGTAAGAAGGTTGTATTGGAGAAATTAATGGGATTGAAAGTTGGTAAGTCCCCAGGACCTGATATGCTCGGGGGAGTGTTTGCTAGAGTTGCTGGGGAGGGTTTGAACTAAAATGGCAGGGGGACGAGAACCTACATAAGGAATCAAAGGATGGGGAATTAAGGACATAATCAAAAGACTTAAAAGGGAATAAGAAAAATGATTGGCAGAGAAACCAAGGGGCAGATTCAAACAGGGCCACAATGAAAAATAGTGGGAATGGGACAAGTAATGTTAAGCCTTTAGGCTTTGTGCCTTATCCTGCAGAGCATTCACAGTAAAGTGGGTGAATTAATTGTTCAAATAAATATAAACATGAATGATATTGTTGGGATTACAGAGACATGGCTATAGGGTGACCAGGGATGGGAACTGAACATCAAGGGGTTTTCTGTACTTAGGAAGGGCAGATAAAAAGGAAAGACAAATGCAGCAGACCTGGACAATATACTAGCTTGGGCTGACCAATGACAAGTTATATTTGTACCATAAAAGTGACAGGCAATGACCATCTCCTACAAGAAAGGATCTAACCATTGCCCCTTGACATTCAATGGCAGTACCATTGCTGAATCCCCACTATCAACATCCTAGGGGTTGCCATTGATCAGAAACTGAACTGGATGAGCCATATTAATACTGGGGCTACCAGAGCAGGTCAAATGCTAGGAATCCTATGGCAAGTAACTCACCTCCTGACCCCCAAAGCCTGTCCACAATCTACAAGGTACAAGTCAGGAGTGTAATGGAATACCCTCCACTTGCCTGGGTGAGTGCAGCTCCAACAACACTGAAGAATCTTGACACCATCCAGGCCAAACCAGCCTGCTTGATTGTTATTCCTTCCACAAACATTCAATCCCTCCACCACCGACAGCACTGTGGGTGTGCCTACTACACCTCGGGGACTGCAGCAGTTCACCACTACTTCTGAAGTGTAACTTTGGCTGGCCGAACCAGTGACGCCCACATCCCATAATTGAATTTATAAAAAGTTTCTGGTTAAAGAGGAAATTAACATAATAGTGAGGAAGGATGGTATCTCTGACATTGGAGAATTTGTAAGGGGTAAAAAGCGATCGTAGGCTTTGTATGTAGACCCCCAAACTGTAGTGGTATGTTGGGAATGGCATTAAACAGGAAATTAGAGATGCATACAATAAAGGAACATCTGTAATTATGGGTTATTTTAATCTGCAAATAGATTGGGCAAATCAAATTAGTCACAATACCGTACAATTGTGTTTTACAAACGTCTTTGCTTGTGACCCATATTTACCAACCGGCCATCCCTCGGGACCACGCAGCCGACCTTCATGACCCACCATTTTCATTTACCTTTAATGTGGCAGGTGAGCCTGCTTGGTCCTCACGATCTTATTTGCTTTGTTATTCAATGTTACATTTCTGACAATGTCTTCAGATGATGATTTGAGACCTCATTGCATCCGTTGAAAAAAATCAAGAGTTTTGTCATGCTTAGACTTCAAATGTCTTTGAAGTATTGAGAGTTTTCAACTTTGATTTACCAGTGCTTCCCTGCACAAAACTCACATGAACATTAAATCCTGATTTGCAGTGGCACAATTAATAAACCCATACCTCAAGTAATCATCTTTATTCTGCTTTGTTCCTGTTTTCAGCTTCTTCATCGTGGATTATTCACCAGAAAACCCCGGAGTTCACATCAGCACTGCTGGCAGCTGCAAAATGGAGGAATCTCTCTTGCGTCGAGAACACATGATGTCAGTGTACGGGGCAGGTGCCAACGCTCCAGGCAGAAAAACTCCAGCAATTAAAAAAAATAAAAATCTGCTCCTGGGTCAGCGCCCTGACGTCAGAAGGAGACGTTCTGCCCTGCTAGGCTTTGGGCCTGCACACTGCTGAGGGGGCACACAGGCGCGGAATGGCCGAAATTCTGAAGGTCGGTCACGGCCGGCATTTTTAAAAGCCGGCTGTGCCGTTTAGCACTGCTTCCCGCAAGCAGTATCACCATGACACATGGCCCCGTGATCAGGAATGCCGCGAGACATGGCCTCAACACCTGCCCACGACCATCCACGGGTCACGACAATGGGTTTGAAAATGACCACCATAATTGAGGAATTCCTGGAATGTATACAGGATTGTTTTCTGGACCAATACGCTGTGGAATCAACTAGAGAACAGGCCATCCTACACTGAGTATTGGGAATGTGAAAGGCCGCTCGGCTCTGGGCCTGCGCACTGCTGAGGGGGCACACATATATGGAACGGCCGGCATTCTGAAACCTAGTCGCTGCCGCCATTTTTAAAAGCTGGTTGTGCCACACAATGCCCTGCAACTGGGAACGCCATGACACATGGCCCAGCAATAGGGAATGCCACGACGCATGGTCCAGTGACCCTCCCGACACCCGCTCGCGACCTGTTGCTCATTCTCGGTGAGTGTGCTTAACACTCAATTTAGGACTTCCGGTTGCGGCTATGACTAGCTAAGCCGCACATTTGGAAGCTCCTGCAACAAAGGTGTTTTTGGGCCAATTGGAGGGCCCCAACGGCGCTGAAAAAACGAATCCCGGTGGGGGAAGGTCCCCTGAGGAGAACTAGACCGATTTTATGGTCGGTACCCGGAGTGGAGCGGCAAGAAAAACGGCAGCAGCTCCCCAAAAAAAGCGGGGGAAGAAAATCAAAATGGCGGCCGGCGGTGTATCGGAGGAGTGGAAGAAATGGGCGGAGGAGCAGCAGGCCGCTCTCCTCCGTTTTTTCACGGAGATGAAAGTGGAACTCTTAGAGTCCATGAACGCGACGGCCACCAGGTTGGTGGGAGCCCAGGCGATCCAAGAGGCGTCGATTAAAGATCTGCAGCAGGAGATGACCGCGAGGGAGGAGGAGGCCACAGTCATCGGGGCAAAGGTGGAGGTGCACGAGGCACTCCACATGAAGTGGCAGAGCCGCTTCGAGGAGCTGGACACTCGGATGAGGAGGAAAAATTTGAGGATCCTGGGCCTGGAAGAAGGCCTGGAGGTGTCGGATCTCCCGGGATATGTGGCGGAGATGTTGAGCTCCCTGATGGGGGAAGGGGCCGGTCCGGCGCCCCTGGAATTGGAAGAGGCATACCGGGTCATGGCCAGGAGGCCTAGGGCAAACGAGCCCCCGAGGGCGGTGCTGGTGCGGTTCCAGCGGCTAAGTGATCGAGAGAAAGTCCTGAGGTGGGCTAAAAGGGAGAAAAGCAGCAAGTGGCAGAACTCGACGGTAAGGGTGTACCAGGACTGGAGTGCGGAGGTGGCAAAGCGGCGGGCCCGGTACAACCGGACAAAGGCGGTGCTACACGCGAAAAAGATCAAATTTGGAATGCTGCAACCGGCGCGCTTGTGGGTCACCTACAAGGACCAACATCATTATTTCGAGTCCCCAGAGGAGGCCTGGACCTTTGTACAAGAGGAAAAGTTGGACACGAACTAAAACCTGGGAGCACCGGCGGTCGTAGCCGCCGGGGGACTCTTGATTGAGTAAGTGGCCCTTTTCTTTTTCAGGCCAGGTCGGAACTGGGTAACAGTTTCGTGGATTGTTTGGGGTGTTTTTTCTCGAACGGTTGACTTTTCTGAATATTTTGAAGGTTTCGAGTTGTTGGGTGTTTCTGTATATTTGTACTGTTGAAATCTCTATTGTGGGTCGTTGGCTTCTTATGGGGGGTTTTTTCCCGTTTCCAATTTCCCTTAGTTATTTACCCCTCTTACCCTTTTTCTTTGGGTGCTTGGGGGGGGTTTTTTGTTCTTTTTTTCTTTTCGGGTTATGGTTATCTGTGGTTATTTATACTGTTTGATGGAGGGTGATGGTTGGGCACACTGTTAGTTGATAGTTAGTTAATTATTTTGTTATTTAAGTATGTAGTTAAGTATTTATGTATTTAGTTGCCATTGGGTATTTGTATTTATATCGTTAAGTTGGGGAGACGGGACGGGGGGGAGCGGGTTGATTATGCGGGTCTTTCTCGGGGGTTTTAAGGGGATCTTTCACGGGCGCAGATGGGGTGAACCGGGAGGAGTCGGAATGTGGCAGGAGCAGCCGGGTCAGCGGAGACCAGCTGACTCTCGGGAGTACGATGTGGGGTACATCGCGGCTAGGAGGGGTCCTAGCCAGGGGGGGGGGGGGGGGGGAAAGGGGGGGGGGGGGCTGGGGGGGGACACCGGGTTGCTGCTGGAAAGACCAGGGACGAGAAGGGGAGAGCCGGGGGGGTGGGGGGGGGGGGGGGGGCATCGCTATGGGAAGCGGGTCAGAAAAGAAGGGATGACCCGGGGCGAGCAAGGGACAAGACATGGCTAATCGACAGGGAGTAGGGACGGGTCGCTCTGCGACCCGATTGATCACGTGGAACGTAAGGGGGCTGAATGGGCCGGTCAAAAGATCAAGGGTCTTCTCACACCTGAAGGGACTGAAGGCTGATGTAGCAATGCTGCAGGAGACTCATTTGAGGGTAGCAGATCAGGTCCGCCTGAGAAGGGGGTGGGTGGGACAGGTGTTCCACTCAGGCTTGGATATCAAGAACCGGGGGGTGGCGATTTTGGTGGGAAAGAGGGTGTCGTTTGTGGCGGCAGAGGTGGTGGCAGACAAGGAGGGCAGGTTCGTGATGGTGAGGGGTAGGCTGCAGGGAGAGAATGTGGTACTGGTAAATGTGTATGCCCCGAACTGGGACGACGCGGGTTTTATGAGGCGCCTGCTGGGCCTCATCCCGGGACTGGAGGCAGGGGGCCTGATCATGGGAGGGGACTTTAATACGGTGTTAGACCCTGAGCTGGATAGATCGAGTTCCAGGACGAATAGGAGGCCGGCAGCGGCAGAGGTGTTGAGGGGGTTCATGGAGCAGATGGGAGGGGTAGACCCATGGAGATTTGGTAGGCCTAGGGCGAGGGAGTATTCTTTTTTCTCCCACGTCCACAGAGTGTACTCTAGGATCGATTTTTTCGTATTGAACAGGGGGCTGATACCGAGAGTGCAGGACACGGAGTACTCGGCCATTGCGATATCGGACCATGCACCACATTGGGTGGACGTGGACATGGGGGAGGCGCGGGACCAACGCCCGTTGTGGCGCCTGGATGTAGGGCTGTTGGCGGACGAAGAGGTGTGCAGAAGGGTGAGAACGGGCATTGAGAACTATCTGGGTACGAATGACACAGGTGAGGTGCAGGTGGGGACGGTCTGGGAGGCCTTGAAAGCAGTGATTAGAGGAGAGCTGATCTCCATAAGGGCACACAGAGAGAGGAAGGAGAGGCAGGAAAGGGAGAGGCTGGTGGGGGAGCTCCTAGAAGTAGATAGGAAATATGCGGCGGCGCCAGAGGAGGGGCTATGAAGGGAGCGGCGGAGCTTGCAGGCCAGGTTCGACCTACTGACCACTAGGAAGGCGGAAATGCAGTGGAGAAGGGCGCAGGGTGCGGCGTATGAGTACGGGGAAAAGGCGAGCAGGATGCTGGCACACCAGCTTTGTAAGCGAGATGCAGCCAGAGAGATTGGGGGAGTGAGAGAGAGGGGTGGGGACGTAGTGCAGAAGGGGCAAGAGGTGAATAGGGTCTTTAGGGACTTCTATAGGGAATTGTATAGGTCTGAACCGCCGAAGAGGAGAGGGGGAATGAAGAACTTTCTCGACAAATTGGGGTTCCCAAAGGTACAGGAGGAGCTGGTGGAAGGGTTGGGGGCGCCGATAGAGCTGCAGGAGCTAATTAAAGGGATAGGCCAGATGCAGGCGGGGAAGGCGCCGGGGCCGGATCGGTTCCCGGTGGAGTTTTACAGGAAATTTGTGGACTTGGTGGGTCCAGTGCTGGTGCGAGCCTTCAATGAGGCGCGCGAGGGGGGGGTACTGCCCCCAACAATGTCGCAGGCCCTGATCTCCTTGATTTTGAAGCGGGACAAGGACCCGGTCCAGTGCGGGTCCTACAGGCCCATCTCCCTCCTGAATGTTGACGCCAAGCTGTTAGCAAAGGTCCTGGCAACCAGGATAGAGGACTGTGTGCCAGGGGTAGTCCATGAAGACCAGACGGGGTTCGTGAAGGGACGCCAACTTAACACAAATGTCCGGAGATTGTTAAATGTGATTATGATGCCAGCAGTGGAAGGGGAGGCGGAGATAGTGGTAGCGCTGGACGCGGAGAAGGCATTTGACAGGGTGGAGTGGGAATACTTGTGGGAGACGTTGGAAAGGTTTGGGTTTGGGGAGGGATTTATCAAGTGGGTAAAACTGCTCTATTCAGCTCCGATGGCAAGTGTGGTAACAAACGGGAGGAGGTCAGAATATTTTGGGCTCCATCGAGGTACTAGGCAGGGATGTCCCCTATCTCCCTTACTCTTTGCATTAGCGATTGAGCCGTTGGCGATGGCACTGAGGGGTTCAGGGGGGTGGAGAGGACTGACAAGGGGAGGGGAGGAACATCGGGTCTCGCTCTATGCGGATGATTTGTTGTTGTATGTGGCAGACCCGGAGGGGGGAATGCCGGAGGTAATGGGGATACTAGCGGAGTTCGGGGACTTTTCGGGATATAAGTTAAATCTGGGGAAAAGTGAGGTCTTTGTAATACACCCGGGAGACCAAGGGGAGGGAATTGGGAGGCTCCCCTTCAAAAGAGCAGTTAAAAGTTTTAGGTATTTGGGGGTGCAGGTGGCAAAGAACTGGGGGACCCTCCACAAGTTGAACTTTTCCAGATTGGTGGAACAGATGGAGGAGGAGTTTAAGAGGTGGGACATGGTGCCGCTGTCGCTGGCAGGGAGGGTGCAGTCAGTTAAAATGACGGTCCTCCCGAGGTTCTTGTTTTTGTTCCAGTGTCTGCCCATCTTCCTCCCCAGGGCCTTTTTCAAGAAGGTAACGAGTAGTATCATGGGGTATGTGTGGGCACATGGCACCCCGAGAGTTAGAAGGGTCTTTTTGGAGCGGAGTAGGGATAGTGGAGGGCTGGCGTTACCCAACCTTTCAGGATATTACTGGGCGGCAAATACATCGATGGTACGAAAGTGGATGATGGAAGGGGAGGGGGCAGCCTGGAAGCGCATGGAGAGGGCGTCCTGCGGCAACATAAGCTTAGGGGCACTGGTAACGGCACCATGGCCGCTCCCTCCCACGAGGTATACCACGAGCCCGGTGGTGGCGGCCACCCTCAAGATCTGGGGGCAGTGGAGGCGACACAGGGGGGAAGTGGGAGGTCTGATAGGGGCACCACTAAGAGGGAACCACAGATTTGCGCCGGGAAATACAGGAGGGGGATTCCAGAGCTGGCAGAGGGCGGGTATTAGACAACTGAGGGACTTGTTTATAGAGGGGAGGTTTGCGAGCTTGGGAGAGCTGGAGGAGAAATTTGGGCTCCCCCCGGGGAACACGTTCAGGTACCTCCAAGTGAAGGCATTTGCCAGACGACAGGTAGAGGGGTTCCCCGCGCTCCCCGACAGGGGGGTGAGTGATAGGGTGCTATCAGGGGTCTGGGTCGGGGAGGGGAAGATCTCGGACATCTATAAGATTATGCAGGAGGTGGAGGAGGTACCAGTAGTGGAGCTGAAAGATAAGTGGGAGTTAGAGCTGGGGGAACAGATAGAGGACGGGACATGGGCAGACGCCCTGGAGAGGGTCAACTCGTCGTCGTCATGTGCGAGACTAAGTCTCATTCAATTTAAGGTACTGCATAGAGCCCACATGACGGGGACAAGGATGAGTCGGTTTTTCGGGGGTGAAGACAGGTGTATTAGATGTTCGGGAAGCCCTGCGAATCATGCGCATATGTTTTGGGCATGTCCGGCACTGGAGGAGTTCTGGAAGGGGGTGGCAGGGACGGTGTCGAGAGTGGTGGGGTCCAGGGTCAAGCCAGGATGGGGACTTGCGATCTTCGGGGTTGGGGTGGAACCGGGGGTACAGGAGGCGAGGGAGGCTGGAATATTAGCCTTCGCGTCCTTGGTGGCTCGGAGGAGGATCTTGATTCAGTGGAGGGACGAAAGGCCTCCGAGTGTTAACACCTGGTTAAACGACATGGCAAACTTCATCCAATTGGAAAGGATCAAATTCGCCCTGAGAGGGTCGGTGCAGGGGTTTTCCAGGCGATGGCAACCCTTCCTAGACCTCTTGGATCAGAGATAGAAACTGAGGCCGTGACAGCAGCAACCCGGGAGGGGAGGGGAGGGCGGGAGGGAGGGGGGAGGAGGGGGTGGGGGGGGGGGGGGGGGGGACAAAGACGAAGGAAGTACGGTAGCGGTGGTGGCACGGGCAAGGCCTGCCCGAGGACGCTACTAGAAATGATATGTTGGTCTGACTGTCGGTTCGCCGGCGGGGTGGGGGGGGGGGACGCGCGGGTCGGGGGGGGGGGGGGGGCTTTTTTTTTTTTTCTTTTTCTTGTTAAGTAGGGGGGTTTGACTTTGTTTTGTTATAATTTAAATGTGAATGTAGGGGGGGTTAAAATGTTTGTATTTTGAAAAATTCAATAAAAATTATTTTAAAAAAAAACACTCAATTTAGCTCTGTTTCGTTACTTAGCTTTGGAGTCGTCAGGTATCGTTAAGATACCTGGCATTAAGATACCAAGTTTCAAGGTCAAGTTCAAAGCAATAAAACCATACACCAATTAGTAAGTTCAAACAAGACACGTTTATTATATTACAGTAATCTACTAATCATGCATATAAAACTATAAGACTAGGCTAATTCTACCACTACTAGGCCAAATACTTATCTGGATAAGGGGACTGCCGGATAAGGGAACAACGGCTTCGAGCTTTGTCCTGGGTCCGCAGGCTTCCAGTAGTTATGGTCTAAAGGGGTCAGGAGTGTCTATTCCCGTAGCGTGCATTGTGACTTACTTGCTGGCGGCTTCTGTCCAGACCTCTCCTGAACAAGGTTCTTCTGCTGCAACGGTGTTCTGCTGGGAGGGCTGGCTGGTCAAGGAGAGGTTGGCAGAGAGAGCGAGCTGGGGTCGGGGTCTCTGTCTTATACTCCTCTCAGGGTCTTGCGCCCACCTGGGCGGACCCTCTATACTCTCACAATCGATTGGGTCTCTTCCCAATCGATTGATTTGAATTCCCCAATAACGGGGCAGTATCTCGATCACTGGGGCGGTTCTTGGGACTTATTGTTTTGGGCTTCTTTGGCGCCGAAAATTCAGGCTTTCCATTTAATGTATCGATCTGTGTTTAACTTGTTTCCATTGTATCTGGGGATTGCCTGGTATCGCCTCATTAGTATGCTAACTGTTTCTTTTCATAGTGCTGTCTGGTTTCTGCAGCAGTCAAAACTGGTTTCTGCAGTAGTCTGAATATACAAGCACTTTGCAAGCTGCTTGCTTTTACAACATGTCCAATTTCCCTGCATTCCTTGCAATCTTCCATTTTGTGTTGGGCAGTGGCCACCCCAGGTGGCTACACTCCCTCCTTGTGATCCTCATGAGAATTCATGAAGGATCACCCAAGTTCGGTGTCTTTGTGTTCCCTGATCTCAGCGAGTCCCATGGCCTCTACACTTTCCTCAATTATGGCACAAAATTTTTTTATCTAACAGTCTCTGGTTGGCGCTATGTCAAAGGGGACATGCATTACTAGGGACCTCTAACTATCCTTTGTAAACTACACTCCCTTACACATTTAAACATTCTATCTTCCTATCCTTAAAACATTATCATTACACTCCATTTCTGGCTCGGCAGTCGAACTCAGAACATTACAAAACATCAGAAAAGGTCTTTATTTACAACAGCGACTTGAAAATTAAATCATTCATTACACATCAAGGGGTTAGGGGGATTGGTGGAAGCCGAAAATAGGGGATTATACTCTGTAAATGGTCGAGGTGCAAGAGCGGGAGGCTCTCCTTCTCCATTTTCTTAACCAAAGTGTCTGCACTACGATGCAGAGAACTGCTATCGCCAAAAGTGCTTCTACAACATATGATAGGGAGTACCAGTTCATAAATTTTGTGCACCAGATCTGGTCATCGCTGTTCAGTACTGGGCTTTGAGAAGTCGGTGTCTGGGAAACATTAACGGCGGGGGTCATAGGGGAAAAAGGGTTTGCGTCCGCGCGCAAAAATACAAAAACAATAACAAAAACATGTAGTTCGTCATCACGGTCTTCTTTCTTCTCTTCCTTCAGTCCTGTTGTATTGCTGATCTTGCTCTGATCCCTCCTTCGAACGGTCGAAAGCTATGGGATCAAGCATCGTATCTGTCAATAATTCGTTTAATACCTTTAATGTTAGTGTATCTGTCCTCTCATTACAATTGCCCCCTAAATGAATGGCCAAGTCACTCCCTGTGACTCCCCTCATTTTTTTTTCAAAAGTGAATTTAGGACCAGACATACACCGAACAACTTTGCCACTGCGAGCCGTCTCGCAGGTTTTGTGATTTACCATCCCAATGTTCCTGGATGTAAATAGCATAAGGAATGGCAGCCGAAGGGCTACCTCAAACAAAATGAAACCAAACTTTAGAAATGGGATATCCGAATGAGTTGCGTATGGGCCGCGACGGGTAAGATTTGAATGGAATCCCCGGGTAGGGCGTGCTGTGCTGTACCCGAGCTTAGCTGACCAGAGGGGGGTCCTCAGACAGGGCGGGTCCTCAATGCCATTTCTCCACTGCCTGAGCGACCTGGAACGAACGGGCATGAATGTGTTCATTGTGAATTTGCAGCCTCTATTCCCAGAATAGAGGGACACCTAAAAAAAAGGAGAGCCAAGATGCTCCTAGTGGGGTGAAGGGTGAAGCCTTAAGTTGGGCTCCAGACATTGCAGCTGAGTCAAGTTCTCAGAGTTATCTGCGGAGAAACGTAACGTGCATGTGAGGTGGTCACAAGCTTTTCAGCTGAAAACCGAGTGGCCAATCTCCAAATCAAACACTTAACATACAAACAAACATCATAACCAACATGCGTGCAGGTTCCATCAGTGGTGGTGTGGGGCTGTGAAAAGCTGTTTAAATTTAAACACTGAACATTTAACAAACACATACAAACAAACATGCAACGAATATCGTACAGGTTCCATCAGAACTAATGATACCGTAAATCACATTTGGCTGGGGGTGTAACTAGCATATGGAGTCAGTGCAGTGTGACCGAAGAAGAGAGGAAGGAGAGAAACAAAAATGAATTGGCATTGCTGAGGTATCCCTGTCATGAGAAGTGGTGGGTAAGCGCTCATAGTTTGCATGGGGCAGCTGGGACCTTGTAGCTGCTGTGGGTGGTGTTCTCTTTCATATCTGGGGGCGGGTCTAGCTGGTGGTGAGGGTCTCTTGCAATCTCGGGCGAAGTGTCCTGGCTGCCTACAGTTGTAACATGACCCCTGAGGCACATAAGGCGGAGCAGGCACTCTGGTGCATTGTTCCCTTGGGTATTGTTCCCTGAGTGGGGGGTCGGGGCTGTTGGTTTCGTTGCTGCTTCGGGGGCATTGGTGGGCTGATTCTGTTGCTATTTCAGGGGGGCTTGACATTCTCGAGCATAATGTCCTAACTGTCCGCAGTTAAAACATTCCTGTGACTTGGTCTGCTGTGGGCTGTTCCTTCCCTCATTTACACATGCGGGGTTTTGATGTATTTTAACTGGATGCATGTCTGCATCTGCCTGTCCTTCCTCGGGTTTTCTAAATTCGGTTTTGCCTTGTACTGATTGGTCCCAAGCGCAGGACAATCTTTTCAAAACCCATTTCTCATTATGGGCCTCTTCTGAGGGGTCGTAATTGGAGCAGACATTCTGTCCTGCATCTGTGGCACGGGAAATGATAGTGCGGGTCCATTTAACCATGTTATCTCGGGTCAAATGTGTGCGGTCTAAATCACCAAAAATGGCAGTGAAATGAATCCACAGCCTTCCTACGAAGGCTGTGGGGTGCTCGGTCCTTTTCTGCCTACACTTATTTAGGCCTTCGACTGGGTCTCCTCTGTTGTACCCTATCGCGTCTAAAATAGCTGTATGCATCTCTTCGTGGGTGCCTCCTCCAATGTTCTATGGGTCGGGGAGGGCTGCTACTACCGATGAGTCTAAACTCAAAACCGTGAACTTAACCTGCTCTCGCTCATCCAGGCCGTACATGGTCGCCTGCTGTTTCACTCGTGCGAAAAATTGGTAGGGGGTCTGCAGTGGGGAGGAACGGGGTGATCTTCTCACACGCGTCCCTTAGTTGTGTTACGGTTAAGGGGATGGTGTAGGTGACCTCGGGTGCGCCTTCTGCGGTTGCTTTTCTTTGGGTGGTGACTGGGTTCATAGGTGCGGGTGCTATCTGATCTGTGGGGGGTTGGGGTACTTTCCTTTTCTGCTGCTCTGCTAGCCCACATGTTCCCTGAACATAGCGCTGCGCTGTTTCACTTAATTTCTGCCAATCTGGGGCATTTTCTTCTTCTAACTGCGTTCCAAATGTCTCTTGGAAGCCATTCTGCACAGAAAGCAGAGATTGCAGCTGCGCAATCTGCTTCCTACATTTTGCGTGGTCCACTGAGCTTTGCCTTTGCTCAGTGGTGGCAGCATGGAGTGCCCTTAAAGCTGCCTTTAGGTCGCCACACTGCTTTTTCAGTGTCTCTACCAGCTTTTCTGATTCTTCTCTTATCAGGGCTGCACGCTGCACATCTTGATAGGCTTTTTCATACTGAACTTGAGAGCTGCTCCGATGGGCTAGACAAGACTGATGTGCCCTCTTGGCATCATCCACCTCTCTATCCTTATTTGCCAGTCGTTGTCTCAATCCTATATTTTCCTTTTCGATGTCCCTGACATCCACTTTGCTCATTCTGTTCTTCTCCTCTAACTCTGCTCGGAGCGTCCTGACGCCCTCCTCTGTGCCTCGCAATTGTGCCAAGCAGGACACAATTGCCATCGGTTTACATGCTTTACCTAAACTTTTCTTGTGAATGTCAGATAGGTTCTCCCACCAAGTATGCCCTATACTCCCGGGACCTGTCTCCTCATTCACACCAAACTCACTCCAAAGGGGCCATCCTTTCCCTTTGAGGTACTTCCTGAGTTCCAGCTCCCAAACGGGACACTGACCTACTCTGCTGCTGTTGGTCGCTGCGACCACGAACTGCTCTGGGTTCATGAGGCGTTCCGTTGCCTGCATGGCCATTTCTTTTTCTCCTATGCTCTCTTAAATTTGCAACGAGGGATAATAAGGCAATGCTTATAAAATACGGGTACGGCTTTCGCTTTGCTCCGAATTATAAAACCCCCAATAGTTTGTCACAACAAAAATCTCTTGGTTTTACCTTACAACCCTGTTAGTTACGCATGCAAAAACACACTTCCGAATTATGAGTATTGATTTGAACTACTTGAACACTTGTAGTTTTTCGTTTTCCCAATTGGATTTCAGATTCAAATTTCTGGGTTCTCTCGGAGTGGGGGAGCTACTTCCAGTTGAGTCCCGTCGGATGTCGCCACTAAATGTTGCTCATTCTGGGTGAGTGTGCTTAACACTCAATTTGGCTCTGTTTCGTTACTTAGCTTTGGAGTCGCCAGGTATCGTTAAGATACCGCCACAAGTTTCAAGGTCAAGTTCAAAGCAATAAAACCATACACCAATTAGTAAGTTCAAACAAGACACGTTTATTATATTACAGTAATCTACTAATCATGCATATAAAAATATAAGACTAGGCTAATCCTACCACTACTAGGCCAAATACTTATCTGGATAAGGGGACTGCCGGATCAGGGAACAACGGCTTCTAGCTTTGCCCTGGGTCCGCAGGCTTCCAGTGGTTATGGTCTAAAGGGGTCAGGAGTGTCTATTCCCGTAGAGTGCGTTGTGACACTTACTTGCTGGCGGCTGCTTTTCCAGACCTCTCCTCCTCAAGGTTCTTCTGCTGCAACGGTGTTCTGCTGGGAGGGCTGGCTGGTCAAGGAGAGGCTGACAGAGAGAGAGAGCTGGGATCGCGGTCTCTGTCTTATACTCCTCTCAGAGTCTTGCGCCCACCTGGGCGGACCCTCTATACTCTCGCAATCGATTGGGTCTCTTCCCAATCGATTGATTTGAATTCCCCAATAACGTGGCAGTATCTCGATCACTGGGGCGGTTCTTGGGACTTATTGTTTTGGGCTTCCTTGGCGCCGAAAAGTCAGGCTTTCCATTTAATGTATCGATCTGTGTTTAACTTGTTTCCATTGTTTCTGGGGATTGCCCGGTATCACCTCATTAGTATGCTAACTGTTTCTTTTCATAGTGCTGTCTGGTTTCTGCAGCAGTCAAAATTGGTTTCCGCAGTATTCTGAATATACAAGCGCTTTGCAAGCTGCTTGCTTTTACAACATGTCCAATTTCTCTGCATTCCTTGCAATCTTCCATTTTGTGTTGGGCAGTGGTCACCCCAGGTGGCTACAGACCCATCGCAGGTCGTGACCCTGGATTTGAAAATGACTGCCGTAGAGGAGGAATTCCTGGAGTGTGGATCTCCAGGTGGGATGATCTCCCTCTGTCACTGGCGGGTCGGGTACAGGCGGTTAAAACGAACATGTTTTCTGGGCCAATATGGTGAGAAACCAATTCGTGAACAGGCCATCCTACACTTGAGTATTGTGTAATGAGAAAGCAATCATTGGCAGTTGTGCGAGACCCCTTGGGGAAAAGCGACCATAACACAATAGAATTTTTCATCAAGACGGAGAGTGATGTAGTTGATTCTGAGACTAGGGTCCTGAATCTAAATTAAGGAAACCCAATGATATGAGGCACGAGTTGGTTATGATAGATTGGGGAACATTACTGAAAGGGATAATGGTAGAGTGGCAATGGCAAACATTTTGAGAAGCACATGGGTGAACTGCAACAATTGTTTATTCTTGTCCGGCGCAATAGTAAAACGGGGAAGGTGGCCAAACCATTGTTTATAAGGGAAATATAAGGCCATATTCGGGATGTCGGACCAGCCGGGGTTGGAAACGGGTGTGGAGGCAGATGTTGTAGCCTTTGCCTCGTTGATTGCCCAAAGGTGAATCCTGTTGGGATGGTGAGTAACCTCCACCCTGTGCCCTGGCGTGGCGGGGGGACCTGCTGGAATTCTTGACTCTTGAGAATGTTAAGTTTGAACTGAGTGGAAGGATGGAAGTGTTCAACAATTCATGGGCGTCATTCATTATGCACTTTCAAGAATTGGATAATATTGAACATTAGATGGGGGGTTGGGAGGGTTGGGGGGGAGGTGGAATGTATGCGTTAATGGTGACTATGGGTGATTCGTGATTCCTTTTTGTTATTTGTTTATGTTAACATGTGGGCTAATGTTTGGGGGTTGGTGGGAGGATGGGATTGTTGTTGCTGCTATGGGAATTGACTTTATATTCGTTCCTGCTTATTGTTTATTGTTGGTGGGTGTAAATTTGGGAGAAAATGTGAAAAAGGAGGAGAATAAAAATATTTTAAAAAAACCTTTATATGTCTCTGTGGTGAATGTATTCGCCATAATGCATGCATGGTACCGTAACCTGTGAACTATGACCTGGAAGTGGTGAAATCAACTGCTTCCAGGTACTGTACTGTAACCCCGTATGGCTCTGCCTCTGGCTCCGCCCACACTGGGGCCATATATAGGCCGACCTCCTGTGGGCGGCATTCATCTGTACTACTGACTCTGGCTAGGCAAGTTCATGACGATTAAAGCCTATTGTTCACTCGTTCTCTCTGCCTCACTGTGAATTGAAGGTATATCAGTCTCTATCTACATATTACTACGGCAATCTGGATCTCGTCATCTCTGGGCAGGATCCAGATTTGTATACTTAACTGAGCAGCTAACTTACGTAACTAAGTCTGCGCCGCATGGCCCGAGATCAAACGCCTATGCCTGGAAGACAGCGCCGTTTGGCACTGGTTTCCACAAACATGGACCAAGCATACTGGCGCTTGAGGGGGGTGGGGGTGTCTCCAGACAATTGGAGGACCCTTGGTGGTCGGGCTTTGGGCAGGATTTTACCGTGACACTCCCACTACCACCTGGCACCTTGGCACTGCCATCCGACCACCCTGGAACTGCCAGGGTGCCTTGATGCCAGGGATCGGGGCTGGGGGTGTCCTGCTCTTATGATGTGGGGTGAGGGGGGGTTTGAGATCCCCCTAATAGGTAAGTTAGGTCATTGGGGAGGTGTTCTAGAGGCCATGGCAGGAGATCGAGAGAGCGGGGCGGCATTTAAAACTTGTCAGTGCAAGAAATGAATGTAAGTGCGTCCTCGGCAGGCACCGAGAAACACCCTGCTAAACTCAACCAAAACGGGACTTTTCTTCCTGTTAAATCACGCCCACTATTATTGTAGCATCATGATTGGGTTTTACTGTTTCATTGCGATTCATTAAATTGCATCATGGGAATCACCTCAGAGCTATGTGGCAGGATTCTCCGGTCCACCAGCCACATTTTCCTGCACGCCATGACTTCAGGTAGCCCATAGGCGTGGGCCCACTGCTGGCGGAGTGGAGGACCCCGACAACAGAGAATATCGCTGATGATGTTCTGCAGTTTTGATCATGGTTTCTTAAAAAAGGAATTTAAACTGAAGGCAATGAAAGCATTGCTCCTTTTTCATGCTTTGAGAACAAAATCATGTTGGACTCTGAAGTTTCCGGTATTCTACAGTTGTTCTCTTTCGAGCACATAATAAGGGGAGATTCAATAGAGTTGTTCAAATACTGAGTGGCTCTGATAGAGTAACCAGAGAAATTGCTCTCGCTGATGGAGGGTCGGTAATCAGGGGACACAAAATCAAGGTAATTGCCAAAATCTGAGCGGAGATGAGGAGAAATGAAATAAGTTGTTGTGATCCCAAACCCATTTTCTGAAAGAGTGATGAAAATAAATCCAGTAGCAAGCTTCAAAAGGGAATTAGATATATATTGAAAAGGAAACAATTGCAGTGCCAAGGCGAATTAAACAAGGGAAAGGGATTAATTGGACAGCTTTTCCATAGAACAAACAGGCGTGATGATGTTTTTATGCTGTATGCTTCAATGATTTCAGCATTCTTCTTTTCCGCATTCCAAAACACTCAATATCCCTATGAATCTTTGATGTCTTCTTTATTCACTTGAATGTCCACTGTGAAATTACAGTGCATCATTGTATCATACTTAGATTGTTGTACTTGAAACTTTTCCCCAATTCATTTTTTCCTTCTGACATATTCCCGAGTGATTTCGATGTCTGATTAATCTTTCCTCATGCCTTCGATGCATCAGAAAAATCTTTTCACAGTCAGCTTATTTGGGAGATGAAATCTAATAAGATTATGATCCCTTGAAATTTGCTCATATACAGATTCTGGGGCATCGTGAACTGTTTGCAAAAATACACCGGGGAAATTCTCCGCTTAAGAGATTAAGGACGGGATTCTCCGGTTCCCAGGCTTGCGTTTGGCGGCAGCGTGCCGTTCGCTGCCGGCAGGATTCTATCTTCCCGCTGCCTGTCAAAGTTTGCCATTGTAACCACCCCCCCATGGCCACGAAATCCGGCGGTGTGGCTGCGCAGTGACCGGTGAATTTCAGCGTATGATATCGGACTGAATTGCGTGCGGTTCCCGTTCCTGTTCGGGGCGCCAGTTTTGGAGCAATTCAGCACATGCTAATGAACCAGCACTCTGCCCATGTGAATCAAGAGCAATTCTCATTGGGGCCGGCGGCGGAGCCAGAATTGGCACTGGGGAGCCTGACAAGCTGAAGCTGCTTCTAAGCACTCCACTTGTCACACACACTCATTGCAGCCAACAGGAGCAGCACCAAGATTCACAGACGGAGAGCTCGATCGGATGCTCGATGTGGTGGAGGTGAGGCGGGAGACCCTCTTCCCCAGGGTGGACACCGCCATCAATCGGGCCTGGACAGAGACTGCAGGGACGGCGAGCGCTGTCTGATGAATGACAAGGCAGACTGATGAATGACCAAGTAAGTCACCACCTCTGTGCCCTGGCATTACGTCCCTCATCACTGCACCCCTCTCCCCACCTCCCAAGAAGCCAATCAAAACCCACCTGCCTATATCTCCTCACATCCCACCCTGCACCGAATCCCAACAGCTGTATTGTCCTCTTTGGTCAGGTGCCTTGCATACACATACCACCAGTTACAGACTCCCCATGTAACTCGCCTCCATGCATCTCATTATGTCCTTTGTTTGTCCCTTGGGAAAAGACAGCCCATAGCAGAAGGGAGCGGAAGAAGACCAGAGATAGTGAGTCGGACCTCGGGGCTCTCACCTCTACTGAGAAGAGGGTGATGGAGCTAGCCGGGGAGGTGGAGGAGAGGGCTATCTCCCAGGCAGAATTTGGAATGAGACCACCAAGTGAGCCCGAGTGCAAAGTGATGTCCTATAGCAAGTGAGCCACCCGTTCCCCCAGACCACTCCTTCCCAAGATCTCACCATGTGTCTTGTCTTTTGTCTTGCAACATCATCATCAGTAGAAGTAGGCCTGTCTGTGCTCCACAGTCCCCGCCCACAGTCCCAGCACACCCCAGAGGACCAATCCAGGTATGACACTGACCTCTCGGGACTTCATCTGCACCCACCAGCATCTCGGTGGGTCATATGAGTGAAGAGGCTCCTGGGTCAACATCTGTGCACACATCACATGCCACAGCACATCAGGTGGAGGTAGGAACTTCCAGAGAGTGAGCAGTCGGAGCGCTGGCTGATCCCAGGAATCAGCCACAGTCCAGACTGGTATCACTGGAGAGATGCAGACACAGAGCCAGGGGGCTGGATTCTCCGCCGCGCCACATTTCTGGTTCACCCCGCTGGCGGGATGCTCCATTACACCGGCTGGTCAATGGTGTTTCCCACACCATCAGGAAACCCTCGGGCTGCCGGCAAAATGGAGCATCCCATCCAGCCCAGGGTCTACATGAGGGGGTGTCAGCAACATTACAGCATCTGCAGGTGCAGTTAGAGGAGCCCAGGCGCTGGAGATGGTGCCAACAACGTATGGTACCCAGGCAAACATTAACGGGTGGCGACTCCGGTGGAAGCCTTGGGTGAAAAAGTCACAACCATGGATCAAGATGTCCAAGGCCTGTGTGGCCAATAGCTGAAGTTCAGGACAGGGGAGTCCAGTCACAAGCAATCAATATACCAGGCCCACATCGACATGGCTACGGTAACCCAGAGCTTGGCTCAGTCACAAGGGTCATGGCTGAGGACATTGCGAGCATTGGCTGGATGCTGACTGACGTGGGCCAGGCACAGAGGTATCTGGCACAGTGCCAGAGGGACATGACCGAGGCGGTGAGGGTCATGTCTCACTCTCTCAGGGTCATGTCCCAGTCTCCGTGCTCCACAGATGAGGGCATAGAGACCCTAGTTAAAATGAGAGTGGGCCTCCAAGACTGGCAGTGCTGGGTGATGGTGGAGCCTCCAGAGCTGACTTCGGACTCACCCCCCTCCCATGGAGTAGCCCGAGGGTCATCGTGCACCCCTGGTGAGGAGGTAGTAAAGGGACCCGTTCCGGTGCCTCCTGTAGGGGATTTGCTGGAACACCTCAGTGCTTTTGAATCCCTCCCACCTGACCCTGACGCATCTCATGGGCAGCGGGCAGAAAAAGGTGGCAGCCTGTCACCTTTGACACCTGTAAGTTGGCCGGGCCCTGATGTGTTATCTGTGTTGGTCTAACATCAACTGCAACTGGATGCAGAAAAACAAGAAACAGGCTTCCGACACAGGAGATGGTCCAACACTGTTTTATTGAACCTGTTGATTGCTGTACATAATCTGCTGGGTGTTGACACTCTATTAACCTAACTGATAACCTCCTACTGGCTTGACCAGACTAGCTCTCTATCACATGGTGATGATGTTCCTTGGCCTGTGCACTGCGACTATCTCCCTAGCCGTGTCCTGTGAGAGAGGGAGAGCCTTAATGCCCTGTGGGCTTTATAGTGGTGGAGTCCTGTCTGGTGATTGGTTGTTCTGTGTCTTGTGTGTTCATTGTTTATCCTGTGTGTCAATCACTGCCTGTCTGCATCTCATGATGTACATGAGTGGATATTATGACAGGCCCATTAAAGTCCAGGCTCTCCAGAGGGCGACCATCAAAGGCACTGTTGGTCACAGGGCAAAAGATGCCACTTCCATGTCTGATGCGCTGACTGGGGTCACACCCAGAAGAAGCGGTAGGCCACGTAAAATAAGGAAGTTAGACACCAGTTAAGGTGGTTTGGATGCAGTGCATAGGTTAGAGGTAGGGGTCAAGGAAAAACCTGTAAATAGTCATTATTAAACACATTTGTACCAAAACTGCAAGCATAACCATCTCCGTAACTGCTCACCTCCCCCATCCTAACCTCCCCCACTAAAGGATGTATGAGCGCATGAGATGGAATGGCCAGCATACATGCAGGGAGCATCCGGGCAGACAGTGGAATGTGATCCTAAAAGCAGAAGCCAGACCTTGCCAAACAATGAGGAACACCAGAGTTCCTCTCACCGTGAGTCGTCATCATCCTCCCTTCCCATGGACAAGGTCTGCTGATACTGCCTGCCCAGAGCCAACATCCTGTAGTAATGCTGGCAGGATCCTCGGAGGGAGGAGGGGGAGCTAGGGGGATGGGGTGGACTGAAGGGTGAATGTTATGAAGGATGCAGCAGGACACCATTATGTTGGAGACCCTCCTGGGGCTATATTGGAACATCTCACCGGAACAATTCAGACACCGGAACCATATCTTTAGGATGCCAATGCGCCGCTCGGATGACGCTCCTGGTTGCTGCATGGGCATCATTGTAGTGTTCTCCGTCTTCGCCTGGGTCCTTCGGGACAGGCATTCTTTGCAGGGAGAGAAGAGAAGATGAGTATTCTCTTACACATCCAGATCCAACAGGCTACATGGTGACCCTGAGTTGTACTTCAGCTCCACCCTCCACATTCCCCCCTTAAACCCGTCTGCCGGTCCCCCTGATATGTTGCCTTCTACACTGCACCCCTGTCCCCATCAGTGAGTGGCACCAGGCCTGTGATGTGGAGAGCCTCTATCCTTGTGAATTGCGCTTTCACGTATCTGATCGTCAGTCCAGAAGTAAAACACTCGAACATGTCAGTAACGAATATTCGTTTATTTACGGCCGGGACAAATCTCTAAGCAGTCGGGTAACCACCTTCGAGAAGTGCCAAAGTCCAAAATATGGACTGTCTCTTTATACAATCACAGCTTAGGGGTGGTCCCTTTAAATTCCTAGATACACCTATGATTTGGCAAGGATCCAGAACATGTACATATATGGAATTATTCTTCGAGGTCGGGAGGTTATTTTTGACATAATCATTAGCACAAGTCACTATTAATATTAATACAAAGGTTTTTGTATCCCATGGCCATCTGGCTTATCTCATTCCAAGGCCCTTCCTTTAACAGTTCAATGTTTATTTGTTCCAACTGGTCAAACAAGCTTAATTATGTTATCTCTGCAATAAAGTAACGGTTCCCATTTATTCCATTCTTTGCCTTTTTGACCTCTCTGCTTTTACAGATACGGTCAGAACATTAATTAGTACCAATGCCACACTCCCTATATTCCATCCCATAACCTTCTGACATCTTTGCTTTTACAGATACGGTCAGAACACACTCCCTTTATTTCATCCCTTGACCTGTTGACATCTCTTTCACAGAGCTTTTCAGAACTGTTATATTAACCCTATCAGCGAAGTTCCAAATGAAATCCACTTCTACATTCCCCCCTTTGATCATTCCTTGATCACATAACACTCAGGATACTTTAGATGGAAATGAGAGCGAGGCGGATGTACTCCTCCTCTACTAGGCTCCGGCAGGATGCCACTTCCTCATATAGGTCAGGGGTAGGTGGAACCAGTTTTTCTTTTTCGTCTAGGGCGGATCTCTGAAGCATCTGTGGTAATGCAGTGGCACCCAAACGGTTGCATAGGCATTTCACACCTGTAGCTATGATACAGAGCAACAAACAGATGGTAACGAAGATAATGAGCCCATGGAATAGGTAAGTGGCCCAAGAATTGGACCACATCCAGCTCCACCAGTCAGCCTGACCGGCGAGTCGCAAGCGCTGTACTCCATCTCTGATATGGGTTACCAGACGCGTGATATTCTCTGAACTGTCTGGAATATAACCCATGCAGCCGTCTGTTCGATCGAGAAAGGAACAGATATCAAGGGAACGCCTCCACGGGCATGGGTCGGGACCTGTGTACATACCCAGCAAGAGGAGACACCCACTTCCTTAGCATAGACATAGGACATAAACAGAAATGAATTCGCCGTTACATGGTGCGTTGCCCGCTTCCTTCTGGAAGGCGAGTAGGGGTGAGTAGTCCTTGATGGTAAAATTTGTACCCTGTCCTTATCAATGCACCGGTGGTTCCACCGGCATGTGCGGCGATCGTAGATCAGAACCATGTACGTAGTCCGGAATCGGGGCTTCTGGTCGTCGGGATGAACGGTGGTTGGGCAGGTTTTGATAGCCGTGGTGATCCATCGGAGATCTGTCGTTGTTCCACATCGTGGGGTCCCTTCTCGGCACAGGGGTGGACGTCGGCTTCCATACGGGCATCTCCTTCTTCCGGATGCAGCGAGAGAGAGCAGGGTGGCGAGTATTGTGACGGTGAAGAGGGACTTCATCCTGGTACTCGTGTTCCTAGGACTTAAAGGAAAAGTTTAGAACATCATGGATACTTAATTAACTTACAATGGTGCATATGTACCCATGCGTTCCGGCCCTCCACTTTTACTGCAGTGGGGGTAGTGAGTAGAACCTGTAGGGGACCCTCCCATCGAGGTTCCAAACCTTTACGTGTCCAATTTCGAATTAGGACATAATCCCCAGGGTTGATGGAGACGTCATGAGTAATGGATGGGACTTCTTCCTGGGTGGCACGAACTCGGGAGTGTAATCCTTTCAAAATTCTAGTTAGTGTTAATATATAATTAGCCATCTCGGTAGTCATGTAATGGAATTGAACATTCCGTGGAACACTGCTGTCCCAAGGCGTTCGAAAGGGTCTGCCATATAGTATTTCCGCTGGACTTAGGCGAGTTTTTCCTGTGGGGGTGGCACGTAGCTGGAAGAGTGCTAAAGGCAGGAGTTTGAGCCAAGTGGCCCCAGTGTCTGCTTGTAGTTTAGCGAGTTTAGTCTTTAGAGTCTGATTAGCCCTTTCCACCACTCCAGCGGCTTGTGGTCTGTAGGCACAATGAAACTGTTGCTTTATTCCAAGCAGAGCACAGAATTCCTTATTGATTTGACCTATGAAGTGGGGACCATTGTCAGAGCTCAGCCGGGCTGGAATTCCAAATCGCGGAACAATTTCTCGCATTAACACCTTAACTACTGTCGAGGCCTTGTTATCCGTAGTCGGGTAGGCCTCGATCCATTTGCTAAAAGTGTCCACAATGACTAACACATATTTATAGCATTGACATCTTTCCAACTCAATGTAATCCATTTGTAGGGTCTCAAATGGACCCTCAGGTAAGGGGGTTGTGCCAGGATCACAGGGGACGGCCTTACCGGGGTTGTGCTGTTGACAGATTAGGCACCGACTGCTAATTTGTTGGGCCATTTCTTGCAGACATGGGTGCCACCAGCTTTTTAACAATATGTCCCCTGTGGTACGAGCTCCACAGTGAGTTGCAAAGTGTACACATTCGGTCACCCAGGCTGCTAATGCATCGGTCATACATGTTTGTCCTACCGGGGTGACCCACAGCTTATTTTCGATATATATACATCCTAAGTTTTTCCACATATTTACAGCAGTTGCAGGAGCGTCCTCCTGCATTTGGATTATGTCAGCAATGGTTGGCATAGGTTTTTCAGAGGGGGACTTTCCCGAGGGGGTTTTAGTCTGCCTCATCATTCTAGGCACCATTAGTTTGCCAGATTTAGAAATTTCTTTTGCCTTCTCGTCCGCTCTCCTGTTGCCCGTTTCCACCAGTCCTGTGCCTTTTGTATGCGCTGCGCATTTTATCACCGCTATCTTGTCTGGGAGCATAAGGGCCTGCAATAACTGGGTTACTAACTGCTGGTGTGAGATGGGTGTACCAGCGGAGGTTAGAAATCCTCTGTTTTTCCATCACCGTCTTGATCGATGATTGCATAGCCAGATTGTCTATCCCCCCTTTCGCCGACGGAAGAACTTCCATCGGTGAAAAAGGAACAATCTGCACTTGGGAGGGGTATATCGGAGAGGTCGTCTCGAACCGAGGAGACTTCCTGCAACAGTTGCAGACAGTCATGAGTTGGGTCGAGCATGTCTGTGGGAGGATGCGTCAAAAAGTTAGCAGGGTTGATAGTGGTGCAGTGGGCAAACTGGACCTTTGGGTTATTAAGGAGAGCAATCATATCTATTCTGACGAGCCATCGTGAGATGCTGAGTCTGTAGCTGTCCCAAAAGGGCCGTAACAGAATGGGAACTATAGACAGTGATATCTTGTTGGAGGGTAATATTAGCAGCCGATTGCAGGCTGTTGTAGATAGCTGCAAGAATTTGGGTACAGATAGGATAGCCAAGGGCTACCGGATCGAGTTTAGAGGAGTAGTATGCAACCGGGCGACAGCGGTCGCCGTGGCGTTGGGTCAGGACAGCTGTGGCGCAGTCGGCAAGGACTGTGCAACAGAGCTGAAAAGGGCGATCATATAAGGGTCGACCAAGGGCAGGGGCCTGGAGGAGTGCCTCCTTGAGGCGGTTCTGCTAGTGACTGTTTGTGATCAGCGGGCACTAGGACCCTGCGGAGCCATGCAGTGTCAATTTCAACGCAGCAGTTTCGAAACTGCCCAGCACAAAACCTTTATCTGTTTATTCTGAGACCAATGTAGTTCTGAACATACTGAGTTACTCATAATACTGATCACATTCCAGGGGCGGTGGCGGAGGTGGCTGTGGGGGCTGTGGAGGCTGTGGGGGCTTCTGACGTCCCCTGCAATTGAACAGATGTTCCTCATCCTAATCGTCCCCCTCCCCCCAACCTTGCTTTGCATTGCTGACCGGCGCCGGGGGGAGGAGTAGCATTCTTACTTTTCTTATATTCTTTACATTCCCTTTTTAAGACCTCTACTGTTTTAACAATTCCCCCTTCAGTGAGGCCAATACCCAATTTTGAGGCATTTTCCTGCCAGCTAGCCAGTTTAGATGCATCTTTCACTGACTGACAGTATTCCCTCCACAAGGCAATTAATTTCTTTGCGGTGGGTTCTTGATAATACAGAAAAATGTGTCATTTGAAACATGAAAGTCTGGCAATATCTGGTTTGAGAGGGTACAGGGAAAGATCCCACAAAAGGTTAATAGCAGCTGCAAAGAGCAGGGTTATAAAATGCAGATTCTTGCCCACAAGCAGGCTTCAGCAGACACACAGGCTTCATGTGGTAAGCTAAAACAATGGCTCACACCTTCATGGAATGTAACTATCTCAGAAAGCATCTGAAAAAGCATGGATGAGAGTTTCAATTGCATTAAGTGATGAATGTTTAAAACAGGCAAGTCTTTCAAGTCACAACCAAGTTAAATTTTAGCATACAGCTAAGGGCAAAGTTTCACACCTTAATTGAAATAAACTCTCTTAGTAAACAGCTGGAAAGAATGGAAGATGCGCAGTCGAATTTAGTATCAATTTCAGGGGTAAAATTCTACGAACATCAAGTTAATTAAAAGAAAATTGGAGATGACCTGGCTACGAGAAACATCATTTAAGTCAAAATCAAAGGCAAAGTTATGAACTGGGGACAATTGGAAAATTAAACGATTTGAAACCACAGAAATAAAAGTTAACTATTGAAACAAAAGCATTTTTTAAAATCAGATCTGAGAGGAGACGATATGCCTGAAATGAATAATTAGTTGTAGTAAGATGTTTACATCAAAGATACTTTTAAACTATCAAAGTGAAACAAGCCCATATACAATACAGTCGTTAAAACTTAATAACTCTTCGAAAGAGAATATAAACCCAGGGAGAATAAGCAGCAGCACTCTGCAACAGCAACAGGAGAGAGAGAGAGAGAGAGGGAGAGGGAGAGGGAGAGAGACGCAGCCTGCTGGAGAAAGACAAGGAAATCTGTAACTGACTTTGTAAGCAAATATCAACGATAACCCACTAGGATAGACAAGGAAAGCAGCCGAATTTAAACAGCTAATACAACTCAAGAAGACCAGATTTTAAGTGGTTATTAGCTTACTTCACTTCCTTAATAACACAGGACCCAGGACACCAATGCTATTAAGGGGTAAGTAGGTAAAATTCTTCAGTGAAGGTATGGGTTACACCGGGGGATAGGCTCCGAGAACCCCGCCCGTAACTTCCAGAGAACGCTGCCTGGAATCACGGCGGCAGTCCCGTCCAGAGCCCACAGCCCGTTAACCGTCCCCTAGCAATCCTGAGAACCCCGCCCGTAACTCCAGCGAACGCTGCCTGGAATCACAGCGGCTCCTCAGGCTGCCTCTAGCAGTCCTGGCAACCCCGCCCGTAACTCCAGCGAACGCTGCCTGGAATCACGGCGGCAGTCCCAGGCTGCCCACAGCCCGTTAACCGTCTCCTAGCAATCCTGAGAACCCCGCCCGTAACTCCAGCGAACGCTGCCTGGAATCACGGCGGCTCCTCAGGCTGCCCCCAGCAGTCCTGGCAACCCCGCCCGTAACTCCAGCGAACGCTGCCTGGAATCACGGCGGCAGTCCCAGGCTGCCCCTAGAGACGATAACCACAGGGTTCACTCACTTACCCTCTTTAAAACGGGTTCGCTGGACTGACCTGGATCTCGCAGAGGCTTCTCGACAAACCAACGGCAAGGCTGAGCAACGATCAAACTGGTAGTAGGCGAATACCAAGGTGGAAAACAAATTTTTACTCACGTTGGGGGCCAAATTCGTCCTCTACTTTGAACGAGCTCAGTCGATTACGCCGGTTAGTTGCGCAGACCCCTCTGGAGATCCCCGTACGGGCCACCAAATGTGAATTGCGCTTTCACGTATCTGATCGTCAGTCCAGAAGTAAAACACTCGAACACGTCAGTAACGAATATTCGTTTATTTACGGCCGGGACAAATCTCTAAGCAGTCGGGTAACCACCTTCGAGAAGTGCCAAAGTCCAAAATATGGACTGTCTCTTTATACAATCACAGCTTAGGGGTGGTCCCTTTAAATTCCTAGATACACCTATGATTTGGCAAGGATCCAGAACATGTACATATATGGAATTATTCTTCGAGGTCGGGAGGTTATTTTTGACATAATCATTAGCACAAGTCACTATTAATATTAATACAAAGGTTTTTGTATCCCATGGCCATCTGGCTTATCTCATTCCAAGGCCCTTCCTTTAACAGTTCAATGTTTATTTGTTCCAACTGGTCAAACGAGCTTAATTATGTTATCTCTGCAATAAAGTAACGGTTCCCATTTATTCCATTCTTTGCCTTTTTGACCTCTCTGCTTTTACAGATACGGTCAGAACATTAATTAGTACCAATGCCACACTCCCTATATTCCATCCCATAACCTTCTGACATCTTTGCTTTTACAGATACGGTCAGAACACACTCCCTTTATTTCATCCCTTGACCTGTTGACATCTCTTTCACAGAGCTTTTCAGAACTGTTATATTAACCCTATCAGCGAAGTTCCAAATGAAATCCACTTCTACATCCTCACCACCCATCCCTGGCAATGTGGGTACGGATGGCCACCGCAACCAGTGGCCGTGATCGCCTCTGCAGCCCCCATCCTTTCTCCCATCGGGGTCGACTGTGGGAGGCCTCATTGGGTAGGATGTGTGTTATTCTGTCAGCAGGGTGGAACCTGGTTGTGTGGTTGAGAAGATGACCATATGCCCCTAATTGCCTCCATTCGTAGAGGCTTGTGTATCGGCAGGTCTTAATATGGGGGTGAGGCAGGGAGGTGTGTGTCTGCTGTGAGCGTAGCTGCAGTGTGATGTGGGTCGTGGGTGTGACACAGGTTGTGACAACCTGACTGGTGACAGGTTGGATGGGAACATGAGGGCAGTGGGCAGGCAGAGCTTGGGAACAGCTGGTGATCCTGCAGAGTGGGCTTGCTGATAGCGTCATTGTGAAGCCTCTGCCTTGAGAGGGACACTGTGCCATGAAGGGTGCCATAAGCCACCCTCCCCCTCCCTTCCCAGCAAGTGCTATTGTTTTTAACTGGTTTTAAAACTTTTCTTGGCTCTCTTTCTCTCTCTCTCTCATAGATCATGGACTATTAGAACCACTGCAGTGCAGAAGGAAGCCAGGGGCTAGTTCAGCTCACTGGGCTAAATCAATGGCTTTTAAAGCAGATCAAGCAGGCCAGCAGCACGGTTTGATCCCCATACCAGCCTCCCCGGACAGATGCTGGAATGTGGCGACTAGGGGCTTTTCACAGTAACTTCATTGAACCCTACTTGTGACAATAAGCATTTTTCATTTCATTCGGCCCATCGAGTCTGCACCGGTCCCTGGAAAGAACCCCCATGCTTAAGCCAAGCCTCCATCCTATCTTCGTAATCCAATAAACCTACCAAACCTTTTGGACACTAAGGGACAATTTAGCGTGGTCAATCCACTTAACATACACACCTTTGGACTGTGGGAGAAAGCACCCGGAGGAAACCAACGCAGACACAGGGAGAAAGTGCAAACTCCACGCAGACAGTCACCCGAGGCTGGAATTGAACCGGGGTCCATGGAGCTGTGAGGCAGCAGGGCTAACTACTGTGACATTGTCTCTGTAGCTATGGTGCCCAGTCCCTGCTTGTATCTATTGTCAACTGCGCCCTTGTCACTTCTGCCTGAGAGGGGCAAAGAATTGCGGAGGCCTGGAGCATACCGGGTCCAATCCGCTAAAGCGATGTAAATGTATTTAAGTGCTCAACATCGCTATAGTGTGCTGACAGGTATGCCGATGGCCAGAGGGCTTCTGCCAGGACTGGGGTTGTAGTAGGGGCGGCCAGAGGGTGGGCCGTGTGGTCCGGGTGGATGGGCATAGACCATCATTACCGCAGTCTGCAAGACAGCCAGCCAACTATACATTCCGCTGACTGCCCACCACCCACTAGTTATCCTCTGGCCTCAGCCGACCAATCAACACGATGGGCATGCTCCAGCACAACCAGTGCCATCATCTTGGGGTGAGGGTCGGCATGCATTAGAATTGCACGGGTGTGACGTGGTGCCGGTGCTAGACCATTTACGGGACCCGGATCGCTCCAGGTCCGGCACCCCTTTTGTCAACGTGGAACACTTGCGTTCAATCCCAGTGTCAGCACAATGGGCGGTATTCTGCGTTGCCTGATACCAATACTGACTACGATGCCCAAATTGGGGCCGGCGCCAGTTTGATGCCAGTCAGCCATGCTTCACCCCCTTGGTAATGGCGTAATAACGTCTGGCAATGGCACGTCATCGGCCGGCCAGCCCGCAATGCTCCGCCTGTGATAGGCCGAGTTCCTGACTGCATGGGATACGTGTGGTCTCAGCGGTTGGGAATCCAGCGTGGCGGCTGCGGACTGCGTCCAGCGCCATCACACTCGGCTGGGATGCGTGCTGCTGACTGGGGAGCTTCCGTGAGGGCTGGGGGAAATGGTAGGGGGTGGCCAGGGTGCGGCCAGGGGTGGCCTGTGGGGTCATGGATGGCAGGTTGGGTCCGCGCACAGCCGGGTCAATGTTGGACAGCGTGACTGCTGTAGGTCTTCAGCCGTGAATAGGCGCAGCCTGGGACCCAGCTATTCTCCAGACATTTTTGGCACGTATGCCGGGTATTTTACCCGGCGGCGCTGCTGGCCCTTCACCAGTCCCGGAATCGGTGAGGGGTCGGCACTGATTCTTTCATCGCAAACCTCCCGCAAATTCTCTGTTCGAACCGGCACTTAGCTGCAGAAACGGAGAATCCGGCCCTTTGTCTCTCCAATGGAGAATTCTGCTGCAGGAGTTTGCACAGAACTCGAAGTGTGGCCTGATCAAGGTTCTACATAAATTTGATGTAGTCTTCCTGGTTTTGAATTCAATTCCTCCAGAATTCAACTTCAGCACTTTGCATTTATATGGCTTTGTTAATCTGCATCGCTATTTTTAATGATTCTTTTCAATCTAGATATAGATCTCTGGATACCTTTGCACGTCCTCTGCATTCAGACACATATTTTCCAAAGAGAGCACGGTTGCTTCACAGTGCCAGGGTCCAGGTTTGATTCCCGGCTTGGGTCACTGTCTGTGCGGAGTCTGCATGTTCTCCCCGTGTCTGCATTGGTTTCCTCCGGGTGCTCCGGTTTCCTCCCACAGTCCAAAGATGTGCAGGTTAGGTGGATTGGCCATGCTAAATTTCCCGTAGTGTCCAAAATGTTAGGTGGGATTACTGGGTTATGGGGCAGGGTGGAGGTGTGGGCTTGGGTAGGATGCTCTTCCTAAGGGCCGGTGCAGACTCGATGGGCCGAATGACCTCCTTCTGCATTGTAAATTCTATGATTCTATGAGTAGATGGCATCCTTATTCTTAGTACCAAAATGCATTGCTTCACCCTTATCTATATTGAAATCCATTTCCTATTTGCTCACCCATTCTGAAAGTCTGTTAATCTGGCCCCCCCTAACCACCCTTAACCTTGGGAAGTACCCGGGAACCCCCTGAACCCTGCTATCTGGCATTGCCAGTCAGGCACCTTAGCAATGCCCCTGACATCGTCAAAGTGCCACATGGGCACCATGACAGTGCCAGAGTGACACCGCCAGGCTGGCCATGTGGCACTGGCAGCATGCCAGACTGGCCATGCCAAAGTTCCCATGTGCAGGGGAGTGCCAGGGTGTCATCCTGCCCTGTTCCTGACCCCCCGGGAGTCTCCCATGGCGTGGGAGACCCCCCACCCCCAGGACCTGTTCCGACTGGTCCACATTTGTGTGGACCAGTACTAAACAGCGCCCTGGCGAGGTTTCGTAGGCACAACCGGTGAGTCCTGGCCAGCGGGTGAATCCGATGTCCGGGTATTTAAATGAACCGTGAAGCTCCTTTAAATATTCAGATCTGGATCTCACCCAGCTAACGCGAGATTCGGATCATGCCGTGCCGAGCGAGTCAGGTGACTCGCGATTGGTCTGGCACCCTGATTTGGGGCTCGCATGTGATTCACTTGCTGTGCCTGGACCCGCACTGGGCGCAATGGGGTCTCTGAATCGTACCCATGGTTCTGGATTTTGTCACAATTTTCCTCACTCTTCACCACACCAGGGATTTGGTGTCACCTGCAAATTTCTATACTGAATTTCAAACTCGTGAATCAGAGTCACTTATTTAAATGATAGAAAGCACCAATCCTTGTGGAATACCACTTCCCACAAACTGCCAATTAATCCTTGTTATTTTAACTGTCCAGTCTGATATCTGTTCTGCTGCTTGGCACCTGATTTCATGTGCTCTGACCTTGTTTATGGGTCTACCATTCAGTAATTTATTAAAGGCCTTTTGAAAGCCCTGTAAATTAAATTGACCGTGTTATCTCCATCTACTTTTTCTTCTATTGTTTCTTTAAATAATTTGATACATTTGGTCAACCTTCCTTTCTGAAAACCCAGTTGTCTATTCTTTATTATTTTTCAGTTTCCAGATGATTTTCTATTATATTTTTTGAGAACAATTACAAAATCTTTCCTACCATTGATGTTAAGTTAATTTATCTATATTTCCCAGGATTTGTGTTCCACCTCTCTATTTGAATATGCAAATAACATTCGCTGCCCACCAATACTTTAATTAATTCTGTTTTCTTCCATTGCTTTCTCTACTATCCACAGATGTAATCCATTTCAACAAGGGGGTTGACCCTCTCTGTTTGTGTATTTTATCATCCAGCTTTCTATCTGAAAAATGCTTTGATATCTTTGTGAGATCTTTTCTTAATGCCATGCGCACTTTGTTAGTCCCTTTTGTAAAAACTGAGGCAAAGTTACACCTCAATTTTTCTGCCATTCCACTGGCATTATCAATGAGATTTCCTTGTCCATCCTCGAATGTCTTATCACTACCATCATTTTCTTTTTAAATTTATGTGTCAATAGAATAATTTACTATTTTTATAATTTAATTCTTTCCTAATTGTTTTTTTAATTATTTTCTGGCTCAGAAAGAATCCCATGCAATCTCTACAGTGCAGAAGGAGGCCATTCAACCCACTGAGTCTGCATAGATCCTAGCCCATTCCCTTGTCCTATCCCCGTAACCCCACGTAACCTGCACACGAAGGGGCAATTTTAGCATGGCCAATCCACCTAACCTGCACTGTGGGAGGAAACCAGGTCACCCGGAGGAAACTCATGCAGTCATGGGGAGAAAATGCAAACTCCGCACAGACAGTTACCCAAGGTTGGAATTGAACTCGGGACCCTGGTGCTGTTAGGCAGCAGTGCTAACCACTGTGCCACCGTGCTGCCCATTATATTCTCCTTTTCTCATCTCTTTCTTTGTTGAGTTGATACTGAATGTATACCTTTTTCTTCAGTTTTAATTCTGCTTGTGTCATTTTATTTATCCATGGGTATCTCGGCCGGGATTCTACCCTACCCGGCGGGGCGGGGGGTCCCGGCGGGTTGGAGTGGCATGAACCACTCCGGCGTTGGGCCGTCCCAAAGGTGCGGAAGTTTCCACACCTTTAGGGGCCAAGCCCTCACATTGAGGGGCTAGGCCGCGCCGGAGTGGTTCCCGCTCCGCCGGCTGGTGTGAATGGCCTTTGGTGCCACGCCAGCCAGGGCCGAAAGGACTTCCCCGGCCGGCGTAAGTCCGCGCATGCGCCGGAGTGTCAGCGGCTGCAGACGTCATACTGGTGCATGCGCATGGTGAAGACCATGGCGAAGGCGGAAGAAAAAGAGTGCCCCCACGGCCCAGGCCCGTCCGCCGATCGGTGGGCCCTGATCGCAGGCCATGTCGCCGTGGGGGCACCCCCCGGGGTCAGATTGCCCCGTGCCCACCCCCCCAGGACTCCGGCGCCCGCCCGTGCCACCAATCCCGCCGGAAAGGTAGGTGGTTTAATCCACGCCGGCGGGAGAGACTTGTCAGCGGCGGGACTTCGGCCCATCACGGGCCGGAGAATCGCCGGGGGGGGGGCCATTCCTGCCCCCCGGTGAATTTCAGGTGGTGGAGAATTCGGGACACGGCGGTGGCGGGATTGACGCTGGCCCTGGGCAATTCTCCGACCCGGCGGGGGGTCGGAGAATCCCGTCCCTCATCATTGGTAAGTTTATTCTTTTTGTTAGTGGAATATATTTCTCTGGAATTTTATTGATTAATTTTTAAATAAAACTCCATGGCTGTTTTAACTCTTTGTTCATCAATGACTTTTCCTGTCAACCCTCCTTAGTTCCATCTACATCTGCTCATGATTAACTTTTCTTCCAATCTATTTTCTGGTCCTTGTCTTATTTATGCCTCTCTCAATCATTATTTTCTAGCTTCTTTATGTTGTTATTGTCATTGCCAAAATTCTCCCCAATAGTTACTTACCTTAACTGCTCTGGTTTGCTGCCTATTACTATGCTCAAAATAGGTCCTTCTTGTCTTATGTACTGAGGACAAATCCATTCCCCTTTTCTCTTGTCAATTTATTTGGGAGTAGGTGAAACCCTTAATGATGATTATTCAATGTATTTTACTTATCCAATAGATTTGCCTACATACCTTTCACTTCACTTTCCTTCCTTGATGAAGATGTCTGTAGAATATCCTTATTAGCATGTCCAATCACTACTTATCTTACATCTCAATTCATGAGGATTCTCTTGACGGCTTAATCAAGTCCGTTTACTACTATCACTATGTTATCTCTCATTAGTACAGCTATCCTATGTTCATCCTTCCCTATCGTTCCTAATACACCATACACTGCTAATTATAACTAACAGTCACCTCCCAGTCAGCGGTTTTTCGCTTATCTCTGCTGCATTTGGTTCCCGATTATGCATTATGTCTCCAGGTCCCCCATTTTGTTTCAGATACTTTGTACGTTGTTGTGCAGGCAACCTAATTTGCTTTTGTTAATTGTTCCTCCTTCTATTTTTTTTTTTTTGAAATAAATTTAGTGTACCCAATCATTTTTCCAATTAAGGGGCAATTTAGCGTGGCCAATCCACCTACTCTGCACGTTTTTGGGTTGTGGGGGCGAAACCCACGCAGACACGGGGAGAATGTGCAAACTCCACACGGACAGTGACCCAGAGCCGGGATCGAACCTGGGACCTCAGCGCCGTGAGGTGGTTGTGCTAACCACTAGGCCACCGTGCTGCCCCTCCTTCTATTTTTAACAGTTTTTTATACTTTTATTTTATAAAAGTAAAATAAACTTTTGCCTATTCCTTGGCCTATTCCTTGACTCTTTATGTCACCTTTATTCCTTACCTTAGTCTGTATTTACTTGCATCGACCAGTCCTCTTTATCTTCAGACCATTCTATCAGTTTAAAGTCTTAACTCCAACCTCCAATTCTTTCCACCAGGACCTTGTATCATTTCAATTCAGGTGGAGTCCATCCCAGCAATACAGCTTTCTCCTTTTTTCCCAAATATCTTGCCTCCGTCACCACAAATGACAACCAAGATCATTTCTCTCAGATCCCTTGTCTCATCTGGCTATTATTTCAGTGACTGTTAAATCCATCCTGAGGAATAAATCTACTGAGCCTCACACCATTATCCCTGTCCCTTTCCCTTCCAAACATTTTAAAACCAGCAATTTAAATTCTAATAACTTTATTTTTCTGGCCATTATCTGATTTCAATCATGTCTAGGTTATGCCAATTATGCTTGCTCTCAGCTCATCTCCATAAGCTTCTTGTTAAAGATTTTTATTCTCTATGCCCTTAGATCTTAATGGAAACAATTACATCTTATAGGCTACACTAGAAAAAAAAATGCAAGAATGACTTACATTTCTGTAGTGCTCATCCTGACTTCAAGGTATCATAAAGCACTTTACAGCCAATGAAATATTTTTGAAGTGTAGTCAATGTTTTAATGTGCGGAAATATGACCGCCAACTTGTCCCACAAAATAATTAATAATTGCACCTGCTTTTCAGAGATTGTTTGAGGGATTACTGGGATAACATACCTGCTCTCCTTCCAATAATGGCATGCAATATTTTGAGGTGAGCTAAGTGGGCAGGCAGGACCTTGGGTTAGTATCCTATCTGAAAGATGTGGCACCAATGACATTGCAGCAATGTCTCAGTCATAACTTAGATTCTGTGCTCAAGTTTCTCGAGTTGTTCTTGAACCCATGCTAAGAGTGCTGCTACTGAGCCAAGGCTGACACTATTCTATTCACTGCCCCCACCCCAGTCCTATTCACCCTTTAGTATATGTATTTTCTCTACCATTTTATATGAACTCCTCTCCCTCACCCCCCACTCCCATCATTCGGTTTGATCTTATTCGCATCTCCCAGCTTCCTCAATTAATCTTTTAATCCCCCACTGCTGTTAGCGCTGGCTATAGAGCCGCTAGCAATTGCTCTGAGAGCCTCAAGAAGCTGGAAGGGGCTGGTCCGGCAGGAAGGGGGAGGTGGAGCACAGAGTCTCGCTTTATGCGGATGACCTGCTCCTGTATGTTTCAGATCCAATTGAGGGGATGGAAAAAATCATGGGAATTTTGGGGAATTTCGCCGTTTCTTGGGGTATAAGCTCAATATGGGGAAGAGCGAGCTGTTTGCCGTCCAGCCGAGGGGTCAGGAGAGGTGACTGGGGGAACTGCTATTTAGATTGGTAGGGGACAGTTTCAGGTACCTAGGTATTCAAGGAGCGCGGGATTGGGACCGGCTACTTAAATTGAACTTGGCCCGGTTGGCGGATCGGATGAAAGATCATTTCCGGAGATGGGTTGCGCTCCTGTTGTCTCTATCTGGGAGAGTCCAAACGGTGAAAATGTCAGTCCTCCTGAGATTCCTGTTTGTATATCAATGATTCCACATCCTTATTCCGTGGTCCTTTTTTAAGCGGGTCAGCAAAGTTATTGCGAGCTTCGTATGGGGGGGGGAGGGCAAGTCCCCGCGAGTGAGGAGGGTAATGCTGGAGCGGAGTTGGGGTGAGGGCGGGCAGGCGCTGCCGAATTTTAGCAATTATTACTGGGCGGCTAACATAGCCATGATTAGGAAGTGGATGGTGGGTTAGGGGTCGGCATGCGTGCGTATGGAGGCGGCTTCTTGCAAGGGCACAAGTTTTGGGGCGCTGGTAACTGCGCCTCTGCCGTTCCCGCAGACACGGTACTTCACAAGCCCCGTGGTGGTGGCGGCCCTGAGAGTTTGGAGCCAATGGAGGAGATATGTGGGAGCAGTGGGAGCATCGGTCTGGTCCCCAATCTGCGATAATCACCAATTTGCCCCAGGGAGCATGGATGGGAGGTTTCTAATATGGCGGAGAGCGGGGATTGAGAGGATGGGGGACTTGTTTATAGTGGGGAGCTTTCCGAGTATGAGGGCGCTGGAGGAGAAGTTTGCATTGGTGAGGGGAAACAAATTTAGACATCTGCAGGTGCGGGACTTTCTGCGGAGACAGGTATCAACCTTCCCACTCCTTCCGCTAAGAAAGATGCATGACAGGGTAGTGTACAGAGGATGGGTAGGAGAGGGGAGCGTCTCGGACATTTACAAGAAACTCATGGGATCAGAGGAGACGCAGACCAAGGAGCTGAAGCTCAAGTGTGAGGAGGAGCTGGGAGGTGAGATCGAGGAGGGCCTTTGGGCGGACGCGTTGAGTAAAGTCAACGTGACCGCAACATGTGCCAGGCTCAGCCTGATTCAATTTAAGGTCGTTCACTGGGATCACATGACAGTGGCCCGGGTGAGCAGATTCTGTGGAGTGGAAAACAGGTGTGCAAAATGTGCGGGAGGACCAGTCAACCATGTCCATATGTTCTGGGCATGTCCAAAGCTAAGGGGATTTTGGCAGGGGTTTGCTGATGTCATGTCCAAGGTATTAAAAACAAGGGTGGCATTGAGTCCAGAGGTGGCGATTTTCGGGGTGTCGCAAGATCCGGGAATCCAGGAGGAGAAAGAGGCAGATGTTCTGGCCTTTGCTTCCCTGGTAGCCCGGTGACGGATATTATTATCCTGGAGGGACTCAAAACCCCCGAAGTCGGAGACCTGGCTATCGGACCTTGCCAGCTTTCTCTGCTTGGAGAGAATCAAGTGGCAACCCTTCACCGACTTCCTCGCGGAAAATCAATCGTCAGCGGTGGGGGGGGGGGGGGGGGGGGTAGGTTAGCATAGATTAGGGGGTTAATTAATGGTGGGACCTGTTAAGGAGGGAGGTGGTATTTGAACTATGTTTATAGTCTCATGTACATTGTTTATATTGTTGCTGTTACAATGTCAAAAAGATACCTTAATAAAATATTTATTTAAAAAAAAATCTTTTAATCAAAGTCTTGCAGTGATTCTCCATTAAAAATGCTTCTGTCCAGGTTAGTTGGGTCGGCCATGCTAAATTGCCCCTTAGTGTCCCGGGATGTGCAGGTTAGGTGGGGTTATGAGGAGAGGGTGGGGGAGAATGTGCAAACTCCACACGGATAGTGACTCAGGGCTGGGATCGAACCTGGGACCGTGAAGCTGCAGTGCTAATCACTGAACCACCATACTGCCCCACCGCAGTGCTTAATTGATTGCTGAATATGCACTGCTGTTGGTGTAGCTTCAACGTCATATGGGTAACATGCACATTCATTTGTAAGTCGAACGCCTGCAGCTTTTCCGATCTGCAGGCATCTGAATGTTCAATGTAGCAGCTGGAACCAACACAGTTCCAGACATCCATTGTGTGTCAGGCTATCATAATAAGCACAGAAGCAACACTTGTTACTTACAGGTGTGAATCTGACCCTCCTTTGTATTGTAGCCTACTTACAATTAAGTACTTAAAGCATGTGCAGTTGTGAGAGCAGTGGTGCTGGCACCCTTCAAAGTTCAGAGCACCAAAACCTATTTGTAGATAGTGAATGTTCCCAAAATTATACAGTGGTGCTTTAATATCCTGGATTAAATAACAATCAATCAGTTTAGATAGGCAGCAGTTCAAGATGATACTCAAATGGGAAGGAGCAAACTCTGAATGAAATAAGTACCTCTTTTCACCATTCATGTAATGTGAAACTCCAGTTTACAATATATTCCCAGCAAGTTACAAATGGCATATATCTGAACTGATTTCAATGGGTTCAAGTACAGCTCTTGAGGCCCAGATGTCAATTATGAGCCTGAGAGTCTCAGAAGCCGGTGATGGCGATTAAATTAGTGATGGCGATTCACTTGGTGAATGCATATGTTTCTTTTTCCAGTCTATCTAGCACATGGCAAAATTGTAGGAAGCACTGTGACATGACTACAGGATTTCAACGTGAAGCTGCCTCGTGCATCTCCATCTGAAGAGAAAATTTGGAAGTTGCAAAGTTAATGAATATTCATAATTCCTTCTGGGCTCCTGAATTTAATTTGACTCTCTTGCAACAACTTGCGCAAACAGAGCTCATCTTGAAACAATGGCACTTGCACTCCCATTTTGTGAATTATATTCACTCACTGATGGTTCTTATTTCCAACTGCTTAAGTTGTTACCTTTTAGTCGGAAGAAACAAATAAATATTGCAGTTATTATGGAAAGATAGATACAGGACATTGCTGGGGTGGAAATGGCGATGACAGTAGCAGTCGGAGAATGTACTGGGGACAAGGTAGTAAAAAAAATTACTCAAATGTACCACAGATGCACAAACAGAAATTGTGTACTTTACCTATGCGAATATTTAAACAAAATTTATTGTTAATATTGGTGGGCGTTCTTATTTTATTTTAAAAGCACATTTTAAATCACTTTTTACTCATTTTTATATTTAAAAAATGTTCCAATATTGTAGCATAGTGTTCATTATACAAGCTTCCAGTATAAGCTAGGTGACTTACTTCACTTACTGCCACTGTGATTTATACTACCAGGCAGTAAAGTGAAAAATTTAATTGTGAAAAAATAGTGGGAAAAGTTATACCAGTGGGAAATATGAAAGTCAAATAAGCAATTTCTTTTATTAGCCACAAAAGATTTGTTGTAAATTGCAAAGTGATTCACTTTCTATATCCACATAAAAAAAACACTGGAAATTCAACAGCATCCATAAACCATTTGATGTCGAATGACAGAGCAAAACCCTCAACATATGGCACTGAAAGTAATAGTGAAATATGGGGCTTGGAGAACTCCTGAATATCTCCTCACTGGTGCCACTTGGTGAAGATAGATTTCTGGTAAATATTTGGAGGGTGCCTCCTGCCCCAACGATCACACCTGATGGGACAAGATGTGGGTATTGAGGCCTCAGTTTATGACTGTATACTTACCCCGGTTCTTATTTGTATTTTAAACACCAAATGAAAGAAAAACAGACGAACATTTGTGCAGCTCCTTTCATGACATCACAAAACACATTACAGCCAATGGAATTCAGTCATTTTGATGATGTAGGATATGAGGCAGCCATTTTGCACAAATCGAGCTCCTATAAACTGCAATTAAATAAATAATCTGGTATCTGTTTAAAATATTGATACCCCACCAACCTGTGAGGCACACGGGACTTTAGTTTAATATCTGATCCAAAATATGGTACTTCCAACTGTATGGAACACCCTCTAGTGGCACTGAAATACAAGCCCGGATTTGGTGATCAAACCTCTGGGGTAGGAGCCTGAGCCGATAGCTATCTGACCAAGAGGTGTGAGTCCTCCCATCGAGCCACAGAGATGGTAGTCCCATCCACTGGCTCAAAGGTCAGGACCAAACCTATCTCGGTATGGCCGCAAAGTCCTTAATTGGCCGGGGGTGTAACTTTCATCCCCATCTGGGAGAAAGTTCTTCCTCTGAGAGTGCAGCCAATCAAATGGCTGGCAACTCTCTCGTCCCAGCACAATGACTGGGAGCAGTGGTCCCTGCTAGGACTGCAGGGTTTCCCCAGCACCGATGAACCATGGAGTGGGATGAGGAGGTAAGTTCAGGGGTTTGAGGCAGCAGGGTGGCGCAGTGGGGTAGCACTGCGGCCTCACAGCACCGAGGTCCCAGCCGAGGCTCTGGGTCACTGTCCATGTGGAGTTTGCACATTCTCCCCATGTCTGCGTGGGTTTCGCCCCCACAATCCAAAAATGTGCAAGCGAGGTGGATTGACGACACTAAATTGCCCCTTAATTGGAAAAAATGAATTGGGTACTCTAAATTTATAAAAAAAAGTTTTGGGGTTTGTCAGGGACAGATTGACAATCCCCAGCAAGGTGGTTGTGTGATCGGAGCTCGTGATGGTGAGATATACTGTACCATGAGATTAGGGTCTCTGTTGGGCACAGGGTGCCTGAACAGGAAGCATCAAGCCTCCATCCAGGCCCACAGCCATGCCATCAGGGCATCCCCAGACAGCTGCTGGTAAAACACCAGCGGCATTGGGAAGAGGCCCTTACGTGGTTATTTTTTGGTCACTTAAGGGCCTCAATTGGCCCAAGGGTAGGAAGGTCATCTTTTACCTCCCCCATATCTAGTAAGAGGGTAGATAATAAGCACAGCTCTGCCATTGTGGCACCTGACTTTATGCTCCTATCCTCCACCTGCCAGCTCACTCCTATGGGGGTCTTAAAATTCCACCCTATGTTTCTATAGATTTGAATGAAGTTTGTCAAGCAAACTGCAGGTTGCAGGGTAAGGTAAGTTTTGATTCGCTTCTGTCAGCACATTAATTTGGGAACAATCTGAGCAAATCTGTTAAGGTTGTATCAGATTAAAACTTTATTAAAATTAATGGGCAAGATCTTTTGGCTGTTCACACAGGCGGGATCTTCCTGTCACGCTGTCGGCGCACCCCCGTTGTGGGTTTCCCATTGGTGTAGGGTCGACTCAATGGGAAATCCCATCGCAGCGGCAGGACCAAAAGTTCCTGCTGTCGGCCAATGGAGGGCTGCACTCGCTGCCGAGAAACGTGCCACGGGAGACACGTCAGAGAATCTGGCCCATTATCCTTTCAGATGAAGGTACAGTACCATAATATTCTAAACAATATTATTCCTTAAATATGCACATATATTTAATGAATAATGAGCGGCTGGCAATCTGTTTGAAAATGAATTGATTGCGGAGGTGGCGATTGCATTAATACAACAGAGAGTCAAACTCTGGCAGCTGCCTGTAATCAATTCCACTCAACTCGTATCTTTAATTTGTTTTAATATTTCTTGGGCTGTAGTGTAGCTGGCTTGCCCAGTAGTTTTATTGCCCACCTCAAGTTGTCCTTGAGAAGATGGTGGTAAACTGCCATCTTAAACCGCTGCAGTCCATGTAAGTTGTTGCAGTGCATCTTGTAGATGTTACACACTGCTGCCAATGTGTATTGGTGGTGGAGGGAGTGAATGCTGCAAGTACTCAGCTATGTCGTGTGCATAGATGTGCTGGGCTCCCCCGTCGTTGAGGAGGGTATATTTGTAGAGTCTCCCTTTTCCAGTTTGCTGTTTCATTGCCTACCACCATTCATGACTGGACGTGGCAGGACTGCGAATCTTGGGCTGGATTCACCGATTCTGAGACTAAGTACTGACACTGGCGTGGGAACAGTGGCGTTTTACAACTGAAAGAACGGCGCAAAATGGCCACCGATCCTCCGTCTGGTAGGGGGATAGCTGGTGCGCAGCGTAGAGCACCCGGGTCTAGCTGCGGATATGGCCGGAGAACTACCGTGTCTGTGGCCGCATATGCGATTGGCAATGGCTGGCAGCGGCTGCACCGTGCAACATGGTGGCGGCCGCGCACGGACCTGGCCTGCCAAATAGTGACCCCATTTGTCTAGGCTTGCCATCCCCGGCCACTCCCCACCAGTTCACCCAAGCCCCGCCAAAGACCCCTGTCCATGGATCGGCTCCACCCTGACTGTGGCAGTGCTGGACTTCGCCCACAGCCACCACGCCGAGTTCCTGAAAATAAATATCGCACGCGACCGACGCCGTCGGTTACTCAGCCTATCGGGGGCGGAGCATCTGAGGGGAGGGCCTCAGGTAATGTCCTGAGGCCGTCCCGACGGTGTACTCTAGGAGGGGGCGGAGAATCGCAAAAGCGGCGCCGCCCCCAATTTCGGTGCCAATGTGGATTCTCTGGCCGATCGGCGAACTCAATTTCGACGTCGGAGACTGGAGAATCCCCTCCCTTATCTCTCTCTCTCTGCAGCATGCTGTGCACGCTGTTTGGCACACAAGTAGTCTTATGTTGTAGCTTCACCAGATTAACACCTCCTTTTTAGCTATGGCTCGTGCTGCTCCTGGAATGTCTAATGCACTGTTCATTGAGCTTGGATTGATCCCACTTGATGGTAGAGTGGGGGTTATGCCGGGCCATAAGTTGCAGGCTGTAGCTGAGTATAATTCTGTTGCTGCTGATGGCCCATAGCGCCACATGGAACCCAGACTTGTTCAAGTTCAAAAACTATCCCATTTAGCATGATTGTGCACAACCTGATGGAGCAGCAGTTTCCTAACTGGGGTCTGTGGAACCCAGATAGTCCGTGGCAAGGGGTCCATGGCAAGGCAGGCACATTTGAAAATTTTGAAAACTGCTGAAGAGCTACTTGATGAATCAGAGGCTGGATTCTCCAGAAACTGGGAAGAGAAGGCCTCGGAATGAAACGTGGAATGTGCACACTGGAATGTGGAGCTGAGCAGAGCAGACCTCGTGGGGGTGGGGAGCAGAGCTGGACTTAGGGTGGGGGTGAGGGAGTGTGGGGGGAACAGATCAGGCCTCGATGGGAAGTGCGGGTTCAGATCAGGCCTTGGAGGGGCAGCTCGGTCCTTGAAGCAGTAGGCCAGAGCAGGCCTTGTGTGAGTGAAAGGGGTAAGTGTTTGTGACAGAGGTGTGAGTGTATGAGAGGGTGGGTGAGTGTGCGGGAGAAGAGGGCACAGAGTGTTTGTGTGTATGTATGTGTGTGTGCATGTGAGAGTGCGAGATATGTGCGTGAGAGAGAGGCAGATATTTGCATGAGAGTGGGAGACACGTGTGTGAGAGAGGGGATACATGAGTGTGTGTGAGAGAAAGGCGTGTGTGTGTGAGAGAGGAGATACGTGAGTGTGTGTGAGAGAGCGGCGTGCGTGAGAGAGAGAGGGAGGTAGAGAGAGAGGGAGGGAGAGAGAGATGTGAGTGTCTGAGAGAGAGGGAGACGTGTGTGTAAAAGAGAGAGATGTGTCTTTGTGACAGGGTGGGACCCGCGTGTGTTTTTCAGGGGCAGAGGCAGCCACCAGCAGGATCCACTGACCCCGCAGTTGCCAAGGTGATTTCACGTTGACTACACCCTTAATCGTCGTGAAACCCATGCGTTAGCATGGGACCGGATTTCCCCACCGGCGTGAACAACCGGTGAATCCCAACCAAAGAGAGAGTGCGAAACATGTGTATGTGAGAGAGGGAGTCACGTGTATAAGAGAAGATGTGAGTGTGAGAGATGGATGGAGAGAGTGGGAAACATGTGTGTTATAATAATAATCTTTATTGTCACAAGTAGGCTTACAATAACACTGCACTGACGTTACTGTGAAAAGCCCTCATCGCCATATTCCGGCGCCTGTTCTTGTACACTGAGGGAGAATTCATAATGTCCAATTCACCCTACAGCATGTCTTTCAGGACTTGTGGGAGGAAACCGAAGCACCCGGAGGAAACCCATTCAGACACCGGGAATCAAACCTGGGACACTGGAATGGTGAAGCAACAGTGCTAACCACTGTGTTCGTGCTGAGATGTGTCATGTGAGAGTACCTTTAAAAAATGGGTGTTTATAAATGGATGTGTATATAAATATCTGTAGTGAGAGTACCTATAAGAAATGGGTATTTACTACTGCAGTGATGTCAGAGCGTGGGTGGAGCTGGGCTGTCTGTCAGCTTTTTACTTTCATTTTTGAGCAGGCTGCAGGCTGTGTTTTAGTTTTGTTTTCAGTGTGGGAGTTGAAGGCAGGCAGAGCAGGTGTACTGTTGATTTCTCTGCCATCAAAAGACTATCTCTTGATCATTTGGTGAATTCAGAATTAGGAATGTTCTCAGTAGTGAATGCAAACCTGATGTGCTTCTGGTAAAAGGCGTATTAAGTCTTATGGATTTTAAAAGGAAAGCTTTAAGAATTACTTAGTGTTGTATTCTTTTGGGGTTGTACTTGAATTAATGGTTGCTACGATTTTCACTGCACGTTTTAAAAAGGTTAACTTGGGTTCATTGAATAACCATTGTTTTGCTATAATAAATACTTTTCCATTTCTGCTGTACCACACCTGTAGAGTGGGCCGCGTGCTTCCCATACCACAATCTATTAAAAGTTGTGGGTCAGGTGAACTCCATGATACACTTTGGGGTTCTCTAAATCCTGGCCCATAACAAATTGGGGGCTCGTCCAGGATAAAAGTCTACCTATTGGATTGGCTTAGTGAACTCAAAGACAGTGAGAGGTGAGCATATTGTGGTTGCTTTTCAGGTGTGGTATTTTAGTTTAAGTAGGGAGTGTGTTGTGAACAATGGCTCTTTCAGAGGCTCAGAAGTTTTTTGGGGTGGAGACTGTCACACACAGTACCTTACGGACACAGACTAAAAGCAGACTGTTAGATTTGGCAAAAACATTGCAGTTAACATTAACTGACAAAATGCGAAAAGATGAGGTAATTATGACGGTGGCTAAGCATTTAAAGTTGCCTGAGATACAGTTTGACTCATTGGAAATGGCAAAAATTCAGTTACAAATTGAACAAATGGAACATGAGAAAGAATTAAAGCAGCTTAAATACGAAAGAGATAGAGAGGAAAAAGAAAGAGAAAGGGAGATACAGATCAGGGAAAAAGATAAAGAGAGAGAGGTTGAACTTCACAAAATGGCCATGAAACATGACAGTTAAAATTGGCAGGTGGAAAGGGAAACGTCCAGTTGGATGATTGTGATGAGGGTAGTGAGAAAGAGCGCCATAGTTGAAGGCTTGGTGGGGATCTATTTAAATATGTCCAAGCATTGCCAAGGTTTGATGAGAAGGAGGGAGAAGCCTTTTTCAGTTCATTTGAGAAGGTGTCTAAACAAATGAAATGGTCACAGGGCACGTGGGTATTACTGATTCAAACAAAGCTGGTAGGTCGGGCCAGTGAAGTGTTTGCATAACTACCGGAGGAGGTATCTGAGACGTGTGAGGAGGTGAATAAATCCATCTTTGGTGCATATGAATTCGTGCCTGAAGCATACAGACAAAGGTTTAGGAATTTAAGGAAAGAATTTGGTCAAATATACATGGAGTTTGAAAGGATCGAACAGAGTAATTTTGATAGGTGGATAAGGGCTTTGAAAGTAGACAAAACGGATGAAGCTCTCAGAGGAATTATACTTTTGGAGGAATTTAAAAATTCAATTCCTGATGTAGTGAGAATTCAGGTGGAAGAGCAGAGGGTTAAAACTGTGAGATTAGCAGCAGAAATGGCAGATGATTATGAATTAGTTCATAAATCAAAGATTGGTTTCCGACATCAGTTTCAGCCTGTGAGGGATAGACACTGGGGACATGAGAAATATTCAAGTGGTAAAGATAAAGGTGATCTGATGGGAGATAATAAGGAGAGTGTGCCTCAGATTAAAAAAGAAATCCAGGAGGATGGAAGAGACATGAAAAGTTTCAAATGTTTTCACTGTAATAAACTAGGCCATGTGAAGTTGCAGTGTTGGTGGTTGAAGAAAAGCACTGGGAAGGCTGATGTGGTAAAACAGGATAAGGCAGTGGGGTCTGTGACTGCATCGGGTCTATGGGTGGGTGTGGTCACTCCAGGAACCCGGGACCCCTCTAGGCGGCAGCTGGTTGCTGGGACCGGGTTGCCCTCCGACCGCCTGGCCCCTCGGCTGCTCCTACCTCCACCTGCTGTACCGGGACGGCTGTGTGGTGACCACCAGTTAGTACACCAGAAGCCTCATCGCTAAAGTGCCCAACCGAGATGAGTGTCTCTGCGATGGTGGAGGGTGTAGGAGATAGGAGTGGCGTAATGTCGATGTCCTCATAGGACCCGAAGTCCAGGGTCCCCTGTGGTGGTGTTTCCTGTCCGTCCGTCCCCTGTCGTTGGGTGTCCGCAGTGGATGTGTCCTGTGCGTGAGTGTCCTGGGTAGTTGAGTCCTGTGAGTCACTGTCCTGGATGGGTGTGCCCTGGGTGGGTGTGTCCTGGGTGGGTGTGCCCTGGGTGCCAGTGTCCTCGGTTGACTGGGACTGGGGCCTGTTGATGTGGTGCCCTCCCCGCTGCTGGATGCGGCCCTACGGCGTCGCCGCACTGGCACCAGATGGGGGCGGCGGACGTCTGACGGTCCGGATTTATCTCTGGGCCATGGGCACACCGGCACTGGGTGGCCCTTGGTCTCAGGAATGGAGAATTCCGCCATTCGTCTCTGAAATAGAGAATCCCAGCCTAAGTGCTGATGCCAGGACTGAATCGCGGGTGTTCTATGGCCACGATCACGGCTCAGGTCCTGGAGCAATTCAGGACTAATAATAGGCAGCACTGGCGTGCATGGAACTAATGCAATTCCAACTAACGTCGGCGACGGATTCACTGCGGTCGGGATTTGTACCGGAGAGCCTGATAGGCTGAAGCCACATTTAAGCACTCCATTCACCATGCACTCCCATTCCCACCAAGAATTCCACACCAACACCTCCTCCACAATAGTCCTCAATACCGGTGCCCCGCAAGGCTGCGTACCTAGCCCCCTACTCTACTCCCTGTACACACACGACTGCGTGGCAAAACTTGGTTCCAACTCCATCTACAAGTTTGCTGACGATACGACTACAGTGGGCCGGATCACGAATAACGACGAGTCAGAATACAGGAGGGAGATAGAGAACCTGGTGGAGTGGTGCAGCGACAACAATCTCTCCCTCAATGCCAGCAAAACTAAAGAGCTGATCATTGACTTCAGGAAGCAAAGTACTGTACACACCCCTATCAGCATCAACGTGGCCGAGGTGGAGATGGTTAGCAGTTTCAAATTCCTCGGGGTGCACATCACCAAAAATCTGTCCTGGTCCACTCATGTCGACGCTATCACCAAGAAAGCACAACAGCACCTATACTTCCTCAGGAAAGTCAGCACGTCCACATTAACCCTTACCAACTTTTACAGATTCACCATAGAAAGCATCCTATCGGGCTGCATCACAGCCTGGTATGGCAACTGCTCGGCCCAGGACCGCAAGGAACTTCAGAGAGTTGTGAATACCGCCCAGTCCATCACACGAACCTGCCTCCCATCCATGGACTCCATCTACACCTCCCGCTGCCTGGGGAAAGCGGGCAGCATAATCAAGGATCCCTCCCACCCGGTTTACTCACTTTTCCAACTTCTTCCATCGGGCAGGAGATACAGAAGTCTGAGAACATGCACGAACAGACTCAAAAACAGCTTCTTCCCCACTGTCACCAGACTCCTAAATGACCCTCTTATTGACTGACCTCATTAACACTACACCCTGTATGCTTCAACTGATCCCAATGCTTATGTAGTTACATTGTATATCTTGTGTTGCCCTATTCTGTATTTCTTGTATTTTCTTGAATTTTGTTTAATTCCCTTTTCTTCCCATGTACTGAATGATCTGTTGAGCTGCTTGCAGAAAAATACTTTTCACTGTACCTCGGTACACGTGACAATAAACAAATCCAAATCCAAATCCAAAGATATCATCCGAAGAACGGCCTGAGATTCGCAGGTGCAGAGATGGAGATACTGCTGGATGCCAGGGAGGAGAGGCAGGACACCCTGTTCTCTGGGGTAGGAAGGTGACTGCCACTTGCAGATGTCAACCGGGCCTGGGCGCAGTTGGCAGAGGCCGTGAGCACAGTGGGCCCTGCGACCAGTGCAGGAAGAAGCTTTGTGACCTCCTCAGGGCACCAATGTGAGTCAACTCCATCACTACCACCATGCCCCTGGAATCAGCCCCAGCCCAACCCCCCAGACGCACCACCCTCCCACCCTCCATCACCTCCCATCTGGTCCCCAATAGCCAGATGGGTAGGCAGTGCTAGATGACGATGCATAACCCCCAGGGCAGCCTGGATGAGGTATCACTAGTATGTACCTAACACCAACCCCTGTCCCACCCCTAGTTAACCCCCCCCACCACTTCGAGGGCGATCAAACTCCACCCGCCGGCAGGCTGCTTGCACTACACCCTGCATCACATGCCAACAGCCATACTGCCTGCAATGGCCAGATGCCCCACACACAAAGGCCACTGGCCGTGGATCCCTGCACTGCACGTGTCCGAGTGTCCCACACTGTGCATTATATGTCCCCCAGGAGAAGGCGGCCCACAGCCGCCGGGGGAGAGAGAGGAGACCGAAGGCCGCCCACCGGACCTGTCAAGAGCTGGCAGTCACCGAGGTAGAGGTCGGCATTGGAGATGCAAGTCAGCCCCCAATGAAATGCAATATTCATATGGCATGTGTGTCACCCTTCCCTCCTGCACCATGCCTACTGCGATCTAACCATGTGTTTTGTCTTATGTTTTGCAGCATCAACTGGTGATGAAGTGGATTCATCAGGGGTCCCTCATTCCCCACTGCAACCCTGCTGTTCGAGGCTGAGACTGACTTTTCGTCACTGCTATCGCCAGCACCCTCCACCATCCCAGAGCCACTCACCTTGGTTGGACATTTTAGTGAAGAGGCTCCTGGGACACTATCTGGTGCGCACCACCCAAATGCAGCTGTACATCAGGTGAAGGTAGGAACCCCCGAGGGGGCGGACGATCCGATGGCAGCCTGACCCCGGGACTAGCTGCCGTCCAGACGGGTCTCGGACTTCTGAAAAGGGCGGTCCTATCAATGTCGGAGATGTAAGCGCAAAGCAAGGGACGGAGGTTAGGAGGGGTTATTGGGTTACGGGGAAAGGGTGGAGAGAGGTGAGAGCTTAAGTGGGTTGGTGTAGACTCGATGGGCCGAATGGCCTCCTTCTGCACTGTATGTTCTATGTTCTATGTTAACCGAATGATGTGGCCCAGTCCCAGAAGGAGGTGGCACTGTCTGGTTCTTCTAAACAGTCTGGTTTGGTTACAATGACGTTATAATTTATAGAGTACAGCTATGTTAAAGTTTAGCCATCTTCAATGCTGCTGTTTTAAGTCACAGAAATGCTGAAGTTCAGCCTTTCAAAATTCAACCAGTCGTTTTGGCTGAATAAATACATAGTCCTTTTCAACATAGAGCATAGCTTTATAAAATGCCTAATTGAATATCTTGAGAATTTAACTAAAGTAGACAGGGGAATGTAATTAACATAAATTTTCAAAAGGCATTCAATAAGACATTTAAGAACCTTAGTTAAAATTAAAGTTCATGGAATTGAAGATAATTATTGCTCTAGTTAGGAGTTTGGTTAAGCGGTTGAGACAGATAGAGATAATTCCTTCTGTGGCTGGCACTTGGAGGACCACCTCACAGCCTATGATGCGCCAACATCAATAAATGCACTTCTACTACCTCCCCCCTCACTGTGTGTGTTGAAGGTGTATCTATCCCAGCCCCACCAATGGAAGGTAGTACTCAGGAGTGAGCTGCTACTGAGCCCAGCTAAGGTCAATATTGACTTTATTGATATGGCGGGCAGTCTACCTCTTTCACCACAAGTCACCCCGTACAAAATCAAAGTGTGCTGGTTTATCACTGGGAAACCCGCACGCTGATCCAATGGGAAGGTTTCCGTGGCTGCCCACTGCTGAACCTGCCCTCGGCAACTTTAGAAATCCAGCCCCAAGTTGGTAAAAGTTATGATTTTGTATAAACATGAGACTTAATGTGCAATATTTCAGCAACAATTTACAAAGAACAATTAAGAATAACATTACTACTTTGATCTTTGGGTAGAAGATGTTACACATTCTCTATATTGCCTACTCACATGTACATGTATATCTATCTGATTAAATCCATGGAAATGAAATGAAATGAAAATCGCTTATTGTCACGAGTAGGCTTCAAATGAAGTTACTGTGAAAAGCCCCTAGTCGCCACATTCCGGCACCTGTTCGGGGAGGCTGTTACGGGAATCGAACAGTGCTACTGGCCTGCCTTGGTCTGCTTTCAAAGCCAGTGATTTAGCCCTGTGCTAAACAGCCCCGACTGAGAGATACCCAACCCCCAAACTAGAACTGGGGAAAACAAAAATCTATCTTCCATACACCCATCCTACCCAATCATGGGATGGGCACATTCATGCCCAGACTCAACGTACTACCCTGTAAACACAACTTTTAGTATCTCTACAACTCCCATTGTTCACAGTTAATGGAGGCCTTGTGTCATGTGAGAATACCCTTAAGAAATGGGTGTTTATAAATGGGTGTGTATATAAGTATCTGTAGTGAGAGTACCTTTAAGAAATGTGTGTTTATTACTGCAGTGATGTCAGAGTGTGGGTGGAGCTGGGCTAACTGTCAGCTTTTTACTTTTGTTTTTGAGCAGGCTGCAGGGTGTGTTTTAGTTTCGCTTTCCGTGTTGGAGCTGAAGCCAGACCAAGCAGGTGCACTGCTGTTCTCTCTGCCATCAAAAGACTATCTCTTGATCATTTGGTGAATTCAGAATTATAAATGTTCTCAGTAGTGAATGTAAACCTAATGTGCTTCTGTTGAAGGGTATTTTAAGTCGTATGGATGTTAAAAGGAAAGCTTAAAGGATTACTTGATGTTGTATTCTTTGGGGGTTATATTTGAATTAATAGTTGCTAAGATGTTCACTGTATGTTTTAAAAAGGTTAGCTTGAGTTCATAGAATAAACATTGTTTTGCTTTAAAAAATACTTTTCCATTTCTGCTGTGCCACACTTGTAGAGTGGACCGTGTGCTCCCCATACCACAATCTATTAAAAGTTGTGGGTCAGATGAATTCCATGATACACTTTGGGGTTCTCTAAATCCTGGCCCATAACAAATGGGACTGATGAGCTGTTAGGAAATTTTAATACATCAGAAATAAAACTAGCCTAGCAAACATAATATTACAATTCAACCCAGCAATGCTTTAATACTCAAAATGAATAATTGTATATTATATTTACATAATTGTTAAATATATTTGATTAAAAAAATTTTGTCATCTGTTTGATATTTCCTTCTGAGACTTTGCGTCAAGATTTTCTATTGATAACATTTTACGATGTTAAAAAGATGCTGTATCAATGCAAATTATTGTTACCTTTGAACAATTTACAAGGGCTTTCCAAAATGCATAAAACATGTAGGAAATGATAAGAGACAACACTACAGATGGCTTCATGTCTCAAACTGATCATCCCTACCTTCTAACAACAACATACTTGTGCAAATCAGCCACCTTGCACCTGCAAACTATTGGTCTCGGGAAACATGTTTATGACTTAAGCAGTCAAAATCCTTAAATCTCACAATGCCTCAAAGTCAGCCATGCTAATATATTTATTTCTTCATGCCCCCTCAAATTCTTTTTTTCAAATAAATTTAGAGCACCCAATTCATTTTTTCCAAATAAGGGGCAATTTTAGCGTGGCCAATCCAGCTATCCTACGTATCTTTGGGTTGTGGGGGCGAAACCAACGCGAACATGGGCAGAATGTGCAAACTCTACATGGACAGTGACCCAGGGCCGGGATCGAACCTGAGACCTCGGCGCCGTGAGGCAGCTGTGCTAGCCACTGCGCCACCATGCTGCCCTTCCCCCAAATTCTTTTAAATCCTTACTCTCTTAGTTCATCCATTTTGCACTGAAGCAAAATAAAATTATAGATTATTTAAATGGCAAAAATCTAGGAACATAGGTGGTTCAAAGGGATTTAGGTGTGCACGTACACAGAGCACAAAAATGTTGCAGTCATACACAAAAAAATTAACATAGCTAATAGAATGTTAGCCATCTAACTAAATTAGAATATAAAGGGAAATAGATTTTGCAATGGTTATACAAAGAGCTGGAATAGCTTACACTATTTTGAGGCACTGCATTTTAGAAAGGATATATACTTTTATTGGACTGTAGTGTACATTCAGAAGGATGTTACCAGGGCTCCAAAAATTAAATTATGAGGAAAGGTTGTGTAAACTAGGCGTATATTCCTTGGCATATAGGAGGTTAAGTGATCATTTGGTTGAGCATTTTAGGATATTTGAAAGGAGTTGGTAGGATGTATCGAGAGAAAGCTGCTCTGATTTGGGGTGCTCTGGGACAAGGGGACTGGAAGATTTTGTCTGTCTGGTATTACTATTCCTGTAGAGACCTTTACTAAAGCAAAATAAATAAATCCCCATGACGTGAATGGAAAGGTAACTGATGGACAAGCATACACTTTTTAAACCTTTTACTGTAACAAACCAACTGAAATCAATCAAATATTTCAAATAAAAAGGTAAATTTCACTTTAAATAGTCGATTCAACAAAGTTATATGCCTCACGTAGTTGCATTTCTTCCTGCACAAATGTGGGAGCATGTACAATCTCACAGCTTTTCCAACTTAGCCTCTATTTCACTTCCCATCCAATTGTTTTAGCTCACGGATCACATGCATCAGCTGCTGTGTTCCATCTGAAGACCCATGACAGTTACAACTGACAAGACGTACGTCTCTGAACACTCTCCCCCTCAGGTCACGACATTCCTGATGGAACTGAATGCCCAGAAACTCTCTTCTCTCTTATTCATTTAAATGGTCAAGTCTACTGGACTCCTGGACCATTTCAACAACAGCAATGGGTATTGTACAATCCCCAATCCTTTGTTCCTCCTGTCTTCAGGGTTCTTTTCTTTCCAACCATATAGCACGCACAGTAATGCAGTCTCTGCTCTTTTCTCAGAGCCCTGTTTCAACAATAGGAACCAGTTCTAAGGCTGCAAAACAGAAAACTAATCCATTCAGAGAGGGTCTTGCCTGTTTCACCTTTGCATGAATGCTCAGTTTTCTTAACTACCAAACAAACAAAAAACAGAAAGGCACCCAACTCCACTGAAATTAATGACAACCCCAGGTTATATGAACATTTTTTTGGAACAATCAGGAATCCAATTAATGTTCTTTCAAAATACTCGTCAGTACATTTTTTCTTGAAGGACCATCACACAAAAGGAAATTCATGATTTCCAAAGCACAGGGATCATACAGTCATGCTTCATAGGGATTCCGTAGCAAATGTTCATGTGTTCAATCCATAACCTGGCACCAGAAAGATGCCACGAACCTTCCCATCTCTCATATAAAGAGCTATGTAACTCCCCATCATGCGCTCCAGCACGATCTCTTCAAAAGGTACACAAAGCTGGTGAACTCTCCCACTCGTGCACTGTGTTTAGTGGGGATTATGTGCTAATTTGTTTCATATACAGAAACAATGAGAGGAAACTTTTGCCATTGAGGCCTCTGTGCCAAATGGCAAGGGGAAGGTGAAATAGGAGATGTGGGCGGCTGTAAGAGTTGAGGAGAGTGAGGGTTGCGGACCTAAGTCAATGTTTTGAGATCAAAACAGAAAATGCTGGAAATACTCCACAGGTCTCGCAGCATCTTAGGCGCACAGATCCACATCTCCACAGAGGCTGCTAGACCTGTTGAGCGCTTCCAACATTTCCTGTTTTGATTTCAGATTTAAACATCCACAGTATTCTTCTTTTGGATAAATGTTTGGAGAGTTGCATAGCTAAGTGAAAGAGGCTGCGTTGGAACCCATCCCATTGACCAGAGAGCTTTGAGATAGGCTGTTTTGGCATGCATTCCTTTAAGAGGGCAAAGACTGACCTGGTGTCCAGGGAGGACATAAATGAAAAGAAGGGGTTAGCAGGATTCTAGACCAAACTGAGCTTCAATCTTAAATGTATGTTTTAGAACCATGGTAGTTTAATTTACCAAAATGAGAATTCGGAAGCAAAGGTCAAGATTCAACCATGACTGAGTTAAAGCTCACCTTGCCTCTGAGTCAGTAAGATGTGGGCTCAATTTCCACCCAGAGGCTAAAGCACAGAATCTAAACTGTACAGTGCTAAGCGAGTGTATTATCTATAATATGAGACATTAAACCAAGCACCTGGCCTCCCAGATGGCTGTAAAAATAGTGACATGGCACAAATTCAAAGAAGAGGAACTGAGTTCTCTCTGGTATCCTTGCCAATATTTATTCCTCAACTGACATCACTAAAACAGATTATCAGGCCACTGCCGTTTGTTGGACCTTGATGGACATAAATTAGCTTCCGTGTTGCTTGTACAATTCAAAAGCAAACGTCAAAAGTACTTCATTGGCTACAAGGCACTTTGGAATGTACTGAAGTCATGCAAGATGCTATATCAAATGGAAGTCCTTTCTTTCTATTCAAGGAATAGAGTTGCATATGTTGGGGATAAGCGCTGCAAATACAGTTCATAAAACCCACCTCCGGGTTGTTGGAAATCAGATCAATAGACAAGTAGTCTAAGTTTAAAGGACCACGCTCGTAAAGTGCAGTTGGCTAATGGAACAATCTTTCTTTTAGTAAAGGTAGCACAATACTTACGTTACTTTAAATGAGAATGTCCAAATTCATAGTCTTGAATAAATGGAAAATATATTATGAAACTTGAAAATTTCCGTGGAACATGTGAAGCATTTTCCATTTCTGTGAAATGTAGAACTTCATTGCACACTTCAACTAACACAGAAAATGCTGGGACAATCTTCGCAGGTTTGACAGCATCTGTGCAAAGAGAAGGGAGCCAATGCTTCGAGTCTGGAAGCCCCTTTGTCAATTTGATGAAGAGCCATTCAGACTCGAAACGTTAGCTCCCTTCTCTCTCCACAGATGCTGAGACCTGCGAAGACTGTCCAGTGGTTTCTGATTTTGATTAAGATTCCAGCATTCACAGTAATTTGCTTTTAAGTTCATTGCACACTATCTACCCATGCTCCTTAACATCTTAAGCCATGATCTTTCATCACTGCAGTCAAGCCAGATTTCCTTGTGCAAAAATCAGCAAATACATGCAGCCTACTTCACTGAAATATTTAAAGCTAAAATTGCATTATCACCTTAACAGGGATTTTCAAGCAGGCTTTGTTTCCCGAACCGAAGACAGGAAGTGGCTGCTTTGAAAACTCTGTTGCTTGCTATCAACTTGGCAACCGTGTTATGTTTGCACAGGTGTTAGATTTGCTGCAGTGTGAACATTTATAATGCTAATTTTTATTAGGCGACAAACAAACCAAAGCCAAATGTAAAAAAGCTAAACAACCCTGAACCAGCTTTTTAGGATGCTTCAATAAGTGAGTAAAATGGGGGCTATTTCCACTCAACTTTGTGACAGGAGCTGGTATATAGAAACATTCGGGCCGCATTCTTTCTGTCAGACAGTAGCCAGGAGACAGTGCATTACAGAAGAAGAATAGATATTCCTCAGTAGCAATTTACATATCTAGCATGTTTGACATAATGAAATGCCCCAAGGTGTTTCACAGGAGCATTATAAAAGAAAATATGAAACCAAGTCACATAAAGAAATATTGGGAGGGTTTCTCCAGCCTCCCCATGATGGGTGTTCCCGCGTCAGAGGCGGCTCGCCATCACCCGCCAGTGAAACCTTCCGATCGTGCCAAAGTCGATGCCGATTTACATCCCCTGTCTGTTCCGCCACCATGGAACCCATGGTGTAGATTGACTTTGACAGGACTGGAAGATACCGCTGGCAGGAAGTGCTGGAGAATTCCACCCACTAGATCAGATGGCAAAAAGCTTGGACAAAGGTAAGAGGTGCCTTAAAGAAGGAAAATAAGCTACAGCGGCAGGAAGGTATAGGGAAGAGCTTCCAGACCTTGGGCCTACGCACCCAGAAGCACAGCCACCAATAGTGGAGCAATTATTATAGGGAACGTGCAAGACTCCAGAATTCAAGGAGTCGAGATATCTCAAAGAGTTGTAGAGTTTGAGTAGATGATGGAACAGGGAGGGGAACGATCATGGGGGAATTTGAAATTAAGAATGAGAATTTTAAAATCAAGACATTGATTGACTGGGAGCCAAAGTAGGTCAGCGACCAAAGAGGCGATAGAGGAATGAAACTTGCAGCCAGTTAATACACGGACAACAGAGCTTTGACTGCCCTCAGGTTTACAGATGGCAAAATGTGGGGATCAGCAGAACAGGAACTGAGATAAGGCACAGTTGAGTGGAAAAAGGCATTCTTAATGATGACAGAAATATTAGTTTGATGGCTCATTTTGGGATCAAATGTGGCACCAAGGTTGCAAACTGGTACCATGGAGAGCCAAAGAGTCATTAGGTAGGGAATGGAGTTTGGCCTGAAAACAATGGTTTCAGACTTCCCAATAAAGGTGGGTGGTAAGGTAGTACAATGGGTAGCACTGTTGCTTCACAGCTCCAGGGTCGCAGATTCAATTCCCGGCTTGGGTCACAGTCTGTGTGGAGTCTGCATGTTCTCCCTGTGTCTGTGTGGGTTTCCTCCGGGTGCTCCGGTTTCCTCCCACGAGACCCGAAAGACTCGTAAGGTGAATTGAATATTCTGAATTCTCCCTCTGTGTACCCAAACAAGAGCCGGAATGTGGCGACAATGGGTTTTGCACAGTAACTTCATTGCAGTGTTAATGTCAGCCCACTTGTGACAATAAAGATTATTATTATTTAATTGGGGGAAATTTCTTCTCATCCAGCGCTGGATGTCAGAAACAGTTGTGCTAAGTTAGCAACAGTGGAGGAGTCAAGCAAGGTGGTGGTGAGATAGAGCTGGGTGTCATCAATGTACATGTGAAACCTGATGCTGTGTCTTCAGATGATGCAACCAATGGGCAGCATGTCAATGAGAAAAAGGAGGGGCCGAGGATAGATCCTTGTTGGATACCAAAGGTGATGGAGCAGGAGTTTGAAGAAAAGCCATTCCAAGTCACTCTCTGACTGCAATTAGATAGATAAGAATGGAACTATGTGAGAGTGGTCCCACCCAGCTGGACTGTAGTGGAGAGGCATTGGAGGTGAATGGTGTGGTCAACCACAGCAAAAGGCGGCAGAAGGGATCAAGAAAGATGAACAGGAAAAGTTTACCTTGATCACAGTAACATCGGATATTATTTCTGACTTTGATAAAAAAATCATTTTGATATTGTGTCAGCGGTGGAAATGTGGTTGGAGGGATTTAAACAGGGAGTTCCAGGGGATATGGGAATCAATTCGGGAAGTGGCTCCACATTCTAGGACTTTTGAGAGGAAAGGGAAGCTGGAGATGGGGTGATAGGTTGCAAGGACGGAGGGGGTCAAAGGTTTGGGTTTTTTGAGAAGATGGATGGGGCCAGCCCGTGGAAAGGCAAAAGAGGCAACAGCTGAAGGAAAAGAACTGTTTATAATATCGAACAACATGGAGGCCAGGAGGAGAAGTTTGGTGATCAACAATTTAGTTGAAATAGGGCTGTGGGAACAGAAGGTGGGTCTCTTCAACAAGATGAACTCAGAGACATGATGATGAGAGGATGGAGGGAAACTACAGGAAGATGGGAATTCAGGGCTTGGGCAGGGAGGAATATTAAAAATAATTTGGCCATGTGGACTGGTGAAAGGAAGAAACATGGAAGAGGCAGCTAAACAGTTTGTCAGACGAAGAAATCCATGAGCTCCTTCAACTTATTGTTAAAGCTGAGGGTGGAAGGTACAATGAAAAGGAGAGGAAAAAGATGGTTGCAGTAGAGAAAATAAGTAGGATTATTTCTTTTGCTCCTGAAGTAGCAATGCACACAAAATAACAGTTTGATTTTTTTCTGTTATTTGCTCCTGGCAACAGCTGGAGCGCTTGTCAATATACATTTTATGCCCTCTGTACTTATACTTCCTCCAGTGACACCGGGTGCGGGCCAGGATCAAATCATTTCCAGATGTCCCTGTCCCTACTGATTCCAAAGCTATTGTTTAGTTTGGGTTTTACAGGTCGTAAGGATATTGACAAGAAATATGTTTACTTTGACTTTTTGAACAAGAAAATGGGCGAATTCTCCGTTTCTGCGGCTAAGTGCCGACACTGGCGGGGGGCCCATGGTGTTTCACGACCGGAAAACCGGCGCGAACTCGTCATCAATTCCAGTATTGGCGACGGGCTAGCATCGGCGCTGCGAGAAACGCCCGTGGATCACGCAGAAAATGGCTGGAGAATGGCCGGGTCCCGGGCTGCGCATGCTCACAGCCGATGACCTACAGCGATTGAGCGATCGCTCTGTGCCACATGGTACTGGTCGTGCACGGACCCGACCCGCAAATTGTGGGGTCACAGCCCACCCCATGGCCACTAGTCCCCCCAGGCCTCGCTGAAGCTTCCCCGGCCAGCGGAACGGATCCCAACCTAGTGTGGCGGCACTGGACACAAGTCCGCAGCCGCCACGCCACGTTCACGATTTCTGAGAGGACACATGTGTCGCGCTGTCGGGAACGCGACCCATCGGGGACGGAGCATCACAAGTGGGTCGGCCGATGAGGTGCCAACAGCAATCCAACTGCGCGCAGCGAGCGTCACGATGACACCAGTTTGGAGAGGGTGGAGACTCACAAACCGGCATCAAACCCGATTCCGGTGTTGGAATCGATTCTCCGCCTGATCGGCGATTACAATATCAGCGTTAGGCAACTGAGAATCCCGCCCATATATCTTTTGGTTTTAGTGCTTGTTGCCGAATACCGTGAACATTGAATGTTGCTGAAAAGAGAGACTGTTGCTGAAGCTTTTCATTTTGCACTCATAAGTTCAAAAGCTAAACTTCAGATGATCACACCAATTTATATTACAGGAGAAAGGGGTAATGACTGATTGGCAAGTCTAACTCAGATTGGGTGAGGCGTTGCTACAGAGAATGCAATTGGCTCTCCAAGCTCCAAAGTAGTTCAAAAAAGGGCAAAACATATTCCTTTTGTTTGATTGTGTGTTGGTCCCTTCGTATAAATGGATGTTTCTTCTACCAAGTGTAAATGAGACATGTTGTGAGCTCGACTGATTACCTTCCTCCTTGACCAGCTTCCACTCAAGTAGATTGTAGGGGTGTGTGGACTATATTTTACCTGAGGATTCACCTGAGGAAGGAGCTGCGCTCCGAAAGCTCGTGTTTGAATCAAACCTGTTGGACTTTAACCTGGTGTTGTAAGACTTCTTACTGTGCTCACCCCAGTCCAACGCCGGCATCTCCACATCATGACTATATTTTAGAATACTGCTGCCAACCCATCCATGGTACAGCAACATCTACAGCAACATAACCATTAAACAAAAAAAAAGCGTTCTGCAAATCAGTTTCTGGTACTCACACATTTTTACTCATTATTAGGTTGTGCCCAGATAATAATTGTCTTCCAATGTCTGCAGAAAGCAAAATCTTTTTGGTTTGCCAATGCACTTGTCCCTTTGATGGTGCAGATGCCATTATGGCCCAGAATATACTTTAATGTCTCTTGAATGATTGGCCTCCAACCATTAATGCACCCAAAAAAAGAGTCTTACAGCACAAAGTGAGGCAATTTGGCCCATTCTGTCTGTGCCAGCCCTTTGGAAAAGATATCCAATTCTTCCCACTGCTTTGCTCTTCCCTCAGATCTTTCCAGTTTTCCGCTTTTTCAAGCTAAAAGCAAATTACTGCGGATTCTGGAATCTGAAACCAGAAAGAAAATGCTGGAAAATCTCAGCAGTCTGGCAGACCTGCTAACATTTTCCAGCATTTTCTTTTTGGTTCCTGTTTTTCAAGCATACATTCAATTTCCATTTGAAAGTTACGATCAACTTTGCTTCCACCCTTTCACACAGCGTATTCCAGGTCATAAACAATCCGCTGCATGATAGGAACTCCTCACCTCGCCTCTGCCAATTAAATTAAGTAATTGTCCTCTGCTTATTGACCCTTCTCTCAGAAGAAATAGTCTCTCCTTATTTATTCCATCAATACTCCTCACACTTTTGAAAACTTCTATTCACCCTTCCTTTAACTTGCTCAACCCCAAGAAGAATCTTCTCACCTATCTCCAGATTATTGGAACCAGCCCCCGCCACCTAACCCCTTCCCCACCCCGCCCGCCTCACCCAGACCTGATATTATTCTGGTAAAAAGCGACAGGACCTTATGTGCCATTGCAGCAGTCGAAACGTAGTGGAACTGTCAGGTGTGGTAAATCTGGAGAGGCTGTTGACAGCTGATGTGGACCGATACCCAGTGACCCAGGTAAGCAATCTCCTTTTGATATCAAGTTCTTTTATGCAGCTAAGGAAATTGCTTGGAATTGGTTCCTTTCTGCTTCCAGAAAAGTTACAAAGCAGAGGAATTTCCTAGCTGTTGCATTTAATAATTGGAAAGGAGCTGGGCCCGATTTAATTAAATGGGAGCAAAGACCAATAGCAAGGACGTTTAGTCGTATGTTTCCTGGCACCCACAATGCTGAGAGACACAATGCTATTGAACGCACTTGGGTTAGATAGGGGACCTCAGCGGGGAGCATGCGGCCAAGGCCACACATTGCCCCGTTTTCTGTACTGACGAACTCCGCTCGCTGGAACTCCTCAGTGTTGTGGGAGATCGGGATGCCATTCTTAAATGATGTCCCGATCTCTAGAGCCCCCGACCCGAGACCCAAACCCCACCCCCCCAAGCCCAATTCACTATGAGGAGGTCTCCGTAACCCTACCTAACCTGCCACCTTTGGAAACTGGGGGGCAGTTTAGCATGACCAATCCACCCAATCTGCACATCTTTGGACTGGAGGAAACTGTGCAGAAGAAGGCCATTCGGCCATTCGAGTCTGCAACATCCCTCTGAAAGAGCACCCTACCAAGGAACATGCCCCCATCCTATCTCCGTAACCCAGTCACCCCACCTAACTTTTGGACACAAAGGAATGCGTGACCAATCCATCTACCCTTTGGTCTGTGGGAGGAAACCGGAGCACCTGGAGGAAACCCACACCGACACGGAGAGACCTACAAGCTCCACAGAGACAGTCACCCAAGGCTGGAATTGAACCCGGGTCCCCGACGCTGTGAAGTAGCAGTGCTAGCCACTGTGCCACTTTGCCATCTAACAGACAATTCAATCAGACCCCCATCTGGAGTACTATGTTCAACTGGGCACTAGACCTTCGAAGAAATTGATTGGCTCTGTTGGGGTACAGTGCAAATGCACTAGAATGATACAAGGGCTTTAAGGGTTAAAATATAAGGATAGATTGGCTAAACCTAGTTTGTATACCCTTCATTAGAGGTTAGAGGTATTCTAATGGGAATGTTTAAAATGTTAAAAGGTTTCAAATGGGGAATCATAGTGAAACTGTTTACCCTGCTGGAACGGAATCTCGGAAAAGGAGCACTATCTTAAAGTCAGAGCTGGGCCATTCAGGAATGAAATTAGGGAGAACAACTTCACAGAAAAGGAAGTGGAAATCAGAAATTCTCAAAAGACTGTGGAGGTGGATCTATTGAAATTTTACCAAGATAGATAGATTTTGGTTAGGTTATGGAATCAACAAATATGGATCAATGACACTAAATGGAGGAACAGGCTTGCGAGGCTGAATGGCCTATTACTGTTCCTATGTTCCCACCCTCTTCTCCTCAGCACACTCTGAATTATCTGGGATTTCTGCATCTCTCTATTTACACATCACATCCTAAATTGCTGTCAAACTATTGCTATTGCACTAGACACTAACAACTACAGGGACCAACTACAGGCTCCCTCACCCACCCACCAGTTTTGTGACAGCCTTTGCTCAGTGTTAGGATCCCTATACGGAAGTCTGAAGGCTGTTGGATTAAAACGTTGATTCTTGAGCACAAAATTTGACAGTGAAATACCGAGGGAATTCTGTATTTGTGGATGAGTCACCTTTCAGATGACATAAGAACATAAGTGCAGGACCAGACTGTAGTACAGGACAATGGTCCATAGATGGAGCCCACATGGGCAACATCATAGTACAGTGTAGTACAGTGGTGAATGGTAACCATAATACGTTCACCACAGAGACCAAATGATCCCTTCAGCCTGCTCTGCCTTTCAATATGATCATGGCTGAACTTAGGCCTCATTGTCACTTTTCTGTCCATTCCCCATATCCTAATTCCTCAGAGATCAAAACTCTGTCTACCTCAACCTTACATGTACTCAATGACGGAACTTCCACAATCTTATGTGGTGCAGAATTCCAAAGATTCACAAATCATGAAGTGAACAAATTTCTCCTAACCTCAGGCCTAAAGGATTGTCCCCTTATATTTAGACTCTGCCACTGTGTTCTAGATTCCCCAACTGGGGAAACAACCTTTCAATATTTATCCTGTCAAGCCCCTTCTGAATTCTGTCTGTTTCATTGAGGTAACCTCTCATTCTTCAGAACTCAAGAAAAAAGGAGACTAATTTAATCAGTCTCACAACGCAGGGTCACCTTCTCATCCCAGGAACCAATCGAGTGAACCATCACGGTACTGCATCCAAGATAAGAAGACCCCTTCTTAAATATGAAGACCAAAACTGCACAGTGGTGGCACTGCAGTCTCAAAGAGCCAGGGACGTGGGTTCGATTCCGACCTTGGATGACTGCCCATGTGGAGTTTACACATTCTCCTCATTTTGTGGGTTTTCTCTGGGTGCTCCAGTTTCCTCCCACAGTCCAAATATGTGCTGGGTAGGTGGATAGGCCATGCTAAAATTGTCCCTTAATGTCCAAAGATGTGCAGGTTAGGTTAAAGTTTTGTGGAGGAGTGGGCCTAGGTAGAGTCCTCTTTCGGAGGGTCAGTGCAGACTCGATGGGCCGAATAGCCTCCTTCTGCGCTGTAGGGATTCTATAATTCTGTACTACAGTAGCAAGGCTTCCTTATTTTTGTACTTCTATCTCCTTGCAGTAAGAGCCAATGTGCCATTTGTCTCCCGAATTACCTTCTGCATCTGCATGGGAACTTCCTGTGTTCCTTGCATGAGTCCAACCAAAACCCCTGAACGATAACATTTACAAGTTTCACACATTTTGAAACATATTCGGCTTTACTATTTTTAAAACCAAAGTAAATAACCTCCCACTTCCCCACATCTTCCACCTTGTTGTCCACTCACTTAATCTGTCTATATCTTTTTGGAGCCTCTTTGTGTCCTCCCTTTATTTATATTACCTCTTAGCTTGGTATCATCAGTAAATTTAGAAACATTACTCTCTGTCTCTTCATCAAAATCATTAATATAGATTGTAAATAGATGGTGCGGGATTCTCCCCTACCTGGCGGGCCGGGCCATATCGGCGCCGAGGAGTGGCGTGAACCACTTCGATGTCGGGCTGCCCGGATGGTGTGAACAGGGGCTAAGCCACTGCTGGCGGGGTTGGCGATGCGCCAGCTGGCGCGGAAGGGCTTGGCGCCACTCCAACCGGCGCGGAAGGGCCTCTGCCGGCCAGCGCAAGTTGACGCATGCGCGGAAGCGCCAGCGTGTGCTGGCGTGATCCCATAGCATACGCAGGGGGTTTCTTCTCCACGTCGGCCATGGTGGACGTTTACAGCGGCCGTTGCGGAGGGAAAGAGTGCCCCGATGGCACAGGCCCGCCCGCAGATCGACGGGCCCTGATTGCGGGCCAGGCCACTGTGTGGGCACCACCCGGGGCCAGATTCCCCCCACGCCCCCTCCGAGGACTCTGCAGGCCACCCGCAGAGCCAGGTCCCGCCGGTAAGGACCTTGTTTGATTTACGCCGGCGGGACTGGCCGAAAACGGGCGGCCACTCGCCCCATCGTGAGCGGAGGATCACCGGGTGAGGGGGGGGCACTGGCAACGGCCCCGACTGGCGCGACGTGATTCCCGCCCCCGCTGAATAACTGGTGCCGGAGAATCCAGCAGCCAGCGTTGGGGCGGCGGGGTGGGATTCCGCCGCCCCCCGGCGATTCTCTGGCCCAGCGGGGGTCGGATAATCCCGCCCTTCACCTTTGTGGCACTCCACCAGTCACAGGCCTACAATGTAAAAATACTTTGTTTATCTCTACACTTTGCTTTCCATCTGTTAACCAATTCTCTGTTCATGCTAGTGTATCACCCTCAAAAGAAGAGTGACGAGGGGGCAAAGGGATAAGAATGAAGGCTACTATAATGTTTTTATTAAATTTAAATGTTTCCATTTAAGTGGCACTTTAGCATGGCCAGTTCACCTACCCTGGATGTTTTTGGGTTGTGGAGGAGACATGGGAAGAATGTACAAAATCCACACGGACAGTGATCCGTGGCAGGAATCGAACCTGGGTCCTCAGCGTCGTGAGGCAGCAATGCTAACCACTGCACCACTGTCTGTGCCGCCCTTATAAAATAATCTGCAGCACTGGGCCAATGTGACGTCGAATGTGACTTCTCTAATCATGAAAGGAGGGAGGCAGTAGGCAGGAAACTACAGTCCTGTTAAGTTAACATCTGTTGTAAGGAAATTGCGAGAATCTCTTATTAAGGAACTTATAGTGGGGCACTCAGAACATTTCAGAGTAATAAGGCAGAGTCAAATAGGAAATCATGTGAATAGGAAATCATATTTGACTTATTTATTGGTGTTCTTTGAGGAAGTTCGATAAAGGGGAATCTATGGATGAGATGTACTTAGATTTCAGAAGGCATTTGATAAGTAACTCATCAAAGGTTACTACACAAAATAAGATCTCATGGTGTGGGGGTGACATATTAGCATGGATAGAGGATTGGTTAGTGAACAGAAAACAGAGAGTAAACATAAATAAGTAATTTTTGTGTCAACAAGATGTGACATGTGATGTGCCACAGCGATCAGTGCCGGGCTTTAGCTATTTGCAGTTTATAAAAGTGACTTGGATGAAGAGATTGAATGCATGGTTGCGAATTGAAAAACAGGATATTATTTAAATTGACTACATCAGTAAGTGTGTAGAAGACTGTGTGGCAAAGAAGCAAATCCGCGTGTTTCCCAACTGGAAACCCTGGATGAACAGGGATATCCACTGCTTGCTGAAGTCTAGGTCTGAGGCGTTCAAGTCCGGCGACCCTGACTGATACAAGAAAGCCAGATGTGATCTAAGGAGATCCATCAAAGATGCCAAAAGACAGTACCAGATCAAGCACGAGTCCCAGGCTAGCCACACGGACTCCTACCAACAATGGCATGGTCTGCAAGACATAACGGGCTACAAGATGAAGGCACGTAAAATCGCCAGCTCCAACGCACCCCTCCCTGATGAGCTCAATGCATTCTATTCACACTTTGAGCAAGAGATCAGCGAGAGTACACCCTCCACCCCAGAAGCCGTGGTTGAACTTGTATCTGAGATCACCATTGCAGATGTCAGAGCAGCCTTCTCGAAGGTCAACCCACCGATAGCTACTGGCCCGGATGGGGGACCCAGACGAGCACTCAGGTCTTGCGCGGATCAGCTGGTGGGGGTATTCGCAGACAATCTTTAACCTCTTCTTACAACAATCTGAGGTCCCTATCTGCTTCAAGAAGACAACCATCATTCCTGTACCAAAGAAAAGCTAAGCAGTGTGCCTCAATGACTATCGTCCAGTAGCTCTGACATTCATCATCATGAAGTGCTTCGAAAGGTTAGTCATGGCACGAATCAACTCCAGCCTCCCAGATTGCCTTGATCCATTACAGTTCGTCTACCACTGCAGCAGGTCCACAGCAGACGCGATCTCCATGGCCCTGCACTCAACCCTGGAACACCTAGATAACAATGACACCTCTGTCAGTCTCCCACTTATCGATTACAGCTCAGCCTTCAACACCATTATTCCTACAAAGCGCATCTCCAAACTCCATGGCCTGGGGCGTCGGCTCCTCCCTCTGTGACTGGATCCTGAACTTTCTAACCCACAGGTCACAATCAGTAAGGATAGGCAATGACATCTCCTCCACGATCATCCTCAACACCGGTGCCCCACAAGGCTGTGTCCTCAGCCCCCTACTATACTCCTTATACACCTATGACTGTGGCCAAGTTCCCCTCTAACTCGATTTTCAAATTTGCTGATGACACCACCATAGTGGGTCGGATCTCAAACAATGATGAGGCAGAGTAGAGGAATGAGATAGAGAATCTTGTGAACTGGTGCGAAAACAATAATCTTTTTCTCAAAATCAACAAAACGAAGGAGATTGCCATCAACTTCAGGATGCGTAGTGGAGAATATGCCCCTGTCTACATCAATGGGAACTAAGTAGAAAGGTTGAGAACTTCAGGTTTTTAGGTGTTCAGATCACCAACAACTTGTCCTGGTCCCCCTATTGCTGACACTATAGTTAAGAAAGCCCATCAATGACTCTACTTTCTCAGAAGACAAAGGAAATTTGGCATGTCAGCTACGACCCTCACCAACTTTTACAGATGCACCATAGAAAGCATTCTTTCTGATCGTATCACAGCTTGGTATGGATCCTGCTCTGCCTAAGACTGCAGGAAACTACAAAAGGTCGTAAATGTAGCCCAATCTATCAAGCAAACCAGCCTCCCATCCATTGACTCTATCTATAATTCCCGCTGCCTCAGAAAGGCAGCCAGCATAATTAAGGACCCCATACACCACGGACATACTCTCTTCCACCTTCTTCCATCAGGAAAAAGATACAAAATTTTGAGGTCATGCACAAGCTGACTCAAGAACAGCTTCCTCCCTGCTGCCCTCAGACTTTTGAATGGACCTACGTCGTATTAAGTTGATCTTTTCTCTGCAACCTAGCTATGACTGTAACATTATATCCTGCAGTCTCTCCTTCCTTCCCTATGTCTGTATAGCATGTATGATGTTTCACTTTGTGGGAGATAGAGAACCAAGGGAGACAGTTTTAAAAAATGAGGGCTAGATTCTCTCTTTCAGTGGCTACAAACACTCTTCCTCAGAGAGGTGCAGAGGTAGTGGCTTTGAATATATTTATGGCAGAGTTAGATAGATTCTTGATTAATAAGGGAGTCAAAGGTCATTGGGGTAGCTGGAAAATTGATTTCAGGTCACAACCACATCCAGCATGACCTAATTGAATGGTGGGTAGGCTCGAGGGGCTGAATATACACTCCTACTCCTAATTTTTATGTTGGTATGTATACCAAATTAAGGTGGGCCTCTGAACATTACCTCCGAGGCATCAGCCCATCTCTATCTCTCCGGCAGCTGGGCCAACTTCTGGTCATTATCAACTTCACTGAAAAGAAATCCTGTTGACAGGTATTGTTGGAATGGAGGTAGTGTTGCAGTGTTGGAATAATTCCTGACTCCCAATTCCTGCCTCCAAGATGAAGGGTTATCATTGGCCTGAAATGTAACTTCTTTTTCTCTCCCCATGTATTAAGGTGTTGCCTGACCTGCTGAGTAATTCAGGCATTTTCTGTTTCTATTGCAGATTTTCAGCATCTGCGGTATTTCACTTTTTCACAGGTGCAACTGGGATTATCAATTATTATTCAAACTTTCCCTCCAAAGTTGAATGAGTCATCTTCCAGCAGTAACACTGCTATCAGAGGGTGAGCACAGAGGCGCCTTAACAGGCGAATAGGCATCAAATGAGAAGAATAGTAAAGGTGTCATGGGGAGGAGCACAAAATATCCACAATAAACATCATGCCAGTTCGGTATAAAACACAAATCTCCATCTTTACTTGTGTCCTGTCTGCGACACGTATTTCAACAGCATGAAGTTTGAATAACGGGAATGGTTGCTTGTTTGACAAAAAAGGGACAAGCTTAGTTAGGTTGATGATTTATCTATCCACAAATGTCTTTATATAATGATTCATGTGAGTGTAATGTGCTGCAATGGACAGAATCTATGCCCTTGTATCCGTCACTCTGATGTAGAACAATTTTCACCTTGCCATAGGAGATTCTCTCAAGTGAAATGCGAGCAATTGTATTTTCCTTAGCCTTTTGTTCATCTCATTCTTTATCTAAAGGAATGATGGCAGCCAGGATAGAACACAATTCTAATTTGCTCATGTTTGGCAAAGGGTTTGTCTCATTAACACCATCCCTAAGCTTGACTCACAGACGACATGATGTTTGTGGACTGCTTCAGTGATCCAAACTTCTGAAATGGCCTGCTTTAATTGGATCCATTCCTCCACTTCATGAGCTTAATTGGTGTTATTGTAACAGTTTGCATATTCCTTTCTGTCACCGAGGTCAGCAACTAGTAACCTCCATTCAGCTTAGATGGCAGGACAAGTGTTTTTAGGTGTTTTCAGACGAATAGGAAATATTGTTGACACCCAAAGTTTTAACCATTATCTAACTGGAATAGGAGCAGGCTTCCTGTTGCATTACACACCACGTTACGAGGTTATTATGTTTTTTCTGGACTACCAGGGGGAAGTGGTACTGGGGAGAAGGTCCCAGACTGTGGCAGCACTGGAAAAGGTGGTGGGTGGACTGGAGAGTAAGTAGTTTGCAGGGTCTTGAAGCACTGTGAGAATGATGGCTCAACCTGCCACATGTTTATTCCCAGCCATGACCAGGTTTTATATGTAAAATCCACGGTTACAATATTTATCAACTTACCTTTTAAATCATCCCTATTCATGTTTTCAGTCTGACAATCTGAGAACCCATTGGATGTCTGGAGGAATAACTGCCTGATGCCTGGGAACAGGTCAGGGATTAGTTGGAAGATGCACCTGATGAACCAAAAGCTGGCTATTGGATTGGAGTGTGAGAGCGTTTGGTTGCTGGCGGTGGATCGCAATGGGCCATGATTACTCTCTGACTCTCATACTCACTCTGTCTCTGTGTATGTCCTGAACTCTGGCTGATGCACTCGTCTCAGTGACTCTCTCACACATACACCCATTCTCTGACCTTACCTTTTTCCCATTTATTTCTCTTACTTTCTCGAACCTTCCTGTTTTCTAGTTCTTTCTGCTCCCTCAACCCTCTCAATTTCTGAGTTTTGGTTATTGCATTCATATTTTCATCTTCCATTTCTTTCCCGGACTATCTTTTTACCTTCAGATTTACAGAGCCAAGCCATATCTTTGCTACAGGAACAACTGGAACAAAGGCAGAAACCTAACAGAGTAAGAAGTAAACCTCTGTGAATTAATAACCAGAAACTTTCAACCTCCATTTTCTCCAGTGAACCAAATGGAAATCATCAGGCCTGCATTGCTTTGAACTTCCATCTTGAAGGACAATAGTATAGTGACTTTCTGGACTTGTTAAAACCCCAAGTGCATGCTATCACTTTTGTAATCACCTTTTTTTGCATGTGTCTTGCAGGAAGGAGTGAATGGGTGCTGTTGTGATCACATTTGGGTTTTGCTAAATAAACATTTATCCTTTTTTTAAACTTATTAGAAGACCTGTTTCTGCCTATTCTTGATGAGTCACATCACTCAAGGGGTTAAAATGCTTCTTTTGTGGAACACATCTTGTAGCTATTAACCAATCGGTGGAAAAAGGAGGAACCATCCGATCATCACTCCCACGCCTGTGATAGTCCAATCGAGTGACGATGTTTCTTCATCTGACATCTGCTATTGCTCACGCCCTTCAGCATGAAGTTGCATCGGCTGCTGAGGCAGCAGCTCTTATGAAAGGATAAATGCAGAAGGGGAAGATTGGGGTGAGGACATAACGGTGGGGTGGAACGCTAGTGATTCATAATCACACCACCAGCAGCTTGCACTTCATACCATAGAGCAGGATGAGGGTAAAATTGGAGCTGAGAAGAAGAATGCTGGAATATATCACCGTGCTAGATATCCTCAAAGATGCTGATTACAACAGCTTCAGTCAGTGCCAGCTCAATAATTCACAGTGCTGTCTCCTCCAAGGGCTCAGGAAATGCAGATGTTCCCATTCCCTATCAATACCTTGCTGTTCCTTGCTTCCATGTCCTGCAATAGAGAGAAGAGTGTCAGTGAGAATGTTGCAATGTGCTTGGGTGAGTTACTTGTTGTTATTGAAGAGCTGGTAGAGTATATCGAAGCTAAGGATTTGGAAGTGTTGGACTGCTGAGAGAGACTCTATATCCCTTTGAACATTGGTATCCACAGTCATGATGGCAGAAATCCAAGCCAACATGGCACCAAACTTTGCTAACGAAGCAATACGCATGCATTTCATAGTAAGACATTTTACAACACCAGGTTAAAGTCCAACGGCTGTGTTTTGAATCACTAGCTCTCGGAGCACAGCCCCTTCCTCAGGTGAATTCACCTGAGGAAGGAGCAGTGCTCCGAAAACTAGTGATTCCAACAAACCTGTTGGACTTTAACCTGGTGTTGTGTGACTTCTTACTGTGCCCACCCCAGTCCAACGCCAGCATCACGCCATCATGCATTTCATGACCACAGCCTGAAAACGTTGGGGATTTATTGGAGGGTGAGGTGCAGCATATGAACGTTAGGCATGATTTCTAGAGATTGCTGATGGGTGAGTAATGTGGTGCACTGAGCAGTGTGTGAAATTGGTGGCGCAGCAGTTAGGGGAAGCTTTTGATGATGTATGTATGAGCCTTGACGACTCATGTGACATCATCAAACCTTTTGCGGGGCAGCAGACAGGTCCTCTGGGTCACGCTCCTTCAGTTGACCCGCATGGTCCCAATCATTTCACAACGTGTGCTTCATGGGATTCCTTGTTTCCTGCAGCAACACAACCTCTCTTCCCTTTCCCACATTCTGGAATAAAGCCTCCAATCCCACATCAGAGAAGCTGAGAGCCCCCCTCTCTAGCTTTCCCATGCACTGGCACTCTTATTCTTCTCTGAAACACTTTTAAGACAGTTACACCAATTCTACAGCCTAAATGCACTTCTCCATTAAGGGGCGCAGGCTCTCTTTAAGAAGTGTAGGTTAGCTTTAACTTGTGTTGGCCTCTTATGCATCTGGGACCCGACTGAGCATACAGCCAGTTAGCAGGGCACTTAGCTCTGGGCTGCACATGCAATCATGTTGTTGAGCAGGAGACACTGTGTGCTGCGTGTATCTCTTCGACTTGTTGCTGGGTAATTGTGCATTGTGATACCCCCACCTAAAATGCAGCATGATCAGACTTTTAAAATTATTTATTTTTCATCTGCCAGGGCTTCATACATCAGAGAATATTTTGCTGATCTCAAGAACCTTAATTTAGCAAAATTTAAAACAGAACTTGTACTTAAATAGAATCTTTCTGGACCTCAAGCCATCCTGACATGCTTCGCAGTCACTAAAGTATTTTTACAGTGTAGTCACTGTAGTCTTCTTCTTCTCAGGGATTGAGAATGTTTTCTTCTCCACTCCAGTTCAATGGGTTGTGACATTGCTGATAAGTCCAATGCGTGATTTCCAGACTGCCACATGCTTGAAGAGTTGGGCAGATGAGGTGTTTGGTGGCTTGTACGCGTCCTCCGAAGGCTTAGTTTTGCCTCTAAGTATTCCGGATGTTTCCTGGTGTGTTTGATATCTTTCCAAATGCGCCCTGTCCATTTTGGTCGGTCACAAGCCAGGGATTCCCATGAGTTGACGAAGATGTTTGATCTTTTTAGAGGTGCTTTGAGGAAATCTCTAATTAGCCCCTTGGGAGTCTCCTGCAGTGACTGAGTTCCGAGTGGAACAGTTACTTTGGGAGTCTAGTGTCAGGCATATGAACAACATGTCCTGCCCAGAGGAGCTGGCTTTGAGTGGTTGGTGCATCGATGCTGGGCATGTTGGCTTGGAAGAGGATGCAGTTGCTGGACCAGATTTCTTGCCTCCAGATTTGAAGGATCTAGCAAAGACAGCACTGGTGGTTCTTCTCTAGTGCTCTGTGATGCCTGCAGTAGACTCTAAAGCATATAGGACCACGAGGATTACTGCTGCACAGTAAACAATGACAGTTTTGGGTTTGAGATCTTGGATCTTAAATACTCTTTTCCTCAGTTAGCTGAAGTCTGAGCTGACAAGCTGGAGGCGATGATGAATTTTAGAATCAATATTTGCCTTCATCAAGAGGAGGTTCCCCAGTTAAGGAAAATGGTCGGTGTGTTCAAGGAGCTTGTTGTTGATATTAATTGACAGGGGAGGGCGAGGTTGTGTGGGAGCTGACTGGAAGGACCTTAGTTTTTTTAGGTATTTAGTGAAGGGTTCTTTTTCGTATGCTTTAGAGAAGTCACTGGTAATGTAGAAAACACAATGCGCATTTTCACATAGCAAGGTCAAAGAATGGCAATGAGATTAATGATCTGCTGTTCTATATTAGAGATTCAGATGAGGATTAAGAGAGTCCAGACCACCTTGGGATGGGATTCTCCATCCCGCTAGCCCCTTTGTCCAGCATGGTGCACCCCCGCCAACCAATGGGGTTTTCCATTGTGGCCACCCCACACCGTCGGGAAACCTTCGCGCGTGGATGCACTGCCAGCGAAAGGGAGGATGCCGCCGATGGTGAATCCCATTGCTTTTAGAGCATAGAACATAGAACAGTACAGCACAGAACAGGCCCTTCGGCCCTCGATGTTGTGCCGAACAATGATCACCCTACTCAAACCCACGTATCCACCCTATACCCGTAACCCAACAACCCCCCCCCCCCCTTAACCTTACTTTTTAGGACACTACGGGTAATTTAGCATAGCCAATCCACCTAACCCGCACATCTTTGGACGGTGGGAGGAAACCGGAGCACCCGGAGGAAACCCACGCACACAGGGGGAGGACGTGCAGACTCCGCACAGACAGTGACCCAGCCGGGAATCGAACCTGGGACCCTGGAGCTGTGAAGCATTTATGCTAACCACCATGCTACCGTGCTGCCCGAATATGGCAAGAGATTTTATCTGACAGGGCAGGTTAACCATCTGAACTGAGTGATGGCATCTCCAACAGTACAGTGGATTTCACTTTCAGAAATATGTTTTGGGACTTGGAGAAGAGAGATAGCTCATACGAAATACTGGTGCAGACTTGATCAATGGAGCAGCCTGTTTCTATACTATAGGATTCTATGGTGACAATCTGAGAAATTAAGCTCATGAAAGTTATGGAGGCCATCTATAGTTGTCCTCTTGAAGATTAGTGCTGGAATCACTTTGGCCTCCTCTGAGAACATTGAGGCTTAGAAAATAGAAGGAAGCCATTTGATCTATTGTGACTGTATTGGCTCTTTGCAAGGGTAATTTGAAGCTAATTCCATGCAACCTTCTGTAAAACATTATTATTCTTTTGAAAGTAGAACATCCAATGTTGCACACAACCTTCCAACAATTGCCAATTAGTTAGACAAGGTTAAGGTAACCTACTTTGTGCATAAAACAATTCCAGGCAATAAAAAATAATCTTGCAATGAATAATTGCTCTGTAGCAGCTTGAAGACTGACATGAGAATTGACATTCAGTGAAAGTGAAAGGGCTTTTCAGCCGGATCGTGCCAGAGAGCATGTTTATGAAGAATGGTAGAGGTCAATCCTTATAGTTCATGTAATCGGCAATTTGGAAGGCATTGTTTGCTTTCTTTTTTGATGTAAACACAAGTAAATAACAAACCCAAGCACAGACCTCAAGCTTCATGCTGGCCACCTTTCTTTCTAGGGCAGAGTAGCTCCAAATATGAGATATTAGTGCTTATTCCTGCACCTGGTTTAAGTGAATGCATTTACAGAAAGTGAAAATGAACAATGTTATTCATGGATCAACGTTATCACTCCCACCTCTGAATCAGTACCTTGTAGTTTGGGTCCCGCACCAGACTCCTGAGCATAAACTCCCAGGTGACATTTCAGTGCAGTACTTCAGGCTGCGCAGCACCATCAGAGGTGCTGCCGTTCAGATGAGAGGTTAAACCACCTTCCCTTCAAGTAGATGGAAAAGATCCCTGTGCACTATTTCAAAGAAGAGCAGTGGAGTTCACCCCGAGGGATGACCATGCAGGTAACCCTCAATCGACATCGCAAAAAAATTCAGGAAGATTGTAGAACATAGAACATACAGTGCAGAAGGAAGCCATTCAACCCATCGAGTCTGCACCAACCCACTTAAGCCCTCATTTCCACCCTATCCCCGTAGCCCAATAACTCCTCCTAACTTTTTTTTTGGTCACTAAGGACAATTTATCATGGCCAATCCACCTAACTTGCACGTCTTTGGACTGTGGGAGGAAACCGGAGCACCCGGAGGAAACCCAAGCCGACATAGGGAGAATGTGCAGACTCCGCATAGACAGTGACCCAAGCCGGGAATCGAACCTGGGACCCTGGTGCTGTGAAGCCTCAGTGCTATCCACTTGTGCTACCGTGCTGCCCATTAAAACAGAATCTGCGATAAAAACAGAAAATGCGAGAAATACTCAGCAGGTTGCGGAGCACCTGTGGGGAAAGAAACAGAGTTAACGTTTTGGCTGGTCACCTCAGAGATTAGATGCTGTTTGTGGGTATTTGCTGCGCGCAAATTGGCTATGCATTTTCTACATTATAATAGGAATGCGCTTTCATCAGAACTCTGACAAAAAGTCTGCCCTTTCTAATGAAAGGCCATCACCTGAAACGTTAACTCTGATCTCTCTCCACTGATGCTGCCAAACGTGCTGAGTATTTCTTGCAATTTATGTTTGCATTCCAAAGATTCACAACTTTTGAGTGTAAACATTTCTCCTCACCTCAGTGCAAAATGGCTGACACCCTCCCACCCCCCCCCCCCCCCCCCCCCATCCTTAAAGAGAAGTTTTAGTTCTTGCCTCTCCAGCCAGGAGAAACAGCCTCTCAGCATTTAAATGCTAGTCTTATGTTTCTTGTACTCGATGAATATGCAGATGGTTTGGGAGGCTTAGAGTTTATCACCACAGCTGTCTTTGTCAATTATACAAGTTCCATTCATGGTTTATTGATACCAGCATTATCAAGAATATGAAGAAGGTTTGAGAAGGAAAACTCCAGAGTGGTTAGTTGCTTCATAAAACAAAAGCAAAGTACTTTGGATTCTGGAAATCCAAAATAAAAACTTAAACTGCTTGAAAAATTTAGCTGGTGTAGCAGCATCTATGGAGAATGAAACAGAGTTAACGATTCAAGTCCATATGACCTTTCTACAGAGCTTCTAAAGGGGTGTAGGAGCAGAGGGACCTGGGTTTATATGTGCATAGATCATTGAAGGACAGGTAGAGAGAGCAGTTAATAAAGCATATAATATTCCGGGCTTTATTAATAGGGGCATAGAGTACAAGTGCAAGGAGATTATGCTAAACTTATACAGGACAGTTAGGCCTCAGCTGGAGTGATGTGTACAGTTCTGGGTGCCCATGATAGAAAGGACATGAACGCATTGGAGGGAAGGCAGAAGAGGGCCATAAAAATGGTTCCATGCATCAGAAACTTGTTCTGAGGAGAGATTGAGACTGTTCTCCTTGGAGAAAAGAAAGCAAAGAGGGGATTTGAAAGAGATATTCAAAATCACGAGGGGTCTGGACAGCGCAGATAGGGAGAAACTGATCCCACTTGCCAAAGGATCATGAATGAGAAGGCTCTGATGTAAAGCGATTTGCAAAAGAAGCAAATGTGATGTGAGAAAACAAACTTTTTCACACAGGTGGTTTGGGTGTGGAATGCACTGCCTGGAAGGGTGGTGGAGGCAGGTTCAATCGAGGCATTCAAGGGGAAATTGAATGATTTCTTAAATCGAAACAATTGAAGTGATCTAACCAAAAAAATAGCCAGAGTCCATTCTGGAAATCAACAGGAACTACTATAGAACGGCACTGTTTTTTCTTTCGGGCCTCAACAGGGAGCGTCCCGCAGGGTTCATCAGTGCACGAAGAGATCGGTGCGCCTTCTCGATCCCCCCTCCCCCGACGTGACACCCAATGCACCGTCTCACTTGTTGTGGGGATTGCGAGCCCTCGCACCCCACCTCACACGGGCAGGACACCCCTGGACCTGATCCGTGGCATGGGCAAAATGCCACCTGGGCATCTTTGCACTGCCAGCCTGGCATCCTGGCAGTGCCCCTGCCATCCTGAAAGTGCCACCTGGACACCCTGGCAGTGCCAGGCTGGCACCCGGGTGGCACTGCCAGGCTGGCCTGGCCCTGCCAGGGTGCACAAGAGGTACTGCCAAGGTGCCAGGCTGTCAGTGCCAAGATGCCCAGGTGGTATCAGTAGTGCCTGGTGTCGCCCGGCCCAGAAATCAACCAGCTGGGGGCGTCCAAATGCCGGGGAGGCCCCCAAAGTGTTGTTCTGCCTGGTTCCCATAATGTTCGTTTGGAGAGCCAGATGACCTCCTTCTGCACTGTAATAATTCTGTGATTCCTTAGGATGTCAGATGCAAAGGAAACCTGTTTCAATTAAGTGGGTTTGCAGTTTAAATTGAAAAGTGAGGCTGCAAAGTTTCAGGCCTCCTATCACCCCCTAAATGTCCACTACTGACCTTTCATTTCTACCCCTCTCCTCCAACCGATATGCACCATCTGCTCCCCTAGGATTGTCCACTACCCCCCACCCCCTAATTTTACAATTGAGCCCCATCCCAGGCACATGGACTTGCCTTGTACTCTGACCTTCACCAAACAGTTTCTCTTCAGTCGAAGGAAATCATTGAAAATGTGGACAGACGTGGGAAAAAGCCTCTCAGAATACTGAAAGGTAAAAGATCGAATAATGATGCCACTGTTGGGAAAAATTGATCCATTTGATCCGGAGGTCAAACGTTGGGGCTAACAGGTTGGAACGCTTTGATACTTTTCACTGCCAATGAAATAATGACAGAAGAGAAACAAACATGCAACCTTGTGCAAAGCTTAACATCTCCGGAGACTCCGGACTCCATGAGAATCCTGCCCCATGTCCTTTGATCAATCGGTGCATTTAGCGAGGGGCCATTATAACCCACTACCGTTCATCATTATGCAGAGATACAAATTTATTACAGCCGTCAGAGGTCCTGGTGAAACGGTCTTTTGTTTTGGAACCAGACTCTTACGAATGTCTGTAGTTCTCTCAGCAACATGTGTGACCGGATGGTCTGTGGGATCAACAACTTAAATATTCAGACAACTTAAATACGGCAGAAACCAATATATCCTTAGACAAGTAGTTGAGTTTGCTCAAAAAAATTAAAGCGCTGAGCTGATTACTTTCGAATAGCAAAGCATGCCGATCGAGGTGAACCAGTTATGGCGGGAAGCGACGACGACTAGAGTTTCCCGAAATGAGGGAGCAGTGCTGCCTGAAAAGAAGAAAAGCGACAGACAAAGTTAAGAGGTTTGTTACTGTTGCGAGCGGGGGGAACACAGGTGCATTAAGAAAGGCCATTTGCAGGCTAGGTGCAGAGGGAGACAGTCTAATTCAAGTTCCCAAAAAAATGACAGTGACTCCAGTCAACAAGCTTGAGGAAGACCTTGGAGCAGTAAAACACCCCTCATTGAGATTAACCTCATCGTCAAAGGCCGTCCAATCAAAATGGAGCTTGATACAAAGGCAGCTGTCACAGTAGTGGGTGAACAGATGTGAAATATACCTGCAGGGAGGGCTGTAGCCTGCAAATCCCAGCAGTACTTTGGCTACTTTAGCCACCTATACTGGAGAGGCATTGAAGATTGATTGAATTTTTTGAGGAGGTTACCAAGTGTGTAGATGAGGGTAGTGCAGTTGGTGTAGTTTTGATGGATTTCAGCAAAGCCTTTAACGAGGTTCCACGTGGGAGATGTGACCTGTAGACCCTACCACACTGATTCCATACATAGCACAACAAATTCACTCCTGTGGACACTGAGGATCCAAGCAGGCAACAGCCTGATTCCAACGCAGCTGGTGGGGACGGGGCTTGAGGAAATAGGCTCAGGCTGTAGTGGATCGCTGCTTAACTTGCCAAAAGGATAATGCTGAACCAAGGTACAGGTACCACAGCTGAAAGCTCCTGCACCCCCGGGGCCATTCCAACATCTTCAGGTGCACTGCATCTCACTACCACTGAATCAAGGATAGGCTAATGTCCTTGTTATAGTGGACAATTCTTCAGGTGGGTGGAATTCGCTCCCACCCTTTGCGTCACTGCCATATACACGGCCAAGGTACTGTGCAAAGACTCTATACCCTAGTGGGGTTTATCCGTCAGTATAGATTTGGACCAAGGTTACCACTTCACTGGAGCTGTACGCCAAGAGGTTTACACCTGCTGAACATCACCTGGGATTTCCATTGGCCTCATCACCCAGAATCGTCAGGACAAGTGGAAATGACAAACCACACAATAAAGGATTGCCTCTCCAAGAAGGTTTTAAATGGCCCCAAGCCCTGCCCATTGTACTGTGTAGTATTCGAGTGACCCCAAAGAAGACCACTGGGCGAAGCCATTTCGAGATTATCACTGGCCGACCCATATCCTTACCAGAAACCATTGACCTTCGAAAAGCGGACTGTCACAAAATGAGTGACTGCATTTTAACATATTGTCTTGCATTAACCAAAGCTACAGATTCTGCTTCTCAACTGGTTGCTGCTGCCTGAGAGACCCACCTGAAGATGGACACAATATAGTTCTAGGAGAATGAATATACATTAAGAAACTTCAGCATGAGACACTCGATGCCAAGTCGGAAGGTCCTTATCAAGTGCTTCTCGTGGCTCATTCAGTAGAGAAGGTCAAGGGCAAAAAGACTTGGTACATGCTGTCAAGATGAACAGGGACCTGCGGACAACACTTCCAGCCATACCTTTGCCCAGCCTGGATCCAGTGCTGGAGAAGGTGAAGCAGCTCCGAAACCAGCAAAAGCAGGGCTATGATGCCACCGATTTGCCCATGTTATTCCCGTCAGACACTGTCAGGATCAAGATATCGGATGGTGGCTGGTCTGCTCCAGCTGCCGTTATTCGACAGGCTGCCCCCCCCGCTCGTATGTTGTACGTATGGCTAATGGTTCTGTTGTGCAACGAAACAGATGGGGAATGCGCAAAGTTGCCTGCCCGCAACCGCTTTCTTCTCCATTTCCGTCCGTTGTTTTGCCACCTCCTGATACCTTGAACTACGAGGACACCAGTCAGGCTTCAATCCCGCCTATCAAGGCGGCGTCATCCCCACCAACCCCTCTCCGGCGGTCGACAAGGATCAGACGCAAGCCCCAGAGACTGGACTTATGAACATTTGTTTTGTTCTGTTTTCTCACATTAGACAGCTGTCTCCACATGTAAATACGTTCACATATGCCGCCACTTGTAAATATGTTAACACGTGCCACCACATGTAAGTACGTTCCCATGTGCCAACAAAACATTTTTAAAAAGGGAGATGTCATGATATACAGACATGCAGATAATGATATACAGACAGGCACAGACAGGCAGCTAATGAACACAGAGAACAGGGCATGACCAATGAGCTGGCAGGACACTCAGGGGTTGTATCTCACTATAAAAGGCACGAGGCATTCACACGCCGCCTCTTTGCACTATGAACATCTACAGAGTGAGTCAGGGTGTATGTACAGTATCACACCTCCAGCATGTGGCTAAGAGCTAGTCTGGTACAGTCAGACAGAGTAACCACACTTAGGTTAGCACAGAATTGAACTCATAGAGAACTGTGATAATTGTGCCACTGGTTCAAAAATACTTCAAGGTCTGGAGTATCTTTTGGTTAAAGCTGCATCCAGTTGCAGCTTGTGTTATCCCAGAGTACATAACACGACACACGCTTCCCACATTAAAAGAGTTCCTCCAGGAAAGGATTGAATGAGGACATTGCTACTCAATGTCAGGACAATCAAGCCTGTGAGTGTGTCAATATCTCTTTCTGTATTACTGTTATCTTATCCTCTGATCCAGCCAGCCTGCCGATTGATGAGTCTCCGCCTTTCTCCAGGGAATTGCAGACCAACACGTTTCTTTACATGTCTTATACTTATGCCAAGGCATCTGACCTATCCAAGTGTTGGGTTTGTTCAAATATCCCGATTCATGCAAGGGGGAGGGCTCCCTTTGAGGCCCACACCATTTATCGGAAATGAAACGGGGGAGTGTTTTTTCTGTCACAATGTCACCAAGTGTAACAGCCATAGACTGGAGACAGCAATAGCTGGAGGGTCATATCTTAGATAATTCAGGAGATATGTCTGAATGGCTCGCCACTGTAATCTCACCCAATTGTGGGATGGTACAAACCCTCCTATAATCCTATGACCCCCGTACCACATATTGGCCAACACTTCAGGTGTTGAACGACCTCAAGGACAGTTGTGTTTTACCTCGAATGACAAGGAGGGTATTGAGATAGGAACCAGCCACTGTGCCCAGAACTTCAACCTAACAGATGACGGAGCCCAGAGAATAAAATTTTTTAAGCAAACAAGCGCCGCTGATTTTGTCCGGACCTGGTACAGGGAAGGAATTGTTGACATGACAGCCTACACCTATTTAATTTGCAGGCACTGGGCCTACCCTTGGCTTCCAGCCAGATGGAGGGGGTCATGTTGCCTGGGATATGTAGTCCCATACATTTATAATTTTCCCCGGCTCCCTTCGCTGGCAAGGTGCAGACGCACCATCATAAGACCATGAGACATAGAAGCAAAATTAGGCCATTAGGTCCATCGAGTCTGCTCCACCATTCAATTATGGCTGATATTTTTCTCATCTCCATTCTCCTGCCTTCTCCTCATAACCCCTTATCCCCTTATTAATCAAGAACCTATCTATCTCTGTCTTAAAGAAACTCAGTGATTTGGCCTCCACAGTTAAAAGTTGTCTAATTTCCTTGTTACCTCCTCAAAAAACTCTAACAGATTTGTCAGACATGACCTGCCTTTGACAAAGCCAAAGAGAAAACATAGGTGCGGATTGCTTCATTGCCATCATGTATCCTTGGTATGGATTCAAGAGGCTATTGTAGGAAATTACTAAAATAAGCTTGGTCCTGGAAAAGGTGGATAACGACACCGCCGCCGCAGTGGCCCACATAAACGACAAAATGGTTGCCATTTGTACCGCAGCCCTACAAAACGGACTTTGTTCAGGCAGCAAAAGGAAGGACATTTGCCATTATTGGGTTTGAATGATGTACTTTTATCCCCAATTGTTCAGAATCAATAACTAATTTAGCAGACCATATTAAGAAGGAGGCTGAAAAACTGAAACAACCCTCTGGTTCATCCCTTTGGAGCTGGGGAACAGGATGGATGGGTTCACTGGGCACATCGCTTGTACAAAGGATAGTGATATTTTTGATAACCATTCTGGCATTCTTTGTGATTTTGCAATGACTCAAATGTTGTTGTAAGAAAGCTATCAGAACTGCTTAGGAAGCAATTAGTTTGCTCAGTGTATAAGGGGAGGACGAGGAAGGTGAAGAAGCATATATATATGAATCTTTGATTGCTTAGCATAACATGATGAAAAATCAAAGGGGGGATTACAGAAGTAGATGGTTATTATTGTAGGAGTAGATGGTTATTAGTTTATTCAACTGCTGTGCTCAGTCGCAGATGTTGTGGAACTACGTATAGGTGAAAAACAACATAAGTTCAATTATTTGGGGCAGCAGGGTAGCATGGTGGTTAGCATAACTGCTTCACAGCTCCAGGGTCCCAGGTTCGATTCCCGGCTGGGTCACTGTCTGTGTGGAGTCTGCACGTCCTCCCCCTGTGTGCGTGGGTTTCCTCCGGGTGCTCCGGTTTCCTCCCACAGTCCAAAGATGTGCGGGTTAGGTGGATTGGCCATGCTAAATTGCCCGTAGTGTCCTAATAAAAGTAAGGTTAAGGGGGGGGGGTTGTTGGGTTACAGGTATAGGGTGGATACGTGGGTTTGAGTAGGGTGATCATGGCTCGGCACAACATTGAGGGCCGAAGGGCCTGTTCTGTGCTGTACTGTTCTATGTTCTATGTTCTATTCAGTAACCAACATTACCGAAAACACAGTAGGTTGTATGTGTTTAAGACATAAACCCAATCAGTGGGGGTAACGTCCCACTGCAGTATATTGTTGCTCGGTGTGCTTTTACTTAATTGCTTTGTTTTATAACCTTTGCTCTAGAGTCGCCAGGTATCTTTCTGATACCACCACGAGGTTCAAAGCCAAGTGCTGATCAATAACTCAATACACCAGTTAGTAAGTTTCAAATCAAAACACATTTATTATACACACAGTCAATCACTACTCATGCATAAAACTCTACTTACTAGACTATCACTACAACTATAGGCCTGTACTTAGCTTTCAAATGGCCCACCAGGTCAGAGGAACAATGGCCTTTGTCCGGTTCTGAGTCTGCAGGTTTAAAGCTGGTATGGACTAGTAGCTAGGAGAGTCTATCTCGTAGCGTGCATTGACTGGAGACTTACTTGGTTGGTGCAGCTGCTAGGCAGGTCTCTCCTTGTTGAGAGTCATGGTCAAGAGTTCTTTTAGAGCTGCTAAGAGAGCCTGCCAAGAAGGTCGAACTGAACTTGGGGACTCTACTTTATAGTCCCCAGAGGTTTTGCGCCCTTGTGGGTGGACCCCGGACCTGGTCCCAATTAATTGGACCATATCCCAATCATTTCTATCGATTTCTCCAATACTGGAGCTGTTCCCTGATCGCTGGGCGGTTCCTATGTGTCCGTTGGCCTTCCTTTGTCTTGGCTCCCGCTGGTGCCGGGGAGTCTGTCTTGGTCCTGATTGCTTCAATGTTTCTAATTGTTCCTGGGGATTGCTCATTAATATGTAGATGGCTTTTGGTTTCGGTTCTGTCTGAGTTCTGCAAGTCTTAATACACAGGAAACCTTGCACCTGCTTGTTTTCCTGTGCCTGGCCAATGTTCCCTGTATTCTTAGCGGGCATCCATTTAGGAAACGGGAAGTGGCCACCCCAGGTCGCTACAATATTACAACCAATCCGTGTAAGGAACTGACACTCTCCACAGCCCTGTCTCTGAAAGAGTTACAAAAGTTGTGAAAGTTGTTGGCATTGAAGAAGAAGAAGTCATACAAGCATGTAACGTTGAAGACAGAATAAAGTTTTGTACGATTGTTCCACAACTCCGGCTCAAGTCTCGTGAATATAACAGAGGCATAGATTACAAAAGCAGGGAGGTTATATCGGAGCTGTATAGAACTCTGGTGAGGCCACAGCTGGAGTACTGTGTGCAATTCTGGTCACCATATTATAGGGAGGATGTGATTGCTTTGGAGGAGGTTCAGAGGAGATTCACCAGGATGTTGCCTGGGATGGAACATTATGAAGAGAAGGTGGTAGGTTTGGGTTGTTTTCCTTGGAGCAGAGAAGATTGAGGGGTAACCTGATTGAGGTATACAAGATTATGAGGGGCATGGACAGGGTGGATGGGGAGCAGCTGTTCCCTTGTATTATGGGCCAGGGTTTAGTAAACTCCAAAGTATATCATGGAGTTCGCCTGACCCACGACTTTTAATAGATTTTGGTTATGGGGAGCACAAGGGTCCACTCTCCAGGCGTTCTGCAACTGAGACCTTAAAAGTATTTTAAAAATAAAACAATGTTTATTCTATGAATCCAGTTAACATTTTATAAACACACAGTAAACATCTTATCAACTACCAACACACATAACCCCACAGATACAATACTTTATAATTTTCCTAGCAACATCCATAAATTAAACCCTCTTATGTCACCCGCTTCTTCAGGAATTATAGAGTGGTCACCCAGGGTGATCTAAAATGAAGGTATTGGCCAGGAGTTACGTATGGTGGCAAGGAATTGACAAGGATATCGAAAGTATTGTTAATCAGCGTGACCACTGCCAGCGTCAATACAACCTTCCACCTGCAGAGGTTTGTACCCATGGGAATGGCCAGTGAGTCTGTGGACGAGACTCCACATAGACTTTGTAGGTCCCTTTTTGGGTGTGATGCTTTTAGTAATCGTAGACACCGATTCCAAGCGGCTAGATATCTAGCCGATGCGTTCGGCCATCACAGCAGCCACAGTAGACAAGCTGGGCCAAATTTTTGCCACTCATGACCATGTCTCAGACAATGATACTGCCTTCACAGCCCCAGAGGTTCAACTCTTTGTGAAATTGAATGGGCGACAACAGATAAGGACAGCCCCATGTCACCTTGGCTGAAAGAGCTGTACAAGCGTTCAAAGCATCAATGAAGAAACAAGCTCATAGGTCACTACTGCTCCGCTTGGTGGATTTCTTACTCTCGTACAATTTAACCTCACATACACCCACTGGGGTTATCCCGGCTGACTTGTTAGTGTGCCAACACCTCAGGACCTGGTTTGACCTTATTTTTCCAAATTTGTCGGGGAGGGTGGAGCTGAAGCAAATCTCACAGAAAAGCCACCACTGTACGGCCAAGGACAGGTTGTTTCAAGCAGCCAACTTGGTATATGTGCGGAGCTTTGATGGAGGAAAGGTATGATTGCCTTGAAGAATTGTTAAAAGGTCTAGGGCAGGGGGCGGCACACTAGCGCAGTGGTTAGCACTGCTGCCTCACAATGCTGGGGACCTGTTCGAGTGGAGTTCCCATATTCCCCCCATGTCTGTGTGGGTCTCACCCATACAACCCAAAGATGTGTTAGGAAGTCACCTGATAGACTTACCTAATGAGTTTATTTTTTAATTCCTTTCCTGTAACCCTTTTGGATGTATATAACTGTGAATAAGAGTTTTTCTGTTTCTATATTACAGGAATCTGTAAGGCAACTAAAGGGACAAGGAATGTAGTAATTGGACATATTTAAAGGGTGATACTTAGTGAGCCACCAGTTGGGCCTAGAACTTATGGGGGCACAATGTGCAAAGTAAGCCTATCGGGAGTTAGACATAGTTCTGGCCAGAGTTAGCCTTGGAGTGATGGGAATAAGACATGAATATTAGTTGTGCTGTCCAATGTATATAGTTCGCCTTAGATCAATAAACCTTGTGTTTCCACACTACCTTGTCGATCGCCTCACAGTATACCATGATTTCTGCTGCTTGATCCTAAGAATCCCAATCACAGTAAATCCTTTCAGCTTGTTTGATTCTGTATGAGGCACTAAATCTTGCACTATATCAAGAGTTCATTTTGGAATTTAAATGCATGATGCCTGTACATTATTTTTACATTTAATGAGATATGCTTGACTTTCAACATCTAAGAATAGGGCAGCACAGCACCACAGTGGGTAGCACTGCTGCTTCACAAGTCCAGGGTCCCAGGTTCGATTCCCGCTTGGGTCACTTTCTGTGTGGAGTCTGCACGTTCTCCCTGTGTCTGCGTAGGTTTCGTCCCACAAGTCCTGAAAGACGGGCTGTTAGGTAATTTGGACATTCTGAAATCTCCCTCTGAGTACCCGAACAGGTGCCGGAATGTGGCGACTGGGGGTGTTTCACAGTAACTTCATTGCAGTGTTCATGTAAGCTTGCTTCTGACAATAAAGACTATTTAAAAAAAATAATTTAAAAAAGGGCAAAGAAACCAGGAGGTTCAAATTAACACATCTTTGAAGGCAGAAGAACAGGTTTAGAAAGTGTAGAAAATAATACACAGGATACTTGGCTTTTTATCAATAGTGGCATATATTACAAAAGCTTTTATAAATCATTTGTTAGGCATTGGCTGAAGTATTGGCGGAACCTTTCCAAAAATAGGTGGAGTGGTGCAGCCGGCAGGAAAATGGTGAGAAAGACGTCAGCCCCAAAGGTAACTTTCAGCGCCGATTCGTGCCAGGACGGTGCCAAGAATAATTCTGAGGGCAGGGCCAAGGTAAGTGCACAACTCTGGCCAATATATTTCAAGCAGGTTGTCAAGACCTTAACGAGGATGCAGAGATTGATCAAGGGATGAGGCACTTCCATTTTATGAAAAACCTGAAGAATCTTGGATTTTTAAAAAAGATTATTCATGGTACATGGGTGTCATTGGCTGAGCCAGCATTTATTGCCCATCCATTGCTGTGGATCTGGAGTTACATGTTGGACAGACCACGTAAGGATGACAGATTTCCTTCCCTTTATTATTAGGACACTGGTAAACCAGATGGGTTTTTACAACAACTGGCAATGATTGGGCTTTTAGTTCCAGATTTTTATTGGTTTCAAATTTCACCATCTGCCGTGGTGCGATTCAAACCTGGGTCCACAGAGCATTACTCTGAGTCTCTGACTCACTAGTCCAATGGCAATACCACTGGCTCCCCTCCATGGAGGGCTGAAGATTAAGGGGAGATTGCATAGTGATGTTTAAGCAAATGTTTTAATAAATTAGATAGGGAAATTTTAATTCTGCTGGTTGGAGGGTCAATAACCAGACACTGATGATTTAGGACAATTGATGAAAAAACAGGGACACAAATGAAGAAATAATTGCTTTTCACGGTGAGTTTTTATGATCTGGTATCGACTGTCTGACTTGCTGGTGGAAACAAATTCAATAAGAAATTTCAGGAGAGAATGGGCTTTTTGCTCAGATAGAAAAGTAGAAGTCTTTGGAACACTGCTCTGGGCTCACTAATATCCTTTTGGGATGGACCTCAGCTGGCCGACATGGTTCTCAGGACCAAGGGCGATGTGATTGACTTTCAGCTGCCTTTTGAAATGCCCGAGCAAGCCACTCACCAGCCACCAGAAATAACAACTGACTCACCATACTCAGTCAACTTGTAGAGTCCTCCTTGCTAACATTTGGAAACTTATCTCAAAATTGCAGAAACTGCCACACAGATGCATCGAGCAAAATGCCTGGTTTAGGTATACTCACAGAATCGTATCTTACAGACTGCTTCATCACCAGTCTTGTATATAGAACATAGAATATTACAGCGCAGTAAAGGCCCCTCAGCCCTCGATGTTGCGCCGACCTGTGAAACCCCTCCAAAGCCCATCTACACTATTCCTTTATCATCCATATGCCTATCCAATGACCATTTGAATGCGTTTAGTGTTGGCGAGTCCACTACTGTTGCAGGCAGGGCATTCCACGCCCTTACTACTCTCTGAGTAACGAATCTACCTCTGACATCTGTCCCATATCTATCTCCCCTCAATTTCAAAGAAAAATACTTTTCACTGTACCTCGGTACACGTGACAATAAACAAATCCAATCCAATCCAATCCAATTTAAAGCTGTGTTCCCTCGTGCTAAACACCACCATCCGAGGAAAAAGGCTCTCACTGTCCACCCTATCTAATCCTCTGATCATCTTGTATGCCTCAATTAAGTCACCTCTTAACCTTCTTCTCTCTAACGAAAACAGCCTCAAGTCCTTCAGCCTTTCCTCACAAGATCTTCCCTCCAAACCAGGCAACATCCTGGTAAATCTCCTCTGCACCCTTTCCAATGCTTCCACATCCATCCTATAATGTGGCGACCAGAACTGCATGCAATGCTCCAAATGCCATAGAAAGATAGAAACTAGGAGGAGGAGTAGGCCATTCGGCCCTTGGAGCCTTCTCCGACATTCTATATGCTCATGGCTGATTCTCTATCTCAAAATCATATTCCCGCTTCGTCCCCATACTCCTTGATGCCATTAAAATCTTAAAAGTTATCCATATCTTTCTTGAATACATTCGGTGACTTGCCTTCCAGAGCTTTCTTTGGTGGAGAATTCCACAGGTTCACAGCCCTTTGAGTGAAGAAGGTTTCCTCATCTCATTCCTAAATTGGCGACCCTGTATCCTGAGACTGTGCCCCCTGGTTCTAAATATTCAAACAGAAAAAACATCCTCCTTGCATTTGGTCTGTCCAGTCCTGTTAGAATTTTATATCTTTCAATCATCAGATCTCCTTGCATTCTTTTAATTTCCAGTGAATACAGGCCCAGTCAACCCAATCTCTCCTCATTGGACTGTCCCCCCAACCCCAGTACCAGTCTAACAAACCTCTGCTGCACTTCCTCTGTGGCAGGTGTGTCCTTTCAAAGCTTCTACAAGCCGGACAACAGGCACCAGCCCAGAGATCAGCTCCAAGGATTTCTCGGATGTGCAAATGGAAGAGACATGCAAATGGAGGGCTGCTGGTGACCCAGTCAGATGTCATGCCGCTGGACTCAGTTATCCCACAGTTACTGGAGTTCCAAAAGCAGAGTAGGGAACATCAGGAAGGGATGTCCGAATCAGTCATCGGATTTCAAGGCTGATTGGAGGAGTCCCAATGCCGTATGTCTGAGAAGGTCGTGCCGACACTCTGATGCAGCCAGGTCAATACTGCAAGAGTAGTGGCCATGGTGCAGGCCTTGCTGTGGGACCTCTTCCCTGTACTGGTGAAGGGCGGCATTGTGGCACAGTGGTTAGCACTGCTGCTTTACAGCACCAGGGACACTGGTTCAATTCCGGCTTTGGGTGACTGTGTGGGGTTTTCATGTTTTCCTCGTGTCTGCGTGGGTTTCCTTCAGGTGCTCCAGTTTCCTTCCACAGCCCAAAGATATACAGGTGAAATGGATTGGCCATGATCAATGAGCAGGGTAATGGAGATAGGGTGGGGGCGTGAGCCTAGGTAGGGTGCGCTTTTGGAGGGTGGGTGCAGACATGATGAGCGGAATGGCCTTCTTCAACACTGATGAGATGCTATGGATTCTATGGAATGACTTCCAAAGTGCTGGGTATGAACTCCATGGTGGAGGTTGTGAACTCCATGGCGGAGGTTGTGAACTCCATGGTGGAGGTTGTGATCTCCATGGTGGAGGTCGTGAACTCCATGATGGAGGTCGTGAACTCCATGGTGGAGGCTGTGATCTCCATGCTGGAGGTTGTGAACTCCATGGTGGAGGTTGTGAACTCCATGGTGGAGGTTGTGATCTCCATGGTGGAGGCTGTGATCTCCATGGTGGAGGCTGTGAACTCCATGGTGGAGGTTGTGATCTCCATGGTGGAGGTTGTGAACTCCATGGTGGAGGTTGTGATCTCCATGGTGGAGGCTGTGATCTCCATGGTGGAGGCTGTGATCTCCATGGTGGAGGTTGTAAACTCCATGGCGGAGGTTGTGAATTCCATGTTGCAGGCCCTCGTGGATATTCACGAGTGCCAATGCCAGAGCATAGCCGGGCTTCTGGACCTCATCTCAGCCCCACTCTGTCCCAAGCATGCACAGAGATGAGGAGAAGCTGCTCAATAGCGCAGAGCTGGTAAACCAAGCGACTCTGTAAGTGTTCAGCCCATTTGTCTTTCGACATACTGTGACAATTTCAGCACCAGCTCTGCAGACCAATGAGGGCGGCATTACCACACCACAGCACCCTGAAAGCAGGCCAGGACCTTCCTGGTTCCAGCCCTCCAGGGGATGTGTACCACAGGCCATGGGAGGCAGCAGGCTGTGGATCCCAGAAATACACGGGCCGGGATTCTCCATTTCTGAGATGCCAACCCAGTATTTGTGGACCTACAGGTTTGCAAAACTGACGCCATACCTGGACCGATTCAGCTACTTTTAAGTGGCTAGCACCGGCACACGCGGAACGCAATCAATTTCAATGAGAAATGTTGCGGGATTCACAGTCAAGAGGCTGACAATCTGCATCCGCATATACACACTTCATTCCCCACCCACACTATCCCAGCTAACAAGGTGGCAGTAAGACGCGCTGCCCCACGTTCACGGATGGCGAGCTTGAGACGCTCTTAGTCGGCGTGGAGGAGAGGCGGATGACTCTGTACCCCAGCCCGGGAAGGAGGCTGCAAGCCACCACAATTCGCCGTGCCTGCGCGCAGGTGGCAAAGGCCATGAGCGCCGTAGGCAATGCCATCCGGACCAGGCCCGCAATGCCGAAAGAAACTGCACGACCTCCTCAAGGCGGTCACGGTGAGTAGGCAGCACTGTGTCCCTGGCACCAACCCCGTCCCACACACCCGTAACTCAACACCATCCCCATTGAAGGGCGGACAAATCTCCACCCTGCAACACATGCCAACACCCATACTGGCCGCCATGGCCAGGTGCCCTGGCCACTGACGCCACCAGCTACCCATCCTCAGTGTTGCATGTGCTGGACTGTCTAATACTGTAGCGTTCTGTTTCCCTCCCACAGGTGAAGGCCTCCCACAACCGCAGGGAGCGGGAGAAGACCACCGGATCTAACCATGGGAGAGTGAGGGAACTGGATATTGTCGGTGGCCCAGAGGAAAGGGAGGTTGCCAGGTGGAGTTCGGCTGTGGGCGAGGAAGTGAGACCCTGCTGAGTTGTGGTTCCCCGTAACATGTGTGTCAACCCCCACCCTCACACCACCCTCATCCCTACACCACCCTCACCCCCAAACCACCCTCACCTCCACACCACTCTCACCCCCGCCCTTAGCCCACATTACCTCCACAACGGAGTTGCAATATCAATATCACCACGTCAACAACGAAAAAGAAAAAACTCAATGAACAAATTCATCATGTTTGGACTTATAAATGTTTTTATTAAGATTGGACTCATAAATATCAATTGGCTTTGTAAAATATCCAATATCATCATCACTTGTATAGATACACATATCATAAGTAATCTAACTGTTTTGTACAATTTTCTTTAACAATGTACAGAAAAAATGTAAAGAAAAAAGGGGGGATGTGATGATTGTATATCTGTGATGAGCAAGCACTAGAGGGAGCACGGGAGAGATATAAAGGCAGAAGAACAGGAAGTCAGGGCACACTTCACAGAACGGGAACTGGTTGCAGGACATAGACAAGCAGCATCGATGTAACTTTAAGTTAAGCACTGAAGAGAGAACAAACTGACAATAAAGCATCTACTTCAACTTTAAGACTACGAGCTTTATTAAGACACAAGGAACAACACAACCCACACCTTCACTATCCCCCACCCACAAATTCACCCCCACCACCCTCCAGCCCACATTTTAATCATGTGCCTTGTCTTGCACCTTGCAGGAGCAGCTGATGATGGTGCGGGCCCCCCGATCCCAGCCAGTGCCTCAGCCAGAGCCACCCCATGAGCTGAGGAGTGACAAGGATAGCAGCTCGTATGGCAGGACTCCGCCCAAGACTCAGGAGACCCCAGAACCCGAGTCAGGATGAAACTGACTTCACTACCCTCCACCATCCCGGAGACACTCACCTTGGTTGGGCACTTTAGTGAAGAGGCTCCTGGGACACTCTCTGGTGCACATCACACAGCTGATTCGGTACACCAGGTGTAGGTAGGAACTGCCGAGGGGCGAATTGTTGGAGGGCAGACCGCTCCCAGGGACTAGTTGCCATCCAGATGGGTTTTGAGCTTCTGGAATGGAGAGTACCATCGATTGTAGAGAAACATTTGCAGAGCCAGGGACTACATGAGGGGATGTTGGCGAGCATCCAGCACCTGCAGGTGCAGTTGGAGGAGTCCAACCATGTGCAGGAGCAGAAGGTGGTGTTGACCATGCATGCCACCCAGGGCAACACCGCAAGGGTGGCATCTGTGGTGGAGCCACTGGGGCGACTGTTTGGGCTATGGATCAGCATGTCCAAGGCCTGGGCATTCTATGCAGGCGCTGGCCATGGCCCAGGGCAGGTTTGCCCCCTCACAGACAACCATGTGCCAGAGCCACCTGGAAATTGCAGCGGTGCTCCTGAGCATGGCCCAGTCACAGCAGGCCAAGGCTGGGAATGTCAGCGGCATTGCCCAGGTGCTGGCCGACGTGGCACAGGCACAGAGGGAGGTGGCCCAGTCCCAGAGGGAGATGGCGTAGTCACTGGCACAAACCCAGAAGATGGCGGCCTTCTTGGTGGCCTGTGCCATCAACGCCAGCATCTGAATCCGCTGCAGTAGAGCCCCTATGCAGTCTATACTCTGACAAATTGACATTATAGCATCCTGTCTCTGGCCCGAATTCCTGCTCCCTTATTCCAGGTGAATCGCCACATGAAGATTCATCCTCTAGCTTCGACACGTGTGCTGCAATGTTTCCGAGTTGGGACTTGATAAGATGAGATTGAGTGATGCTGTATTTTCAGAAGGCTGTATCCATATCCCAAAGTGGCAGGTTTGTCTCCACATTTTTAACACCTGAAATGAAAGAGAAGGACAAAGATCAGCTTTTAGTGTGAAGGGAGAGCAACAAGAGAAGAATGAATGGGGAAAGTACTTTGGCATGCAGAGTGTGTGAGGCGGAGGCAAAACAGTGTGAAGGAGCTCTGCACAATGTCTCCTTCAGTGTAGTTGCTCAGCAAGGCCATAGTTCTTTAGCTGCTTATGATGGAGGGAGAGAGAGTATGTAGGTGGGGGCAGACTCATCGGGCCATGGCCTGCTACTTCAAATTGTAGACAACTTTTTACTGCAGTAAAGAAGGGAATATGTTAATGAGGTGTTTAAAGAATATACATGTCCAGGTGATGCAGCTGGTGTGTAGCGTGCCACATGTGAGGTGTGGCGAAGGGAGGGATATGAGAGTGGTAAGTGTGTGAGTATGAAGATGCAGTGAAATATGGTGCAGGGATCAGAGCTGATTGGAGGAAGCGGGGGAAGGAAATACGTGAGTGGGGAGGTTAACGGTGGTGGCAATCTGAGCAGAGAGTAAGAGAGCAACTCTGGTGAGGTCATTGTTTTTTTTAACCATTGAAGTCATGTGCTTGGAGCGAAGCTCCTGGCATTGACCTCCACTGTGACCTTTCCCTAATGGTTGCCAAGTGTTACCTAGAGGGATTCTGTGCCGGGGGTATCAGAATCTCCCTTCTCCCTTTCACTGGGGGGCTGGTTTAGCTCACAAGACTAAATCGCTGGCTTTTAAAGCAGACCAAGCAGGCCAGCAGCATGGTTCGATTCCCGTACCAGCCTCCCCGGACAGGCGCCGGAATGTGGCGACTAGGGGCTTTTCACAGTAACTTCATTGAAGCCTACTCGTGACAATAAGCGATTTTCATTTCATTTTTTTTTCATTTCACTGCCAGACCAGTGCCACCATTGTAACAGAGAACCTGGGGACAAGGTTACCAAAGGGTTAGCCTGGGGTCTCCAGGAATTGAAAATCAATGTCGATAACACTGCGGTGTGTAACTCTGGAGTAAAATCATCAGGGCATTAAAAAATATTTTTTTGTGTGTCATTTTCTTTCAACGTTTAATTTTACCACATATAAAAGTATTGAAAATGGGAAAAAAGGCTTTTTGGTTGACAGTCAAGCATCATCCAATTGGATAATAAGTCTTTATGCTTTCCAATTGCATTGGACGGGAGTACATCACAAGGATGGATGTGTTGGCCGACTAAAGGTTGGAGTATGAGAGCAAATCATGTGATGAATTGAGGAATACATTTAATCACAGTTGGTAACACTACGTGGAGAACTGATCCGGAGATTGTACAATCAGTTCCTCACTTCCTACAGTGAGGGCAGAGTCACTCATTTCCCAACAGACTCCCCCCCCCCCCCCCCCCTCACAAACAAACATGCAGCCAAGGAATAATACAGGTAGCACTGAATCACATTGATGATATCTGAGCACAAATTCATGCTGCCTGGAAAAACATGTGTATGCAGTGCATGCATCACTCCTTGGATGGGATTCTCCCGCAATCCGGGGGGGGGGGGGGGGGGGGGGGTGGGCTGTGCCGGCGCCAAAGAGTGCCATGAACCACTCCTGCGTCGGGTTGCCTGAAAGGTGCGGAATCCTCCGCACTTCCGGGGCTAGGGCGTGATTCCTGCGCATGCGCAGGGGTTTCTTCTCTGTGCCGGCCATTGCGGAGCCTTACACAGGCCGGCGTGGAGGGAAAGAGTGTCCCCATGGCAGAGGCCCGCCCGCAGATTGGTGGGCCCCGATCGCGGGCCAGGCCACCGTGCTCCCCCCCCCGGGGGCTGGATCCCCCGCGCCCCCCCCCCCCCCCCCCCCCCGGGACTCCACAAGCTGCCCTAAATGCCAGGTCCCGCTGGTATGGATCTTGTCTAATCCATGCTGGCAGGACTGGCCGAAAATGGGCGGCCCTCGGCCCATCGGGGCCCAGAGAATCGCCGGGGGGGGAGGGGGGGGGAGGGGCACTGGCAACGGCCCCCGACCGGCGCGGCGCGATCCCCACCCCCGCCCAAAAACCAGCGTCGGAGCGGTGGTGTGGGATTCACCCCCCCCCCCCAGGCGTTCTCTGACACAGCGGGGGGGGGGGGGGGGGGGGGTCGGAGAATCCCGCCCCTTGTGCCTCCATTTGTTGGGCATGGTGGAACTTTATTAAAGTTTATTAAAAACATGATGAAAGGAGAAGATTGTTTTAAATCTTTGCTGACAGGAGTTAAAATGCAAAGCATTTGCAAAGCAGATGTTAGTTCTCTCTAAATCCTGTTTTCGGTCATTTTAACGTAGGCTATTCGAAGCACATAACTCTGGATCTGAGTTGATGCCTGTTAAAGGGTGCACAGATGTTCACTGATTGGAACCTGCATCCATTCATTCCGCTATCCTTTGCAATGCAGCCTTACACAGGGGAGCTTAATCACAATAGAAACAAACTGAGATAAATACTGAACAACAAGGTGTGATCAAAAATGTTTGGCAAGACAAAAATGCGTTTATTTAATAATGGTAATTGCTTACAGGACACCTATTGAAATCTTTTCACTAATATGAATAGAAAATGCCAGATTATGTGGCTTGCATAAATTAGACACCTGCAATAATTTCATTGCACAAGTCCCGTGAATATTCCATTAGAGTCTTCAACTTTGTTTGGGAAAGTAAAAGGAGGATGAGCGAATTGCCATTGGCCGGAAAACATACAAATTCCTTTTTGTCCCCTTTGCTGTTCCATTTTTTTCTGGAGCCACCCGTTCATGCTGGGGCATGGATCTAACTCCATTATTTCACCAAGAGCCCATTCTTCGTGTGGTACTGTAGGCTCATCAGCTAAGATTCACTGAGTCCTAGCAGGATTTTGTTTTATATAGTGGGCATCATCTCTGATCCCAAGACCTCTTCACAACATCCAAATCTGCACTTTCTTGCAGGAATCAATTGATATCAATCGCGATTCAGACACGCTGGCCTAATTTTGTCCCCAAGGAGATGAGAACCACTCGATGATTGCCCTCACTCTGTTCAACAACACTCAAATGTCTGAAACATTATATAGTTCACTGATTGAGTTCACAGCGATCCTAGTGCAGTTAATGTTTCATTAGCCATGTTTTCTGTTGCTCAGTGGTACCACTCTCACCTCTGTGCCAGCATGTCACTGGCTCACGTTCCAATCTTGAGCACAGAATCTAGTCTGACACCCCAATGCAGCGCTGATATAGAACTGCATTATTTTGAATGCGACACTAAAACGAAGCCCCATTAGTCCTCTCAGGTGTAAGCAAAAAATCCTTTCAGAGTCCTCTCTGGTGCCTTGCTCATAATCATCACTCAACCAATATCATTAAAACAGGTTCTGTTGTCGCTATCTCAATTCTGATGTGGGATTTTGCTGTGCATACTTTTGCTCCATTTCTTACAACAGTAGCTAGTCATTAGCCATAAAACACTGTGGGACATCCTGAGATCATGAAATATGCTAGATAAGTGCAAGTTCTTTCCCTTTATTAGCTGGACAGATCATTGTGAGAATATAATCTTAGTTTCAAACCATCTGGGCGTTTGCTTACATTTGCATATGATTCGTAGAAATGATAAGGATTCCAATGCATTGCAGAAAGAATAATAGAACATAGAACAGTACAGCACAGAACAGGTCCTTCGGCTCTCGATGTTGTGCTGAGCAATGATCACCCTACTCAAGCCAACGTATCCACCCTATACCAGTAACCCAACAACCCCCCCCCCCCATTAACCTTATTTTTTAGGACACTAAGGGCAATTTAGCATGGCCAATCCACCTAACCCGCACATCTTTGGACTGCGGGAGGAAACCGGAGCACCCGGAGGAAACCCACGCACACACGGGGAGGACGTGCAGGCTCCGCACAGACAGTGACCCAGCCGGGAATTGAACCTGGGACCCTGGAGCTGTGAAGCATTTATGCTAACCACCATGCTACCGTGCTGGCTATTCTCCTTGGAAAGTCGATCAGCCACAGTCTTTATTTCATAATGCACTGAATGGAGTAGGAATTTAATACTCCGCAGGTCAGGTATACAAGTGATTAACTTTATTTGCCATCAACAATACTTTTGATTAAATATTGTGGATGATTCTGCATCTGCAACAACAGTTAGCAATTCCTCCCTGCCCTCCCTCGAGCAGGCTGATGCCTTCTCCAGATAATGAGTGCCTCACTCAGCATCCAATGTGCTTGATGGACTGCTGTGTTTAACACTGGACCTGACCTTGGATAACAACAAATTGTTGTGAAATCTGCGGAGATGGTGACACATTGAAGATGATTGAGCGAACGGGATGAAAGCAAGACAAAAGGAAAAACAATCGGCAATAAGAACATCCATTTAGCTGTCCCTGAACCACACTAAACAAAGACTAGTATAATAAGGGTTTTGCCTCTGCCTGAAATGATGAAAAAAACACAGAGGTCATCTGAAGTGTGACTCAACCATCTACAGGTAGTTAGATGTGCAAACAAAGCAGAACTACCGTCAGTAATTTACTGATAAAACTTGCAGTAACAGCTGTACATCAAGACATTACTGGCAACTACTGCAGACATCTGTTGGGACTCCTAAATCGCTGGTGCCCTTGCCTGAGAATGATTACTATTTCTATTACAGTAAAGACTAATGTAGAGTTTCTGGATCATGTGGCTTTCAAGCCTCAGTTTAATGATGGAGGTATGGAAGTTCCAGCTGGAAAATTAAATATAAAAGTGGCACCCTTCATAATATTGAGGCAGATGTTCAGCATGTTGAGTGCCAAGTATGAATGCACTTTGGACAGTTTTCCAATGAGTCATGAACACTAAACAGTCTCATTTAATTCATTTTAGCCTATCCCTCGTGAGGGAGGGGCGGATAAAAAACTTCAATTGAATATTTGTTGCAATGATTTCAACTTGCCATACTAATTAACAGAAATAAGGCACTTGACCTATTTGAAATAATGCCGCTTATTAGACCGCTGCAGATGAAGGGCACAAAATGGAAAATAAATGAAAGGAGCCGACTGCATTCTGGTGAAGCTGATCAGTTTGTATTGGCAATTGTACATCAAATTCAAATCTGAACTAACTTGTGAACAAAAATACATTTTACACAGAAGTTGGAAACAGCCAGCAAAATGACAGTGTGTTGATAATAGTTGAATATTTGTGTTGTTAATAATAGACAAGGTGCTAAAAATACTGCTAACCTAACTCCAAAGAAGAAAGGGTACCAAGAGCAAGAAAAAAACTACAAAGAGAACCGGTGAGATTCTCCGGAAAGATGTCTTAATGTTGTCGTGAGCGAGCTTCCCAGCACTCGGCCCAGTGAGGCCGGCAACACAATTCAATGTTAATTGGTCCACTTAACGAGGCCTCACGGGCTTTCCATCGCAAATGAAGGCTTGCCAGCTAATTCGCCGGGACCGCGCTTGCCAGCTCCCCATTAACAAGGTCGAAGAGCGCTTAAGCTGCACTTGCTCAGCCAACCCCAGTCATCTCACAACAATAGCACCGAGGAAACCAGCCCATTGATTTGGGGAAGCAGACCTGTGGAGGCTGCTAGACACTGTGGAGGCCAGGAGGGATGTCCTGTTCCCCCAAGGATCCAGCAGAGTTAGCCATAGGGCAGCCAGTGCCACCTGGGACATGTTGGCGACAGCAGAGAGCTCGGGGAGTGTGACCTGGAGGACTGGCCTCCAGTGCAAGAAGAAGGTCAATGACCTACATTGGGCAGCACGAGTGAGTAGACACCAACGTTCCCATCTCCCTCTTGACCCCCCTCTCTCCCCCCCCCCCCAAGGGAGCCTCTAACCTTCTGCCCCTTCAACTCCCCACCCCTTCCTCCACCCCTCTTCCCTTCAACCCCCCCAACCTCTCCTTCCTACCCCTTCCTCCCACCATTGTGAACCATGGGTGTGGCTAACGATGCCCCCTCTGTGTCTCCTCTGGAAAAGCTCTCCCACAATGGCCAGGAGAGGGCCCAGACTGGCGGTGGTGTGCCAGACATTAGGTTCCTCACCACCTTCAAGGAGCGGGCCCTGGGGGTGACCGGTGTTGCCGAGGACAGGGGGGTCACCGATGTGAAGGTGGTGGATGCCGCAGCGGTGAATAACCACCGGACTCCACCCAGAGGACCTGTCAAACATGAGTTGTTATTGTCTTACTCACTGATCCATCCCTCTCAATGACCACATGTCGATTTTCCCGCAGGTCCTCCAGTCGGCAGCTCTGGCCCATCCCGGCCCTTTCCAGCCTCCCAGGAGAACACCTCAGAGGAGAGCTCCGAGGATGCCACCATAATAGTCGCATCACAGCTGTCATCCCCACCCTCCACCAGTGCAGATACACACACCTCAGTGGAAATGTTAGTGCTCAGGCATCTGGGGCACTATCTGGTGAGCACCACACTGCTGCTGATGTACATCAGGTGGTGGCAACATGCCAACGTCTGCTGAGCCTGTGGAAGATGTCATCCCGGAGCTAATGGAGACGTTAGGATGCGGCTGGCACATTCAGAGGGAGATGTCAGTGTCACTCCAGCAGATCCACAGCCTTTTGGAGGAGTCCCAGAGGCTACGGGCGCTGGAGCTGTCGCTGGCAATGCGTGGCACCGAGGCCAACACTGCTAGGGTGGCAACTGCAGCGATGAACCAGGTGCACGATGTTGGCACCATTAGTGAAGGTGTCCAAGGCGCTGCGTGGTCGGTAACGGCCATGGCTGGGAGTCTCGGCAGAATATCTGCCTCGCTGGGGGATGTCACCAAGTACCAGGCCGACCTTGATGAGGTTCTGCGGGACATGTCCCACTCTCAGATGGGAATGGCTGAAGCGTTGCGGAGCTTGTCCCAGTCGCAGGTGGGATTGGGGATGCACCGCAGAGCATGTCCCAGTCACTGAGGAACATCGGTGAGGGCGTGGATACAATGGTGTGGACCATGGGGAACGGCCAGGGCTGGCAGAGCCAGATGATGGAGGGGCAGCCAAGGCTCGAACCAGCACCCCTCTGTCCCAAGGTGAACTCTAGGGTCATATGGGCACTGAGCAGGAGGAAGGGGTGCTGAGTGTCAACAGTGGCCACTATCTCCCCTGTGTTCTACCCCTCTGATGAAGTCCTGTCTCACAGCCAGCACATGGGACAGGGTGGCACGGCTGAGTATGGGCCACCGACAAGTGAGCCGGGGCCCTCCAGCCTCAGAGCCCCCAGAGGGTGACCACCTTCCAGCAAAGACCACGGGATGTGGTAAGCAGCTGGCTGCGTCAAGCTCAGAGGTGCCTCCTGACGACACACTTAGATGTAGTGGTAAAGTTAGGAGAGCCAAGGGCACCAGGGAGGGGGTAGGGGGGTAGGTAGAGCGTGAGGTGGCTGGGGGTAGGGGTGGGGGTGAGGGCAGCACCATCGGGAGGGTGGGGTATTGTAAAATACAATAAACACCTTTGTGCACAACGAGTAGGATGGCTCTGTCAGTTTCTTCCGCAATGCGGGCCGGCCTCCAAATTCCTTGCCCATCTTCCCAGGCATCTCCACCTCCCCGTGGCACTCACCCACCTTCCAGGCGTGGACATGTCTCCGGAGCTGTGTCCCATCCTGTGGGTGTTTGGATGTTGGCTGCTGCATGTGTGGTGTTGCCTCCCGCGGTGTTCAAGCACAGTGTCCAGGCATCAAGGTGTGATTGGGATTCTAGGCAATGAGTCCCACATGCTATATGGCTTGCCCATTCACCGGGATCCACTCGGTTGTGCGAAGTGCTCAATTCCCTTTTAGCAACAGCCTGAGCCACGCGCCCAGAGGCCGAGGCAGTCGGTGCGGGTTATGGGTGATCGGTGGGACAGACAGGCAAGGACAAGGAATGGGTACACCCGATCCAAGGGTTGGCATGGGGGTTCTGTGTGCGGTTGCTTCCCACAGCACTCCCTCCACTCTCGCATGTCGGTCCACACCTGCGGAGGGTCCCCCAACTCCCATTGAGCACTGGGGTGGCAAGTCCAGCATCCCCGGAGTCTTTGATTGTGAGCAAAGATGGATACTCACCTTCTCAGCTTTCCACTGAAGCCCTTCCGCCAGGTCCAGATTTTTCAAAAGGAGCACTAATCCGTGCCAGCTTGACCACCTGCTGGGAAGGCCGCTGAATGACGGGAAGCCGTTGGAGATGGGCTCTCGCTAATTGTATGGAAATGGGGCTTAAGTGGTGGAAATTGGTTTCTCGCCACATTATGGTGAGTTCCTGATTTCGCCTATGGGAGAAGGCCGGTTGCATCGTAAACTGTTTAGCGCTTGGCACGGTTTTCGTTTTCAACCTCTCCCGCTATTCATCTGCCTTGTTTCACTTGAGCGAGAGCGTAACGAGGTCGGAGAATCATGCCCAATGAGTGAAATTCCACCAAGCCCCTGCCAGTGGGTTTGATGGGTGGCGTGAGGGGAGAACATGGTAGGAGGCCCAGAACTTGGTATCACACCGGCGTGACCTTACAGCGGGATCTTCTGCTGGAGCCTGCTGTGGCAGATCGAAAAACCCACCAGAGGCCGCCTTGGCCTCATTTTGATCCCATTAATAGATTGCAGATAAAGGCCCATGCCAAATTTTCCATGATGCCAGCGGGAAAACACGCAAGCATGAAATACGTTTGGAACAACGTGGAGTGCAGGGGCGGGATTCTCCGACCTCCCGCCGGGTTGGAGAATAGCCGGGGCGCGGCGTGAATCCCACCCCCGCCGGCTGCCGAATTCTCCGGCGCCGGAGACTCGAATCGCACCGCGCCGGTCGGCGGCCACTCGCAGCGGTTTCCCTGGCGATTCTCTGGCCCGCGATGGGCCGAAGTCCCGCCCGTTCTATGCAGGTCCCGCCGGCGTAGATTGGAGTAGGTCCCTTATCGGCGGGACCTGGTGGCGCGGGCGGGCTCCGAGGTCCTGGGGGAGTGCGGGGCGATCTGGCCCCGGGAGGTGCCCCCACGGTGGCCTGGCCTGCGATCGGAGCCCACCAGTCCGCGGGCGGACCTGTGCCGTGGGGGCACTCTATTCCTCCGCGCCGGCCGTGTAAGTCTCTGCGATGGCCGGCGCGAAGGTGAACCCCCCCTGCGCATGTGCGGGGATGACATCAGCAGCCGCTGACGCTTCCGCGCATGCGCGGACCCGCGCCGGCTGGCGGAGTCCCTTCGACCCTGGTTGGCGCAGCGCCAAAGGCCTTCCACGCCGGCTGGCGGGGCGCAAACCACTCCACCGCTGGCCCAGCCACTGAAGGTGCAGAGAATTCCGCACCTTTGGGGCTGCCCGACGCCGGAGTGGTTCATGCCACTCTACTGCGCCGTTTCTGCCCGCCCCGCCGATTCCAGAGGAATCCCGCCCCAGATGCCTGGACCCACCTGAACAACACTTGGGGTTGCCTCCGGAGTTCGGGATAGAGGCTGCCCGCAATCATGGATCCAGGAACACCACGAAGGTGGGTCGGGAAAGCATCTTCAGGTGGACCTTCCAGATTCTGTGTCCTAAAGGGAGTCTATTATTCAGCCTCAGAATGTTGCTACAAATCCATATTCATTCTCAGGAGGTCAATTTTCTGATCTCAGAGTGTTCTGGAGATCTACCTTCATATTTAGGAGGTTCATCTTCTTTCTTCAATAGTGAATCATTGATGTTGGGTGCCTTTTCAATATGGCACCCGGGCCCACGTTGGACTACAGGCCATTCAAGTCAGCCCCGCCACCGAATAAGGCATAAAACACCCGGGTGCTTAATTAATGAGGTTGGGGCAGGTGGACTTGGGTGTGCTTTCCCAACAGCCTCTGCAGTGGGGAAAATTCCACATTCCCGCACGGCACTTAATCTCACAATGGGAGAATTCTGCTCAATATATCAGTAGCTTAATGCAAATACCTAGACTTGAAGGTGCACATAATAAATACAAGAGTGTGCAAACATATGCACTGAAGGATCCTTAACTGTCTCCTGTGCAATGATCCAATCCAGCGCAGGATGAATGTGTGCACTCCACAATGTTGAGAGCTGGAATGCACTGCCTGAGATTGGAAACAGATTCAATTGTGGCTTTTGGAAAGAGAATTGGACAATGAACTCAAAAATTTTAAAAAATGTCAGGGTAAAAGGGAAAAGGCAGCTGGAGAGTGGGACTCTGTGAGTTGCTCTTGCCGTGAGTTTGGCATAGACAAGACAGGCCAACAGGCCTCCTCCTGTGCTGTAATCATATATCATTTCAATATTCTATCTCAGGTTTGACCCCTTTCTGTACTGAGATTGCTGAGCTCCACTCATGGGCGGGATTCTCCTATCTTGAAGGTAGAGGGTGGGATATTCTGACCCCCCGCCGGGTCGGAGAATTGCCGGGGGGGGGGCGTGAATCCCGCTCCCGCTGGGCACCGAATACTCCGGCACCGGAGATTCGGCGGGGAGATTCGGTGGGGGCGGGAATCGCTCCACACCGGTCGGCGGCCGCTCGCAGCAGCCCCCGGCGATTCTCCGACCCGCGATGGGCCGAAGTCCCGCCTGTACTTTGCCAGTCCCGCCGGCGTAAATTAGACTCGGTCCCTTAGCGGCGGGTCCTGGTGGCGCGGGAGGGCTCCGGGATCCTGGGAGGGGGCATGGGCCGATCTGGCCCCGGGAGGTGTCCCCACGGTGGCCTGGTCCGCGATCGGGGCCCACCGATCGGCAGGCGGGCCTGTGCTGTGGGGACACTCTTATCCCACATGCCAGCCGTGTCAGCTTCCGCGATGGCCGACGTGTAGGTGAACCCCCCTGCATATGCACGGTGATGACATCAGCAGCCGCTAATGCTCCGCGCATGCGCGGACCCGCGCCGGCCGGCCGAGCCCCTTCGGCCCCGGCTGGCGTGGCGCCAAAGGCCTTCCACGTCGGCCGGCGCGGCGCAAACCACTCCGGCGCCGGCCTACCTCTGAAGGTGCGGAGGATTCCACACCTTTGGGGCGGGCTGATGCCAGGGTGGTTCACGCCACTCCGTCCCGCCGGGACCTCCCCGCCCCACCAGGTATGGGAGAATCCCGCCCAGAGTGTTGACGGCGTCATAAAAACTGGAGAGTTTAACAACGGCGTCATCGGACCGCTCTGTGTAGCGATCCATTGCCCTACGGGAGGCCAGCATGGCACTGGAGCGACCCACGCTGCTCCAGCTGCCGATACTGTGTCAAATGGGTGCCGCGGTATCTCGCGATATGTGCCCGGCCCGCCGATTCTCCGACCTGGCGTGGGCTGAGAGAATCCCGCCCACAGTGACAATTATGCCAAGCTTTAGGCCTTAACATCTCTGGAGTAGAGAAATATGAAAATAATTCAGGGCTCCCATTCCCAATTGTTTTGCAATGATTCCGATCTGTATGCATTCGCACTCTTATGTCTGTGTATTTGAACCTGCAGGTGAAAGGTGAGGACAAGATCGCAGTATTTTTGTCAATGTGGTTTTCACTGTCAAGTTCAGCATTTTTTGCACATCCCTAATTCTCGTTGAGAAGGTGATAGTGATTGCAATCCATCTTCTTGAACCACTGCAGCCCATGTAGTGATGGAACTACCTTCATGCTGTAGTTAGAGAGATCCAGGATTTTGACCCAGCAGCAATGATCACGACGTTAACTGTCAAATGGATTGGCTTAGTAGAGCTGCTTGGTCCTACACTTGGTTGATCTGAAGGACAGTCACTCTCACCCCAGGGGCTGGTTTAGCTCACTGGGCTAAATCGCTGGCTTTTAAAGCAGACCAAGCAGGCCAGCAGCACGGTTCGATTCCCGTACCAGCCTCCCCGGATAGGCGCCGGAATGTGGCGACTATAGGGGCTTTTCACAGTAACCTCATTGAAGCCTACTCGTGACAATAAGCGATTTTCATTTTCATTTTTTCATTTCTCTAGAATTCAGTTCTTATCCATTCTTGGACCTCGGCTCTAATGGGGTCTGGAGCTTAGCACACTGGGTTAAATCGCTGGCTTTTAAAGCAGACCAAGGCAGGCCAGCAGCATAGTTCAATTCCTGTACCTGCCTCCCTGAACAAGCACCAGAATGTGGTGACTAGGGGCTTTTCACAGTAACTTCATTGATGCCTACTCGTGACAATAAGCGATTTTCATTTCATTCCAATTCTTGCACCTAGTGGTGCACTAAGGCAGACTTTCATCTGTTTCCATAGCTAGTTATTCTTGTAACAGGTCTGTCGCCAGAGGCTTATAGTATGAAGGGTGCCACTCAGCATCAAGCGTAGCTGACCAGAAGCCTTTCCCGCTCTTACTGCCCGCCAATGGTACCTTGGAAAAATTTGCAGGTTGACCCCCAACACGTTTGGCTACATTGTGACTGCACCTTCCTTTGCCATCAAGTCCTAGGGTGGGACTTAAATCCCAAACTTCTGTCTCAGAGGCAGGGATGCTACCCACTCTCTACAAGACCATCTGGAACTGAGTGGCCTGCGTGGAACTAAACTGAGTGTTGGTGAGTAGGTCATTGGTGAGTGAGTACCACCTGAGTAGTATTGTTGATGATTCTTTTCAGCCTTTACTAATGATTGAGAGGAGGCTAACAGAATGGTACTCACCAAGGTTCAAATTGTTCTAACATTTTGGATAGAACATAGCAGACAATTTTCCATGTCATCGGATAGATGCCAATGATGCTGCTGCAATGCAACAGCTCGGTTCTGATGCCATGTGGTGATTAGGGCAGCACAGTAGCACAAGTGGATAGCACTGTGGCTTCACAGCGCCAGGGTCCCAGGTTCGATTCCCCGCTGGGTCACTGTCTGTGCGGAGTCTGCACGTTCTCCCCACATCTGCGTGGGCTCCCTCCGGGTGCTCCGGTTTCCTCCCACAGTCCAAAGACGTGCAGGTTAGGTGGATTGGCCATGCTAAATTGCCCTTAGTGACCAAAAAGGTTAGGAGGGATTATTGGGTTACGGGGATAGGGTGGAAGTGAGGGCTTAAATGGGTCAGTGCAGACTCAATGGACCGAATGGCTTCCTTCTGCACTGTATGTTCTATGTCTATTGAGTAGCCTACATCACACATTAAGGGTATAATCATCCCAAAGTGTGTCAGTGACAGTTTCAGTGAGAAAACCTGCGTGTAGCTCTCCAGCTGCACAGTCGAGTTTTGTCTCCTGATTCGTTGGCATGGTTGCGCGATCTGGTGGGGGTGGGGCCTGATAAAGGTGGCAAGGACGCATCCACAGACATCAGCATGCCATCAGTAAAGGGCGCCCAGATATATGCAAAAACTAAACTCCGCCGCCCCCCCCCCCCCCCCCCCCCCCCCTCCACGGACATGGAGGACCCTCCAAAAGCATCAAGATGATCCACCCCCCCCCCCCCCCCCCCCCCACGGGCATTGGGACACCCACCCAATAAGCTTCAGGCACCCACCCCCTCTTCCCCACAAGCATAGGGACACTCATTCCCCCACCCCACAGGCATTGGGATATGCTCACCCTCCACACATAAGGAGGACCTCCACCCCCGTGGAACTCCCCAGAGGGCCCACCCCTGGCCCTGGCACCATTGCTTGCTCTGACACTGCTAGATTGACACTGCCAGGTTGACACTGCCAGGTATAGTGACAGAGTGTCAGAGAACACAGGCATATCCCCCACCACCCGAGGGCTATACTTACATGTGCGCCCCTGGCTTGGCCATCATGACTGGTGTTTGTTTTTGACAACCAGTAGTGATTTGTGCCAGCATGACATCACACAGGCTGGTTGGGAAGGTACAGAAGTAGCGGTGTCAAGCTTGCTAATAATATTATAATATGTACAAATACGGGTCACACCCTTCCTGGACGTGAACCTGATCACACCATCGGAGGGGGCGGGGAAGATCGGAAACTAAAATCTCTCCGCGCAAAACACGTTTTGGGCCTCTGCGACATTTCGCAGCCATATATGGGATTTGAGGCTATGGTTAGCTCAGCCGCTAATCACGGCCTAAAAATAGGCAACTTGGGAGGTGCTGAAGAGAATGTCTACGGGTGGCAGTGAAACAAACTCTCCTGTTCCGAAGCTCTGAAAATACAAATAAATTGTAGTGAAGAAACATCAACAGCCAACAACCTCAGACAGATTTGAAGCATTCATTTGCAATTTGAACAGAAAACGGAGATTTATTGCAGGATACTCACCTTGATGAAGAGTGGCGATTTGTGCGAGATACCTACAGTTGCCAAGGAAATAATAAGCAAGAATAAGTTGGCACCTTTAGGAGAGGAGGGATATCTTTGAACATGGCACAACAAGTTGATATGGCTGAGTGGGGATCCTTGACTTTATAAATAGAGGCATTGATTACAAAAGCAAAGAAGTCATGCTGATTTTTTATAAAATGCTGGTTCACATTAGCTGGAGTACAGTGGCCGGTTATGGAGCAGTGGAGAAGACAGAAGACTTAGGAAGGAAAGTCTCGGAGAGCGAGCAGAGGAGATTTGCTCAGAACTATTTGAGAGATGATGGTTACTTAAAACTAGAGGAGCTGGGATTGTCCTTCTTGGAGCAGAAAATGTTAAGGGGGAAATTCCGATGAGGATTTTAAAATTATGAGGCATTTTGATAAAGCAAATAAAGAAGGAACTGTTTCCACTGGCAAAAGTGTCCGGACATAGAAGCCACGGACTTGAGATAATAGGCAAAAGAAACTGAGGAATTGAGGAGAATTTCTTTCTCACAGCGAGATGTTGTGATCTAGAGTGCACTGCCTGAAAGGCTGGTGGAAGTGGATTCAGTAGTAACTTTAAAAGGATATTGGATATGTACCTGTAAAGGGCGAAAATACTGCGCTGTGGGGAAACAGCAGGGGGGTGGGACTAATTGGACAGCTATTTCAAAGAACTGGCAAAAGCACAATGGGCCTAATAGCCTCCTTCTGCGCTGTGTACTTTTAAGAAGAAACAGCCTGGGTGTGTGTGTGTGTATGCGACCGGAAAGGTCAAAAGGTTTCAGGGGAAAATAAAATTGAACTGTGGAAGTCAAAATAATAAGGTTAAATGCACCTTCTGAGAAGATTGGAGAAAAAGCACAGTATTAAGCAATTTGCAGAACTTGGGAAACTGACTGAAACTCTGAAGCAAAGTCAAAAGGAGCAAGGGAGAGGAGAAGCAGACTTTGACAAAATCGCTAAGGCTTAGATAAAACTTGATCACTGGGTTGTACCAATCCATGTGGCAAATTGCAGCTTAACCCTTCAACCGCTAACGCGCACAATAAAACTCCGATTGAGGCAATTGTTTCTTGTTTCACGTCACACGCTGATGCTGAAATTTATCTGTATAATTTGAAGTGTTCCATGCATGCATGGAATGTGTATGTAGCTCACAGCCACAGGCTGACAGATATGTGCAAGGAGCACAAAAGGTGATCCATCATATTTTTCCGATTGGGTCAAATAGCCACCATCTGTTTAGTTAACTACACTAATTTATTCGATTATCTGACAGCTCAGAAAGCTACAATTACCTAAAGGGCTCAGTGCCCTTTACAAGCTCTATTCGGAACTGTGCATGCACAGGTCATCAGTTCTCCTTAATAACGTAGGCTTTCCTACACTGATTTGTTTTGGTGTGTGTTTTCAATTTCATTTTGTTGTTCCCCAGTGATTTTGAGGGCGCTTGCAACCGAGTTCTGCTCCTCCCCTGTCTATTATTCTCTTCGACATTCAATACATGTATATGCGGGCTCCACTGACGTTCAACTTTTAATAGAACAACAAGGGCATTGGATTTATAGAATCAAATTCGTCTGATGATATTTGGAGCCAAGGGAACATTCAATTTGTGATTACCATTATGAAGGGAAAGAATGTCGCCGAATCATATTGTTCCACAAACGGTATTTTTCTGCAGTCCTTTAATCTGTGCAGAATCTTAGAGATTCCCTTTCCGCTAAGTGGCATTTTCAGCACCAGCTACTGCAGGGGAACATTCAGTTTTCAAGCAGGAACAATGGAGAAGCATCACATCCATGCTTTAACATGCAGAACATAAACACCAGGAAAGGGAAAGCTGGCACATTTAACCCTTCATTTTATTTTTGAAGAAAGAGTTGAAAAAATACTCATTGTAAAAACAAATGAAATGAATATTTTGGTCAGTAATTACTATATACAATAATGCAATACCCACCGGACCACAATCCAATTCAGAACCTTGACAGAGAGATAGTGCAGCACGGTAGCACACTGGTTAGCATTGCTGTTTCAGAGTGCAGGGACCTAGGTTCGAGTCTGGTCTTGGATGATTGCGCGGAGTTTGCACTTTCTCCCCGTGTCTGCGTGGGTTTTCCCCGGGTGCTCAAGTTTCCTCCCACAGTCCAAAGATGTGCAGGTTAGGTGGATTGGCCATGCTAAATTGCCCATTATTGAGCAGGGATGTACAAGTTAGGTTATGGGGAATGGACCTGGGTAGAGTACTCCTTCAGGGGGTCAGTGCTGACTCAATGGGCCAAATGACCTCTTTCTGCACTGTAGGGATTCTATGATTCTGCAATAAATTCAGAAACTCCGGTCTCCAGCATAGTGCAAAGTATCAATGCACTGCACCGCATAAAGTGTGCACATTGAAAGAAAGAACTTTAATTTATGTAGCACTTTCATATCTATAGGAAATCCCAAAACGCTTTGCAACCAATGAAGCAGTTTTGCAATGCCGTCATTGTTGAAATCAGAGAAATCAGAGAAATATTCATTTCATTTGCTTTTACAATGAGTATTTTAAAAATTCTTTCTTCAAAAATAAAATGAAGGGTTAAATGTGCCAGCTTTCCCTTTCCTGGTGTTTATGTTCTTCAAGTTAAAGCATGGATCTCCTATGTCCCTGCTTGGAAACTGAGTGTTCCCCCTGTAGTAGCTGGAGATGAAAATTAGGGCAGAGTAAGAGTCCATTTGGCCTTTCTTGCCTGTGCCAGATCTTTGAGAAAGTTGTCCAATTTAATCCTTCAGTTTTTCCCTAATAGCCCTGCAAATTAGTTCACTTCAATATATGTCCTCATGCTTTTTAAAAGTTGCTATGGAATTTGCTTCCATCACCTGTTCAGGTGGTGTATTTGAAAAATGGGTTTGCAGAGCAACACTTCCAATTGGCGTGACGCAGACTACGTTGATTACGTTGAGTAGGCAGGAAGCACCATGGATTTATGCCAGCGTAGTTCATGCACTCTTCTTCTATGTTAGAACTGAGAACTCCGCGAGTACTGTATCGGCAGGGGGCCTTGCTTCCATCTGCCCAGGGAATCAATGCAAGTATGTTTAGCGCGGTGCTACTCAAACTGCATTCTTCCCCTCTATGTGAACAATGTTCCCCTCCAGTTTTTTGCCTATTGTTTTATATCTGGCTACTAACCCGCTACCAAGGAAAACAATTTTTTCTTACTTGCTCTATTGAAACCCCTTAAAATTTTGAATACTTCTCTTAAATTTCATAGAATTTACAGTGCAGAAGCAGGCCATTCAGCCCATCGAGTCTGCACCGGCTCTTGGAAAGAGCACCCTACCCAAGCCCATACCTCCACCCTATCCCCATAACCCAGTAACCCCACCCAACACTAAGGGCAATTTGGACCCTAAGGGCAATTTAGCATGGCCAATCCACCTAACCTGCACATCTTTGGACTGTGGGAGGAAACCGGAGCACCCGGAGGAAACCCACGCACACACGGGGAGAACGTGTAGACTCCACACAGACAGTGACCCAAGCCGGGAATCGAACCTGGGACCCTGGAGCTGTGAAACATTTGTGCTAACCACTATGCTACCATGCTGCCCGAATAAGAGTTTTTCTGTTTCTATATTACAGGGATCTTTAAGGCAACTAAAGGGACAAGGAATGTAGTAATTGGACATATTTAAAGGGTGATATTTAGCGAGCCACCTGTTGGGCCTAGAACTTATGGGGGCACAATGTGTAAAGTAAGCCTGTCGGGAGTTAGGCATAGTTCTGGCCAGAGTTAGCCTTGGAGTGATGGGAATAAGACATGAATATTAGTTGTGCTGTCCAATGTATATATTACACCTTAGAATCTTCCTATAACTTCTCTGTTCCAAGGAAAACAATCTCAGCTTCTCCAATCTCTCCACAGAACTGCAGTTCCACAACACTGTCATCATCTTGGATTGTGTCATCGCTTATGTGTCCCTTTCAAGACATTGACATCCTTCCCACCGTATGGTGAACAAAATGTGACACTACCTTACCAGTGATTTGTGAAGTATTAGCATAAATTCCTTGTTCTTGGATTCAACACTTATATTAACAAAGCTAAGAATCCTATACAAGTTCCTAATTGCCTTGTCAACCTGCCCCATCACCGTTGAAGATTTGTGAATAAAAACTCATATTTCTCTCTACATTTGCATCCTCCATCTCAAATTAAAGTCACAATACAGCCTCTACATGTAACATCTTCCAGAGTACAGCACACTGATCTGCATTAAATTCCATCCTTCATCTTTGCCCATTTCACCTAAATCTTTCTGAAGTCCACTATCCTCCTCACTGTCTACTACCTTGCCAAGTTTGTAGCATCCACTAACTTCAGTATTGTATTTCCTATACTGAAGTCAAGGTCATTTCTATATAACAAGAAAAGCAATAGTTCTAATCCCAACCCTTGGGGAAACCTACTGCATACTTCCCTCCAGTCAAAAAAAATGCATTTATCACACCTCTCTGCCTCTTGTTCCTTAGCCAGTAATATACCCAGCCCTTTACTCAGGTGTGTTCATATTTTCCGAATTGATTTGTTATGTGGTACTTTAGTCAAATGCCTTTTGAAAGTCACAGATACAACTCACACTAATTTCACCCAGCATCTCTGTTACTTCATCAAAGAACTCCATCATGTTTGTCAAATACAATCTTCTTTTAACAGGTCTGTGCTGGTTACTCATTAACCAATGCATCTTCTAGTGGGAATGCATATTTGAAATGGTATCCAATAATTTGGCACAACTGATGTTTACCTGAGGACCTGTACTTGCCAGATTTATCCCCATGCCTTTTTTGTATATTGGTCTAATGGTTTTAATCCTCTATCCCTCCGGAGCAGCTCCCATATCCAGAGCTCCTGCCATCTCTATATTTATTTTCCATCTCAGTAAAGGATGCATCCCACCTGGACTGAGTGACTTGTCACATTTGAGTGATGTCAACCTATTTAGTACCTCCTATTTTTATCTCCAATATATTTACTTTTCTTCCTTAACTGTGACATTAAATTCATCCATTTTTTTATGAACAGATGCAAAGCATAAAATCAATACCTCAGTCATTCCCTCTGCTTCTGTAGGATTTCCTCTTTTGTCGCTAATTGGTCCCAACATTATCACAGAATGATATAGCCCTACAGTACAGAAGGAGGCTACTTGGCCCATTGAGTCTGCATCCACCCTCCGAAACAGCACCTCACCCATGCCCATTCTCCTGCCCTGTCTCCATATCTCCACCTAATCTTTGGACACTACAGGGCAATTTACATAGATTTACATAGAATTTACAGTGCAGAAGGAGGCCATTCGGCCCATCGAGTCTGCATCGGCTCCTGGAAAGAGCACCCTACCCAGGTTTAACACCTCCACCCTATCCCCATAACCCAGTAATCCCACCCAACACTAAGGGCAATTTTGGACACTAACGGCAATTTATCATGGCCAATTTACCTAACCTGCACATCTTTGGACTGTGGGAGGAAACCGGAGTACCCGGAGGAAACCCACGCACACACGGGGAGGATATGCAGACTCCGCACAGACAGTGACCCAAGCCGGAATCGAACCTGGGACCCTGGAGCTGTGAAACGATTGTGCTATCCACAAAGCTACCATGGCCAATCCACCTAACCTGCACATCTTTGTACTGTGAGCTGTTCCGACACCCTGGGCTAGTGCGCAGTCAATTCCAGCCCCACTTGACCTGGAGTCACACAACAAGTGCATTAACAAATATTTCTTAGAAAAATACCCAAAGCTTTTGGCCCTTGGCTGCTCAATAATTTCAGTCACCAGGTTTGTAAATGTAAACACAATTACATTTTATTTACAGCAAGAAATATGCAGCAAATGCATCTGTTTAACTATTATATAATTCCTAATTCCCACTTTAACTCCCCCCCCCCCCCCCAATACTCTACGGGCATGCACACACATACACACACACATACATACACACATGCGGCAGACAAACACAGAGGGGAAGAAAGGGGTAAAATAGCATAAGTAAAAGGAAAAAGGAGTCTTTGTTTCAGGTGCTGGTTTTTAGTACCCCACCCATCTTCAAACTATGCTTTCAGTTTGAGGTTTTCCTGTAGATTCATTCAGCTTCTCTGTAGCATCAGAAATGCAGCATTTACAGCCTTTCTGGATCCTTTCAATCAATTAAATCAAGGCCCACCCCATATCTCTCTCCGATGTCGAAAAGACTGAAGCTCCTGCTCAAACCAGCAGAGACGAGCAGAATGTTCTTTTGAATTCATCATTCTCTCTGTTGCTTGACATATCCATTAATCATCCATGGATCAAAATGATAATGGCAAATGAAAAGAAAGAAGAAATAAATAAGGATGGAACCATACAGGGCGGATACTGGAGCACCCAGAGGAAATCCACGCAGACACGGTAAGAACATGCAAACTGCATAGTCACCAAATTGAACCCAAGTTCCTGGTGCTGTGAGGCAGCAGTGGTAACCACTGTGATTTTTTGAGCTATGCTTTTAATTTCTCCAAACTTTTAAAGAAATTTTCGGTTCCCCATTATATTAGCTGTGAATCTCTTATACTATCTCTTCTCTCTTCTTGTATCCTATTTCAATTTCACCCTGAGCTGTTTGTATCCTGCCTGGCTTTCATCTGAATTCTGTCCCTGATAATTTTCAAAAGCTTCTTTTTCTGTTTTATTTCCAGCTCTATTTATTAATCACCCAATGTGCTCCAGCTCTGGTGCCCAACTGGATGGAAGTATGCTTGGTTTGTACCCAAATATTTCTGCTTTCAATGCCTGACATTGCTCATTTACTGTTTACTAATGGCCAGGATAAAGGAGGAAATGCAACAGCTAATTTGAGGATTCCGCACCTTTAGGGCGGCCCGACGCCGGAGTGGTTCACGTCACTCCGTCCCGCCGGAGCTGCCCGCCCCGCCGACTACGGAAGAACCCTGCCCCTCATTTTAATACATGTCATTAAAGAGCACTCTCTCCAGGCCTTCCCCCTCACAGAATATTCACAGGCGCCAGCGTGACATCACGCCAACATCATTTACAACAAGTGTACAAAAGCATGAACCTGGTCGCCTCACATCCGAGGGGATATCGGAGGTGAGCACTCAGACAGCCATGATTCTCCAGGCTCTTCTTTGCTCAGGGTGCACTGGAGAGGATGTAGGGGACACTGATAAGTGCAACTCGGCACCAGGGCTGTGGTTCAGTCACTTAATCTTGGGCGGTGAGGTTGCTAGCAGGCCTCACCTTCCATTTACTTTGAGGCACCCCTTGCTTTAAGGAAGTCTGGAGGCTAGTATTCAATCATCTCTTCCTTTGTCCTCCTTGCTGGACTTATGGTAAAATCTCCGCCGAGGGAGTGTCCGTTCTTAATGAGAGCTGGAAAGTGGGTGGTAGGAGGTGAGTACTGAAGATCAGCACTGGGTGTGACTGTGAGTTCTGGATGGGGTCACAAGAGAGGCCAGATTGCAAGGGCAGAGTGGGGTTCTCAGGAATGGGTTGCTTCCCTGCCTCAAGAGGAATGAAGGCCCTCTCACTTGGGGAAGCACAACCAGAATCATAGAATCATAGGATTTACAGTGCAGAAGGAAGCCATTTGGCCCATCTGATCTGCACTAGCCCTTGGAAAGAGTACCCTCATTAAGCCCATACCTCCACCCTGAACCCAGTAACTCTACCTGACCATTTTTGGACACGAAGGGCAATTTAGCATGGACAATCCACCTGCACATCTTTGGATAGTGGGAGGAAACCAGAGCACCTGGAGGAAACTCACGCAGTCACAGGGAGAACGTGCAGACTCCGCACAGACAGTGACCTAAGCCGGGAATCGAATCTGGGACTCTGGACTTATGAAGCAACAATGCTAACAACTGTGCTACCATGTGTAGATCCCCAAACGCAGGCAGAACTCTGAGGACCATGGGTTAAGCTCTGTTGAATATTAATTTCACTTGTCTGGGAAGTATGTCTCTCAGGAATAAATGTGTAGTGTTGTGAAAAGGGAGAATAAGGGTGCCCTCTTGCTGTGCGCTTGCCATGCTCATTACAGGCTTCACTCTAATCACCTGTGCCTTGTCTGCCACAAGAGACATTCAATTGCTTGATATGCAATTTGACCCTTCATGAAATATGTAGAGCTAAAGGTCACTGCCACTTTTTTGAGTTCCAGGCACACCATCAAGGCCTTGCATACCCGCTGGGCACCGTAGGGACTGGGGTGCTTCATTGATCTTTTTAACCACATTTTAATCTGATGATTTAAATGCCATTTGTGATTTGTCGCTGTTTAAGGCAGTATTCCTTTAAGGGGCTGCCCCTTTTAATTTGTCCCTCAATTTATTTAATTTAGTTTAATTGTTTTATGCCAAATAGTTGGATTCCCAAGCAGTGAACCCCAATGCTCTTAAAAGAGTTTACTTCACACACGATACACTGATGTGAACACCAAAGCAAGGCTTCATGGTGAAGACTATCATCACTCATCCCGTTACAGGTCATGAAGTTGGGCTTCTTTGAGCTGCCCCGTGAGGATGCAGATACAGGTCACATGCATTCACTCAATAGCTCTGTCAACTAATGCAAGGGAAGGAAAGGAGGGGGGAGAGGGCCTCATGACAGGTGGTCAACCCGCGGGTTGGCTGGGTTAGAGATCACGTTGGAGGTGCAAGGGGTGGGTGAGGAGAGAGACTGAAGGTAGCAGACTTACCTAGGCTGCGCAAAGAAGTCATTCATTTTTTTACAGCACTGCTGCCCGGTGCTCTTCTGGAGTGAGCTAGCACTCATTAATTTAGTAGCGCCCTCGCAGGCGGGGGTGCTCACCTTGCTAGTGGGCCGCTTCCTGGAGTGTGGGTACTGGTCATCCCCTTTCTGCTGTACTCCATCCAAATGTCTGGCCAGGACTCTGAGAATCTTGGTGCAGGCTGCCATCCACCCTGTGGACTTGGAACAAGTGCTGGGGAGGCATTTAAATGAAGCACATCAGTGATTGTAGTGATTAAGTTTCCCCTGGGTGAGCAATTCAGCAGGAGTCCGCAAGGGGTGCGGTGTGATTCACCTGGAGGAAAAAACCTTTTCTTTAAGAGGCTTAAATGGTATTGTTGGGATTTGTACCGTTTTTCTCACAGGTCCTGACACTTTGCCATTTTTTGGTAAGATTCCGCCCGACATTACAAAACAATGAAAAATCTGACTCATTGTGAGTAGCTTCACAGGAAATCTTTCAGCAAACATTTAAAATACAGGAAAACAATTACCAAGCAACAGGAATAGTTTAATTTATCCAATATTAACAAATATCTATTAAACATCTGAGATACTCATTTAAATAAAATGAAAGTAAGCTCTTCAGCTCACCTATCAACACTTTTATCTTTCTGTTTCCTTTTACCCATTCTCCGTGTATTGTCAAAAATTGACCTTTAATTTGACTTCTTGGCATCTTCTCGAATTGTTTATTTCTATTTTGTTCATGTAAAATAAGAGGGGGTTCAGAACAGATTCACCAGGTTTCTACAAGGTTAAAGAGTAAATTTTGAGGGAAGGTTACATAAATGTGGTTTGTATTCATGGGAATTCAGAAATTTTTATGAATAATATCAAGGTGTTTAAAACAATAAAAGGATTTGACAGGGTAGATAAAGATGATCTTTTTCCTCTGGTGAGCAACTTTAGGCCAAGAGTGCATAATCTTAAAATTCGAGCAAACTAGTTTAGAAATGAAATCAGGATGCACATCTTTACAGAGAGGGTAGTGGAAACCAAGAATCCTTTCTACTTGAAAATAGCGGAAACCAGATCAAATGACAATGGAGGTTTTTTTTGCTACAGCAAAGGTATTAGGGGTTTGTTAGGAAAACAAAGGTAGTTTTAAGGGATTTATAATTGTAGAGGTAAAGTTCAGAAATAAGGTAAAGGTTTAGGTGGATTTAATATAGCGTTCTGTGCCTGAAAGGAACCCATAGTTAGATTAATGCTGTACAACGGTGTTTGTGTGCGTGTGGGGTTGGTTTTAATTCCAACTGCAATTCTATTATGATGAGAAAAGTGGGACATGAAGAATAAATATAGTTGCTCAGCAACTAGAAGCCCTTGTAAGAACGAAAATCTTTATTTTGATCTTTAGTTTTTTACCTGGAAGCTACAGCAGTTGATGACAGGCAACTACAGAAGAAACATGTCTCTCAGCTTTGCTTGAAGAAAAGCCATACAATGGAGCAATGGTTAAGAAAGCCAGTGCCAGAAATCGAAAGGACAGCTATTCAAGGAAACTGAAGATGAGTTTCCAGGGAGAGTGATGTTAAAGGAACAAAGAGAAACTGGGAGCAGAACAGGATATTTTTCATTTCATGTCACTGAACTATAAAGGAGCTGGCTATGGAGAAGACAGGAATACACCTGAAGGAATTCTGAGGCTTGTAATATCTTATTACAGTATGTGAAACATTAATTGAAATAATTGTGGAGCAATCAGTGGCTGGATGTCTGAATGTGCGTGTGTAAAAGCAGTTAAGACAAATAATATGTGGAATAGATTTTGCAATGCAACCTGCTGATGGAATGGAAAGTTTTATTATGAGAGAGGATTTTAAAGCATGTTTTGGGAAAGGAATTTGAAAACTCTAATATGGCAATCATCTGGGGAGATTCTGAGGAAGAAATCCACAGACACTAACATACGCATAGAGTGGAATGTGTGTTTGACTGCAGCCAATTGGTGTGCCTTAAAAAGGGGACTTTGTGTGTTAATGAGACCAATGTAGCTTCAAATTTACTGATGGAAACTATAGAAATGAAGAATAGTTTCTAGGGAGCCTGATATTAAAGGAACAAAGAGGAACTGGGTGTAAAGGAGCTGGCTAATGAGAAGATAGAAAGATATCTGAAGTGGAATCTGAAGTATTAATCATCCAATTTGTGTGTAATTGTTAAGCTAAGGGGGGGAGTAAAGGAGCATTGTATTATAATCTAATTTCATCTTGTTTAATAATTGTTTTTGTTGTTAAAAGTAATTAGTGGTCCTGTGTTTCTGTTCCTCCATGTTTGAAAAAAAAAGGGGAAAGTTTTGGTCTTCTGAGCCAGGGTTTCATTCTGGAATCTTCCTGTCCAGTTATTTATTTTATTTTATTTTTTGTTTAAAATTTAGAGTATCCAATTAATTTTTTCCAATTAAGGGACAATTTAGCGTGGCCAATCCACCTAACCTGCACATCTTTGGGTTGTGGGGGCGAAACCAACGCAAACACGGGGAGAATGTGCAAACTCCACACAGACAGTGACCCAGGGCCGGGATCGAACCTGGGACCTCAGCGCCGTGAGGCAGCAATGCTAACCACTGTGCCACCGTGCTGCCCTCTTCCTGTCCAGTTATAACATCAACTGGGATCGTAACAAGTTATGGAACCTTGGCCGATGGATGGAGTAAACATGCACGTCAACCATGAACCATTTGAATTATGAAATAGGTTTGAGGGGCTGAATTTCCTACTCTTGTTCCATTATATTTTGTTCAAGAGTTTTTTCCTTTCTTCTGCCCCCCTCCCCCCTTCAGCTTGCTGGAGATTATTTCATATGATGACATGCGTCCAGTAGAGGGAGTTTGGTCTTGGGGATAATGCTGTTATTTATTTTTTAAGCAGGAATGGATAGATGAAAAGCTGCCAGTGCAGATGCAGAATAGGCACACTGATCTCTCTTAAGATGGGATTTCTCTTCAGCATTATTCTGGACTGATTCTACTGGCAAAAAGATTGGAACAAACTACTCGATTTGATGAGAAAACATTGTGCTTGGTTGAGAGGAAACACATTTTCTTTGCAAACTGTTTTAAATACATGCAGAATTGCATAGAATTCCAGGATGGCACGATGGCATAGTGTTAGCACTGTTGCCTCACAGCACCAGGGACCTGAGTTCAATTCCAACCTTGGGTCAGTGTCTGTGGTGAGTCTACACATTCTCCCTGTGTTTGCGTGTGTTTCCTCTGGTTTCATGCCACAGTCCAAAGCTGTGCAGGTTAGGTGGATTGGCTATGCTAAAATTGACCTTTAGTGTCCAAAGGTTAGGTGAGATTATGGGGTTACATGGATAGGGCGGGATGTAGTTCTAGGTAGTGTGCTCTTTCAGAGGGTTGGTGTAGACTCGATGGGCTGAAAGGTCTCGTTCTGCACTGCAGTAATTCTATGGCAGGGACAGGCCATTCAGCTCAATTAGTTTGTGCTGGTGTTTATGTTTCATATGTGCCTCTTCCACCTGATTAATCCAACCCTACCTGCGCACCATTCTGTCCAATTTTCCCACACACTTATTTAACTTCTCTTTAAGTACATCTTTGCTTTTCACCTCAGCTACTCCATGTGCTACCAAATTCCACATTGTAAACATTGTCGGGGAAAGGATTTTCTCCTGTGTTCCTTATTGGACTTATCCGTGATGATCTCATATTCATTGTACCTACTTTTTGGTTTCCCCCACAAATGGAAACATTGTCCGAGAATCTACTGTTGCAATGGCCTCAGCAATGTGAAACTTTCCTAATATTCTTACACATCTTCGTTGTGCTCTTAGAACCATAATAATAATATTTATTGTCACAAGTGGGCTTACATTAACACTGCAATGAAGTTACTGTGAAAATCCCCCAGTCGCCACATTCCGGCGCTTGATCGGGTACACTGAGGGAGAATTCAGAATGTCCAAATTACCTAACAGCACGTCCTTCACGACTTGTGGGAGGAAACCGGAGCACCCGGAGGAAACCCACGTAGACACAAGGGGAATGCACAGACTTCCCACAGACAGCAACCCAAGCCGGGAATCAAACCTGGGACCCTGGCGCTGTGAAACCTTAGTGCTAGCCACTATGCTACCGTGCTGCAGCCGCTTCCACCAACATTTGGTCACCTGTCCGAATATCTCCTTCTTTGACTTAAACATAGAACATAGAACAGTACAGCACAGAACAGGCCCTTCGGCCCTCGATGTTGTGCCGAGCCATGATCACCCTACTCAAACCCACGTATCCACCCTATACCCGTAACCCAACAACCCCCCCCTCCCTTAACCTTACTTTTTAGGACACTACGGGCAATTTAGCATGGCCAATCCACCTAACCCGTGGGAGGAAACCGGAGCACCCGGAGGAAACCCACGCACACACGGGGTGGACGTGCAGACTCCGCACAGACAGTGACCCAGCCGGGAATCGAACCTGGGACCCTGGAGCTGTGAAGCATTTATGCTAACCACCATGCTACCGTGCTGCCCCACTTGTTGGAAACGTTTGTCTGATGATGTTCCAAATTTTTTTAATTAAAATTAATTCATGGGAAGTGGACATTGCTGGCAGGGCCAGCATTTCTTATCCTTCCCTAAGGGCATTTAAGGGTCAACCACATTGCTGTGAGTCTGGAGTCACATGCAGGTCAGACAGGGTAGGGATCACAGATTTCCTTCCCGAAAGGACATTAGTGAACCAGATGGGTTTTTGACAACAATCGACGATGGCTTCATGGTCACCATTAGACTTTTAATTGTTACGGAATTCAAATCTTATAATCTGCCGTGGTGGGATTTGAACCTGGGTCCTCAGAACATTACTCTGGCATTCTGAATTACTAGTCCAGTGGCAATATCTCTACGCCACTGCCTCCGCTGTGCTAGCGTGAAGGTATTGGCTGTGATTCTCCGAGCCCCCGAGCCGCAATCGTGCCCGGCGCGGGGACGGAGAATGGGACAATGGACTGATGATGCCTTTGCGCGATTCTCCAGTCGCTGGAGAATCGCCGCCAATTGCACGTGCGCAGTCAACACGACGCCAGTCGGGGGCTGTTGAAAGAAGTCCCCACGCCGATTCTCCGTGGTCGATCGGCCGAGTTTCTGCCAGCGTGGTTCACATATGGTTCCAACCGTTGGGAGCGGTGGCCGTCCTGGTGGGGGATGGGGGGATCGGTCTCCGGGGGGGGGGGGGGGGGAAGCATCCACGATGGCCATGCTCGCGATCGGGGGCCACCGATCGGCAGGCTCGCGCAATCTGGGGGGGCCTACCTCCTTCCGCGCCAGCCCGCTGTGTGGGTCTTCCATGTTGTTCGGGGCCGCCGCAGTTGGCCACCATGCGCATGCGCGGACCTGCGGCCGGAAGTGCAAGGCCTGTATCGGCAGCAGGAGCTGCGCGGCGTACACCAAGGCCTTGCAGGCCCCCCTATAAACGGAGAATCACCCCGGACCTTTTAAATAAAAGTCCGGAGTGATTCGCGCCCGTTTTCTGGCAGGCGTGGGGACATAGCCCCATTATTGGAGAATCCCGGCCATTATATAATTTCAAGTTCTTCTCACTGATAATGGTAAAGATTGAAGAGCTGAAGAATGGTAAGCAACATTTGACTGGGTTTTCCTGACTGAGTCTGAGTGTACTGAGTCCTGTCCACAAAACCCAGGACTAATCTAATCCATCCAATTACTGCGCCATCAGTGTACTCTCAACCTTTAATAAAGTAATGGAAAGTGTCAATGACAGTGCTATGAGGCGACACTCACTCAGCAATAACTTGCTCACTGATGCTCAGTTAGTGTTCCACCAGGGCTACTCAACACCATATTTCATTTCGGCCTTGGTCCAAACATGGACAAAAGAACTAAAATCTAGAGGTGACTGTTCCTTCTTTTGACATCAAGGCAACAATTGACTAAATGTGGCATCAAGGAGACCGAACAAAGTTGAAGTCAATCGGAATCAAGAGAAAACTCTCGACTGGTTGGAATCATACCTGGCAAAAAGGTCGTCAGTTGTGGGGCGCGATTCTCCGCAAATGCGGAGAGTTGTAAAGGCTGCCGTGAAACTGGCCGTGTTTCTCGGCAGCCTCCGCGCCCCCTCCCGGGACCCGATTCTGCTCCCCGGTCGGGGCTAGCAGCGGGGCCCCATGAACCACGGCATTGCAGGCTTAGCGACCGTCGCTAAGCCCGCGCGCCAAGGGTCACGGTGGCTGACGCGCACGATGACGTCAGCCGCGCATGCGCGGATTGGACGGCTCCAACCCGCGCATGCGCGGATGACGTCATCACGCATATGCGTCAAACCCGCGCATGCGCGGGCCGTCATGCCCCTCAGCCGCCCCGCGGACTAGTCCAGGTGGGCGGCGGAGGAACAAAGAGTGCGCGGGTTTCGGACCCGCTGCCCGCGATCGGTGGGCACCGATCGCGGGCCCATGCCACCCTTGGCACGGCCGTGTTGTGGCCGTGCCAATCGGTGCCATGGTTGTCGGGAACGGAACTTTGCAACCGTTTTCACGAACGGTGAGAGCAGGTGTGTTGGCGTTTATGAAAACGGCCGTAAAGGCCTGGGAACTCGGCCCATCGGATAGGGGAGAATCGCTGTTCGCCGTAAAAAAACGGCGAGCAGCGATTCGTGTCGTGGGGCAGCCGTGGGGGGGGGGGGAGAATAGCAGAAGGTCGGGAAAAATGTCGGGAAGGCCCTCCCGCTATTCTCCTACCCGTCGTGGGGGGCGGAGAATCGTGCCCGTGGTTTTTGGAGGCCAATCATCTACGTCACAGGAATTTGTGACAGGTGTTCGTCATGGTAATGCCCTATGCCCGGTCACCTTCAGCTGCTTCATTAATGACCTTTCCTTCATCAGCAGGTTAGAAATGGCAATGTTTGCATATGATTACATAGCTTGCGATACGATTTGTGACTCCTCAGTTACTGAAGCAGTCAGTCTCCGTGTGCAGCAAGACTGGACAACATTCAACCTTGGGCTGAAAAGTGGCAAGTAACATTTGCGTCACACAAGTGCCAGGTAAGAACCACTTCCAACAAGAATCTAACCACTTTCTCTTGACATTCGACTTCGCTATCACTGAATCCCCACCATCAACAGCCTGGGGCTTGGGAGGGACGGGTGCGGGTGGCCACCATTGAACTTAACTGGTCATAGAAATAGTGTGGGCCCGATCTTGAGCCCATATTCATCATCCGTGGTATCAATGGTACAGGTGGAAATCCCGTGAGAATCAGGAAACGCGATTCTTGCCGTTGAGGTTATGGGCTTGATTCTCCAGTAGCCGATGCCGAAATCGCGCTTGACGCCCGGCCGGAGAATCCAAATTCCCGCTGAAATCGAGGATGTCACCGCTTTCGCGATACTCGCTCCGTCCAAAGCGGCATACTCGCAGAGTACATCCTGTGACATATCGATGGCCTCAGGCCATTGCCTGAGGCCCGCTCCCCCGATGCTCTGCCCATGACCGGCTGAGTTCCTGATTGTGCGGGACACGTGTGGTCTCATCCGTCGGGAATTTGGCGTGGCAGCTGCGGACTCAGTCCAGCACCGCCACACTCGGGGGACGGCTGATCCGTGGGCAGGGGGGATATTATGCGGGGCTGGGTGTACTGTGGTGGGGCGGTCCGAGGCGTGCGTGCCGGTCAAAGGGGAGGACTATTTCACGGGCCAGGTCCGCGAGCGGCCTCCGCCATGAATCACGGCGCGGCCCCTGCAGGCTGCCGTCGTGTGCATGCACGGCCACAGACCCGGCAATTCTCCGGGGTGCATTGGCAGCTCGAGCCGGGTGCTCTACGCTGCGGTCCTGTTAGGTCCCAGCAAAATGGGGAATTGGTGGCAGTTTTGCGCCAGTAACCCCACCATTCCCACGTCGGCGTGCGGACCTAGCCCCAGAATTGGAGAATCCAGCCCCATGTTTCCCGATTTTCTCATCTCTCGTCAGGGTCTTCAGAAATGGATTTCAATACTATTTGCCACTCTCCCCGCCAAATGATCCCACTCACTAAATATTCATACCTCGCCGACGTGACGGCAACAGGTTTGGACATGTGTGAGGCAGTCAAAAGCATCCCTGCGGAGTGCAGGGATCCCTGTTTGGGGGGGGGGGGTGTCACAATGCCAGGGTAGACCCTAGTGGGAGCACCCTGGTGGGGGATGATTTAATGTATGGTGGCAGGGGAGAGCGAACACTGAGGTTGGGGGGTGGCGGGGAGTGCCAACTATACCTCTGCGGTGTTAGTGGGGGGAGGCAATGCTGGTGAGGGTCTTCGGGGGGGGGGGGGGGATGGTGGTGGTGGTATGCCAGCGATGATTGTCAGGGTGCTGGGGGGGGTGGAAAGGAGAGCCCTCAAAATCTCTGTGATGTGGACTCAGGGTTATTATGCTGCAGGGCTGATCGGTGCGGCATTTGTAAAGGGCTGGTTCCCGGCTCTAAGGCCCCGCCCTGCCAGAGTGACGGTGTAAACAACGGCCATTCATTCTTTTGCCATAAGAGGCTGAAGATTCTGTGAGAAAGCTGGACTGTGGAACTGCAGAGTTACACACCAGGGGCGGAATTCTCCGACCCCCCGCAGGGTCGGGGAATCGCCTGGGGCCAGCGTAAATCCCGCCCACGCCGTGGCCGGGATTCTCCGCCACCCGGTAATCGGCGGCGCGGGAATCACGTCCCACCGATTGGCGTGCCCCCCGCGGCGATTCGCCGGCCCGCGATGGGCCGAAGTCCCGCCGCTGTCAGGCCTCTCCCGCCGACGTGGTTTAAACCACCTCTGTGCCGGTGGGATTGGGGTCCTGGGGGGGGGGGGGGGCGCGTGGCGATCGTACCCCGGGGGGTGCCCCCACGATGGCCTGGCCCGCGATTGGGGCCCTCTGATTGGTGGGTGGGCCAGTGCCGTGGGGGCACTCTTTTTGTTCCGCCTCCGCTGACGCTCCGGCGCATCCGCGGACTCACGCCGACCGGCGAAGGACTTTCGGCCAGCCCCGATGCCGATTGGCTTAGCGCCAAAGACCGTTGGCACCAGTTTTGGCGCCAGTTGGCGGAGCGAGAGCCACTCCGGCGCAGGCCTAGCCCCGCTCCGCCGGGTAGGGGAGAATTTCGCCCCACTTTTCTGGCTGAGCCTGACACTTTGCCACATTCTGGTAAGATTCCAGCCTGTGACTGCAAGAACAGGTCAGAGGCTGGAAATTCTGTGGCAATTAATTCACCGCCTGACTCCACAAATACTGTCCACCATCTACAAGACACATGTCAGGAGTGCGATGGCAGGTGGGATGAAGAGCCAGGACCACTCACAGAAAATGGCTGAGCTTGTTTCAATACACAAGGGCGACCAGAATAAATTATAGGCTAGATGTCCCACTGTAATTAAATCTTTTTTTAAATTGTATCCCAGGAACTGTGCTTGGCAGGGGTTCAACTGAGGCTTTCCAAGGGTTTTAAAAGCAACATTTCCAAGATAGCCCAGGAATTCTTTCTCAAACCCCATCTTCTCATACCCCTTCCCCCAATCTGTCTAACCACCATTACTGGACACTTCGAACAGGGAGCTACCCCTGCTCTGCTCCACATTATCGTCCCCTGTCCTGAAATGAACAAATCTAATCCTTCATCGGCCAGGAATGTCACAGCCTATACCATTGAATCATAGAATTTACAGTGCAGAAGGAGGCCATTCAGCCCATCGAGTCTGCACCACCTCTTGGAAAGAGCACCCTACCCAAACCCATACCCCCAGCCTATCCCCATAACCCAGTAACCCCACCCAACACTAAGGGCAATTTTGGACACTAGGGGCAATTTTAGCATGACCAATCCACCTAACCAGCACATCTTTGGACTGTGGGAGGAAACCGGAGCATCCGGAGGAAACCCACGCATACACGGGGAGAATGTGCAGACTCCGCACAGGCAGTGACCCAAGCTGGGAATCAAACCTGTGACCCTGGAGCTGTGAAGCAATTGTGCTAACCACAATGCTACTGTGCTGCCCTAAGACCATAAGACCTACATTAGAGATGTTACATAAAGGAAAACTATTGATAAGGATATAGCTATTTATTCAACATCTAAAGCTTCCTTGAGATAAATATAAACAAGAAATTTAGACTTTCGCAAGAGCCCTTAAGTTAGAAAGTAGTACAGGCCTGGCAAGTGGTCATGGAGAAGAAGGTGTGCCTCTAAGTCAGGCGGGTAAGGGGACCACAGGTTCAGTACTGTATAAGGCTCAGCATTTGTCCTCATTCAATGGGTACGATGTCTTCTTTCAGATTTGGATTTGTTTATTGTCACGTGTACCGAGGTACAGTGAAAAGTATTGTTCTGTGTAGTTCAGACATTTGCAAGATGGATACAGAGTTGGCTAAGTCATAGAAGGCAGAGAGGAGCAATGGAACGGTGCTTTTCTGATTGGAGGGCTGTGACTAGTGGTGTTCCGCAGGGATCGGTGCTGGGACCTTTGCTATTCGTAGTATATATAAATGATTTGGAGGAAAATGTAACTGGTCTGATTAGTAAGTTTGCGGACGACACAAAGGTTGGTGGAATTGCGGATAGCGATGAGGACTGTCAGAGGAGGCAGCAGGATTTAGATCATTTGGAAATTTGGGCAGAGATGGCAGATGGATTTTAATCTGGACAAATGTGAGGTAATGCATTTTGGAAGGTCTAATACAGGTAGGGAATATATAGTGAATGGTAGAGCCCTCAACAGTATTGACAGTCAGAGAGATTTTCGTAGATTATCAAAGAATTTACAGTGCAGAAGGAGGCCATTCTGCCCATCAAGTCTGCACCGGCTCTTGGAAAGAGCAACCTACCCAAGGACAACACCTCCACCATATCCCCATAACCCAGTAACCCCGCCCAACACTAAGGGCAATTTTGGACACTAAGGGAAATTTATCATGGCCAATCCACCTAACCTGCACATCTTTGGACTGTGGGAGGAAACCGGAGCACCCGGAGGAAACCCACGCACACACGGGGAGGATGTGCAGACTCCACACAGACAGTGACCCAAGCCAGAATCGAACCTGGGAACCTGGAGCTGTGAAGCAATTGTGCTAGCCACAATGCTACCGTGCTGTCCTAGGTGTACAGGCCCACATGTCACTGAAAGTGGCAACGCAGGTGGAGAAGTTAGTCAAGAAGGCATACGGCATGCTTGCCTTCATTGGCCTGGGCATTGAGTATAAAAATTGGCAAGTCATGTTGCAGCTGTATAGAACCTTAGTTAGGCCACACTTGGAGTATAGTGTTCAATTCTGGTCGCCACACTACCAGAAGGATGTGGAGACTTTGGAGAGAGTGCAAAGAGATTTACAGGATGTTGCCTGGCATGGAGGGCATTAGCTATGAGGAGAGTGTTATGATATGCAATGAACACTCAGAATAGGACACAACCAATGGGCAGTCAGGACACTCAGAGGTGGCATCACCACAAGGGGGCATGACATAAACACTGTAAAAGTGATGAGGCACTCACATCCTGCCTCTTTCCACAGACAGACATCTAGAGAGTTAGACAGGGTTGATCAGCAGTATTACACCCCAGCACGTGGCTTAGAGCAAGCTGGTACAGTTAGACTGAGTTACTACAGTTAGATTAGCAGAGAGTCGACTCATATGAGAACTGTATTAATAGTTCAATAAACACGTTGAACTCATTTCAGAGTCTGGAGCATCCTTTAGTTAAGACTGCATCAAGTAACAGCCTGTGTTATCCGAAGCAGCATAACACAACATGATACCAGGAGTGACTGTTTAATCTATTTAGTTCAACTCAGCAAGATCCGTGACAACCAGCTACAGCATACAGGCACAATGGACAAGATTCAGGCTCCGCATCAGCTCAGGACCACCGGCAATCTTAGTGCCAACTGGCCATCATTCAAACAGAAATTTCAACTAAACCTGGAAGCAACAATGGCGCGACCGATGCGCGGAAGGTAGCTCTTCTACTCACCACTGCGGGTGACCATGCGATAGAGATCTTCAACTCCTTTCACTTTTCTGAAGGGCAGGACAAAACGAGGTACCAAACCATCCTGGATAAATTCGACAGCCGCTGCAAGGTGGACACCAACAAAATCTCCAAGCGCTACATCTTGAAGCAGAGGGTGCAAGGTAAAGACAAATCCTTCTACTCCTATCTAACCAACCTTAGACTGCTAGCGCAATCCTGCAACTTTGGTGATATCGTTGACTCCATGATCAGAGACCAAATCATTTTTAGAGTCCACTCTGATCCTCTGCGAGAGCAATTGTTGAAAATCAAGCACATGACCCTGCCAGTCATGGTTGAAACGTGTACTGTGCATGAGCACTCTAAACATTGCTATTCACAGTACAAAGCGGCAGAAAGTGAAAAGCAAGCCTCCCACGAGATGGAGAGTGTTCAGGCCATCTCCCGGACGCAGCACCTCCACATTGACTAAAGCAGCCAGTTTGTGCGCTCTTTCTGGGGCCCGATGCATGCGCAATGCGATCGGGAACATTAAGTGGTTGAAAACCGTACTGCGCAGGTGCAGACGTCCGAGAACCGCACCGCGCATGCTCAACGATGCACTGAGCGTCATGACACCAACGTCATGACATGTGCAAACTGTGGCACCACCCATTTTTAAAAAAAACTGCCCTGCAGGAGGCAAACGCTGTTCAAACTGTGGGAAACCAAACCGCTATGCAGCCCTGTGCCGATCTGCACCACCAGTCAGGAGCCAGCGCTCCCAAATCCATCAGCGACGCATCAGAAGTGTGGAACACCGAATGCATGACTCTGATCCAGGTAATGCGACAGATCCAGATGATGAATACCTGGACAACACTTATCGAGTGGGCATTATTATGAAGTTTGAATACGCCACACCGGACACATCGCGAGTCCAATCAATCCTGGCCGTGGATTCCGAAGACGAATGGCATGCAGTGATGAAGATCAACCATTGCTCCATCCAGTTCAAACTGGCACAGGTGCCTCCGCCAACCTGATTTCGCAGGTGGACCTGAAGCCCCCACAATCCCTCCAGCTGCCTTCAAACTCCTGGACTACAATGGAAATGCAATCAAGGCACTGGGGTCCTGCCATCTGCAGGTGTCCAGCCAACACACACAAGCAAGCTTACGCTTCGAGATTGTTAAACCAGACAGGGCGTCCCTTCTAGGTGTGCACGCCTGCAAGCAACTGAACCTCATTCAAAGGGTCTTCACCACGACGCTGTCCCATTCGGATCTTCAGGCCAGCATCAACTACATACTAACCCAGTACCCAAATGTATTTAGTGGGATGGGCACGCTGCTGTACGAGGACACGATTCTACTGCGGCCTGATGCCAAGCCAGTGGTCCACGCACCACAACGTGTCCCTGCTCCACTGAGAAAGCGCCTGAAGCGAGTCTTCAACAAAAAGACATCATCTCCAAAGCCACTGAACCAACCAACTGGGTCAGCTCTATGGTGTGCGTAAAGAAGCCTTCGGGGGACCTACGCATCTGCATTGACCCCAAGGATCTAAACAAAACATTATGCGGGAGCATTACCCCATCCTGAACACGGAAGAGATCTCAAGTGAGATGGCACATGCGCGCTTCTTCACAAAATTGGACGCATCCCAAGGATTTTGGCAAATCCAACTGGAAGAATCCAGCAGAAGGCTCTGCACCTTCAACACGCCTTTTGGCAGATTCTGCGACAACCGAATGCCATTTGGTATCATCTTGGCATCAGAGATTTTCCATCGCATCACGGAACAGATGATGGAGGGAATAGAAGAGGTTTGTGTCTATGTAGACGATATCATAATCTGGTCCACACTGTGTCGCAACTCTAGAAAGTATTCCGATGCATACATGAACATGGCCTCAAGCTAAACAGGTCCAAGTGCTGTTTTGGGACATCTACGCTGAAGTTCCTGGGTGATCAGATTTCGCAACACGGTGTGCGCCCGGACACAGACAAAATTAAAGCCATCGAGGCAATGAAAGTCCCCGAGGACAAGAAGACAGTAATGCGCTTCCTGGGAATGGTCAATTTCCTTGGCAAGTTCATCCCGAATTTGGCCACACACCACGGCACTCCGCAACCTGGTGAAAAAATCAACTGCCTTTGAGTGGAAGGCGGACTGAAAGCCAAGCTCACCATTGCACTCGTCCTTCCATTCTTTGACCCAGACGGAGAGACTAAGATATCTACAGATGCGAGTTAGGATGGCATTGGGGCGGTGTTGCTTCAAAGAGACGACACAGCATCCTGGGTCCCAGTAGCGTACGCGTCACGGGCAATGACACCCACTGAGACCAGATATGTGCAGATTGAGAAGGAATGTTCAGGTCTTCTCACCGGCATCCTCAAATTTCATAATCATGTCTACGGCTAGCCAACATTTACTGTTGAGACGGATCATAGGCCTCTGGTCCACATCATCCAAAAGGACCTGAACGACATGGTGCCTCATTTGCAGAGAATTCTGCTCAAACTCCGGAGGTATGATTTCAATTTGGTGTACACATCTGGCAAGGAGCTCATCATCACCGATGCATTGTCCCAATCCGTCAACTCACCCAGTGAACCACTGGAGATCGTCCAGCACATTGAATTGCAGGTACAACTGTGTGCAAGCACACTCCCGGCAACAGATGAGAAGATCGTTCTCATCCGAGAAGAGACAGCCAAAGACCCCCTGTTGCAGTGAATCATCCACAACCTCAGCAATGGCTGGCAGAAAGGGCAATGCCCTCAATTCTACAACGTCAAGGACGGCCTGACGCTAATCGACAGCATCCTGCTCAAGCTGGTCAGGATAGTCATCCCGCTACTTCTCCAGAGCTTGGTGCTGCGGCAGATTCATGTGGGTCACCTGGGCGTAGAAAAGTTCAGATGCAGGGCCCGGCAAGCTGTCTACTGGCCCGGCATCAACCAGGACGTGTTTGCCAAGAGCTACAATTTCAGGCGTGTCACCTCCAGTCCGTACTATCCGCAGTCCAATAGCAAAGTCGAAAAAGGTGTGCACATTGTTAAGCAGCTCATCTGCAAGGTCTCGGACTCCGCTTCCAACATACACCTTGCACTACTTGCTTACCGGATGACTCTCTTGTCCACAGATGTCGAATTGCCACCTCCAGATACCTCGAACTACGAGACCACCAGTCATGCCTCCCACTCGCCTGTCAAGACACCGTCATCCCCTCCACCACTTCTCCGGCGGTCGACGAGGATCAGACGCAAGCTTCAGAGACTGGACTTATGAGCATTTCTTTTGTTTGTTCTGTTCTGTATTCTTCCGTCAGTCACATTCGACAGACACATTCACATGTATATACATCTAAAAAAAAACAAAAAAAGGGGGAGATGTCATGATATGCAAACATGCAATCTATGAACACTCAGATTAGGACACAACCAATGGGCAGTCAGGACACTCAGAGGTGGTATCACCACAAGGGAGCATGACATAAACACTATAAAAAGGATGAGGCACTCACATCCTGCCTCTTTCCACAGACAGATATCTAGAGAGTTAGGCAGGGTTGATCAGCAGCATCACACCCCAGCACGTGGCTTAGAGCAAGCTGGCACAGTTAGACTGAGTTACTACAGTTAAATTAGCAGAGAGACAAACTCATTTGAGAACTGTATTAATAGTACAATAAACACGTTGAACTCATTTCAGAGTCTGGAGCATCATTTAGTTAAGACTGCATCAAGTAGCAGCCTGTGTTATTTGAAGCAGCATAACACAACAGAGAGGTTGAATAAACTCGGTTTGTCCTCACTGGAAGGTCGGAGTTTGAGGGGACGACTTGATAGAGGTTTACAAAATTATGAGGGACAGAGACAGAGTGGATAGTCAGAGGTTTTTCCCAGGGTAGAGGGGTCAATTACTAGGGGGCATAACTTTAAGGTGCGAGCGGCAAGGTTTAGAGGAGATGTACGAGGTAAGTTTTTTACACAGAGGGTTGTGGGTGCCTGGAACTCTCTGCTGGAGGGGGTGGTGGAAGCAGCGACGATAGGCACGTTTAAAGTGCGTCTTAACAAATACATGAATCGGATGGGAATAGAGAGATATGGACCCCGGAAGTGCAGAAGATTTTACTTTCGACAGGTATCATGGTCAGCGCAGGCTCGGAGGGCTGAAGTGCCTGTTCCTGTGCTGTACTTTTCTTTGTTCTTTGTTGTTCTTTGTTCATTCCATACATGAAATAAAACATAGGGCAAACATAAAATACAAAATGTAAATAGACACAGGCATTAGATGAAGCACACTGGAGTGCAGCACTACACAGTAGAGAAGATGTGTTAAAAAATCAGATCAGTCGATAAGAGGGTCATTTAAGAGTTTGGTAACAGTGGAGAAGAAGCTGTTTTTGAATCTCTTTGTGTGTGTTCTCAGACATTTGCATCTCCTGCCCGAGGGAAGAAGTTGGAAATGTGAATACGCCGGTGGGAGAGGTCTTTGATTATGCTGCCTGCTTTCCCAAAGCAGTGGGAGGTCTAGACAGTGTCAATGGATGGGAGGCAGATTCGCTTGATGGACTGGGCAGTGTTCACGACTCTCTGAAGTTTCTTGCGGTCCTGGGCCGAGCAGTTGGCATACCATGCTATGGTGCAGCCAGATAGGATGCTTTCTAAGGTGCACCTGTAAAAGTTGGTAAAAGTCAATGCAGACAGGCTGCATTTCCTTAGTTTCCTGAGGAAGTATAGGCGCTGTTATGCTTTCTTGGTCGCAGCGTCGACATGGGTGGACCAGGGCAGATTTTTGGTGATTTGCACACTTAGGAATTTGAAGCTGTCAACCATCTTCACCTATCATTTGTACCCCATTGGTGCAGACAGGGGTGCGTATGATTGACTTCAGAAAGAAAAGTATGACCAGCTCTTTAGTTTTGCTGGCATTGAGGGAGAGATCGTTGTCGCTGCATCAAGCCACTAGGTTATCCATCTCCCTCCTGTATTCTGACTCATCGTTGTTCGAGATCCGACCCACTATAGTCGTGTCATCAGCAAACGTGTCGATGGAGTTGGAGCCAGATTTTGCCACACAGTTGTGTGTATATTGGGAGTATAGTAGGGTGGTAAGCCTTGCGGGTCCCGGTATTGAGGACTATCATGGAGGACGTGTTGTTTATCCTTACTGATTATGGCCTATGTGTGTATGAATGAGGAGAAAGTCAGCAGGGTGGAGGAGCAAACTGATCACGGCACTTTTTTCAATCATAGCTTTCAGGAGGGAATTACATGAGCACCAAAAGAGAAAAGAAAATCACCAGGCTCGAGGGAAAGTACAGAGGGGTTGCTTTTGCAAAGAAAGAAATAAAGAAAGGAAACAGCATAGTGACCCAGCAGAGGCTTTGTCACACTTGTTAGAATCTTGGAATTGGAACGATTACAGTCGGAAGTGGTTGAAAGATTCATTTTCTAGTGGTACTGTAATGAAAAGCTTTAATACGGAGAGAAACACTGATCACTGTGTAGAGAAAATTGAGTGGGAGAGAAAAATTGGACAGAGTGATGTTCTGCCTAATAATCAACACTCACTACCACCAACTGCAATTGTCAGGGTTTCCCAGCAGAGCACTGTTGGGCTACACAATAGGCCTGTGCAAATATAAGTGTGCTTACAGGAATGAATTGTAAATGATGGAAATACATCATACTTTCAACCATTTGTGGCATTCAAGACGGGGCTGGAACATTAGCAGTGACGAGGTGGCAATTTTTACTTCCCAACCATTGGGTTTTAGTGGTTCTGTTGTAGACTCATTGATAAGCATTAATTGCTATGATTAGTTAATCATTCCTTCATTATTGTACCATGTTTTTCAAACTGAATGCACTTTGATCTTTAATCTGCTTGCAATTCCATGTTTCTATGATTTAAATTTAAAGCCCCAAAGGGGAGGGAAAACATTGATGGGGGGGGGGGGGGTGCTGCTGGGGAGAACCTTTACAGGGGTCTCTAATTGCCACAGGGTGTCCAAATATGAGTCATTTCTTTGGCCCAGTCTCCAGGCTGTCAGTTTCACCTGGCTTGGGCCTCCCATACAGTGGGAAAAATCCCCGTGGCAGTGGAAGGAGGCCCTCTGGCAGCCATTAAGGGCAGCAATGGCTCATGCTTGAGTGCGTTGATGCCTCCCTCTGAGTGAAATGCGCAGGAATTGGTGGACAAGTGTAGGTGACTGGCACGGTGCCGTTGCCATGGTGCCCAGGAAACTTCACAACCTCCTCAGTGTGGCCAGGGTGAGCAGGCAGCACTGTGCCCCTAGCACTAACCCCAACCCACACACCCGTAACCCAACCCCCCCCCCCCCCCCCCAATCTGGAGGGCATCTGCATCCCCACTCTGCACCATATGCCACCATGGCCACTGAGGCCACCAGCTACCCACCCTCTGAGCTGCGTGCGTTGGACAGTCTAACACTGTTGTTTTCTGTTTCCCCCCACCGGAGAAGGCCGTCATAACTGCCGGGCCTGCGGCCCCTGACCGTGGCTGAGCAGAGGGCCCTGGACATGATCGGCGGTCTAGAGGAAAGGGACGTCGCCATTGATGGAGTACAGCCACAGTCGAGTAAGTTAGACCCTGTTGAGTTGCGGTTCCCCATGTGTAGAAGGGACTTCAGTTGGCGGATTAGTTGCCTAATACCCTGTATTCTTTTTAACCGGCTGCTTGACTATATTTCATGGCAATAGGCACTTGGTAAAGCATGATGGATATATTAGCTTTATTTCAGTCAAGAAGTTCTGCATGTAATAGCAGAAGGTCAGTCCATGTCAACAAGTGCACAGCTGCACATTGTTGCTGACAGCAGACAATTGTTATTGTCCTTAGACTAGGAATTCAAGGCCTGTTGTTTAATGATGCTCGCTTTTCTGTCTCTGGGCTTCTCAAAGGAATGCCTCATTTTTCTAAATATTGCTTATTGTACAATATAAAGTACTGCCTTGCTTTTTGTAAAGGGGGGACAATTAGAAGGACTGTGGTCACCCTAACTCCCTCCACAAACTTTGTGTTAAAAATTGGCGAAAACTTGAAGTGCTGGTATTTTTTCCTCAACACCATGACAACCCCACCCCCACACCACCCACATCAAACCACCCTCACCCCCACCCCCTACACCAAACTACCCTCACCCCCATCCTCACCCCACACCACCCTCACCCCTCTCCCCTTCAGCCCGCAGTCTAATCATGCGTCTTGTCTTGTGTCTTGTAGGACCATCTGGTATCCCCTGGATGGAAAGGGTTAACAAGTTAATGATAATGCTTCTTACCACTAGAGGGAAAAACAGAACGGTTACATGTATCTCATGTGACCAGGGGATTCTGGAATAAGATCATGAGGCATCATAGAGAGCAGTTGTATTTGAGAAAGTCTGCTAGTTAGAGAGAGAGAAACCTTCTATTTCAGGAATGTGATCGAATCTTAGTTAGTAGTGTAATAAATTTATAGTTTTGTTTGTGAACAAAGCTTTGTGTTCTTTATTCAACGTAACACATCCGAGCCATCCGGGTAAAGCAAAATAGAGAACACAACAGTAATCTAATCTCTGCTGACTTCCACTCCATTGCAGACATTCCCTTTTGTTCTTTCCTCTTTGCCCAATGTTTGCCTCGGTATCAGCCTAAGCCCTGTTACATCTCTAATGTTTTTTTCGAAATAGGTCATTGACCTGAAACATTGGGTTGAATTTTACCTGTTGAAAGGAATCCCCAGATCAGGGCCCAAATCGTGTCCTATGGCTGTTAGGTGGAGACTGAAAATAGAAGCTTCTGTATCCAATTAACAGTCAACAAGTGTGGGAGCCGGCCAGGTGGTGAAAATCCCGATTGCTGAAACACAGGCACCATTTTCAAAGGGGCGGCACTGCTCATTGTGAAGACATCATACAGAAAGGCATCTGGAAGGTAGAGTAAAAAAGGGTTGCTTTCAAGGAATGGCTGCAGAAAAAGTAGGTTTACTGGTGCCTTCCTGGAGGTACTCCCCCAGGTGGCAAGGGTACAGCAGCAGGAACCTTTTCGACATGATGGGAGGAGGAAGAGGCCAACATACCTCACTAAAATGGCATCACTTGATGTCCTAGATGAAGTTAACAACGGAAGTGTGATCACCCAGACATGGGGCAAGTTTTAATAGGTGGCAGGGTTGCCCCATGAAGACTTTTGGGTGCTCTGTGGAAGCCTTGATGGCCACATCAAGTTTATTACCACTTACACCTGGGGGAATATAGAAATGCCCCTATATTGAACCGCCCTCTCAGCCTGACTGGCCTGGTCTGTGACCAGTTTGATGCCGTGATGGGTCGCTGACTGAGAGTCTCCACCGATGTTTCTGTAAAGACCCTGAGGAGTTTGAGTTGAGGACTAGGGTGTCTCCTACTGCCACCGGCAATGAATGGCCACCAGATCCAATACTTCTCCAACATTGTGCAAAGCTCTGACACTACCTGCCTAGACAGTTGCAGTGTTCACAGACATCGATGCTTCGTCATCTTTATGTAGCAGAGTCTTTGCTAGAGACCCTATCACCTTCTCAGCCTTGTGGTCACTCTACCGTCCCCATCCATGTCCCCTTTCACCCTCATGGGCCTGCTCTTTCTCTGGGTGTTGCAGCACTGCTCCTGCTGGCTGCATCTGTCAGTCTATCTCTTTCAATCTCCTCGATTGGGGCAGAAAATGTCTGAGTGCATGAGACCCATTGCTAATTGCTGCACTCAGTCCTGAAAGCCTCTGGATCCCTTAACTTTGCAGGCACCGGAGAGACCATTCCCACAATCTCTCTCTGATGCGTTCACTCACTTGATAGTATGTCCAGTTTCACCTGCCATATTTCAATGCCTCTTGCCCTTCATGTTTTGAAATGCTGCTGCTCTCAATGCCTTCCACCTTCAGGCACGATTCCAGGAACAAATGGCCAGCAGTTGGAACACATTGGCTTAGGTTCTGACCAATTACCTGTCATTTTACCAGCGACCCTACCTCTGATCCCATCACCCCGGGCCAGTGCAATTCAGCCCCTGAGCTCGGTTTCTTTCTCCACAGACACTACCCGACCTGAGTATTTCCAGTTTTTTCACGTTTTGTTCCACTGAACGTCTGATAATGTATTAGTTGGCAGAAAATCAGCCTGCTTGTCTATCTTCAGAAAGGTGACTTTGAATCCTTTTCTCCAGACACTGCAATCACATAAGCCGACTGCAGGGTATCATCTGGAAAAGAAAATCCTGCAGATTACATATCACGATACCCAAAGCCAGACTCCATTGGGAGCTGAACTTCAAAATTGGCTAAAGAATGTATCCACAGCTAGCACAGATGACTTCAAAAGTGCTCCCACTTGATGATAGAAAAGAAAGATAATGATACAGTAAACCCTGTTACAGTATCACTGTACAAGTAAATGTACAAAACACGCAGAAAGTGCTGCGAAACAAAAGAGAACAAGTATTGGTAAATGATGATAATGCCATTCTCATAGGGGATTGAGTTGTCATCCCTGAATACTCTTGTGCAATCTGGTCACCAAGTCGTTAAGTCATTACAACATAAATAAATGTGATTTTCTGTCTTTGAAATTGTGACGTTCAGTAAGGCAGCAGAACAAGAACAAGCACGATCTCCTCGTGATGTCTGAGCAATCAGAAAAGTGTGGTCCCTTTTCACTTACTTTGGCAACCAGTTAGAGCTGCAGGGGCTAACCAAGACATGCCGGTATGAAATTGTTAAAGACAAATTATCTGGAACAATCAAAGGTGAATGACTGTATACAATCTTTTTTCCCATGGAATATGAGCAGTGCTGGTCGGGTCAGCATTTGTTACTCATCTCTAATTGCCCTTGAGAAGGTGGTAGTGAGCTGCTTTCTTGAAACACTGCAGTTCATCTGGTGTGGGTACACTCACATTGCATTCTGAAAGGAGCTCCAGGATTTGAATCCAGTGATGGTGAAGGAACAACAATATAGTTCCAAGCCAGGAGGTTGTGTGACTTGGAGGCGAACTTGCAGGTGGTGGTTTCCCCATGCATCAACTGCCCTTGTCCTGCTAGGTGGTTGAAATTATGGAAGGTACTATCAAAGGAGCCTTGATGAATTGCTGCAGTGCTCCTTGTATATTGTACTCACTGCTCCCACAGTGCATCAGTGGAGGAGGAAGTGAATCTTTAAGGTGAGGAATGGGATGTCGATTAATTATGCTGTTTTTCCTGAATTGTGCTGAGTTTCTTGAGCGTTGCTGGAGCGATACTCATGCAGGCAAGTAAAGAGTATTCCATCCAATCCTAACTTGTGCCTTGTAGATGGTGATGAACATTGTTCAATCATCAGTGAATATCTCCACTTCTGTCCTAATGATGGAGGAGCAGTCATTGATGAAGGAGTTGAAAATGTTTGGGCCTCAGGCATTACCCTGTGGAACTCCTCCAGTGATGTCATGGAATTGAGATGATTGTCCTCCAACAACTAGAACCATCTTCCATCCAGTGGAGGACTTTCCCCCAACTCCCATTGACTTCAGTTTTGCTGGGACACCTCAACGCCACACTCTGTCTAATGCTGCCTTGATGTCAAGGACTGTCACCTCACCCCTTCTTGTGTCTATGTTTTGACCACGGCTATAATCAAGTCAGGAGCCAAAAGACCCTGGTGGAACCTAAACCAGGCATTGGTAAGCAGGCTGTGACTGTAGGTGCCACTCGATAGCACTATCCATGATACCTCTCAACACTTTGTTGATGATGTGGAGATGCTCAACACTTTGTTGATTAGTGAGAGTAGATTGATGGGGCAGAAATTGGCTGAATTGGATTTGTTCAGCTCTCGGTGGACAGGGAACACCCAGGAAATGTTCCATCTTGTCAGGTAGATGCCAATGCTGTAACTGTAGTGGAACAGTTTGGCTTGGAATGTGTCTAGTTTTGGAGCACAGGTCTTCAACACTACTGACAGCATAATATCAGGACCCATTGACTTTGCAGTATCCAGTAGCACTTTGCATTTCTAATTGAAGATGGTTACAAGTATTTCAGCCTTGTCCTTCGAGCTCCCCCAGATTTGAGGATGGGTGTTTATGGAACTTCCTCCTGCAATTAGTTGTTTAATCGTCCACCACCATTCATGACTGGACATGGCCGAACTGCAAAGCTTTGACTAAATCTAGTGGGATATCTTAGCTCTGTCTAATGCATGTTGCTTCCACTGTTTGGCATGCATGCAGTCCCGTGTTGTAGCTTCATCAGGTTGACACCTCAGTTTTAGGTATGTGTGTTGCTGCTCCTGGCATGCCTCCCTGCACCTTTCAATTAAACCAGGGTTGAACCCCCAGCTTGATGGTAGTAGTAGAGTGAAGGATATACCAGACCATGAGGTTACAGGTTGTGGTTAAATACAATTCTGCTGCTGCTGATGGCCCTCGCTGCCTCATGGATGTCAAGTTTTGAGATGCTACTTCCCTTCTGAATCCAGCCCATTTAGCATGCTGGTAATGCCACACAACATGATGGATGGTATCCTCAATGTGAATACATTCGCTCGAATGTGTATGATTTTTCAGAAGGTGTTTGATAAGGTACCGTACAACAAACTCCATGTACAATTCAGTAAGATTTCAAAAGAGGAAAATTAAGGATGGAAAGTTAGTTTATGGACAACAATGGAAATGTTTCTCGACTTGGACTGTTTTCGCTGACGTAAGGAAGACGAACAAAGGATGTCTTAGGAATTTTATTTTACATTCTGGGAGGTTTTGATAGGCTAATAAGAGATCATTTTCTCTGATTGGAGAGTCAATGAGAAGGGGGAATCAGTTTAAAATAATCACTCAGAGAGTGTGAGTCGTTGGGAGAAATGTTGCTACACAGACTGAATTCTTTGTCACAGGAGGCAGAGATAATTGCATTTACATGAAGGGAGCATAAATATTTGAAGCAGTGGATGATGTAGGGCATTTGGGGAAGAGTAGGGCAGTGAGATTAAGTTTGAGTTGCTGTAGACCAGAAGTAGCACAGGCATGATGGGCTGAATGGCCTCCTTCTGTGCTGTAGATTTCTCTGGTTCTACTTGCCCATTCAACAGAATTGGTTTATACAAGAATTCCAGATGCTGAAATTCTGATATTAGCATCTGCTCAAAACTCACAGTATAACATCTGGACAAGATCTTGATAGTTTATTGAAGTCTAGAAGTTGACGAGAAATATTATTTTACATTTAACATTGCAGAGAGCAAGCATACATTAATCATTAAAGGAGTAATTTTTCATGGCATTGCTGGAATTGTGTCACACTAGCAAATTGGAGAATTATGGCTCTACTATTATAATTGTATCTTTGACCTGTGCGTTGATAGTGTTCCATTCTGCGTAGTATTCCCTCAAGTTAATCATTATTGGCCATGGCATTGGTGGGAAGGGTGTGGGGGGAGGCTCCACTGACCTTCCTCTAATAGATTTGTTACATCTACTTGAGAAAGCAGATAATGCATCTCAGCTGAAACTGCATCCAACTCTGACAGTACTGCGCTCCCTCAGTACTACACTAAATATCACTCTAGATTATATGTTCAAGTCTCCAAAATGGGACTTGAACCCACAATCTTCTGAGGTGAGAATGATACCACTGAGCCAAGACTGGCACCTTTAGGCTAATTGATAGAGGTAAATGATTGATCAAAATCTCAATTTTTGTTGTGTCCTAGAACTATCGGGGTGGTAGAAGGCTAAATGGACTTTGGTCTCTTTTCTGTCTGGCATTTCCAATGTTCCAATGCATCTCATAAAAATAAAATTAGACATTCTGTGATTCAATCTCGGTTTTTCTGAGAACAATGGCAATGGCTGGGTTTGGGTGAATTGGAAAACCAACAAATGACTGTCAGTTCCCAGGAATGGAGAGACTCTGCCAAGGAAGAGCTGCCCTCTCACATATCTGAGGGATTATGAAATGAAAATTGGCTAAAAAATTTTAAAGTGATGAACCTGCATTCTTGAGTACCTAACTAAAACATGATTTTAACTCCAGAACAGTTGGAAACTCATTCCTTGTTCCAGAAACAAGGCACGAGCAACTTTGTCAACTGGGCCGATTTCAAATCCTGCTGGGTAACATGTTTGAAGGGAGGTAGCCAATCTGTTGGCAGGAACAGCAGGCGAATGTCACATGATTGGGAAGGTTGTGAGTTCAGGTTCGGAGAGGCGGCGAATGGGGTGATTCACCACTGGAAAGATTTAAACTTTCTTTGTGGGTCATTGAGGAGCACTCCAGCATGTGGAACATGTCAGGCAGATGGAATCAAAATTCCCACCACCATTTCTGCTCTGCTCCCAATAATGAAAAATGGTGCCCATCAGTAAAGATAGCCCAACATCAGCTTTAAAGACTGACATTGTGGCCAATGATAAATCTAAATTATAGATGACATCCATAAAACAATCAAATTAATTTATGATATGAAAATTGTATTGATGAGTAAACATGCAGTGAATGGACGAGTAAACTCAACAGTGATGTTTAGGTTATTAATACAACTTTTCTTTTGCAAATCAAAGCTCCCAGAATTATTTCTGCTATTAATTAGGCAGCACGGTAGCATTGTGGATAGCACAATCGCTTCACAGCTCCAGGGTACCAGGTTCGATTCCGGCTTGGGTCACTGTCTGTGCGGAGTCTGCACATCCTTCCTGTGTGTGCGTGGGTTTCCTCTGGGTGCTCCGGTTTCCTCCCACAGTACAAAGATGTGCAAGTTAGGTGGATTGGACATGATAAATTGCCCTTAGTGTCCAAAATTGCTCTTAGTGTTGGGTTGGGTTATGGGGATAGGGTGGAGGGTTAACCTTGGGTAGGGTGCTCTTTCCAGGAGCCGGTGCAGACTCGATGGGCTGAATGGCCTCCTTCTGCACTGTAAATTCTATGAATATAATGCTGAATAATGATGGACTCCACCAGAACACATCCTTCTACTCTGCCTTTATTTTCAGTGATCAGCTGAGAGTTGCAATTATAAATTGAGATCTCTTCACTGACAATTATATTCTGCCACAAGCTGTTATTGGTTACTGGGATCCTGAAATCTTTGTGGTACAAATTAAAAAAGAAGTTCAAAAGACCTTCAGATGGTGGCAGATACCATATTCAATAAATGCAGGACATCAGCTGACTGTTCAAGGTGGTACAGTGGTTAACACTGCTGCCTCACAGCGCCAGAGTCCTTCAATGCTATTCTTGGGTGACTTGTCTGTGTGGAGTTTGCACTTTCACCCCCGTGTCTGCATGGGTTTCCTCCGGGTGCTCTGGTTTCCTTACACAGTCAAAAGAAGTGTAAGTTAGATGGATTGGCCATGCTAAATTACTCCTGAATGTCCAAAGAGGTGTAGGTGAGGTGGGGCTATGGGGATAGGGTGGGAGAGTGGGTCTAGGTAAGGTGCTCTTTCAGACGGTTGGTGCAGATTTGATGGGCCAAATGGCCTCCTTCTGCACTGTAGGAATTATATTCTATGCTGGTGGACCCAGCTTTCGAGTTTTCAATAGCTGATAAAATCTTAATGAAGTATCCAGTTACATTTTGCTATCATTTTCAAAAGAAATTTATTTGGCAATATGTTGGAGCATAATATCATTGGAGATAGAATTTCAACACTGTCACTGCAAGATAATGTCCAGAAATTATTACTAAGAAACATTCAGCTGTCAATAAGAGGAAACAAATAAATAGGCTTCAACTCCCTGTTGAGGGTAAGGAAGCCGGAATCGCCTTATTTCCTGCCTGTGATGCTTCGTGCCATCTACTCAACTTATCACAGACAAATAAAACTCAGTTATGTGCTAAATAGTTGCCTTTAGGAGATAACTTTAACTTTAACTGCTGTTGATTTGGCAGGATTCCCCCCCCCCCCCCCCCCCCCCAACCCCGCCACTGTTGAGTGTTTTCCGGTGGCGGAGATGGTTCGCCATTGACCTCTGGCGGCATGTTCTGGTCCCGTTGATGTCTTCGCCATTTTGCATGGATCACCCACCCTGCTGCTGGGGAACAAACCATGGGGGCGGGGGGGAGGGGGGGGGGGGGGGGTGGGTGCCTTTGGCGGGATCAGAAGATACCGTTGGCGAGAAGGGCCGTAAAATCCCATCCAAACTGGTGATACTGGATTGATATCTTGTTATATACCTCATTTTAGCTTTTACTGAAGTAATGGAAATTCAACTGGGTCAACATTATCTCCTCAGAGTTGTGAATAGAAGAGGTCCAACACTATTAGTCATTTCTGCAATGAATGCAGACATAATTATATGCAACCTGGATTTGAAATTGTGAACACAAGGAATGTTCGACAAATAATAAGAAAATATATTAGTATCAATGGGTATTGTGGTTGACATTACCTTTCATATTTAGCCTTTGTAGCCTGCTATTGTAATCTATGATTACATTAGGGGAAAATAGATCAGTCACTTTCAGTGCTGATATAACACATTAATTATGAAAAACATTGCATGAATAAAAAGCAGCTGAACTCAGGGACAAACTGGAACTATATAGAATAACAGACATATTATTAACTGGAGGAGGAGGGAACTTTCAACCACTATTTTGCTTTGCAAATTTTGGTTACATATATCTTCAATTGCTGAGGGTGGGGTTCAGTGGCCTTGTTATGCACGAGCGAGAGGCCAAAAACGAGAACCGCGCTGGGTGCCAAACTGTTTGCGATGCAAAGGGCCCATTCTCATCGGCAAAGTCGGGATCCTGCTGCAGCGTGGCGAGAAACCAATAATCACCACTTAAGCCCTATTTCCAAACAATTCACAGGGGTCACCTCATGTCCAGCGGCCTCCCGTGATCCAGTCGCTTTCCCAGCAAGTAGACATGCTGGCACTGATTAATACTCCTTTTTTTAAATGTGAACCTGGCGGAAGGGCTGCAGCAGGGACCCGAGGAGGTGAGTTACCATCTTCACTCAGAGGCAATGAGACCGGAGGGAGGGGGCTCACTGCACCTGTGCTCAGATTGAGTTCAGGGGATAATCAAAAGTTTCAGCTTAGGTTGGGGTGGGCCGCCATGGGGGCTGGGGCTATCGGGGCTGGGGAGTGGGTATTCAGGGTCAACTCTAGTCCCTATATTTCTGCCCCACCGACCACCCATAACTCTCATGGAGGCCTATGGCCATGTGGCTGAAGGCTATTGCTAATTAGGAATTGGCAATCGTGGTTACGTGAGCACGTCACACATCCCCAGTGGATCCCCGTGGCTGGATGGACCATGTAGCATGTGGGGCTCATTGCCTCGCATCCCAATCACACCTTGATGCATCAACACTGTGGTTGAACACTGCGGGAGGCAGCACAACACATACAGCAGCCAAGCTTCGATCAGCCATCCTGGGATGGGCCCCAGCCCCTGCGCATGTCCGTGGCCGGGGTTTGGCAACGTTCTGACCGAGTGTCTGGGCTGCAGAGTGTGCGGTCTGGTGAGCAGCCCCCCCTGTCACCATGGCCCGCTGTACGTGGTCAGGGTGTGTTAGGTTTGGGGGGAAACAGTGGGTGGGAGGGGGGCAGGATCCAGTGTCTAGGGGGATGGGGCATGGTATCTGTGGTCGGTCTGCACCACGGAATAAAGAACCACAGGCGTCGTACTGGTTGTGGTGAGGGTTTTCTAATTTGTCTCCGATAAGTGTACACCAGTCTGCCAATGGTGCGGCCCCACTCTCCCCCCTAACGCTCACTCCCTTCCTTCGCCAGTCCACCAGATAGGTCCAGGTTGTCATACAGCACCCCCTCCTCATGTCTGGAACCCATAGGGCCCAGGGGTTCACCTCAGGATGGAGGGATAGCTGGATTGAGCCCTGGCGACTCCCCGATGTTTGCACCATGGTATCCACGCCCTTGGCGATGCTGCTCAGTGACTATGACATGCTCGGCAGTGCCTCAGCAATGGCCACCTGTGACTGGGACTAGCTCCGCAGCACCTCGGCCTTTCCCACCTGAGACCAGGACACATTCCGCAGCGCTTCATCCAGGTCCGCCTGGTACTGGGTCATGTCCCCCAGCGAGTCGGATAGTCTACCAAGGCTCTGAGCCTTCGCGGTCACCGACCGCACCACGCCATGGACGCCTCCACTGATGCTGTTGACGTTGTGCACCAGGCTTTCCACTGCAGTCACCACGCTAGTAGTGTTGGCCTTGCTACCACAGATTGCCGCCGACATCTCCTGCACCTGTCGCCTCGTGGACTCCTCCAATTGGCTATGGGCCTGTTGGGAGTAACGCTGACATCTCCTTCTGAAAGTCACGGCCACACCCTAATGTCTCCATCAGCTCTGGGTAAACCTGTTCCAGAGGCTCAGCATCTGACTGGGACCCAGGTGGGTCCAGAGACCCAGCAGCCCTCCGACTGCTGTCTCGCCTGGGCCTTTCTGCCTCCACCTGATGTGCATCAGCAACTGTGTGGTGCTAACCAGATTGTGCCTCGGAAGCCTGACCACTAATGTTGGCCACCGAAGTGCATGTCTCTGCTCTGGTGGAGGGTGAGTATTACAGCTATGACGCATCGATGGATGCATCCTCGGAGCTCTCCTTCGATGTGATCTCATAGGAGGCGGGGGTAGGATGGAGGTGTGGGCTTGGGTGGGGTGCTCTTTTCAAGGGCTCGATCGGCTGAATGGCCTCCTTCTGCACTGTAAATTTGATAATTCTGTGAAACGCTGGTTAGCCAAGAAATTATGGCCCAATGTAATAAAATCACTATTCTCAGTAATGGTAAAACAAATGGATTGTTGTAAAACTCATCTGGTTTATTAATGTTCTTTCGGGAAGGCAATCTTCCATCCTTATCTGGTCTGACATATATGCGAGTTTAGCCCCCAGAACAATGTGATTGATGCTGAACTAAATTCTGAAATAGTCCAGCAAGCCACTCACTTGCATCGGACTTCAACAGAAAAGTTGAATAGGAATAAAACTCAAAGGCTCAAACTCAAAACTCAAAGGATCTGAACACTGGAAAAGACAAATGCACATTGTGCCTCGTCCTTGAGGAAGACCTTGCAAAGTTCCCTCACTAACATCTGGCGACTTGTGCCAGACTGGGAGAGCCGTCCCACAGGCTAGTCAAGTCACAGTCTGACATAGTCATATTCACTGAATCATACATTACAGGCAACATCCCAGTTTTCTGCATCACCGTTTCTGGGGATATGGTCTCACTGGCAGGACAGACCCATCAGAGGTGGGGGCAGAGTGATGCGTAGTTGGGAAGGAAAGGCTCTGGGAATCCACACATCATTGACTCTAGACTCCTTGAAGTGTCTTGGCATCAGGTCAAGCATGCGCAAGGACACCTTCTGATCATTATCACTGACTGTCCTCCATCAGCTGATGAATGTGTGCCCCTCTATTTTCAACCAAACTTGGAAGAAACATTGTGGGTAGCAAGGGCAGAGAATATACTTTGAATGGGAGACTTCACTGCCCATCAGCAAGAGTGGTTCGGTAGCACCACTACTAACCAATCTGGCCAAGTGGTGAAGGACATTGCTGCCATACTGGGCCTGCAGCAGGTGCTGTCAACAAACAAGATGGAAAAACCCACTTCATCTTGTCTTCACCTGGTTATCTGTTGTAAGTATATCTGTTCATGATGATATTGGTAGGAATGATCACTACACAGTCCTTCATGATGCAAAGACCCATATTCACCCCTGAAGATATCATCCATTGTCTTGTGTGATGAAATGAGATAGACTCAGAAATAATCGATCAAGCTCAAAATTGAGCATCAGTGAGTTGTTATGGGTCATCGTCAGCAGCAGAATTGTATTCAACCTCAATCCTTAACTCATGGTTTTGCATATCTCTCACCAGGGTCAGTTCTGGTTCAATGAGGGGTACAGGAGGGCATGCCAGGATTAGGAAAATGTGATGATTTTGAGACTTTGAGAAATTGAGTTCTAAGTATTGGGCATTTTAAGGGTTAAAAGCATGGGGTTAGAGTGTGTTAGAATGCAATGGTAATGTTTTTAAAAAGGAATTCTATTTGCAGGGCCTGGGTGTTTTTAGCAGTCAGAAGGTGAAACTGACAAAGGAGTGTGTTTTTCAGTCTGGGCTAATGGACAATGGTTTGACAGGGAAAGTCCCTGTGGAGTTAATGTGCTTTGCAGCCTTTTTAACATTTTTAATCTTTATTATTGTCACAAGTAGGCTTACATTAACAATGTAATGACGTTACTGTGAAAATCCCCAAATCGCCACACTCCAGCGCCTGTTCGGGTACACAGAGGGAGAATTCAGAATGTCCAATTCATCTAACAAACACGTCTTTTGGGTCTTGTGTGAAGAAATCAGAGCACCCGGAGGAAACCCACGCCGACACAAGGAGAACGTGCAGACTCCGCACAGACAGTGACCCAAAACGGGAATTGAACCTGGGACCCTGGCGCCGTGAAGCAACAGTGTTAACCACTGTGCTACCGTACACCCCCTCCCCCCTGCAGAGATAATTTGTTTTTCAGCTTGGGGAGATGAGGTAATTGTCTCAATCGTTCTTGTGATAATTTCTTCTAATTTCTCAGTTGGACTTATTAATAAGTTATTAATAAAATGTACAGCCCGAGTTTTGAATTCTCCAAACCATGAAGCATTTCTTCCACAACTACCTTGTCCAATCTATTCATGATTTTAAAGAATATAACTCTTTTCTATAAACTCTTCCTTTATGTTTCTGCTTTTCAAAAGAAACAAAACCAGAATTGTTCAATCTTTTCTGATAATATGTCTCGTACCATTCCATTAGCTTCTATGTTCTTGTTACAGTACCAAGGCCAGACGTGCATACAGAACCCAAAGTGTGGTCTGACTGTATCGTGCATACGTTTAACAATACTTTGTTACTTTTAAATTCTACACCATGGAAGTAAAATATCACATTTTTCTAGCATTTTAATTGCCTTGCTGATCTGTAATGTTGCTTTTAAGATGCGGAGGCTTTCAACAAAGTTACATAACAACTGTTGTCATCCAACTTATTGGCTGGCCCATTTTGACCCCAAGACAGAACTCATCCTGATATGTGATGCTTCCTTTTACAGGATTGGGGTGGTACTTCCGTACCGCTGGAATGGAAAGGCACATTGTCAATGCATCCAGGACCCTTTCGGAAGCTGAGTGGAGGTATTCTCAAATTGAGACCAGGCCATCTAAAATAGGTGTTTCGTCATAGTAACCAGCCACAAGTCGCTCTTGGAACTTTTTGAAGAGGATAAAACAATCCGCTCCTTTGCCTCCACCCAGATCCAGTGTTGGGCCCTGCTACTTGCAGCTTATGAATATCTTTTAGAGCCCTCCATCTCCCAGGAATACGGATAGCTAACGCTAATGACTTGAGTCGCCTCCCACTGCCCACAAGCCCACCCCTTTACCAGCATTGGGAGAGTTCATGATGACCCTGAATGTTTTGAAGACTTTGCCAGTGTGTACAAGATAGACAAGGCCTGGATGCAAAACGATCCAACACTGTCTAAATTGAAACACACGGGGCGGGATTCTCCCGCAATTGGCGGGATTCTCCTGCAATTGGTGGGGTGGCCCGTACCGGCACCAAGAGCGGGGCAAAGCACTCCGGCATCGGGCTGCCCGGAAGTTGCAGAATCCTCCGCACTTCCGGGGGCTAGGCTGGCGCTGGAGGGGTTAGCGCTGTGCCAACCGGTGCCGAAGGGCCGCCACCGGCCGGCGCGAGTTGGCACATGCGCAGGACTGCCGGCATGTTCTGGCGCATGCGCAGGGCGTTTCTTCTCCATGCCAGCCATGGCGGAACCTTACAGAGGCCGGCTCGGAGAGAAAGAGTGCCCCCCATGGCATAGGCCCGCCCGCAGATCGGTGGGCCCTGATTGCGGGCCAGGCCACCGTGGGGGCCCCCCCCAGGGCCGGATCCCCCGCGCCCTGCCGAGGATCACGCTGGTTGGCCGACAAGCCAGGTCCCGCCGGGACGGATCATGTCCATTTCACGCCGGCGGGACTGGCCAAAAACGAGCAGCCGCTTGGCCCATTGGGGCCCAAAGAATTGCCGGGGGGTGGGCCGCTGCCAATGGCCCCCGACCAGCGCGCCGCGATCCCCGCCCCAGCCGAAAACCAGAGGCGGCGAATTCGGCATCGGAACGGCGGGGCGGAATTCACGCTGCCCACCAGCGATTCTCCGACCCGGCGGGGGGTCGGAGAATCCCGCCCATGGTCCTGGAGGGTGTAATCCGACTCTCGACTGACGTCAGGCCGATCGCCAAGAGATGAAAGGGACTTCCTCGCAGAAAGGGTATAGGGGGAGAAACGGACTTGAGGGGGCAGGGATGTTATGGTAGCCATGAAGGACATGGGGAATCATCAATACATCTCCCCATGGGCTTTGTGGAATATGAATTCCCATATTAGGCGGGTGGGAGCTCACCCAATAGGGAATTAAAGTGGGAGCTTAAAACCTGCTGTTTCAACCAGGGCAGGTATTCTTTAGCTATTGGGTTTGAACGTATGTGCTAAAAGCCATGCCTGTGGCCTTTTTTGTTGTTTTAATAATAGGGTCTGGTAGGGAAGACTGACCTATTATTATTACAAGATTGGTTATTACAAGATTGTTAAAGAATAGAATAGAAGATCTGTGGATGTGTGGATAGCAGGAATGATTAAATGACAAAAAAAAATTTTTGTAAGGAAAAAGAGAGATAATGGGACAGGTTCAGATATGAAAAATGGTCCGGAGGAGGTACAAATTGTTGCAACAGAAGTCAGAGAAAAACACAGAGCAAATCTTGCAAAGAGAAGAGGGCTCATATTGCCCTGATATGTAACAAAAGAAAGACAGATAGGGACGCTGACCACTCCATGACCAGGTTTCAGCACATGTTCAATAGCTCTGATACAACCATTGTCTATTAACAGAATTGTAGCCTGAGAGAAAATGGGGATCTAAAGCTGTTAAGCTCAGCGATAATGCCTAAAATCTTTTTTTTAATATAAATTTAGAATACCTAATTAAGTTTTTTCCAATTAAGGGGAATTTAGCATGGCTAATCCACCTAGCCTGCACACCTTTGGATTGTGGAGGTGAAATCCACGCAAACACGTGGAGAATGTGCAAACTCAACATGGAGAGTAACTCAGAGCTGGGATCAAACCTGGGACCTCGGCGCCGTGAGGCAGCTGTGTTAACGACTGCACCACCGTACTGCCCTTAAAATCTTTTTTAAAAATGCTCTAAACTGCTCTAAAATACGAAGTAAAAAGATCAGGTTCTATTTCCTCTGTTGACCTTTGCTGGGACAATGTAGGGCAAACACAGAAAGGCCAGAAAGGGAGTGGGATTGAGTACAAAAGCAGCAGGGAGCTGAGTATCACAGTGGCAAATACATTGGTTGATTAACCGATTACATCTTTGTGGACAGAAATTATTACTCATGTGTTTAATCTGCAGTGTGAGTAATGTTGGTCTATCATGCCAGCATTCTACACAATGTCTTTTTTACCCGTGCCATTCCAACTAATGCAAGTCTCAGCAAGATGGCAACCAAGGAAATTACAATGTAGATTGCAGAATGGCAATTTAGAAATAAATGGTATACTTATCATGCTTCCTGTTGCATATTTCAGCATTGTATTTGTATGAGACTCTTCATATGGTACCCCAGTGCAGGACTAAAAGGGCACTGCAATGTTAGAGGTGCCATCATTCGAATGAGTCATTGGGATGAGACCAATCCCCTCTGCTCTCTCAAGATGTACAAATTCCCATAGACTGTCTTAAAGAAAAACAGGGTAGTTATACTTGGGTGTCCCAGCCAATATCTATTCCTCAATCAATATAACTTTTAAAAAAAGTCATCACAGTACTGTTTATGGGAGTTGCTGTGCACAAATTGGTTGATCCAACTTGGTGTCTGGTTGAGGCTGTTGAATCTCATGGGTTGCGATGCTCAAAACGTCTCGGGACTCAACGGCTGAGCCTGTGAGACTTTGCAAGGCAACATTTAGTAAAACATGGACCAGGCATAAAGGCACCTGGAGGGGAGGGGGGGGGGGGGGCTCCCAGGCCATTGGAGATCCCTGGGTGGTTGGGAACAGGGTAGGCTGGCATGCTGGTGCTCCCACTGGTGCACCCGTTGGCACACAGGCACCTTGGCATTGCCAGCCTGGCACCCTTGCAGTGCAATCCAGTCACCCGGCAGTGCCACCCTGACTTCAACTCATCAGTAAGAACTCCCTCTAAGTGCGGCCTCAGCGGAGAGAGTACCGTTGGATAGTGAAATGCTTCCTAACGTGGTAGCTGCTGAGGAACACTCCGGCATACGTGCCCAAAACCGGACGTAGAAAGTTTTCAGGTGAATCGTACCCAACATTTTGAATGTGAAACACTCATTGGTTGTGAAACACTTTGTGACGTCGTGAGATCATGAAAGGTTCGATATAAATGCTGGCCAATTTGCACCTTATATGTACAGTTAACATGTGATATATACCCCAAATTATTTTTGCAGCTGAGAGCTTATTTCTTAAACGATAACATCATCCATTTTTACAAAAATGGAAGTGACAAGTACTCAAATGAAGATATGGAACACGATCAAAAATGCAGAATATCGCAGCTGCTGTAAGTCTCCAATAAAAACAGAACATGCTGCTCTATTTCGCTCCACAGATGCTCTCATAGCCAACTGAGTATTTTCAGCATTTTCTTTTCTTTATGGAATGTGATGTTTTATCAAGTTTATGAAATGTGCTGATCGACAAATGAAAGAAAACATATTGCCCTGATAGAATCTGGAGTGTCACTTTCACAAACAGATCTTGATTTGACAAGCTTGAGAGAAAGGCAATCTTCATGTACCAATGATAATGCAATCCACTTGAATTAAACTAATAAAGTCCCATGGCCAAGATGCATTGAAAGCACAAGACAGAGCAGTCTCTAAAATAGTACTTTTACATTGAATGATTTGTTTCAAATCTCCAGTCATTTAAAGTAATTATTCATAAGGGAGAATTTTAGTTTATCAAGGCCGGTGGGCTCCTGTGCAAGTGATAGCATAAAATACCTGAAACAGCCAGAAAGTCAGGACGCTGAGATAAACCTACACAGCACGGTAGCACAGTGGTTAGCATGGTTGCTTCACAGTATCAGGATCCCAAGTTCAATACCTGGCTTGGGTCACTGTCTGTGCGGAGTCTCCATTCCTCCCTGTGTCTGTGTGGGTTTCCTTTGGGTGCTCCGGTTTCCTCCCACAGTCCACAGATGCGCAGGTTAGGTAGATTGGCCATGCTAAATTGCCTTTTGTGTCCAAAAAGGGTAGGTGTGGTTACAGGTATAGGTTGGAGGTGTGGGCTTAGGTAGAGTGTTCTTTCCCAGGGCTGGTGCAGACTCGATGGGCCGAATAGCCTCCTTCTGCACTGTAAATTCTATGTTCTATTTTCTAAACCCAATAACCTCTACTTTTATTCTTCAGCCTGTGGGGAAACCCTCATGGATAAGTATTAAATCCACGATAAGCAGGACGCATAGACAATGGTCGAAATTCAGCAACAAGGTTTATTCCAATACAGTTACAATACTCCTTCACTCCCATAAAAGGTCTCATTTTTATGCAACTGGGGCTCTCCTTGAAAAGGGGAAACCCTGCCCCCTGAAAGAGGCAGTCCTGTCTGCCTTAAAGGGGAAGTTCATATCCGAGTGAGGTCATAGGAAATTGTATGATCCTGGGACCTCCTTTGGGGTTATAAAACTCCTTGTAAACATGCACTCTCCACTGAGCTTCGTGTGAAGATCATCATCCGAGTAACTGGGTAGTGGTCCAGTCGAGACATATGGTTGACTGGCATCTTATAGTCTCCACACATGCGTATTGTTCATCAGGTTTCATGACCGGGATGACCGGAGCCACTCAGTCGGAGAACTGTACTGGGCATATGATTCCCAAATTCTCCATCCAGAACAACTCAGCATCTACTTTGGGTTGTAAGGCGTACGGGACAGGTCGGGCGCGGAAGCAACACGGTTTAGTCCACGTCTATTTGTGCCACAGCTCCTGTTATGGTGCACAAGCCATCGTGGACAGAATCCCTTCAGGGCCATGCAGGTGCATGCAGCACACCCGCTGCCAACCTGATGGCAACTGGCATAACCAATAATGCCCCAACAAGCTTGGACCACTCCCGTGGACTACGACCGGAGGAAGTTTTGCAGGCCAATGATTTTACATGACCGGAACTGTGGAAGTGCCCGCTATTGCCAGTGGTTCCCTCATTTAAGTGGCCAGCATTGTATTGGTGTCCAACAGGGTCAGCAATAGAAGGCCAGACCGCATGTAGTTGAACATATCGCAACTGACTACTGACACTGTTGCCCCAGTGTCAAGTACCATGCAGATTGGGTATCCATTAATTTGCAGGGAGATCCAGTTGGGCGCTACTCTTGGTGCAGCCACGCAGTGTAACTACTGGTAGGTGCTGTCCGCATCTTCCACGAGTAAGCCCTGTCACGTGGGGGGTGGTCACACCCAGCGGGTCAATCCTCACGGGGTCTCCAGGTTCTCTGGTTCCTGCAGCCTGTTGTAGCCCCCACAAGCTGATGGTCATATTCTGTTCCTCCTGGTTGGGGGAGAACAACCAGCAGCATCCCCAGCCTCTATTACAGTGGACCGTGTTCCTCCGGTAGGTGTCCCAATGTCGGGGGCCAGGTCTATCAGAGTGCGAATGGTGCTTGTTATGGCGTCCCAGACTGAAGACCTTGGTGGGCACTTTCCCAGGAGGTAGCCCTCCCCACCACGTGTTGCAGGTCCAGGAGGGCCTCAGCCAATAATTTCCATTGCGTGGCTGTGTCACGGAGTCCACATACTAAACGGTCCCTGAATATCTCATTTAGCTTTGCTCTGAATTCACCAGTCTCTGCGAGCTCTCGGTGGCAGGCTAGGAAGTCACTCACTGACTCGGTTTGGGCCTGAGAAGCCGTGTAGAACCGGAGACGGCCTACGTAGAGCGGTAGTTTTGGGTTGAAATTCTCCCCACTAGGGCAGCGAACAGTTGGAAATCTAGGGCATCCAGGGTAGTCAAGCTCTTTATCGCACTGTCGGTGGGCCCTCCGCAAATCATTAGTAATATAACAGTTTTTCTTGCATCACATGAAATAAATAGTCCATGCATTCTACATATTGCCCCCAATTGTCTGTACCTGCGGTAAAAAGGTTCCAACTGGGGCAGCACGGTGGCGCAGTTGTTAGCACTGCTGCTTATGGCGCTAAGGTCCCAGGTTCGATTCTGGCCCCAGGTCACTGTCCGTGTGAAGTTTGCATATTCTCCCCGTGTATGTGTGGGTCTCACCCCCACAACCCCAAAGATGTGCAGGAAAAGGTGGATTGGCCACAGTAAATTGCCCCTTAATTGGAAAAAGGGTATTGGGTACTCTAATTTTTTTTAAAGGGTTCCAGCGATCCTATGAGTGGCATTTCAGCAGTTAGCAGTGGCGTCTGCCGAAGCCTAGACAAGGCGGTCTGGGCGCATAGCAACCAGTGTCAATGGCAGTGCCATTCCATCCTCGTCGCCACTGTTGAATCCGCACTAAGCTTAGATGATGATAGAAATTAAAGAACAAGGTTTATTCCAACACAGTTACAATACTCCTTCACTCCCCTAAGGGTCACCTTTCCCGACCTGTAGCTAGACCACAGTTTTTATACAGCTCGGGCACTCCCTGTAAGGGGAACGCCCCCTTAAAGGGGAAGTTCTGCCTGACTTAAAGGGGTGGGTAATATTCCGGGGAGGTCATGGGAAATTGTATGGTCCTATCCCGGGACCTCCACCGGGGTTAAAACAGAAAATATGTCTGCCATTCAAATATATTAAATAAGGAAATAAGAAATAGCAGCAGGAATAAGCCATTTGGCCCTTTAATCCTGCTTCGCCGGCCAATAAGATCGTGACCTTAACTTCACTTTTCTGCCGGTCTCCCATAACTCGAGACTCCCTCATCAATCAAAAATCTGCTGAACTTGTTCTGTATTGTAGCCAATGCCCTCGTTATAGTGTGTCACATGATTCAATGGTGACATCATCAGAGGCACATGGGAGATTTTTCCTCTCTGCCATCATAGACTGTGAGCAAGCAACACCTCTGTAAATAAACGCTGACAACTGGTCAAGTAACCTATGGTGTGGCAACCTGGTTATCCTTTATCTTTACTGTGAAGTAAAAGTAAACCCCCATGAATTATAACAGTAAAAGACCAAGCTGGTGATGAGGATGTTTTTTCAGTAAAATAGTCAGAAGAAACAATTCAGACCTGGACCTCGAGGCAAGGATCGATTTTCAGGAAACCAGTCCACCATCCGTAAATATGTGGTAAGCTGCCTGTTGGGAACAGAGGTTTTAGCCTTTCTAAGAGTGGATATTAATTTTAGAAGTGATAGGAGGCACTCTGGACCATTCCTTGCATTTTTTTACGTGACCGTGACCTGGGAATGCTTGGAGAGTCACAGGAGGGAAAAGAGAACATTTTTTAAACCAGACCTTCGACTGTTGTGCCAGTTGATTCGCGCAATCGGTTGGCTCACAGAGAAAAATAACCTCCTCGGAAACAGAAAGCCAGGGAATAAGAGGGCAGTGTGTAAAAAAAAAAACGAGTTACTTACAACACTAGGGAGTTTTCCAGCTGCGCACCTTAACAAGTGGTGACAGCTAGCACAATCCGCAGGACCCCCCAGTTGTCTCCAAGCCCTGCCTGTCCATTGTCCTCCTGCTCCCATCCATCCAGTCCCCGGTTCGGTTGTCACAACCTGTCTGTCACACCCAGGACCCACATCACACTGCAGCTACGCTCACAGCAGATTCACACTTCCCTCGCTCACCTCCAACTCTCCGTCAATCTGCCCACGCTCAAGCTTCTAAGCTTGGAGGCGATTGGTAGCACACAGTGACCCTCTCCACTGCACGACTAGGCATCACCCAGCTAGTAGGATAACACGGCCCACCTAATGAGGACACCCAGAGTAGATCCCACTGGGGAGACAGGGCAGGGGCTGCAGACCCTATCACTGACATTGGTACCCCTGTTGATAGGGGTGGGTGGTGAGTTTAGAGGCTCCCCAGAGCTACTCAATGATGGGGAAAGGGGTGCAGTCTGGAAGGCAACCTATTTGGGAACGGCTGAGAGGTGGGGGTAGGTTTAGGGGGACATGTGGAGTGCAGAGCTGAAGTGCAACTCAGGATCACCATGTAGTCTGTTGGATCTAGATGGGCAAGGGAATACTCATCTTGCTAACATGTCTTCTCTTTACGCCCCTGCAGAGAATGAATTTCGGAGGACAGCCAGCAATGCTCGCTAACTACATGGCTGCAGGTGCCATTATGCTGCAGGGAAGCTGGAGGCATAGGACCTGCTCGGGCAGGATCTTGCACAAGAGGAGCCTGCCCCAGAATAGGAGGAGGGGTCCACTGGTGAGGCTTATGTGCCGGGCGTCCAACAGGCCGAGGAGGAGGTACGTAGGTGCCGCATCAGGTCACATGGTTATTGTCAGCGTCTGTCCTTCGAGGAGATGCCGGACCACCGGTGTCGCCAAAGACTGCGGCTAACCAAGGGGACCATGCCCTACCTGTGTCAGATGATGGGGCATCATGACTGGGCGTATGATGTGAGGTGTGAAGATCAGGAATGATGCCAGGGGAACAGAGGTGGTGACCCACCCAAGCTGCCGTAAGGAAGTCATTCATCTTCTTGCGACACCGCGTGCCAGTCCACCTGGTGAGGCTCACAGCACTGAAGGCCTCGGCCACCTCCACCCAGGCCCGGTTGATGACCGCGGGCAGAAGCCTCCTGCTCACCCGAGGGAAGAGGTTGCCCTGCCTCTCCTCCACCACATCAACATGGTATCGGGCTCCGTGTCTGCGAATCTTGATGCTGCTCTTCTCTGGGCCATCTTCTTGGCTGGAATGAGAGTGTGTGGGGAGTGGAGTGAAGAGATAACAAATAGGTTAGACCAAGGAGAGCCAATGGATGTTATCTATCTTGACTTCCAAAAGGCCTTTGACAAGGTGCCTCACGGGAGACTGCTGAGTAAAATAAGGGCCCATGGTATTCGAGGCAAGGTACTAACATGGATTGACGATTGGCTGTCAGACAGAAGGCAGAGAGTTGGGATAAAAGGTTCTTTTTCGGAATGGCAACCGGTGACAAGTGGTGTCCCGCAGGGTTCAGTGTTGGGGCCACAGCTGTTCTCTTTATATATTAACGATCTAGATGACGGGACTGGGGGCATTCTGGCCAAGTTTGCCGATGATACAAAGATAGGTGGAGGGGCAGGTAGTATTGAGGAGGTGGGGAGGCTGCAGAAAGATTAAGACAGTTTAGGAGAATGGTCCAAGAAGTGGCTGATGAAATTCAACGTGGGCAAGTGCGAGGTCTTGCACTTTGGAAAAAAGAATAGAGGCATGGACTATTTTCTAAATGGTGACAAAATTCATAATGCTAAAGTGCAAAGGGACTTGGGAGTCCTAGTCCAGGATTCTCTAAAGGTAAACTTGCAGGTTGAGTCCGTAATTAAGAAATCAAATGTAATGTTGTCATTTATCTCAAGAGGCTTGGAATATAAAAGCAGGGATGTACTTCTGAGGCTTTATAAAGCACTAGTTAGGCCCCATTTAGAATACTGTGAGCAATTTTGGGCCCCATACCTCAGGAAGGACATACTGGCACTGGAGCGGGTCCAGTGGAGATTCACACGGATGATCCCAGGAATGGTAGGCCTAACATACGATGAACGTCTGAGGATCGTGGGATTATATTCATTGGAGTTTAGGAGGTTGAGGGGAGATCTAATAGAAACGTACAAGATAATGAATGGCTTGGATAGGATGGCCGTAGGGAAGTTGTTTCCATTAGCAGGGGAGACTAGGACGCAGGGGCACAGCCTTAGAATAAAAGGGAGTCACTTTAGAACAGAGATGAGGAGAAATTTCTTCAGCCAGAGAGTGGTAGGTCTGTGGAATTCATTGCCACAGAGGGCGATGGAGGCCGGGACATTGAGTGTCTTTAAGACAGAAATTGATAAATTCTTGATTTCTCGAGGAATTAAGGGCTATGGGGAGAGAGCGGGTAAATGGAGTTGAAATCAACCATGATTGAATGGTGGAGTGGACTCGATGGGCCGAATGGCCTTACTTCCACTCCTATGTCTTATGGTCTTATGGTCTTATGGTCTTATTAGCAGCTCCAGCTTGTCAGGCTCTCCAGCGCCAAGTCTGGCCCCAGTGAATCTGATGCCGGCGGGAATGAGAATTACTCTAGATTCACGTGGGCAGAGTGCGGGCACATTAGCATGTCCTGAATTGCTCCATAAATAGAGCCCCCAGCGGGAATGCGAACCGCACGCAATTCAGTCCTGAAGATTTGGACGCGATTCTTCGGCCTCGTTGTGCTCTCACTCGAGTGAAACGAGGCCAGTGAAAGCAGGCAAAGCTAAAAACGAGAATCTCATCAGGTGCCAAACTGTTTGCAATGCAACCGGCCCGCTCCCGGAGGCAAAATTGGGAATCCGCTGTAGTATGGCATGAAACCAATTATCACTACTTAAGCCCTATTTCTAAACAATTAACGGGGGTGACTCCGTATTCAATGGCCTCCCATCATACAGCGGCCTCCCCAGAAAGTGGTCACGCTGGCGTCGATTAGTATTCCTTTTTAAAAACGTGAACCTGGCGGAAGGGCTTCTGCGAGTAGCTGAGGGGGTGAGTAGCCAGCTTTGCTCTCAGGCAAAGAACCCAGGGGCACTGGACTTGCCGCTGCTGTGCTCGGCAGGGGATGGGGCACCCTCGGTTGGGTGTTGCAACCTCTGCAGAGGTGGGCCGCCATGGGAGAAGGGGCCGCTGGGGGGATAACCATACATGGCTCCACCATGTCAACCCCTGGATTATGTGTACCCCTTCCGGTGGCAACCCTAGCCCCTGCCTGCCTGCCCCACCAACAACCCATAACCACCGACGACGGCTGAGGCCTTTGGCCTTGCGGCTGAGGGCTGCTAATGGGGAATTGGCAATCGTAGTTCAGTGAGAACTTTACACAACCTAAGTGAATTCCCATGGGTTGGCAGGCTAGTTAGCATGTGGGAGGCATTGCACAGCATCCCAATTAGATCGTGATTCCTGGACACTGTACCTGAACACTGCAGGAGGCAACACCACAGTCACAGCAGCCAACATCAGAACACCCAGGGGATGGGAACAAGCTCTCATTATCCACCACTAGGACCTCCGGGATCACGAGTGCTAAAAGTAATCTAGATTTTAAATCCTGGCCATGGATGTCGTGGAGGTCATCCTGCATATCTCCAGCCAGTTCGAGTGGGCATCCACGATTACAAGGCACGTGAACCCCATGAATGGATAGATTCATAGAATTTACAGTGCAGAAGGAGGCCATTCGGCCCATCAAGTCTGCACCAGCTCTTGGAAAGAGCGCCCTACTTAACTCCATGCCTACACCTTATCCCCGTAACCCAGTAATGCCACCTAACCTTTTTTGGACACTAAGGGCAATTTATCATGGCCAATCCACCTAACCTGCACATCTTTGGACTGTGGGAGAAACCGTAACACCCGGAGAAAACGCACGCAATCACGGGGAGAACATGCAGACTCCGCACAGACAGTAACCCAAGCCGGGAATCGAACCTGGGACCCTGGAGCTTTGAAGCAACTGTGATAACCACTATGCTACCGAGCTGAATGATCCCGCAAACCCATGCATGTCCCGGCCATTCCCAAGAGTGAAGGGAGGCCATCAGCACAATTCTCTGAAGTTCCTGGCACATTGGGTACCTTATGCACAATCAATGCCGAGCCATCAGACATAACTATGGGGAACATTTTCATTTTAGGCACCCTGGATGGATGCTGTGCAGATCCTGGAGCAGGGTGTCCTGACCCTGTGGGGGGATGGCCACACCAGCTCCCCACAATATAACGCCACCCTCCAAACTGAGTTCGGAGAATTTGTGGGAAAAAGACCAAAGGATCACCGGAAGGGTCACCTTTCCCACGCTGCTCAACAGCGTGAGGTGTAACCTCACCAATTCCGAGTCCCGCTGTGTCCATGCAAGCACCTGAGCTACCCTCAATGGCAAGGTGTCCATGAAGTTGAGTGTCAAAATCATCTCATCTGCATTGGTGGGGACGGGCGCTTATTGGTAATGGCAGACAGCTAGGGGCATCCGCATGGACAATCTTCGTACATTTTTGTCTGAGTATTTGGTTGAAATATTTGTACACAGCGAGATTCCTCTTTTTCCTAGCAGAGAGCACTTAACTGCTTTAGGTGTAGTGATGATCTGTGAATCATAGCTCGATGTTTCTAAACATTATGGTTAGCTGCACAGCAAGGTACTTGAGATGTATTCAAGCGTGAAGGGAGATGCAAATATACAATGCAGCCACTTAGCAGTCTGGAAGCCATTAGTCTGTGGATTACAGCCTACTAAAAGTTATTTCACTTTGAAAGTGAATCTGTATTTTAAACAGAAATCCCAGATGATGTAGTAATGTTGCAGCAGCTTAATTGGAAGACAGGCAGCAGGGTGGGGATGAAAAGGAGAACATAGGACAGACAAAAAGGGTTTTACACCCTGCACTGGGGAACATCCGAAATTTAAAAAAATATAATTAATTAACAGTATGTGGGCTTTGCTAGTTCAGCCAGCATTTATTGCCCATTCCTAGTTGCCCTTCTAAGGCGGTGGTGAGTTGCTTCTTGATCTGCTGCAGTCCTTGAGGTGTAGGTACACCCACTGTGCTATTAGGGAGGGAGTTCCAGGATGTTGCCTCAGCTACAGTGTGCTGAGTGACTTGGAGGGGAAACTCCAGGTGGTGGGATTCCCAGGTACCTGCTGCTCTTGTCCTTCTAGAAGGTAGTGGTTGTGGGTTTGGAAGGTGTTGTTGAAGGAACTTTGGTGAGTTACTACAGTGCATCTCACAGATGATACACATGGCTGTTCATCAATGGTGGAGGGTTTGAATGCTTGTGGAAAGGGGAGGAATCAAGCGGGCTGCTTCGTCCTGGATGATGACGAGCTTCTTGAGTGTTGTTGGAGCTGCACTCATCCAGGCAAGTGGAGGGTATTCCATTACATTCCTGACTTGTCCCTTGTAGATGGTGGACAGGCTTTTGGGAGTGGGGGTGTGGGGGGTCAGGAGGTGAGTTACTCGCCGTGGGATTCCTAACCTTTGACTTGCCCTGGTAGCCGCAGTATTAATGTGGCTAGTCCAGTTCAGTTTCTGATCAATGATAACCCCCAGAATGTTGATTGTGGGGCTTCAACGATGGTACTGCCATTGAATGTCAAGAGGTGGCGGTCAGACCCTCTCTTGTAGGAGATGGTCATTGCCTGGCACTTGTGTGACACAAATGTAAATTAAATTGCAAACTTCAGATGGTTCTGACTGTGTTACACCATTCTTATCCAGAAAAAGTTGGAAGAATGAAAACCACTTCTAACTTCTGGGTAACTAAGATACAGACCCATGGGACTTCCAAACATCTCTGAAAACCACTGGATTCCCCATCTCCCAACTGACCCCCAAGGTACTTCCCAACTCCATGGGATTCCCCTGCCATGGAACTCTCCACCCCTGACTACCCCCTCATAATTCTGTTCCACCCTCCCCCCCCCCCCCCCCCCCCCCCCGCCCCAATGGGGACTCTACCATTCCCCCCCAGGACTCTTCTGACTCCTGACACTCATCCCCAATCCTCCCAAATCTCAAATCCTGACTCATGCGCCCACAACCTCCTCAAGGCCCGATTCCCAATTCTCAACCCCATTCCTCCATGCCAAGGCCCAACCGGACCTGCACACTGCTCCGGTAAGGCCCATTCCAACTCCTGCCTCCCAATGACCTGAAACCCTGCTTCCCTGACCATATCCGGCCAAGCCTTATCCCTATCCTCCAAGTCTGTGCCCTGACCCAACCTACTCTGCCAAGGGCCAACCCTAGCAGCCCTGCCGTCGAATCTGACCAACGTCCGACCTGAGCCAACCGGCCCTGTCAAAATCCCAGCTACTGACTTTATACACTTACCTTCTCCCAGGCTTATCAAAGATCCTTAAACCTGGCTGACATTTAAACTTAACTGCTTGACACAGCGAGGCCTGGAAAAAAGGGGCTCCCAGACCAGCCTCTTGGGCTGACGAACACGAGACACGAGCAAAGGCCATTATCACTGTCAGGGACATGTTTCTAACACAGACTGAAATACAATATTGCTAATAAAAGCTAACACTTGTTGGAAGGTGCAGTGGCTGTGGGGTAGGCAGTATCTGCAGAGATGGCAAGAAAGCCCTGCCATATGTTGTGGACAGAATAAAAGATCAAGATTCATTGCGGGAGGGGGCGGGTGTTACCGTTAAAAATTAGTGTGACAATGTTATCGGATAAGACTGAGTGTCAGTGGCAGCTGGTCAGGTGGTGGTGTGAGGAGCTACTTTGGCACAAGGGAATGGGTGCACCTACATGAGCAGTCGATCTGAGATGTGATATACTGTGGAGGTCTGGGAAGGCAGACTCTCTGCTCTCTGATGTTGTCCTCTTGTGTCGATGGGGAACAGAATCTTTAGTCAGAAGGATGGTAACAGCACATTCACACAATACAGAGAGCCCATGTTCTCCTCATATTTCTTGTGAGAACTTTTTGATAACTGTCATCTAGTTAGTTGGGTCTGAACTCCACACTTGCCCATTGCCTTAGCATTGCGCACAATGCCTTGCTGGTACAGAAGCAACATTTCAAAGAGGGCTTCCCTGTGCACATAATTACTCACTGCAGAGAGGCCTGACCTAAATGGCTGCATGAGTCGAGGCAGAGAGGGAAGGAATGATTAATAGTGTCGTCTCAGACACACCCTCATTGGCCGCAGCCATAGTCAGGGAGAAGGGCCTGGCAGCTGAAAAGGCACATCTTGCAAATTAGGGTGGATTCCGTGGAGAGGCTCCCGACGGGCCGTGACAACAGGTAGAAACATCTTCAGAGATGTGTCAGAAAAGCGTGGTGCTGCCTTTCCACAATGAGCATCCATGTGTGCATGCTCTTGTTTTTGTCAAAACTGATTTACAATCCTTCTATTCTGGCCCTCAAAGAGTCTCTTCAACTAACGGAGCTGAGTGAGACTGATACGTGTCACCAGCATTCCTGTTTGGTCTAATTGGTCGGGAAGCCAAAAGTCAGATGTAAATGCAGTGACTGGGCTAATGAGCAACAGACAAGCGGTGCTGAAACGTCCTGGTTCCCCACACACTGTCGACCTCCAGTGCTGTGAGCAAGTTAAAACTTACCTCATAGTTTCAGCTGAAGGTCATCTGCTCAGCACAGCGGGAAATTAGTTGACCTGTTACCTAGTGACTTACAAAAGCAGAAATAATACCATATTATGGTTATTTCAATGCTGGAAATGAACATTCCAACATGCTTGAGATTAGAACTGGGGACAAAGAACTGATTAAAGAATGGAACAGAGCAAAGTGTATTAACCAACCTGAAGCGACATATTTCAGACGTTCTGCAAAACATCATAATGACTTGCGGGGGAGTGGCGGTGGTGGGGGGGGGGGGGGGGGGGGGCATAGAAAGTGTGGACTACACATTTTGTTCTCCTGCAATTTTCCACTTTTAAGTGGATTCGTGGCCAAAAAGAGTGAACTTACTGTTATGATTCATGATCCAATTAATTTTTCACACTCAAACTGGTTAAACCACCTGCTATATCACTTGTAATGGCTGTTGGATCCACTGTAAATTAAAATGAGGTTAAAATAATACTCGTAGCAAGTTTAGAAAAGGAAAACAAGTTTTGGGGAGCATGTTGCACAATTTTGCTGCTCCGAATTAATATTGTTCATTCAATTAATATGTATTTGCCAAGAAAAGTACTGGGGCTATTTTTCTCCTGACTGCTATGCAGGGAGCCATGTTTCTGAATGTGGAGGCTGAAGTGTTTGCCAATTATATCGGAACAGAATTAATAATAATAATAATCTTTATTGTCACAAGTAGGCTCACATTAACACTGCAATGAAGGTACTGCGAAAATCCCCTAGTAGCCACATTCCGGCACCTGTTCGGGTAAACCGAGGGAGAATTCAGAATGTCCAAATTACCTAACAGCACGTCTTTTGGGAATTATGGGAGGAAACCGGAGCACCCGGAGGAAACCTACACAGACACGGGGAGAACGTGCAACTCTGCACAGACAGTGACCCAAGCCGGAAATCAAACCTGGGACCCTGGAGCTGTGAAGCAATAGCGCTAACCACTGTGCTACTGTGCTGCCCTTTGACCTCAAATATAATATTCCTCCATGTTCAACTGACACGCTGATTCTTCCTGTGTACCCAATGGGTAGGGTAACAATGGGGTTACCTGTGCCTGTGGACCAACAACTCAAATGCAATCTCCACTTGCCGGACACAAGAAGATACATTTTAAAATAAATCCTGAGCTATCTTGATTTATTTGAACCAGAGGTCATTTTAATGCTTTCGCTCCAGATGGACATCCTGACCTTCTGTTAACAAACAGAAGGCCACAAAGGTTGTGTCCCCAAATTTCTGGTAAGTGCTTGTGGTGGAGTAGCAGCATTCTTAAAACTATCCATTATGCCATTGTGCTAAGGAAGGTATAGTGTCACACCAAGTACTAGAATCATAATGTTTTTCTAAAAGCAGCATTCTGATTAAGTGGCAGATCTATCATGATCTAATAGAATGGAAGGTCAGGCTTGTGGGACGTATAAATGAGCTATTGCTATCCTCAGGATTGCTGTGATACTGTCCCATCCCCCAGCTTAAATATCCACTTCCTCCATTACTGGTGGTGCACTGTAGTTGCACTGTGCCCTATCCAAAGGACGTATTGCAGCAACATGTCAATGCTTCTTCGGCAGCACCTTCCAAGCCTGCGAACACTGCTATCAAGGACAGCAGGTACATCACCTCTAAGTTGAACTGAGCTGACTTGGACATATGTCACCATTCTTACAATATCACTGGGTCAAAATCCTCACGCTGCATTACCCAACAACATTGTGGGCCCACATCCACTAAATGGACTGCAGTAGTTCACAAAGAAGGCACAAGATCGACTTCTCATCCGCAATTAGGGATGGACAATAAATTCAAACCTTGTATGCCCGCATCCTGAGAATTGTTATTTAAAAAAAATCTATCAGCAATTCGTTTGCCCAGTGTTGTGAACACTGTCAAAGCAGAATGCAATGCTGTAAAAATCATTTACTAGATTTGGAATACTAATTTAAAAACCTGGCATGCAGTATGCACACGATGACGAGCATGGAATATGGCTAATGCAGTTTAGCTCTGGTGAGACTGAAATGGGGCCATGCATGTTATTTTTGCAACCGTTTAAAATTATTTACATGAGACAAAACCTATCATATAAGTATTACCATCAAAGTGACAATTCAAAGGCCATTTGTTTAATTAGCAAAACCACCAAGGGAACCAATCTAATGAAATCATCTCAGATTTTTTTTTAAATGCCTGTTGTTCTGCACAAACTGCTCTGCCAGCAGAAAACTATTAGCTTGCACTCTGAAAATGATCTGGCAGAATTGTCTATTGACTAAATAATAATAAATCACAATAAAAATAATAATTCTTTGTAATCATTTAAATTGATTAATGGCAAATATACAGGCTTTCATCCAAGTTAAAGATTTTTAAATGGTAAATTTTGTTCAGATTTAAGTTCTGTTGTTTGGAACCATGAACATTTGGCAAATTTTAAAGAAAGACTTGCATTTAGATAGCACATTTCACAGGCTCTGGATGTTGCAAAGTGATTTCCTGACAATTAAGCACTAGAATCAGTGCTTCTGAAATGTGGTAACTGTCGAGGTGTAGCAGCATATTTACACACAACAAGCTCTGACCAGTCGCAATGGGACAATGAAACGATAATTTATTTAACTGATGTTGGTTGAGGGATAAAGATTGGCCAGTAAATTAGGGAGTACTCCTTAAATGTTATGGGATCTTTTATGTCAATCCCTGCGGTACTGCACTGCCAGAGATTTCAGCCTAATTATGTGCAATGTCCCTGGAGTGGAGATAAACCTCATGACAGTCTGATTTAAAGGCAGGAGTTCCACCACTGTCCGACAGCTGACATATTTTAATAGTCATTTATAGTATGGGAGAAGCGAGAACAAAGATGTACACTCACGTACTTTTCCCATGTATTGATCTGCCCTATATTCTGATCAGATAACTGATGTTCAGCATTGTTGTGATCATTGGATTGTTATTTTATTGGATTTATGGCTGGAGACAGACAAATCCCAGAATTTTACAATTTTGAATAATTTTGAAATGTGATCGCAATTACAATATCGGAAACTTGGCAGCCAAATTGCACACAGCAAGATTCCACAGGCATCAATGAGATTATAATTGATAATCCATTTTAGTGATGTTAGTTAAGGGATAACCATTGGTCAGGACAGGAGAAGATTTCCCTTCTCTTCTTTAAATACTGCCATGGAATATTTTACAAATTTTCTTTTGGGATCACAGAAGAATTTTTACAAATGTTATTCAACATATCATTGTGAGGACTTCCGGTTGCGGCTATGACCAGCTAAGTCGCACGTTTGGCTGCTCCTGCTACAAAGGTGTTTTCGGGCCGATTGGAGGGCCCCAACGGCGCTGTAAGGACAAATCCCGGTGGGGGAAGGCTCCCTGAAGAGAACCAGACCAACTTTATGGTTGGTACCCGGAGTGGGGTGGTAAAGAGAGCAACAGCAGCTCCCAAAAAAAAGCGGGGGAAGAAGACCAAAATGGCGGCCGGTGGTGCACCCGAGGAATGGAGGAAATGGGCGGAGGAGCAGCAGGCCGCTCTCCTGCACTTCTTTACGGAGCTGAAAATGGAGCTCTTGGAGTCAATGAATGCGACGACCACCAGGCTGATGGGAGCCCAGGCGACCCAAGAGGCGTCGATTCGGGAGCTGCAACAGGAGATGACTGCGAGGGAGGAGGAGGCCACGGTCCTCGTGGGAAAGGTAGAGGTGCACGAGGCACTCCACCTGAAATGGCAGAGCCGTTTTGAGGAGCTGGATACCCGAATGAGGCGGAAGAACCTGAGGATCTTGGGCCTGGCAGAAGGCCTGGAGGGGTCAGACCTCCCGGGATATGTAGCAGAAATGCTGAGCTCCCTGATGGGGGCAGGGGCCGTCCCTTCGCCCCTGGAGCTGGAAGAGGCCTACAGGGTCATGGCTAGGAGGCCAAGAGCAAATGAGCCCCCGAGGGCGGTGCTGGTGCGGTTCCAGCGACTCAGCGACCGTGAAAGAGTGCTGGAGTGGGCCAAGAGGGAAAGGAGCAGCAAGTGGGAGAATTCGACGGTGAGGGTCTACCAGGACTGGAGTGCGGAGGTGGCAAAGCGGCGGGCCCGGTACAACCGGACGAAGGCGGTGCTACATGCAAAACGGATCAGGTTCGGAATGCTGCAGCCAGCGCGCTTGTGGGTCACCTACAGGAACCAACACCACTATTTTGAGTCCCCAGAGGAGGCGTGGGCCTTTGTACAGGAAGAGAAACTGGACTCGAATTAGACCCAGGGGATACTTGGCGGCCGTAGCCGCTCGGGTACTTTCAGCTGAATTCTTTGTTTGGATTTTGAACTCTTGCTGTGGTTTTTCTTCTGATGTTTTTTCCCCCTTTGCCAACTTCCCTTAGTTATTGTTATTGTGGTTATTCATGGTTATTTATGGTTATTTATGCTGTTTGGTAGAGGGCGACTGTTAAGTACATTGTTATTTGTTATTTATCTGTTATTTATAATGTTAAGTTGGGGAGGCGGGACGGGGGGGGAGAGCAGATCGGGGATATGGGCTCCTAGGGGGGTTTCTTTACAGGCATGGACGGGGACGGGGGTGGAACTGAAGATGGCGGGGTGGGGTGTGGCAGGGCGAAAGCGCGGGCTTTCCTCTGTTTTCCCGCGCGCGGGGCAGAGGAGGGGGGAGGGGAGGAGTGCGGGGCGTGGCTAGCAATGGCGACCTTTCCCGCGCTGGAGCGGGGCCAGGGAGGAGTGGCAAGGGGGGGGAGGCCCCCCCCCCCGAGCCGGGGGGAGTCGGAGTGTGGCAGGAGCAGCCGGGTCAGCGTGAACCAGCTGACTTACGGGAGTACAATGGAGGGTACATCGCGGCTAGGAGGGGTCCTAGCCTGGGGGGGGAGGGGGGTTAGGGAGGGACACCGGGTTGCTGCTGAAAAGACCAGAAACGAGAAGTGGAGGACTGGAGAGGTGGGGGGAGGGGGACATCGCCATGGGGAGCGGGTCAGAAGGGGAGGGTCGACCCGGGGCGAGCAGGGAACAGGACATGGCTAATCGGCAGGGGAGGGGGGCGGGTCGTCCCGCGACCCGGCTGATCACTTGGAACGTGAGGGGGTTGAATGGGCCGGTCAAGAGATCAAGGGTATTCTCACACCTGAAGGGACTGAAGGCTGATGTAGCAATGTTACAGGAGACCCATTTGAAGGTAGTGGACCAGGTTCGCCTGAGAAGGGGGTGGGTGGGACAGGTGTTCCACTCTGGATTGGACGCAAAGAACCGGGGGGTGGCGATTCTGGTGGGAAAGAGGGTGTCGTTCGTGGCGGAGGAGGTGGTGGCGGATAAGGAGGGTAGGTATGTGATGGTGAAGGGTAAGCTGCAGGGGGAGAAAGTGGTGATGGTCAACGTATATGCCCCGAACTGGGATGACGCGGGTTTTATGAGGCGCCTATTGGGCCTCATTCCGGGACTGGAGGCAGGGGGCTTGATCATGGGGGGGGACTTTAACACAGTGCTGGACCCCGGGCTAGACAGATCGAGCTCAAGGACCAATAGGAGGCCGGCAGCGGCAGAAGTGCTGAGGGGGTACATGGAGCAGATGGGAGGAGTAGACCCATGGAGGTTTGGTAGGCCGAGGGCGAGGGAGTATTCCTTTTTCTCCCACGTCCATAGAGTGTACTCCAGAATCGATTTCTTCGTGTTGAGCAGGGGGCTGATCCCGAGGGTACGGGAAGCTGAGTACTCGGCCATTGCGATCTCTGATCATGCACCACATTGGGTGGATGTGGAAATGGGGGAGGCGCGGGACCAGCGCCCGCTGTGGCGGCTGGATGTGGGGCTGTTAGCGGACGACGAGGTGTGTAAAAGGGTCCGGAAGAGCATTGAGAGCTATCTGGACTTGAATGACACGGGTGAGGTGCAGGTGGGGATGGTCTGGGAGGCCCTGAAGGCAGTGATCAGGGGAGAGCTGATCTCCATAAGGGCGCACAGAGAAAGAAAGGAGAGGCAGGAGAGGGAGAGGCTGGTGGGGGAGCTATTGGAAGTGGATAGGAGATATGCGGAGGCACCAGAGGAGGGGCTGCTGGGAGAACGGCGCAGCCTGCAGGTCAAGTTCGACCTGCTGACCACCAGGAAGGCAGAGACGCAGTGGAGAAGGGCACAGGGCGCGGTTTATGAGTATGGGGAAAAGGCGAGCAGGATGCTGGCACACCAGCTTCGCAAACGAGATGCGGCTAGGGAGATTGGGGGAGTGAAGGAGAGGGGCGGGAAGGTAGTGCAGAAGGGGCAAGAAGTGAATGGGGTCTTCAGGGATTTTTACAAGGAGTTGTATCGGTCTGAGCCGCCGACGAGGAGAGGGGGAATGGAGGACTTCCTAAACAAATTGAGGTTCCCAAGGGTCCAGGAGGGGCTGGTAGAAGGGCTGGGGGCGCCAATAGGGCTAGAGGAGCTAGTCAAGGGAATAGGTCAGATGCAGGCGGGGAAGGCGCCGGGGCCAGATGGGTTCCCGGTGGAATTCTATAAGAAAAATGTGGACTTGGTGGGACCGGTACTGGTACGAGCCTTTAATGAGGCGCGAGAGGGGGGGGTTCTGCCCCCGACAATGTCGCAGGCTCTGATCTCCCTGATATTGAAGCGGGATAAAGACCCCGTGCAGTGCGGGTCCTACAGGCCTATCTCGCTTCTGAACGTGGATGCCAAGTTGCTGGCAAAGATCCTGGCAGCTAGAATAGAGGATTGTGTGCCAGGGGTAATCCATGAGGACCAGACGGGGTTCGTGAAGGGGCGGCAGCTCAACACGAACGTGCGGAGATTGCTGAATGTAATTATGATGCCGGCAGTGGAGGGGGAGGCTGAGATAGTGGTAGCGCTGGACGCGGAGAAGGCATTCGATAGGGTGGAGTGGGAGTACCTGTGGGAGACGTTGGAACGGTTTGGGTTTGGGGAAGGCTTTATTAAGTGGGTGAAGCTGCTCTACTCGGCCCCGACGGCGAGTGTAGTGACAAACGGGAGGAGGTCGGAGTATTTCGGGCTCCACCGAGGGACCAGGCAGGGATGTCCCCTATCCCCCCTACTTTTCGCACTGGCAATTGAACCGTTGGCGATGGCACTGAGGGGTTCAGGGGGGTGGAGAGGACTGACTAGGGGAGGGGAGGAACATCGAGTATCGCTGTATGCGGATGATCTACTGCTGTACGTGGCAGACCCAGAAGGGGGAATGCCGGAGATAATGGAACTATTAGCAGAGTTTGGGGACTTTTCGGGGTACAAACTAAATTTGGGCAAAAGCGAGGTTTTTGTGATACACCCGGGGGACCAGGGAGAGGGTATTGGGAGACTCCCCTTCAAGCGAGCAGGAAAGAGCTTTAGGTACTTAGGGGTGCAGGTGGCAAGGAACTGGGGGACCCTCCACAAGTTGAACTTTTCCAGGCTGGTGGAACAGATGGAGGAGGAATTTAAGAGGTGGGACATGGTGCCGTTGTCGCTGGCGGGGAGGGTGCAGTCAATCAAAATGACGGTCCTCCCAAGGTTCTTGTTTTTATTTCAGTGCTTGCCCATCTTCCTCCCTAGGGCCTTCTTCAAAAAGGTGACGAGTAGCATCATGAGCTACGTGTGGGCGCATGGCACCCCAAGGGTGAGGAGGGTCTTTTTGGAGCGGAGTAGGGACAGTGGAGGGCTGGCACTACCCAATCTTTCGGGGTACTACTGGGCGGCAAATGTGTCAATGGTGCGCAAGTGGATGATGGAAGGGGAGGGGGCAGCTTGGAAACGAATGGAGAGGGCGTCCTGTGGCAACACAAGCCTGGGGGCCCTAGTAACGGCACCATGGCCGCTCCCCCCCACGAGGTACACCACGAGCCCGGTGGTGGCGGCCACCCTCAAGATATGGGGGCAGTGGAGGCGACATAGGGGGGAAATGGGAGGTCTGTTGGCGGCGCCAATAAGAGGGAACCATAGATTCATCCCGGGGAACATCGACGGGGGATTTCAGAGCTGGTACAGGGTGGGCATACGGCAGCTGAAGGACCTGTTTATAGAGGGGAGGTTTGCGAGGCTGGGAGGGCTGGAGGAGAAGTTTGAGCTCCCCCCGGGAAACATGTTCAGATATTTACAAGTGAAGGCATTTGCTAGACGGCAGGTGGAGGGGTTCCCCCTGCTCCCCAGTAAGGGGGCGAGTGATAGGGTGCTCTCGGGGGTCTGGGTCGGAGGGGGGAAGATATCAGACATCTACAAGATAATGCAGGAGGCGGAAGAAGCATCAGGGGAGGAGCTGAAAGCCAAGTGGGAAGGGGAGCTGGGAGAGCAGATAGAAGACGGGACGTGGGCGGATGCACTGGAGAAGGTCAATTCTTCCTCCTCGTGTGCGAGGCTGAGCCTCATTCAATTTAAGGTGCTGCATAGAGCTCACATGACGGGGACAAGGATGAGCCGGTTCTTTGGGGGTGAGGACAGGTGCGTCAGATGTCTGGGAAGCCCAGCGAACCATGTGCATATGTTCTGGGCATGTCCGGTGCTGGAAGGGTTCTGGAAGGGGGTGGCAAGGACGGTGTCGAAGGTGGTGGGGTCCAGGGTCAAACCAGGATGGGGGCTTGCGATCTTTGGGGTCGGGGTAGAACCGGGGGTACAGGAGGCTAGGGAGGCCGGAATACTGGCCTTTGCATCCCTAGTGGCTCGACGAAGGATATTAATTCAATGGAAGGACGCGAGGCCTCCAAGCGTTGAAACTTGGATTAACGATATGGCTAGCTATATTCAGCTAGAAAGGATCAAATTTGCCCTGAGAGGGTCGGTACAGGGATTCTCCAGGCGGTGGCAACCTTTCCTTGACTTTTTAGATCAGAGATAGACGTTCGGGGTCGTGGCAGCAGCAACCCGGGGGGGGGGGGGGAGGGGGGGAGGGAGGGAGGGGGGGGGAGGGGAGGGGGGGGCAGCAAGGGTCGTGGGGGGACATGCACGACTGTAACGCGGGCAAGTCTGCTCGCTGCTCATGTCTGAAACTGTAGGCTGCCTTGTTTGTTAAGGTTGCCTGGGGGGGGGGGGGGGGGGGGAGGACTGGTGCGCGCGAGAGGGCGGGCGAGGGAGGGACATTTGCCTAGAGGGATTGTGTTGTAAATAATTTAAAAATTAGTAGGGGTAAATGTTTGTATGGAAAAACTCTTTCAATAAAAATTATTTAAAAAAAAAAAACATATCATTGTGAGCTTGTGTCAAAAGAATTGGATTTAGTATACAAGTAGACTGAGCATTGTCGTTGAATACATAATTTCAGCAAGGTGAAACAACACTCATTTGTAAGGATGATACATGCACAAGAACATATGCTTTGTATATACAGTGAATAAGCTAGTTCAATGACCAGACAGTCCTAATGTGAATCAGATAATAGTCAATAAATTAGTGGCTGAAAGGTAATTGATACATTGACAGCTGTATAGAACCTTAGTTAGGCCACACTTGGAGTATGGTGTTCAGTTCAGGTCGCACACTATCAGAAGGATGTGGAGGCTTTAGAGAGGGTGCAGAAGAGATTTACCAGGATGTTGCCTGGTTTGGAAGGCATTAGCTATGAGGAGAGGTTGAATAAACTTGGTTTGTTCTCACTGGAACGTCGGAGGTTGAGGGGCAACCTGATAGAGGTCTACAAAATTATGAGGGGCATAGACAGAGTGGATAGTCAGAGACTTTTTCCCAGGGTAGAGGGGTCAATTACTGTGGGGCGTAGGTTTAAGGTGCGAGGGGCAAGGTTTAGAGGAGAAGTATGAGGCAAGTTTTTTACACAGAGGGTAGTGGGTGCCTGGAACCCGCTGCCAGAGGAGGTGGTGGAAGCAGGGACGATAGTGATGTTTAAGAGGCATCTTAACAGATACATGAATAGGATGAGAATAGAGGGATACAGACCCTGGAAGTGTAGAAGATTTTAGTTTAAACGGGCAGCATGGTCGGTGCAGACTTGGAGGGCCAAACGGCCTGATCCTGTTTTGTACTTTTCTTTGTTCTTTGTTCTTTGAATACGACCTGCTACCGATGAATAAATGTTAATATACTGAGAAAAGGTTGCAATGTTATGACACAAGATGGAAATACATAAAAAGTTGATGAGAAGGAAATGGCTAAATGTGGAATAAAATATGCAAATGGATATGTCAATGGGGAAAGATCATGATGTGATTCCAACAGAAGTTGAGTAAGACCTATATGAATGGAAGATTCCCCCGGCGGCGTGTTTTCCGACAGCAGAGATGGCAAGCCATTGGCTGCCGACGGGATCTTCTGGTCTCAACAATTCTATGGCATATTTTATGGCTCATCCTTCTCGCCCCCGGGGAACCCATCATGGGGGGGGGGGGGGGGGGCGCCTTTGGCGGGACCAGAGGATCCAATGGAAATCAGGAAAATTCCGCTCTTTCATTTATAGAATGCCTTTCATACCCTCAGGCCATTTGAAACCATTTCACAACTGATGAATAATTTTGAAATGTGATCACAATTACAATGTCAGAAGCTTGGCAGTCAAATTTCACAGCAAGATTCCACCAACATCAATGAGATTATGACTGATAATCCATTTTAATGACATTAGTTAAGGGATAACTATTGGTCAGGGCAGGAGAGGATTTCCCTTCTCTTCTTTAAATACTGCCATAGAATGTTTTACATCCGCAAGGTGGGGGTCTTAGTTTAAAGTCTCATCTCTGACAGTCCAGTATTCCCTCAGTACTGCACCAAAGTGTCAGTTTTCATTGCATGTTGTGACAATTTTAAATGTTTCCAAGCCAACTCACCAGCCCTAGTTAATCTCTCCTTAAAGTTTGACACATAGCCCAACAATGACGTCTCCCAACGCTGACTCACCAATTTCTCTTTGATCAATTTAAGTGGTCCTGTCGCCTCATGACCAAAAATCAATTCAAATAGTTGATTCATTAAGTGCATCCCTATTGCAAATAGTACAAATTGAATTCCTTTGTCCCAATCCTCCAGATAATCTTGACTAGAAACCGTCATGGTCTTTCAGGTTTGATGCCCCTTGTGTTTCCGCATGATACGCCGTTGAGTTAAATTGCTTTATTCCTAAGCAATCCATAACTTCCTTGAATAACTTTGACATAAAATTGGACCCCTAATCTGATTGAATTTCTTTGGTAGTCCATATCTAGTAAAAGTTTTGGTGAACTCCTGCACAATCCTCTTAGATGTAATATTTCTTAATGAAATAGCCTCCGGAAATCTAGTACACACATTCATTCTGGTCAACAGATACTGATTCCTACTTTTGGCTTGAGGCAGAGGTCTTATGCAATCAATTAGGACCCCAGTGAAAGGTTCCTCAAATGCTGGAATAGGTATTAAAGGTGTTGGTTTGATTACTGCCTGAGGTTTCCCTATTACCTAACATGTGTGAAACAAACAGCAAAGTTCAATTACATCTTGATTCAGTCCAGGCCAATTAAAAATTATTTTGTATTCTTGCTTGAATTTTCTTTAATCCTAAATGACCCCCTACTGGAACGTCATGTGCTACCCATGAAATCTCCTTTCTATAACCCACTGGTAATGCCACTTGATGAACTTCTGCCTATTTCTCATCTGCTTGGATATGTAAAGGTCTCCATTTTCTCATTAATACATTATTTCTAATGTAATAGCACTCCGGTATACACTTAAATTTCATTTCTGTACATGTTTTCTGATATAACTGCTTTCTCTGAATCTCTATGTTGTAATTCAAAAACTTGCTTGAACTAAAGATATCTGCTTCACCCACCACCTGCTCTTGTTCTTTATGAAGCCATCTGATCAGACCTGGGCCAGGATTCTCCCCTACCCGGCGGGGCGGGGGGTCCCGGCGTGTTGGAGTGGCGTGAACGACTCCGGCGTCAGGCCCCCGAAAGGTGTGGAAGTCTCCGCACCTTTAGGGGCAAAGCCCTCACATTGAGGAGCTAGGCACGTGCCGGAGTGTTACCCGCTCCGCCGGCTGGCTTGAACTGCCTTTGGTGCCATTCCAGCCGTGGCCGAAAGGACTTCGCCGGCCGGCGTAATTACGCGTATGCGCCGGAGCATCAGCGGCTGCTGACGTCATCCCGGTGCATGCGCAGGAGAGGGGGTCTCTTCCGCCTCCACCATGGTGAAGACCATGGCATAGGCGGAAGAAAAAGAGTGCCCCCACGGCACAGGCCCACCCGCCGATCGGTGGGCCCCGATCGCGGGCCAGGCCACCGTGGGGGCACCCCCCGGGGTCAGATCGTCCCGTGCCCCCCCCCCCTGCCCCCAGGACCCTGGCGCCCGCCCGTGCCGCCAATCCCGCCGGTCAGATAGGTGTTTTGATGCCTGCCGGCAGGAGAGGTTTATCAGCTGCGGGACTTCAGCCCATCGCGGGCCGGAGAATCACCGCGGGGGGCCCGCCGACCATCGCCGTGCGATTCCCACCCCCGCCGAATCTCGGGTTGCGGAGAAGTCGGGACATGGCGGGCGCGGGATTGACGCCGGCCCTGGGCGATTCTCCGACCTGGCGGGGGGTCGAAGAATCCCGCCCAGAGTTTCTGACAACTGAACCTCAGCCTCCCTATCGGCACTCCTGAAGTTCTCTTCCTCCTGTCTCAGCTTGTGGCTTTGTGATTTTGTTACCACACAGTCAGGAAACATTCTCAGATATACTTCGAGCAACATCGCAGTTGTTTGACTTTCCACTGGATTTTCAACTACAGTGGGCTGCACTCCCAGCTGTTATCCAGCTATGTCATTACCGAGGATAAATTGTACCCCTGAAAAAGGTAATTTTTCTGTTACTCCGACTACCACTTCACCACTTTTCACCAAACTCTCTGACTTTACCTTACAAAGTGGCACACTACTTTAAAGTGGTTATTGAAACGAAGCTCTTTGAGCAAGTATTTGATTATCTGTCTTGGTGTAATTATTTGTGCAAGGGTTATTGATAATAATAATAATCGCTTTCTGTCACAAGTCGGCTTCAATGAAGTTCCTGCGAAAAGCCCCTAACTGCCACATTCCGGCGCCTGTTCGGGGAGGCCGGTACGGGTATTGAACCCGCGCTGCTGTTCTGCATTACAAGTTATCTGTTTAGCCCACTGTGCTAAACCAGCCCGTGGTTTAGCTGGGCTCTGGGATGTTGCATTTAGCACTGTGAAACTTTTGTGGGCGCACCTTCACTCTGTTGCTGACAAGAGAGTGGTTGGTGTCACAATCTGTGCTGTGGTAGGTGGGGGTATGGAGAACATTGGCCAGATTGTGTCTTCTCGTGATGGTCTGGTCTAGTTGGTGTCAATGTCCAGACCTTGTGTGACTCCATGATACCTTGTTGTGTTACCTACCCTGGAAGAAAGTGTTGGCGATGCAGAGTTGATTCAGGGCATAGGGCTCAAGAAGGCATTGTCCGTAATAACTGATCATGCTCACCACATGGTGACTGAGACACGTCAGTTATGAATCGCTGTCCTGCACAGCACATGCATTGAAGTTACCAAGGGTGAATAACCTTTTACTTTTGGAACATTCTTCCGAACATTACCGTGGAAGTAGCAAATATGCTCTTTTGTTGACATGCTGGCATAGAGTAAGTGCACATGATGGTGACTGTGCCTCCAGCAGATGAAAGCTGCAGGGAGATGAGGCACCCCAAGGTTGCTACTGGCAACTCAATTGACTGTCAGCTGGTTGTTGATTGCAAAGCCTACACCATGCTCACGCAGGCCTTCAGTGCTCTTTCCATGCCATGCCAGTACAAGATATAATTAGCTTCACGTATAGAGACTGTGTCAAATATTAGCAATCCCCACTGCAACTAAATGATTGCCACCTACCAAAGGCTTACAAGGAAACCCGGATTCTGGTATCGATGAAGTTTGGAAGTTACTGAGCTCAATCATTTGTGAAGAAGCAGAAGCAATACTTGGTAAAGGTGGAACCCACAACAAGGGCTCAGCTGAGATGACGTCCGTCATTGATGAAAAAGACATGGGTCAGGATTCTCCATTTGAGAGACTGGGTTGGATTCTCTGATCAGCGATGCTGAAATCGTGTTCAACAAGCGGACGGAGAATCCATTTTTACGCCAGAATCGGAGGGCGGCGCCGTTTTTCCGATGCTCTGCCTCTCAAAAATGAAGAGAATGCCACAAGCCATCGGGTCGGCCTCAGGACGTCACCTGAGGCCAGGGAGGTGGGGGAGCATAGAGGGAGCTATGCTCCGCCCCCCGATGGGCCTAGTCCCCGATGGCATGGGGCGCGTGACCTCTCATGTTTCGGGGACCTCACATGGCGGCTGCGTACTGTGTCGGGAGGGGGGGGGGGCGCTCTGCTGGCAGGATGGACTTCAGCGGGGGCTGGGGGCTGGGGGGCAGGTGGGGGATGGCCGGTTGGCAAGGGGGTTTGCAGGGGGCAGCTTTTGGCATGCCGGGTCCACATGCGGCTGGCACCACTTTGTAAGGCAGAGCTGCCGCAGGCTGCCGCTGTGTGCATGCGCGGCCACGGATCCGGCCATTCTGCGTCCATATCGGCAGGTAAAGCCTTTACATGGCATGGCTGCTAGCTGCCCATCGGGCGGAGCATCCGAGAACCTAGCCCCAAGTGCTGACACCGGGACAGAATCGGTAACTTTACGACAGCAAAATTGGCACCGCTCCCGGAGGAATTTAACAACAGTTAATGGGCTAGCACCGGCGCCAATTGGAACATGATTGACTCCAATGAGAAACAGTGTTGGATTCGCCAGGCTTGCGATTGACACTCGAGAGACTGACAAGCTGCATCCGAATATTAGCACTCCACTCCCCACACACACTCATCTCAGCCAACAAGATGGCAGAACAGAGAGCGGCACCCCTGTTCGAGGACGCGCAGCTTGAGACCCTGTTCGGTGCCTTGGAGGAGAGGTGGGCTACCCTGTACCCCGAGGCGGGAAGGAGCTTGCCATCTGCTGCTGTATGCCGGGCCTGGGCACAGGTGGCAGATGCCTTGAGCACCATGGCCCCATTGCCATTACTGACCAGCAGTGCAGGAAGAAGCTGCACGACCTCCTCAGGGCGGCTAGGGTGAGTAGGCAGCACTGTGTCCCTGGCACCAACCCCTGCCCTACACACCAGTAACCCCATCTCTCCATGACCCGGAGGGCAACCAGCGCCAGGTTGTGCACGCACCCCACCGTGCACCACATTCCCGTACCGGCCGCCATGGCTGGGTGCCATGGCCATGAAGGCCACTAGCTACCCACTGGCTTACACTGTGCGTTTTTTGCCTCTGCACTCCCGACCCACCACCAGAAGTTGTCCCACAACCGCCAGGACAGGGAAAAGTCTGGAGGGGGACCTCAGAACCTGCAGCCCCTCATCGCAGTGGAGCAGTGGGCAATGGGCATGGTTGGTGGGCCTGAAGAGAGGACAGTCGCCAAGGCAGAGGTTGGCATCATGCGAGCATGTGAGACACTGCTAAGTTACATTTCCCATGGCACGTGTGACACCACCCCCACCCCTCCCACTCCCTCCCCACACAACACCCCCCACCCCCTCACACCATCCCGACTTTCCCCACTCCTCCCACATCACCCCACCCCACACCCTGGTAAAGAGGCTCCTGGGGCATTCTCTAGTGTGCACCTCATGTGTAGATGTACATCAGGTGGAGGTGGGAACCCCTGAGGGGCAGACGGTTGGAGGGTGGGCTGGACTCAGGGCCCAGCTGCTGTCCAGATGGGTTTTGGGCTTCTGGAGAGGCCGGTTGCATTGATAGTGGAGATGTAGTCACAGAGCTAGGGACTGCATGGGGAGGGGGGGGGGGGGGGGGGGGGGATGTGAGAAACCATCCTGCACTTACAGGTGCAGTTGGAGGAGTCCAAACACCTACGGGGGCAGGAGGCAGTGCCGACCATTCGTGCCGCCCAGGCCACATGGCGTCCATGGTGGAGGCCTTGGGGGTGGAGGGAGGTGAAGGTATCAGCCATGGGTCAGGATATTAAAGGCCTGGGGCGCTCTGTGTGGGCGGTGGCTGAGGCAGCCATGCAACAGGCTACCCGGACATTTCAGCGGTGCTGCAGAGCGTGGCCCAGTCACAGCAGGTCAAGGCTGAGAGCGCTGGCTGATATAGTCACTGGGTGATATGGCACAGACACAGAGGAAGATGGTCCACTCCGTGTGCTCCATGGCCTTGAGCATTGAGACCCTTGTCGAGACGGAAGCACGCCTCAAGGACTGGCCGCTCGCATCACCATCTCAAGGAGTAGCCGGGGGCCATCAGGCACCCCGAGGGAGGAGCAGGAGGTGAGGCATATGCTGGTGACACCAGATGCCTTGGACTCCCCCCTGTCCCTGGCGCATCTGATGGGCAGCAGGAAGAACAGGGCGGCACCATGCTACCTGCGGCACCCGAGCAGCAGCTGGGCCCATCAAGACCCAGTCGCCCCTGAAGACGGCCGCCAAAGGGGACCCGGGCACAGGGCAGGGACCGCAGCAGGCACCTCCACTCCTGATGTACTGCCTGGGGATCCACCGAGACATAGCTAACGGCCTGTAAGGTATACACCTGTTAATTTGGCACAGCTGCAGACACAGTATAGCATTAGGGGCGAGGGCACTAATATCATCCCTGTTTCACAATAAACACCTGGTAACAATGTTTCAACCTGCCTCGGCGCTCGATCAGAAGGGTGTGAGGGATGGGCTGGGCTGGGCTGGCCACAGGAGGGGCTCTGGGGCAAGAGGGAGATGGGCAAACGTTGGGGGCGGAATTGGGTCAGGGACCCCTGTTCAGCAAGCGCTCAACACTCCAGTGCCTCACTCCCATTCCTCTCCACCCCATCCCCTCTCGCCTCCCCCCATCCTCCATCGTCCCCACTGTGATGATATGATCTGCATACTCGTCTGCCATTGGGCCAGAACGTCGGCTTACCATTGGCCCTGGTCGGTCATGTGCCTCTCGACCGATTGGCCGAGAGGCTGAGTTAACCACGCCTCTATCAACGAGGTATAAATGCTCAGAAGCCTGACGATCGTCCCTTTCCACTGTAGACGATCGCCAGGCTGTGTTCTAGTTAATTAAAGCCTGACATTGGTAAATCACTCGCCTCGCGTGCAATCGATGGTGCATCACCCACCCACGCCACCATTCAGTGGGACCGTGTGATGGAATGGCCAACTCGTATGCAGGGATCACCCAGGTGAACGGTGGAACGTGCTACTGTGGGCAGGATTCGGACGTTGTCAAATGGTGCGGAGCACCAGAGTGCGCCTCAGAGCGGCTCGACATCACCCTTCATCCCAAGGACCAAACCCACTGTTACAGTCAACCCAGTGCCTTCACCCCATAGTGTGGCAGGTAGGAATCACAGAGGGGATTGCAAGGGGATAGGTGGCACAGGGAGGGGGTTCATGGGACAGGGTGGTCAGTTGGGCGGGATGTGGGGGTGGGATTGGATGTCCATGCCGCTGGTTAGGCCCCCTGGGGGGGGAAATCAGAGTGTCCCATGCACACCGGCCTTAGCAAACATGTTGTGCGGCCTCCTGTGCCTGTCCTGGTCCCATGCCTTGGCCATCCTCACACTCCCCTAATCCTCCTCGTCGAACGCGGCTGGCGTTCATCCTCCAGCTCCAGCACGTCGTCCCTCTACTGCGAAATGCTGTGGAGGGTACAGAAGGCCACCTCAATGTGCGAGACCCTCCAAACTCTATACTGGAGAGCCCCACCAGAGTGGTCCAGACACGTGAACCCCATCTTCAGGATGCCAAAGCACCACTCGATCACACCCCTGGTCGCGGCATGGGCATCGTTGTGGCGGGTCTCGGCATCGGTCTGTGGCCTCCATATAGGCGTCATCAGCCACAACTGCAGCAAACTCCACTGCCCGGGCATCCTGGTGGGCTCGGTCCACATTGAATTTGATGTATTGTGCCAACCAGGCATATAGGGTTCCATGATGGCGCGGAAGCACCTGTGAGATTCCGGACAGGTCCCCTCTCGGTGCCTAGAAGTACATCGTGATGTAACCTCCAATGCCATCAGGAACAGGTGTCCTTCCCATAACCCTATGGTGTCTGGTGCACCATGATCTGACAGATATGTCACTCTGTTCTCCTGCTCAGCCGGTCTCTTCAACAACATTCCTGGTCCGGCAATTCCTCGAACGACAGGTGCTGCCGGTACACATGAGGCCTGATGCGATGCCACTTTCCCACCTCCTCCTCGCTTGTAGGGCGGTCAGCCCTCCATCCACGCCAGCCACCCCCTGTTACTCTGTGGCAGGTTCCAGCTCGTAGAACCTCATTGCATCCCCCAGGCCACCATTCCTGGTTGACTCCGATAGCCTTTGGCTGCAGGGGATGAAAGTCAGACATAGAATCATAGAATTTACAGCGCAGAAGGAGGCCATTCGGCCCATCGTGTCTGCAACGGCCCTTGGAAAGAGCACCCTACTTAAGCCCACGCCTCCACCCTATCCCCGTAATTCCACTAACCTTTTGGACACTAAGGGGCAATTTAGCAGAGCCAATCCACCGAACCTGCACATCTTTGGACTGTAGAAGGAAACCGGAGCATCCAGAGGAAACCCACGCAGACACAGGAAGAAAGTGCAAACTCCACAAAAACGTTCACCAAGGCCGGAATTAAAATGGGACATTGCAGCTGTGAGGCAGCAGTGCTAACCACTGTGCCACCATGATGTACACCCCCATACCCAACCAGGTCCAATGGGCTACATGGTGGCCCAGGTCTGCACTGCAGCCCCTGCCTCCACATGACCCTCTCTTCCTCTCCCTCCTCTCCCATCCCCACACTCACCTCCAGCTGTTCCTTCTGGCACCCTGCCCCCCACACTCCAGGCCCCATCGGTGCCCAGCACCGTGCAGGCCTTTGGCCCTGGCATCCGACCCTTCTGCCAGGTGTACGATTGGCTGGTGCTACCCATGCCAGTAGTATACTCTGAGGCCCCCGTCAGGTGACTTCCTAAAGGTGCGACTGAGGGCGTTGCCCTTTGGTGGGTCGTGTGCTGCCCTGCTGGCGGCTGGCGGCCAGTTGTTGGTTTGGTGTGGGGGAGGGGGAGTTGGTGGGGTGTGGGATGGAGTGCGGACGTGGTGGACTGGGGATGCCCATATGGTCGGTGTCACTCTGCATAACCATGGGCCACCATAGGTGGTCACTGGGTTGCGCAGCAAGGTAGCTGCCTTGTAGACCGTGACAATGGCGGTCCATGCCTGGATGCCCCAATCCTATGGGGGTTCACCCCGACCCCAACACCATCCCCTGATCACCCCCTGATACCGCCTGATGCCCTAACTGGGCCTGGCAGAGCCTCCCCAGCTAGCCCTGCCATTGATAGGACCGGCAGCCCATGCTCGCGTCTCTGAATGCCCTACCTTCTTGCTGCCCCTCATCAGCCACGGTGTCTGGTTCCCGATTTTTAAAACCACAGGTGAAACATGCTGTCGGTAATTCCTCCTGGAGGAGGCGGAGGTCCTCCAAAAATATTTATGGTCATACATACCTCCACTAACAAAGAGAAGGTGAAATAATGCCCACTGCCTTCAGAACTCAAATGCTAATTAGGTTGAGCGTGCTAAGGAGAGTCAATGCAGTTTTGTTGGGCTGCGCTGCAGCATTAGCCACTTGCAGTATGGTACACCCTTTTGGGACGTGTACCCATGCTGTCCACCACTAAAGCCTGTGAAGGAGTACGATTCTGTTGTCACATTGCCCGCCTGGCTGTTGTGACACCAGGATACCAAATATGGACCATACAGGTCCTGGCGGCAGAGTGCCTCATCATTCTGCACCAACAATTATTAAGCTGCAAGATAGGCACCGCACTCAAATTCCTGGAAGAACCAGACACCCGAGTTACAGGTAAAGTATAATTTTTAAGAATTGCTGCTGCTATGAAGTGTCTGAAAACAGCCTGGAGTATCATTGGTGGTGTAGTGGAGCTATGTTCCTGGATTTTCCACAGTGTTGTTCGTCACAAATAGATAACCAGTCGACCCAATGGCTGCAGCAGACTATGACAGTGCTTGGGTGTTTGAAAGCAGCAAATTGTGATGGGAACGTTGTTGTGAGGGAAGAAGAGAGTGGATGATGCACTATCAATTATGACGAGGGTAAGGTGAGAGTGTATGGGAGTTCACCTGAGGAAGGAGCAGTGCTCCGAAAGCTCGTGTTTGAAACAAACCTGTTGGACTTTAACCTGGTGTTGTAAGACTTCTTGCTGTGCTCACCCCAGTCCAACGCCGGCATCTCCACATCATGTATGGGAGTTGAGAAGGGGTATAAGGCAGGAACATATCTTTATCCTCAATGTTTTCAGCAATGCCTGATGTCATTTGTTCTGTCACAGCCGACCCCATGATGTGGAGAATCATCTCCCCTGTAGGGCTCATGAGGTGCAAGCACTATCTTCCCCTTCTGGATTGGCCATGTCCCCTTCATCTTGCCCTTGAAAGGAGGGAGCTAAATGTCAGTGATTATGAAGCACTGTGTTTGGGTTATATTCCTGCCATAGCTGAATAGCTAAGCGTTATGTGGACACAGTGAGAGATGGGTCTGAGACTGGCAGCATTGATAGGTGTGTGAGGGTGAGCTGGTCTATCTGGACGTTAAGCATGTGTCCTGAGTGTCACGGAGCACTGCTGAGTGAGTGATCGGAGTGTTGTGCAGTGGGCAATGTAAGAGGCTGGAGGTAATGGTGAATATGAAATTTTGTGCAAAGATGGAGTCGCTGACCTTGGCCACCCATGTGATATCATGAGATAATTGTCCGACTGCTACGAGGTCCTCTGGTCCAGACTCTTGGAGTTGTCCTCCCTGGCCACCTGTTCCCAATCTCTGAAAGTGATTCTTGAGGGTTCTCCTAGCTTCCCTCAGGATCATGGTGTCTCTTTTCCTGCTCATCTCCCTCACTATCGGCTCCAGCATCGCATTCAACATGCTGAAACCTCTCTGCCCGATGTTCCATTTTCCACCTTTTAAACTTCACCCGCTTTATTCAGTGCAGCCTATTAAGAAGGATATTGTGCTTTTCCAACTGGAGTTCGGCTATACCATGTACTCTCAGCACAATGCTAGTCAGCCCCTTGCTGAGTGCAGGGGCAGTTGATGATATAACGTGGATGCCAAAAGCGAGGAAACCACTCAACCCCATGCTACACTCCGGTAGATAGGTGACGCCCGAGCAAATCCCAAATCAAGGGCCACCTCACCCAGAAAACAGCAAAATCCAATATTTAGTTCAAAGTCAGCGAATACAACCGCTCTGTTCTGGCATGAAGCTTCATTGATCCATATGTTTTAAGTATTCTGCTATTATCATTGCTGTTTAGTGGTCTATAAACAATACTCGCTAAATACTTGCTTTTTTATAAAATCTTCAATTATCTCCAGAGTGTTTCTGTTGCCTGTTCACCCTGACTAATAGCCTTTCATTCTAATACTGTAATAGTGTCCCTTATAAATATTGCTGTTTTGCCAACCTTTTTCCAATATCTGTGTTCTTTATAAGTGCCATATAGTCTACCATATTTACCTCTCAGTCATGCCCTGTTTGAAGCCTGGTCTCAGTGATGGCTATTGCATCAGCCCTTTTAGTTGAATTTGCATTTCACTTGCATCATTTCTTATGCTGTGCACATCAGTGCACTGAACTTTTAATTTGGCAATAGGCCCATGGGAGGTTGGGCAGATTTTGGCTAATCCCATGAAAATGGACATGGAAAACATGGTACATTATAGTTGTTCTTTCTGCTACAGACAGCATGTTAAATTGGTGCTGCTTGCTCTTTTAAATGATTTCTGCTTGCGGACGGCACTCCCTGCAACATTAATGGTCTGCACACATCAGTAGGGGCCCAATATTGGGGATGATTAGCGCTACTAAAAGGCAGCCTGCATCTATGAAAGGTTCATTGTCGCTATAGGAATTAAGAGATTAATAATATTGGAGGAGTAGCTCATGGGAGGCATCGCTGAATCCCAGTCACCTTTGATCTAGCTTTGGCCATGTCTACACTTCGTACTGCTGCCAGGGCTCTCTCACTGCTTCCTCCCTGATGAATTCTTATAATGTAACTATTGGCTGGTGTTTAAAGATGGTGCCGGCATTTTACACTTTGAAACCTCCGTCCCCCCCACATCTGTTTAATTGGATGCCTCCCCCACCTGTCAGCCTGAATTGACCCTGATGACATCCCATTGCAAAGCTTCACCCCCACCCATGTGGCCAAATGACCCATTTTCAACCCTGGTGATGGGACTTATTTCTTGTTAAATTCAGCCCGTTGTATTTTGATCAGTTGTTTTGTTATCTTTTATATTTGTTATATTTTAAAATGATCACAAGTTGTGTCTTTTAAGTTAGCTCATATGTCCTAACACCCATTCAATAGGGTCTTCTCTCTACCCTGCCCAACATCCTTGGTCACAGTGGGTACCTTGACAACTCAATATTCTCTCTCTCTTTCAAAATGCCTTTGCAACTATTTTGAGACATGAATTACCCAGGCAGCAGGTTAGCAGCACTTCAAATGTGGCTTCTGTGTATCATATATATACCAGCTAATTAACAAACTCTATAACCACTTTCTCTGGGGACAGATGAGCGATATGTTCCATGAATAACTAGCTATGGAAATATACAAAGATTGCTTTAGTGCACCAGTAGGTGCGGGAAGAGAATTGGAATGGGAATAACTACTTTGGTTCATTCTGTCCCTTCTCATTTTGGATAGCCCATGGTGCCCAGGTCAACATTCTGGCCCTTTTCTCACAGGTACTCAGCACATATTATTACCTTTCAGACAGGACCAGGGTCCATTATCCTCTATATTCACACCCGGGGCTCAACTAATCATAGAACATAGAACATAGAACAGTACAGCACAGAACAGGCCCTTCGGCCCTCAATGTTGTGCCGAGCCATGATCACCCTACTCAAACCCACGTATCCACCCTATACCCGTAACCCAACAGCCCCCCCCTTAACCTTACTTTTTTTATTAGGACACTACGGGCAATTTAGCATGGCCAATCCACCTAACGCGCACATCTTTGGACTGTGGGAGGAAACTGGAGCACCCGGAGGAAACCCACGCACACAGGGGGAGGACGTGCAGACTCCACACAGACAGTGACCCAGCCGGGAATCGAACCTGGGACCCTGGATCTGTGAAGCATTTATGCTAACCACCATGCTACCCTGCTGCCCCTAATCATTACAATAATCTTTATTTTCTCAAGTAGGCTTATATTAACACTGCAATGAAGTTACTGTGAAAAGCCCCAAGTCGCCACATCCCGGCTTCTGTTCGGATACATAGAGGGAGAATTCAGAATGTCCAATTCACCTAACAGTACGTGTTTTGGGACTTGTGGGAGGAAACCAAAGCTTCCGGAGGAATCCCACACAGACACGGGGGGAACGTGCAGATTCTGCACAGACAGTAACCCAAGCCGGGAATCGAACCTGGGACCCTGGCGTTGTGAAGCAACAGTGCTAACCACTGTACTACCGTACGTCCCTATATTTTTGTGGGTAACGTTGGGTATTGCCCATTATTTTCAGTAAGGATCAGCTGGCAGCCAATGGGCCTAAATTCTCCCCACCTCCCCTGGCAGTGATGACATGCTGTTGGTGGGTCAGAAAGGCTGAGAATGGAACTTCTTCCCCACAGTGAGAAGTCCTGCTCTCAAGAGCTGCCAAACAATCTGATTGGCCAGCAGCTCTAGCAGTCTCAACAGTGCTAGAACTGAGGAGTGGGCATTCCCATGAAGAAGTATCCTCATTTAGAGTAAGTCCCAGGCTTTTGGGCAGGGTGGGCTTGGGCAGTCGAGATAAAGGGGGATGCAGGTGGAGGGAGGAGAGACATTTGAGGCCAGGTAGAGAGGAACCAAGGAGGGGGAATGTGCTGGGGAGGATGCCTCTGATGTAGAAAGAACAACCCCCCAAATGCTGTGTCTGCCCTTCATACCCTACCTACCTTTCCAAACAAAAAAAAAAAACAGCCTGCCCACGTATCCATGCAAACCATTTGTGGCATGGGTGACATGGAACACAGGTCAGTCGCTTCATAACAAATTGCCCATTTATTGTTTTTTAAAAAATGGTGGTTGGGCGGCTGATTTCGGCACCGGCCGTCCATCATTTTAGGGGAACGAGGTTGGAGGTCGGCAAGAAGGGCTTGTCAGCTTTCGTATTTTGTGTGCCCAACCCCCACCAAAAACACTTCTGGATGGGGTGTGTGTGTGTGTGTGTGTGTGGTGGGGGGGAGGGGGGTCATAAAATACAGTCCCAGGTAACCCATTCCTTACTGACTCAGAGCCGTACTCTCCCCTCCATGCATGTACCTCTTCAAGGATGTGACTGTTTAGGGAAATCTATCCAGAACTTCAGGGTATGAAGGGCAGACACAGCATTTGGGGGGTTGTTCTTTCTACATCAGAGGCATCCTCCCCAGCACATTCCCCCTCCTTGGTTCCGCCAGCGCCCTGGACCCCGCCAGCGCCCTGGACCCTGCCAGACACAACCACCTACCTTCCACAAGGGCTGACGTCTCCCATCGGATCCCAGGATCATCCAGCAGCAGCCGCCGACCGAGAAAGCGAGGGAAACGCAGCGGTCTGCAGGTTAGACTGAAGCAACGTGGTTTCAAGACCCCTCTCCCCAGCATACTCCTAGCAAACGTCCAAGCGATTGAAAACAAGCTGGATGAACTTAATGCCAGACTTACCTCTCAGAGGGAAGTAAGAGACTGCTGCGTGCTCTGTTTCACAGAGACATGGCTCACCCCCGCCTCACCGGACTGTGCCATACAACCTGAAGGCTTCTCTATTCACCGGGCGGACCGCACGGCATCTTCAGGCAAAGCGAAGGGTGGAGGGGTTTGCCTCCTCATCAACTCCTCCTGGTGCTTGGATGTGGTGACCCTGGCAACCTACTGCTCCCCAGACCTGGAATACCTGACCGTAAAGTGCCGCCCATACTATCTTCCACGTGAGTTCACTTCAGCCGTTATCACAGCGGTCTACATCCCACCCCAGGCAGAAGTGAGGAAGGCGCTGGATGAACTGTACACAGTCATAAACAACCATGAAACAGAACACCCGGAGGCCCTGTTCATTGTGGCCGGAGACTTCAACAAAGCCAACCTCAAGAGTGTACTGTCAAAATTCCACCAGCACATCTCCTGTACCACCCGGGGCGACAACACTCTTGACCACTGCTACTCAAAAATCAAGGGCACCTACCGTTCCATCCCCCGACCGCACTTTGGGAAATCAGACCATAAGACGGTGCTCCTTCGCCCGGCTTACAAGCAGAAACTCAAACGGGAGAATCCAGCTAAGAAGGTTGTGCAGTGCTGGTCTGAGGAGACAGAAGAGCTCTTACGTGACTGCTTGGAGACAGTGGACTGGTCCATATTTAAGAACTCAGCGACTAACTTAAATGAGTATGTCACCACCGTCACAGACTTCATCAGCAAATGTGTGGACGACTGCGTGCCAAAGGAAGCAGTACGTACGTTCCCCAACCGGAAACCATGGCTCAACCGCGAGATTGACTCCCTACTGAAGGACAGAGCTGAAGCGTTCAAGGCAGACAACCCTGACCTATACAAGAAATCCAGGTACGACCTCCGCAAAGCCATCCGAGATGCCAAGAGAGAATATCAAACTAAGCTAGAGTCACAGACAGACTCTCGGCGGTTGTGGCAAGGACTAAGCAACATAACGGGCTACAAAGCGAAGCCGAGCAGTATCTCTGGCAGCAGTGCACCCCTCCCCGATGAACTTAACGCATTCTATGCTCGGTTTGAGCAGGTAACCAACAACCCGCTATCGAGTGCCCCAGCAGCCCATATTTCACCCATACCCACCATCACAGTTTCCGAAGTCAGATCGGCCTTCCTGAAAGTGAACCCACGGAAGGCGATGGGCCCGGACGGGATCCCTGGTCGTGCACTCAGAACCTGCGCGGACCAGCTGGCAGAGGTTTTCACAGACATCTTTAACCTATCCCTACTCCACTCCGAGGTCCCCACCTGCTTCAAGAAGACCACCATCATACCGGTACCAAAGAAGAACCAGGCAACGTGCCTCAACGACTACCGCCCGGTGGCCCTGACGTCAGTTGTAATGAAGTGCTTTGAGAGGCTGATCATGAAGTGCATCACCTCCATACTCCCGGAATGCCTTGACCCACTTCAATTCGCATACCGTCGCAACCGGTCCACATCAGATGCCATTTCCCTGGCCTTACACTCATCCCTAGAGCATCTCGAAAACAAGGACTCCTACATCAGACTGCTATTTATTGACTACAGCTCCGCCTTCAACACCATAATCCCAGCCAAGCTCATATCAAAGCTCCAAAACTTAGGACTTGGCTCTCCACTCTGCAACTGGATCCTTGACTTTCTGACCAACAGACCACAGTCAGTAAGAATGAACACCAACACCTCCTCCACAATAGTCCTCAACACCGGTGCCCCGCAAGGCTGCGTACTTAGCCCCCTACTCTACTCCCTGTACACACACGACTGCATGGCAAAACTTGGTTCCAACTCCATCTACAAGTTTGCTGACGATACGACCATAGTGGGCCGGATCTCGAACAACGACGAGTCTGAATACAGGAGGGAGATAGAGAACCTAGTGGAGTGGTGCAATGACAACAATCTCTCCCTTAATGCCAGCAAAACTAAAGAGCTGGTCATCGACTTCAGGAAGCATAGTACTGTACACACCCCTGTCAGCATCAACGGAGCTGAGGTAGAGATGGTGAGCAGCTTCAAATTCCTAGGGGTGCACATCACCAAAAATCTATCCTGGTCCACTCATGTCGACGCTATCACCAAGAAAGCACAACAGCGCCTTTACTTCCTCAGGAAACTAAGGAAATTTGGCATGTCCACATTAACCCTTACCAACTTTTACAGAAGCACTATAGAGAGCATCCTCTCGGGCTGCATCACAGCCTGGTATGGCAACTGCTCGGCCCAGGACCGCAAGGAACTTCAGAGAGTCGTGAATACCGCCCAGTCCATCACACGAACCTGCCTCCCATCCATCGATTCCATCTACACCTCCCGCTGCCGGGGGAAAGCAGGCAGCATAATCAAGGATCCCTCCCACCCGGCTTACTCACTTTTCCAACTTCTTCCATCGGGCAGGAGATTCAGAAGTCTGAGAACACGGACGAACAGACTCAAAAACAGCTTCTTCCCCACTGTCACCAGACTCCTAAACGACCCTTTTATGGACTGTCCTCATTAATACTACACCCTGTCTGCTTCATCCGATGCCAATGCTTATGTAGTTACATTGTATATATTGTGTAGCCCTATTATGTATTCTCATGTACTTTCTTGAATTCTGTTCAATTCCCTTTCTTCCAATGTACTGAATGATCTGTTGAGCGGCTTGCAGAAAAATACTTTTCACTGTACCTCGGTACACGTGACAATAAACAAATCCAATCCAATCCAATCCAATCCAATCCCTTGTGTTTCTATATCAAATTCTAACTTTGGGCGGAATTCTCCGCTCCCGGGAAAAATCGGGAGGGCCATCGTGAACTCGGCCGAGTTAAACAACGGCCTCGGATTCCGCTCCTCACCCCGTATTCTCCCCTCCCTGCGGGGCTAGGAGCGGCGCTCCGTAACTCTCGGCCGCGGGGGCGTCGCGCCAAGAATGACACGGCCGGCGCGCCTAATGAAGTCCGCCGCGCATGCGCAGGTGGGCCAGCTCCAACCCGCGCATGCGCGGCTGACGTCATGACGCTGACGGCACGAACCCACGCATGCGCGGTGGCCATCTTTCCCCTCAGCAAGACGTGGCGGCTTGATCTTGCGGGGCGGCGGAGGAGAAATAGTGCGTCCGATTTGGATGCCGGCGCGACGATCGGTGGGCACCGAAAGCGGGGCTGTCCCCTCCCGAGCACAGTCATGGTGCTCTTTCCTTGCTAGGCCACCTACAAGCCCCAAACGGGCTTCTCACTCCCGTTTCACGACGGCAGCGACCAGGTGTGTTTGCCGCCGTCGTGAAACGGCCACGAACGACAGGCCGCTCGGCCCATCCGGGTCGGAGAATCGCCGTTCGCCGTAAAAAACGGCGAGCGCCGATTCCTCCAAGCGCGGGGAGGGGGGGGATCGTGGGGGGGGGGGGCAGGGGGGCATGAAACTTGTCGGGGGGCCCTCCCGCGATTCTCCCACCCGGCGTGGGGAGCCGAGAACTCTGAACTGGTGTAACACAAGGTAGAGCCATGTTCTGCAGATGTGGGAATCCTGGACAAACTTGCTGTCCCTAAACTTCCACATATCATAATCCCAGAGATAAGAATGTTGTCATTGAGCTGTGGCTAAATATAATACCAATTGTTCAACAAATTAAAATCCAGAATAACCAATACAAGGAAATAAATTGTGCTGGAGGAGTCTATTATCAGACACTTGGACTGAGAGATACATGTGTGGGAAGGGAGATAAGGTTAATTATATATTGTCTTAAGATGAATGACATTTTAGAGTGGGTTGGTTATAGTGAAAGGAGCTGAAGAGTTGTCTGTGGTAGTTATCTATTTCACTGTTCCTATAACCTGTTCAAATATTTCTTTCCCCATATTGTACTGTCCTCGGCACCTTCCTCCTCTTTTTACTGCATTATTAAATCCCTTTTTAAAAAAAAAACAAAATGTCTCCTTCCCTCTCCTCAGATAGACCTTATTTTAATTATACGTAGGTAAAAGGTTTGCAGCTGTCATGCCCTCGCCTTTCTTGAGGCCAGGTAATTATTCATAGTCCACAAGGGACCATAGGTTTCTCGCTCTATTAGGTTGGAAGGAGACTGTTCTGCATTAAGGGGGCTGTTTAGTTCACTGGGCTAAATCGCTGGCTGTGAAAGCAGACCAAGGCAAGCCAGCAGCACGGTTCCCATAACAGCCTCCCCGAACAGGTGGCGGAATGTGGTTACTAGGGGCTTTTCACAGTAACTTCACTTGAAGCCTATTTGTGACAATAAGCGATTTTCATTTCATTTCATTTCTTCAAACTGGGCAGTTACAATTACATGTTCAAGCTGCTCTAACCCCTTTCACATGGGGTGGAGTGGGTTTACATAAGCCCCATTGAATCCTTCTTGAGTCAGAGCTGCTTGAAACACTCCAGGACCTCATTCAAGCAACCAGATTTATGCATGATCAGGCTGGTCAACAATGGTGCATGCTCTTTGTAAAATGCCCCCAGAGACTCACGGGGGCGATCCGATTGATCTCCCCGTGGGACACGTGGAAGATAAGCTCCCCCGCCGAGGGGTAAAGGTTTAACAGCGGGGCTTATTAAAATCCACCGATATAAGTCAGCCACAAAGGGAATTGGCATCTTCGGATGGTCCCAACTAGGACGAGATGTACTCCCCACCGCATGAGAGGCTGGTTTAGCACAGTGGGCTAAACAGCTGGCTTGTAATGCAGAACAATACCAGCAGTGCGAGTTCAATTCCCGGTCCAGCTTCCCCGAACAGGCGGCGGAATTTGGCAACTAGGGGCTTTTCAATGTAACTTCATTGAAGCCTACTTGTGACAATAAACAATTATTATTATATTCGTGGCTTTGCTTTGGTTTGTTAAATAAACCTTTCTGTTTGAATCTTCGTCAGGACTCCTGTGATTGTAATACTCTTATACCACCCCATCCCACACACACGCACACAAACATATTCCCACCCACACCTACATAGACATAGAATTTACAGTGCAGAAGGAGGCCACTCGGCCCATCGAGTCTGCACCGGCCCTTGGAAAGAGTACCCCACTTAAGCCCCACACCTCCACCCTATCCCCGTAACCAAAGCTAACCTTCTTGGACACTAAGGGCAATTTAGCATGGCCAATCCACCTAACCTGCACATCTTTGGACTGTGGGAGGCAACCATCTACACTCACTCATCTATATCTTACCATACACAGACATGGGGAGAACGTGCAAACTCCGCACAGACAGTGACCCAAGCCGGGAATCGAACCTGGGACCATGGCACTGTGAAGAAACTGCACTAACCACTGTGCTACCGTGCTGCCCAGACCAATGCATACCTCCAAACCAATCCCATCCGTACATTCCTTTGCACCAACCCAACAGACAACGGCGGACACCCTCATATGTACATATATAGCTGCATCTCCACCCTTCAAACCCACATCTGCTTCCCACCCATTAAAGGCCCCCCCATACCCAGCTCCAACCCCCAAACCATCTACAAACACCCACTCATCTATATATTACCATACACAGACACATATCTCAACAGCCCAAACACACATCCACAACCCCTCATCCATGCACATCTTCTCGCTCCCCCACCCAGAGTCCCAGATTCTCTCAAAAAACCTGTCCCATACACGTCTTCGCACACATCCTCATGCGCTCGTGTGCACACACACACACACACCTCAAACATTCGATACACAACCCCCACACACTCACAAACTCCCACCACACCATCACTACCCTGTGCTGTCATAGCCCTTTAAGTGGCTTTCCCTGAAAGGGTCATGTGACCTGCTGGTCCAATAGGGAGTGGAGTTGGAGACTCACTGTGACTTGCCTGGACTTACAACACCAGGTTAAAGTCCAACAGGTTTGTTTCAAACACTAACTTTCGGAGCACTGCTCTTTCCTCAGGTGAATGAAGAGGTATGTTCCAGAAACATATATATATAGACAAATTCAAAGATGTCAGACAATGCTTAGAATGCGTTGTCTGGCATCTTTGAATTTGTCTATATATATGTTTCTGGAACATACCTCTTCATTCACCTGAGGAAGGAGCAGTGCTCCGAAAGCTAGTGTTTGAAACAAACCTGTTGGACTTTAACCCGGTGTTGTAAGACTTCTTACTGTGCTCACCCCAGTCCAACACCGGCATCTCCACATCTTGTCTGGACTTGTTCGAGCAATCTGAGTTTTGGGCCCACAGAGCTGAGACCTGTTTTCCTTGATCTGTAATGTACACAGTTGTTCTGACAATAAATCCTTGTTGATTCACCGACTAGAGTTCGAGCCTGACCTCACTACACACCTCAACACTCACCCTGTCACACAGTTAAGCAGACCTTTACAAGCTCCCAAGACACATTCCCCCAAACACACTCCCCTTCCCCATAAATCCACATACACACAAAACCAACCACCATGCAAAAGCACAGACACCCATTCTGACGCACATCAATAACTCCTAACAGCTAACAAACTCACACTGGCGTGAACAAATACACACACAAACCCGCACACACATTCAAGTATTCACACATTTAGAACATAGAACATAGAACAGTACAGCACAGAACAGGCCCTTCGGCCCTCGATGTTGTGCCGAGCAATGATCACCCTACCTAAACCCACGTAACGCGTATACCCGTAACCCAACAATCCCCCCATTAACCTTACACTACGGGCAATTTAGCATGGCCAATCCACCTAACCCGCACATCTTTGGACTGTGGGAGGAAACCGGAGCACCCGGAGGAAACCCACGCACACACGGGGAGGACGTGCAGACTCCACACAGACAGTGACCCAGCCGGGAATCAAACCTGGGACCCTGGAGCTGTGAAGCATTGATGCTAACCACCATGCTACCGTGAGGCCCCAATTTCTTTTATGCATTCAAGTGATGTGGGCTTCATTGGCTTGGCCAGCATTTATTGCCCACCCTGAATTGCCCTTGAGAAGATGGTGTTGAGCTGTCTTTTGAATTGTTGCAGTCTACGTGGTGTAGGTACACCCACAGTGCTGTTAGGGAAGGAGTTCCATCATTTTGACACAGTGGCACTGAAGGAATGGCAATTGATTTCTAAGTCAGGATGGTGAATGGTTAGGATGGGAATTTCCAGATGATGGTGTTCCCAGGTACACCATCTTCTATTCCCTTGGGAACTGAAGATGATTTTTTTCATTCCTTTACTTGCGGTGGCCCTTTTTCAAATTGTTGCTGAGATCAACTAACTGACAATGGGCTGGGACCAAAACTGGTACCCCCTTGATCTCCACTGAATATACTGAGTCATGTAGGGGCTTGAAGTTTAAAAAAATTCAGATTATAGCAATTTAGTTTTGCTTTGTTTTACTCCTCAGTCTTTATACTTTCCTGTTGCTGTGCTTTCTCACTTTTTTTCTACTGCTGTTGCATTGTTTTTCTCCCTGTTTCTCTTTCATAGAATCATAGAATCTCTCGAGTGCAGAAGGAGACCATTTGGCCCATCAAGTCTGCATCAGCCCTCTGAATAAGCGCTCTATCCAGGTGCACTCCCACTGCCCACCTCACTCTATTTCTGTAACACTGTAACTAACCTGCCCATCTTTGGACACCAAAGAGCAATTTAGTGTGACCAGTCCACCTAATCTGCACGTGTAAGTGGGTTGATGTAGACTCCATGGGCCGAATGGCCTCCTTCTGCACTGTATGTTCTATGTTTGTTCTATATTTGGACTGGGGGAGGAAATCAGTGCACCTGCAGGAAGCCCACCCAGACACAGAGAGAATGTGCAAATTCCACACAGTCACAAAAGGCCGGAATTGAATCCGAGTCACTGGTGCTGTGAGGCAGTAGTGCTAACCACTGTGCTGCCATGCTGCATCATTTGATGCAACATTTATCATTGCTTTCAGATGTGTTTATATTTGTTTATTTTCACATACTCTATAATATACCATCCCGATCCCAAACCAGTAGTATAGACATTGATATCATGATGAAAAAGTGCAAAAAGATTCTCAGAGAAAATATATATGAGATGATACTGTGACGTTATAATGTAAGAATGTTCAGGAGCAAGAAAAGATCATTGGACCAAACAGAAGCTCTACTTTTTTGATCCATTTAGTGGTGTTCTTTGTGTTGCTTATTTCAGGAGGTTGACGTAGTGTTCACAAAGACCACAAAATAGCTTTAACTTAAACAAAGCTATGATTTTATTTACACTACTAAACTGGGTTTGACACTTCGTCCTCAAGAATACACAATTGATCAATAACATCAAACTACACTCATCTACTGCTAATCTCACGATTGGTAGAAACTATAATCTAACCTTCCTCACAGTATCTGGTCTTCTGAACTTCACTAGCTGGCTCCTGCATACACTCCTCCCCTAAGGTCTAGCATCGCTGCCTTATTTAGTTGTACCTGTAGCTCTCTGTAGTGGCTAGTCTCGACATTACATTAACCCTTGCAATGCTGATAGTTATGATAATACCACACCTTTCAATTTTGTTTCCCTGTTTTCTCTTCATAGAATTGTTTCAATGCAGAAGCAAGTCATTTGACCCACTGTGCGGGATTCTCTGATCCTGAGGCTAAGTGTTGATGCCGTCGGAAATGCCGCCGCGTTTCTCAACGGCATCAACATGGCCCCAGGATCAGCAATTCTGGCCCCTACAGGGGGCCAGCATGGCGCTGGAGTGGTTGATGCAGCCTTGGAATGGGTGCTGGGGGATGCGCACATGCGCAGTGGGCCCGGAGCGGACCTTTGCATGCGCAGTCCCACTGGTGGGATTTCCGCGCATGCACGGTGTCTCCTTTGTCTGTGTCGGTCCTGACCCAACATGGCGCAGGAGTACAGACGCCGGCGTGGAAGAAAGGAGGCCGGGAGACAGAGAGGCTGGCCCGCCAATCAGTGGGGCCCGATCGCGGGCCAGGCCACATCGGAGGCCCCCCCCTGGTGCCGAACCCCCCCCCACCCTCCCCAAAACAGGCCACCACCCAACCCTTCAACGCTGAGTTCCCGCCGGCTGAGAGCAGGTGTGGACGGTTTTGGCGGGTCTTGGCATTTCCACGACGGCCGCTTGGCCACCCGGCCCGAGAATCGGCGGGCCGGCTGCATAGAGCGGCCCGCGACCGGTGCTGCGTCAACCATGCCAGCGCCAATGGCGCTGATTCTTCACGGAGAATCACGTGCTGGCCTCGGGGCGGCGTGGTGTGACTCGTGCCTGTCGCGGAGATTCTCTGGCCCAGCCTGGGGCTGAGAGAATCCTGCCCTGTGTCTGCACCGGGACTCAGAATTAATATCCTTCGATCATTTTCCTTTTGGAAATTACATCCATTTATGTTACATTATTTCAATGACCCTCTTTGCTAACCTGTTCTACAAGTCCATTAAATAATGTAATGGGATTTGAAGTATTAGAATCCCTGGATAACTGAGTAAACCAGATTAAATCGGACATGATATTGAGTAAACCAATACTGCAAACTGGTACTGTGGGGTACATTCTCTAACAGGCTAACCATGAAAAAGGTGTCGTTGAAACAGAAAACTTCATCTGAGGGCAGATGGAATAGCTTTAAAGACATTCTGAGTATAGAGAGTAAGTACCAGGGAGCCTAGATTAAACATACTTGACTCGAGAAGGGATTAATAAACAAATTAATAAGTGATTTAAGCAAGAAAAAAGCAAACCATACAAATGTTGGAGGGAGATAGGTGTGAAATCATCAAGAAGAACACAGGAAGTTCCAAATAGGTGTAAAGAAGGTAGTTAGCAAGGAAAGAGCAAAGCAAATATGAATAAAACTGTAGAATTAAATGTGACGGAATTAAATTGTTCCAGCAATCAGGTTTTTGAATAATTAATTTTGCAGATGTGGGAGCTGCGGGCAAGGCCGCTTTTATGCTTATCCCTAGTTGCACTGCAAATGTTTGACACAACAGACTGGGTTGGCAGGCCAACTCGTACAACAGTTAAAAAGCAAATGGTATGTTGGCCTTCACAGTGAGCTGGTTTGAGTATGGGAATAGGGATGTTTATTGTAATTGTATAGGGCATTGGTGAGGCCACACCTGGAGTATTGTGTGCAGTTTTGGTGTCCTTGTCAGAGGAACAATGTTATTGCTATGGAGGGAGTGCAGCAAAGGTTTACCAGGCCGATTCCTGGGTTGGCGGGACTGTCATATAAGGAGAGATTAAGTTGGTTAGGATTATATTGATTGGAGTTTATAAGAGTGAGGGGGGGAATCTCAGAGAAATTTGAAAATTCTAACAGGATTTGACAGGACAGATTCAGAAAGAATGTTCCCGATGGTGGCGGAGCCCGGAACTAGGGTTCATAGTTTGAGGATAAGGGGTAAACCTTTTAAGACTGAGGTGAGGAGAAATGTCTTCACCCAGAAAGTGGTGAATCAGTGGAATTCACTACCACAGAAATTAGTTGAGGCCAAACCATTGTCCAACTTCAAGAAGGAATTAGATATAGCTCTTGGAGTTAAAGGGATCAAGGGATATGGGGGGAAGACGGGATCATGGTATTGAACTTGATGATCAATCATAACAAATAGGGGAATAGGCTTGAATGGCCGCATGGCCTCCTCCTGCTTCTGGTTTCAATGTGTGTTTCTATGCAAAAGCCAGCTAGGTTAGTGGAAGATGGATGTCACATATTCAGAATTGGGGAAAATTAAGATTAAAAAATGCAATTAGAAAAAAATAAAATGGATAGATATTTTAAGAGATGTTGAGATGTGAATTAGCATATCAGTGAGAAAAGCAGAGATTTATTGGTGACTAGAAGGAAACGGTGGAGTGTGGAAAAAGTACCTTTAAAGTAGAGTGATAAGGAAATTGACACGTATATGCAAAAAGCAGACTTCACAGGGTGGATAACATCAAAGGGAAATAATGGTATATCCAGACCACAATGACCGGGGAAAAAGGGAGACAGAGATGAACACAGAGACATCTACCATTAGTCACACCCAGCTGCAGAAACAGCCACCTGAAAACAAGTCATTGCTAAACAGGTAGCCAGTTAGGAACAAAACTTGAACTGAGCAGATTTCTCCTTCGCTGAAACTGAAGACAGTTTCCCCAAACATGGCCATGGTAATTATTTGCTGGATCTAAATTGTAGAGTTATATAGTATTGTGTGTTGTTTGGGAACATAGGCATGCCTCAAGAGTTCAGGGAACGTCGATAGTTGAAAACAAGAGGTAATTTCCTGTAATACTGTGCGTGTATAACCACATATTCAGTCATGTCATGCTCATTCCTTACTGACATCAACATTTTACTTCTAGACTTTTCTGAAGTCAAATTTTCACTTTAGCATTTTAAAAAATAAATTTAGAATACTCAATTTTTTTTTCCCGTTAAGGGGCAATTTAGCTTGGCCAATCCACCTACCCTGCACATCTTTTTTTGGGTTGTGGGGGCTAAACCCGCAGTGACGGGGATAATGTGCAAACTCCACATGGATAGTGACCTGGGGCTGGGATCGAACCCAGGTGCCGGGAGCCAGCAGTGCTAACCAATGCACCATCGTGGCACTCTCGCTTTAGCATTTTAAGTCACATTCTCTGCATTATTAGTCCAGTAATATGACCACTGCTGAGGTTGATCTAACAGAAGTCTTTAAAATTCTGAAATGTTTTGATAGCGTAGATATAAAGAGAATATTTCCATGTTATGAGAAAAAAATCATTGTGGTCAAAGTCATCAATGTAAGTGTAAGCATCCTTCCTTTTATTTAATATGAATTTAGAGGACCCAATTCATTTTTTTTCCAATTAAGGGGCAATTTAGCGTGGCCAAACCTGCGCATTTTTGGGTTGTGGGGGCGAAACCCACGCAGACACGGGGAGAATGTGCAAACTCCACACGGATAGTGACCTAGAGCCGGGATCGAACCTGGGACCTTGGCGCCGTGAGGCAACAGGGATAAGCCACTGCACCACCGTGCTGCCCTATCCTCCCTGTTTATTCCCTGTTCATTCCATTATTTCCCCTTTCTTTTATTTTTCCAGTTACATTTTTTGATTCATGGATGATTGATGGACATTTGTCTTTAAGCAGCCTGTATCTTGAATTCAAATATAATGATCCAGAAGGTTGTGTTGATATGGTCTAGTGATTGCAGACTGGCCAGTGTCAGTGATGACTCGGTTTGATTGATGTGGCTAGTGGCCAATGGATGGGCCCAAAAGGCTGTGCTCTGCCCGGTACCAGGTCGTGATTGGATCTGATCCCACTGGAATATTTTCAGAGTTAGCGAGATTCCATTTTGGTTTCATTTTTGATTCTGGCAGCTAGAATGGAGGATTGTAACTAACTGTCTCCAAAAATATGCAACTAATTTTCTTCAGAAGTGCACTGTGAGGACTGGCTCTCTCTCCAGCAAGTCTGGGTGCTCGTCTTTTGAGACTGCAGAGGCCTGAAGTCAAACTACAATCTGGAAGCAACATTTGATGTGAAATAAAGTGTCTCACCAGAAAGGTACAGGCCTGAATGTAAACCTTGAGCTGAAGGCCCAAGCTGATAAGAACTAAAGTGTGGTTCCCGAAAGCCTGCTGCTGAATTTTATCTGCAGGGACCCAGAATGATACTGCAAAGAAGAACATTACTAGCTTCAATACAGAGACTTTAATCAGTCAGCATGCTGCAAGAAAGGTGTACTAAAGAACCACAATTGGACAAAAAGACCCTTATCTTTTGACCTTCACCCTTATTATTTTTGCCCCTTCCTCCCCTCTGTGTTTGTTTGCATGGGTACAGGGTTAAAGTGGGTAATAGATATTAGCTTTTTGTTATCCAGTTGTATTTATTCCATATTTCATGATAGTTCGTGGCATAAATAAACAAGAATTGTGTTTCAATTGTGAGGGAAGTCAGGAATGAAAACCAGTCGTGATAACCACAGCAGAAGCGCACAGGTAAGTATGGCCCCTGGGAGATGAGGTACATGGCTGGATACTTTCCCTGGAAGTTCAACGTTTGGCAGTGCCATGCCCTCTGGGAACCCACATGGGGGGTGTCTCCCTTGTATGCAGTGACAGGGGAGGCACGTGTTCTGATGCCTGTGAGGGGAGAGGGACGATGCCTGTGTGAGGGGAGTGCCTCATATACTTGACAAATGGGGGATACCTGTGTGGTGGAGGGAGGTTGGGGGGTAGTGGGGGAATTCCCTGGTATTTGCGTTGGGACGGGGAGTATCCCGAAACTTAAGTAGCGGATGGGCAGGGAATACCAAAATACCTGTATATTGGGAGGGGGGGAGGGGGGTAGCACCAATGCTATTTTGGGGGGGAGTCCTCTGTGTCTGTGGTGGGGTGGGGGGGAGAGTCTGTTTTCTGTAGATCAGGATGCCCTTTAAAGGTAGCTGTTTCTTTGCTCTACATCCTTTGCCATCCTATGTGCTGTACCCGCTTGCTATTGAGAAATGACGGGAAGGTATTGGGACTAAAAGAGGAAGAGACTCATGTTATTTTCATTCTCTCCACCACCTGGTTTTCAAATCCATCCTTCACAAAATACACATTTATAGTATTTACATTTTTATTTCTGCAGTTGCAATGTTCGCATTAAAACCAAATAAATATAGCAAAAGGTGATGCAGGTATTTGTAGAATGTCAATAAATCTCTTCAGCTGAAATTGCTGTCACACAAAGTATCTCTGGATGCATCTAATCTCATAGATATATCAATACTTTTATTGTTTGCTGTGCAAGTAAATGGATGAGATAGGTTAGGCTATGTCCTGAGTTTCTGCTGTGGAGACTTTTTGACAAGTTGTGCAATAATACTTAATGTAAAAGCAAGTGTGAAGGATGTGATGAAATGGCCATATAGCAGAAGTTTGAAATCAAGCTCAATGTTGAGGTTGGGAGATGAAGAAGGGAGACAACTGCGTGGTTAAACTCAACCCACTGAAATACGCAAGTCATCTGCCATTGCATCGTGCATATTATCTTGATGTTGGCCATGAGTACGTTGGTTCGTGAAAGCGTTCATTGTGTCTTTCTTTATTTATTTATTCTTTCATGAGATGTGTATCAACATTTGTTGCCCATCCCTAATTTCCCATGCTGACTCGGCCATTTCAGAGGGCAGTTAAGCGTCAACAACATTGCTGACGGTCTGGAGTCACATGTAAGCCAGACCAGCTAAGGCCAACAGACCGTCTTCCCTCGAGGACATTATTCAACCAGATCGGTTATTATGACAATTTGACAATAGTTTCTTGGTCACAATTACTGAGACTAGCTTTCGATCCCAGATATTTTTTTAATTGAATTTCAATTTCACCATCTGCTGTGGTGGGATTTGAACCAAGTTCACAAGGCACTAGCCCAGGTCCCTGGATCACAAGGCTAGTGACACTAACATCTAAACACCATAATATTACAAAATCACATTCATAATAGTTAAGAAAGCATCATTGTTTCTTCTAACACAGTATTGCACCTCTGTAGATTTCAAAAGTGTTTATATAAGATATTTCAGAAAACATTTCATAGATACATTTTTTAAAAATTTGATATTTATCTGTGTTAGCGGACAATGATTGTCTGATTAATTAGGAAAATATCTGGATTATTGTAGCAAAGTTCAGGCCTAGCTGAGTTTGGAGTGTGATTTCCTATGCAACCCGCTGCATGTTTTGCGGTGGAAGTGGCAGCCCGCCATTGGCCGGTGGCGGGAACTTCTGCTGCCGCCATTGTCAACTGGCTTTCCCGTTGAATGCATCCCTTGTTCCTTGGAAACCCATGGCGGGAGTGCGCTGAACGGTCAGAAAAGTCCAGTATTTCAGCTGCAGATATATACACGTGAGGTAGGCCTCCCCAGTTCTTAATAGCTCAAGGTATTTCAACCCTTTCCTCTAAAATTCTCACTGGTGAGAAGAGCAGGGTCGGATTAGAACAAGTCAACATGGATTTAGTAAGGGGAGGTCGTGCCTGACGAACCTGTTAGAATTCTTTGAGGAGGTGACAAGTAGGTTAGACCAGGGAAACCCAGTGGATGTGGTCTATCTGGATTTCCAAAAGGCCTTTGATAAGGTGCCACACAGGAGGCTGCTGAGTAAGGTGAGGGCCATGGTGTTCGAGGTGAGCTACTGCCATGGGTTGAGGATTGGCTGTCTGACAGAAGGCAGAGAGTTGGGATAAAAGGTTCTTTTTCGGAATGGCAGCCGGTGACCAGCGGTGTCCCACAGGGTTCAGTGTTGGGGCCACAGCTGTTCACCATATATATTAATGATCTGGATGAAGGGACTGGGGGCATTCTAGCGAAGTTTGCCGATGATACGAAGTTAGGTGGTCAGGCAGGTAGTGCTGAGGAAGTGGGGAGGCTGCAGAAGGATCTAGACAGTTTGGGAGAGTGGTGCAGGAAATGGCTGATGCAATTCAACGTGAGAAAATGTGAGGTCTTGCACTTTGGAAAAAAGAATCCAAGCATAGACTACTTTCTAAACGGTGAGAAAATTCATAATGCCAAAGTACAAAGGGATCTGGGAGTGCTAGTCGAGGATTCCCTAAAGGTAAACATGCAGGTTGAATCTGTGATTAAGAAAGCGAATGCAATGTTGTCATTTATCTCAAGAGGGTTGGAATATAAAAGCAGCGATGTGCTACTGAGCCTTTATAAGGCTCTGGTTAGGCCCCATTTGGAGTACTGTGTCCAGTTTTGGGCCCCACATCTCAGGAAGGACATACTGGCACTGGAGCGTGTCCAGCGGAGATTCACACGGATGATCCCTGGAATGACGGGTCTAACATATGATGAACGGCTGAGGATCCTGGGATTGTATTCATTGGAGTTTAGAAGATTAAGGGGAGATCTAATAGAAACTTACAAGATAATACATGGCTTAGAAAGGGTGGACGCAAAGAAACTGTTTCCGTTAGGCGAGGAGACGAGGACCCGTGGGCACAGCCTTAGAATTAGAGGGGGTAAATTCAGAACAGAAATGCGGAGACATTTCTTCAGCCAGAGAGTGGTGGGCCTGTGGAATTCATTGCCGCGGAGTGCAGTGGAGGCCGGGACGCTAAATGGCTTCAAGGCAGAGATAGATAAATTCTTGATGTCGCGAGGAATTAAGGGCTACGGGGAGAATGCTGGTAGGTGGAGTTGAAATGCCCATCAGCCATGATTGAATGGCGGAGTGGACTTGATGGGCCGAATGGCCTTACTTCCACTCATACGTCTTATGGTCTTATGGTCTTATGGTGCTTTGAACTCCAGTTGAAATACATTGAATATCACATAAAAGCCCATTTTACACTTCGGGAGTCATTAGGCGGGTTTCTCCGTCCCGCCATGCCAGATTTCTGGTTCAGCACGCCGGCAGGATGCTCCGTTTCCCTGGCTGGTCAATGGGGTTTCCCATTGTGGGGCAGCCCCACACCGTTGGGAAGCCCCCGGGCTGCCGGCAAAACAGAGCATCCAGAAGACGGAGAATTCAGCCCATTGTTTTTATATAGAATATAATGCAATATACCTAAAGTGCATTGCAAACACAGTGAACTATCATTTATCAGAAACCAAGATGACAAACAGAGGCCTTCAGAGCCTACCTGAGGGAGGACCCTGAGTTAAGCCTGAGTTTAAGGCAGGGGAGAACTAAAGTAATTAACTAAGCCAAAGTAAAATATCCAAACTAAAAATCTGAACTAGCAGGCAGCGTGAGCAAATGTAATGTTAACCTATAATTGTTTACTTCAAATGTACACAAGTTAACAACTTGGTGTTAAATTGGCATAAAATAAATCACCAGTGGGCACAAGTTACCAAATAATCTCCGCTGCACTGAAGACATCACAAGGCGACTGATCTCGGGAATGAAATATTTGTACCCATTTTTTGTCTGGGAATTGAATGAAAGATAAGGATCTGCAGCATCAGTGTGGAGGTAACTTTGTTGGCATTCGGGGGAAAAAAAATAAGAGTTGTGAATCCACAGCTGGTGCTCAGGGATGAAAAGCTACATAAAATAATTGGTCTCAACTGTGAGCTCGAGAAATGAGTTAAGGAATACGGAATTAAATTTATTTAAATTTGTTATGGCCTTGGGAAGATATAAATGTATTTAGAAGGTTGGACTGCATCCAAATATATGGGAGTAAGGAATTATCACACAACTCAGTTAGAATATATTTAAGCTACAATCTGGGGGTGGGGATAAGGAAAGAATTAAATACAAAATGATAAGAAATAAATATAATGAGGAAGCAGAAGTACTAATAAATGAGGAGCCTGTAATCTCTAAATGAGTGTTTCTAAAAAGCAATGGGGAACAGCAGTTTAAATGTTTATAGAATGAGAACATGGATATAAGATCTTTGAAATGCTTAAATGGATGGATAATTTCAACAGAGAGGTTAGCCAACTTAAACTGTGATCATAGAGTAGAGGACGCGAGAGAGAAATTGGCAAGCTTCAAGCGAGGCCAGAGATTAGAGGAAATGTTTTTTTCTCTGATACTGTCTGTATGTGGAATAGAGCCTCAGCAAAAAGTAATTGATACTCTGTAAACTTATTCCTTTCCAAAAGAAGCTGGTGAAATGTTTGATTAAGAATGAGACTAATGGTTAAAAGGATTAAATATAGATATGGACAGTGAAATACTTCATGGCTGAATGCGATATCACAGCTTGATGCATGGCTTGTGCTGAAGTAACTGACCTTGGTGGCATGTGATAGTATGGTGAAGGGAGTGCTAATATTTGCCTCAGAGTGTTTGGGACATTTTGATCCAATGTCTAATTGCCCTCATTGGAAATAGTCCATCCTGAATATTGGATTTTACCAGAGCGATTATGTTGTTGCCTAACAACCTGCTGATTCTGTGCAGTGTATTATATAAAGACTGATCAGTGTACAAAAATGGCTACTGCCTATGGGTGAAAAATTCTCACATGGTGGAGTGTTCCTCCCCATGATTCAAGGAGTTAGCAGCGGGCACGTTGCCTGCTCGCCTCACAGCTATTTAACCCTCCAAGGGGTTAAAGTGGGACTTCTGCCCCTCACTCATGAGGACGTCCGCCTCAGAGAGCTGCCAGCCAATCAGATTGGCCAGAAGCTCGCTTGATCCAGCAGCGTCCCCGAATCTGAGTCCCAGGAGTCCAGGAGCATGTATGTTTTGGGGGTCTCAATGTGGGAAAGGGAGGTAAGGCCTGGGAGGTGGGTGGGTGGGCAGAGTGGGGCATTGATGTCACTGCAGAGGCCAGAATGGGAGGAAGCATCTGCCAGATCCAGACTTTTCTGGATTCTATTGATCAATCAGTTATGCATCCATTTCAAAATATATTCACCGATATTTGCTTTCCTTACTTTCAGTAGCTATCTTCCCGGAGGAATTGCAACAAAGGCTTCACTGAAGACGAAGAACATCTACTGCCTTACCTTTATCAAACTTCTTTGTTACATTGTCAAGAAAAATTAAATATTAGATTGCCATTCAGTTGTTAAAGGATTCACCTCCGCTACTCTCCCAAGGGTCTATGTTGATCTACATATTGATCACTCTGTGTGAAGATGAATTTCCTGATAATACTCCTAAATTTTCCCTTTGCCGGTTTGCAACTCACCTTATTGTCCTATTCGTGCAATTTAATTTCAAGTAATTCCCGCAGTCTACCTGTCCTATGCTATTTGTTGCACTGCTACCACTGGTCAGACATCTCCCGAAAGGTCATGGAGCTGAATTCTCTTTGATATTCTGCCAGACTCACAGCAAGATTCCGTCAAGAATCTGGCAGGATGGCTCAGAAATAAATCAGGCTCCAATCTTAGTTGGGAATCCAACTCTGCCTTGTAAGGAGTAGAGCTTTTCCCCCATCTTTTAGGTGGATACATGGGAAGAGGTATGCAGACAGGTATGCTCAGAATTCCTGATTACTCAGTCTACGAGAAGCAGGTGTGCCCATTGGGATGAAACATGTCAGCAATAAATAAAAAAAGGAAAGTCGCCATAGTCCCAGATGACCATAGACTGCTTTTCTCTTTGAGGGGGAGAGCTGACTCGTGGCGATTTAGCCTGAGGATCACCACACCTCAGGTGAGGGGCAAGGTGGAGAAGGCGGGGCCTACATGAATAACCTCAGATTGAACCTGTGCTTTTGGCCTCGCTCTGCATCATGAACCAGCTGTCCAGCCAACTGAGCGAAACCGCCCCCCGAATGAATAAGGTGGAAGCAGACCCTGCCACTTGGAAACCAGCCAAGAAAGCAAACAGAGCCCCATGGATGTTTTTTTTACTGATATCGACATGCTTCTTTTCACAGAAGATCATAATTTGGATGAAATGCCCATTTAGAAAGGAAGGAATTAATTAAGAACAGCCAACACTGCTTTATAAAACCAAGATGTGTCTGATGATTTTACTGGAGCTCTTTGAGAAGTATGTTGATTGAAAAAATAATCAGTGAGTGTAGCGTATGTGGGTTTTTTAATAGATTTTAATGAAGAGATTTGTTGATAAAGGAAAGGCAGTGAGTGAACAGGATATATACAAGTGTGGTGGAGGAAGATTCATTTGGGGCTTAATTGAATAATTAGCTGAAAACTATAGTTTTCAAGGCTATGGTGAAAAGTTAGCTGTGTGTCGCTACGCGTATTGCTGTTGCAGAGAGCCTTAACAGTCAGGCATGATGGGATAAATGGCCTCATTCTGTGCTGTAACCATTCAATGGCTGGAAATGTCCTTCTCTTCACACTGCTAGGATCTCCCGATCCCACCAATGTGAATGGAGATTTCAATAGCTCACTGGCACCTGTCATGGTGGGGGCTGGAAACCTCTGACCTATGTGTGGATAGTGATTAATGGATGTGTTTCAGATAGGAAGGTGTAAGCATCTCAGGGTAGAGTTTCCGTTTTGGATGCGATTGGTGATATGGGCACAAATTGCACCTCTCATAGAATCACAGAATCTCCACAGTGCAGAAGGAGGCTACTTGGCCCATCGAGTCTGTACTGACCCTCTGAAAGAGCACCCTACCTAGACCCATTCTTCTGCCCTGCCCTATACCAGTAACCCACCTAACCTGTACATCCCTGGATACTAAGGGGCAATTTAATGAGGCCAATCCACCTAACCTGCAAATCATTGGATGTCTCTCCATTGTATTCATTTTGAGAAGTCTCTTTCCACAAGTTTCCACTCAAACTATATCACCAAATACAAAGAAATGCCATAAACCAGCACAATCAGGCAACATTTTAGAATGCAATTTAAAAAAAATAAATCCTTCAAATATCTTTTTTATGTCTTTAAGAATGATAACTTGCTGCAGTTTGATTAGCACAGCTGAAAACATGTTTATCACAAAAAACATTTTTAATCAGAGTGTCTAGTTCACCATCTGTGAAGAACATGATTTAAATAACTGAAAATGGATTTAATATTATACAGCACCATTTACTAGTTATGTTAAAATGGACACAATTAGTGGAAACTTATAATAATGATTAATTTGATCTGGTCGTGGCCAGTTTTGTGAGTGGGGTTTGCTTCCGACCTTCTGTTTCAAAAACTAGCGCAAAAGTCGGCGGAAACTTGCGTTATTTTGAATGTAATTTGCATTTATAATTTGAAAATCTTTTGCATTGGTTTCAGCAGATTTGGGTGACTTACTCTGAAAATATTGCAACAAAGCAAAGACTTTGTGCTGGAATCATTGCTGTCCACAATAAATATTTAAAAATAAATGTAGCAGCTGCAAGGTGCTGAACCTCAAAGGGGCTTGAGCATCCTTGTTCATGAGTCATTGAAAGCTAACCTGCAAGTACAGCAAGCAATTAAAAAGGCAAATGATATGTTGACTGCTATTATAGGAGAATTTGAGTACAGGAGGAAAGATGCCTCACTGCAATTATATAGAAGCTGGGTGAGATTGGACCTGGAGTACTGTGTGCAAGGACAGATTAAATAGTCTGGGGGCGGGATTCTCTGTCCCGCCACACTTGTTTTCTGGTGCGGCATGCCCCCGCCGAGAGCGGGATCCTTTGTGTCGGTGGCTGGCTAATGGGGTTTCCCATTGTGAGCATCCCCACGCCGTCAGGTAATCCGCAGGCGAGTGTGCGCTGCTGGTGAAGTGGAGGATCCCGCGACGGAGAATCTAGCTATGGGTTTTTATTCTCACTCAAACATACTGGGCGCGATTCTCCGCTCCCCATGCCGGGTGGGAGAATCGCGGGAGGGCCCCCCAACAAATTTCATGCCACCCTGGTGCCCCCCGCGATCCCCCCCCCCCCCATCCCCCCCCCCCCCCCCCTCCCCGGGCTCGGAAGAATCGCCGCTCGCTGTTTTTCGCGGCGAACGGCAATTCTCCGACCCGGATGGGCCGAGCGGCCTGCCGTTCGCGGCCGTTTCACGATGGCGGCAAACACACTTGGTCGCTGCCGTTGTGAAACGGGAGTGAGAACCCGTTTGGGGCTTGTAGGTGGCCCAGCAAGGAAAGAGCACCACGACTGTGCTCGGGAGAGGCCAGGCTCGCGATCGGTGCCCACTGAAAGATCAGCCATGATCTCACTAAATGGGGAACTGGCTCAAAGGGCTGAATGGTCTATTCCTGCTCCTATTTGTTATGTTCTTGTTCCTTAAATCTAAACTATCTGAAATCGGGTGCAGGGAGCAAAGTAGTACAATTTGGAAGCGCTAAAGTGTGTTAACTGAAATAACTAAATTACTTCAAGCGGGTATGTCATGGTATGGTGTGCATATATCTTTAAGGATACATATCTTAAGTTAATTTTAATCATTACATACCTTGACTTATGGTCAGCATGACTTATAGTCAGCCTGTCAGCAGCAGTGGTTGTGGTCAGGCATGTGGCTCTCAGCCTCCCAATTAACTTCACTTGTATATAGTCTTATCTTCAAATAAACAACCCAAATTATTGTTTCACCAGTCCTGGCATATGACTGGTATGTCTACGTCAAAGAGAAGCAGAACGTAACAGGGTGAAGATACTTTTTAGTTCGGGAGACAGATATAGGATGACATTTAATGCAGAGACATGTGACATGATGCACTTGGGGAGGATGAAAAATGACACGACATTTGAAAAAAAGGCAAGGTTTTGAGGGCCATGAGGAGAAACGTTACTGAGGGGTTCAGTGTTAACATTTTTTAAAGGAGGTGGACAAGCTGGTAAACAATGGAATTTGAAGCAGGATCTTCCGAACCTGCAATTTCCTCGAAGAAGAAGGGAAGCAAGTACATGGGAACACCATCACCTTTAAGCTATCCTCCAAATCACACACCATCATGATTTGGAAAAATCTCTCTGTTTCTTCATCACTGGGTCAAAATCCTGGAACTCTATGCCGAACCGCGTTGCCAGACAAAAAGCAGTGGTTCGTGAAGAAGACCCAACAACACTTAGTCAAGGGCAACTAATGGACAATAAAATGTTGGCCATAGCAGCAACTCCATCTTGAGAATGAATTAAATGTATAATTGTAATTATAGACATGGAATGTATAACCTCCTACAGGAGTCAGAGTTAGAATATTGAGTACAGTGTTGGGTGTCTAACTTTAGAAAATATTGCAGGACCATGGAGAGGGGATTCATTAAGATAATAAAATGCCTGAGAGGCTCCTGTTATGAGTGGATTCTAGAAAAACTGCAAGGCCAGGATTTTATGACTCCTCCTGCCCAACTGGATATTACCTTCCCACCAACGTAAATGGCAATTTAAGACGGTTAAGGGATCTAATAGATATATTGAAAATCATGGAATGTTTTGAGAATGTAAATCGGCCAGAACTATTTCTACTGTTCAATGAATTGGTCGGTAGAGTGTGGTAGCATAGCACCTTTAAGGGAACAAGCGCCATTGACCACGTGACTGACTTGGGGCCAATCCCATGTGAGTGCGTGAACCCCGGCCAATTGGGAGTTCGTGGAGGGCCCTGGAATCAATGCGCCGGGCAGTGTGGACCAGCGAACTGAAGAGTTGTTGTATAGTGTTCTCTGTCTGTTTTATATCTGGCTTTGCCTTTCATCAATAAAGCTCTTTTATTTACCACTGGAAGCTTCCTGTGTATGACTAGAGCCACCACATTAGCAATGAGGAAAATAAATTTTGATCGCAGCCGACAGTTGTCGTGAATCGAGATGGACATACAACATAGAACATAGAATGATACAGCGCAGTACAGGCCCTTCGGCCCTCGATGTTGCACCGACATGGAAAAAAACTAAAGGCCATCTAACCTACACTATGCCCTTATCATCCATATGCTTATCCAATAAACTTTTAAATGCCCTCAATGTTGGCAAATTCACTACTGTTGCAGGTAGGGCATTCCACGGCCTCACCACTCTTTGCGTAAAAAACCCACCGCTGACCTCTGTCCTATATCTATTACCCCTCAATTTAAGGCTATGTCCCCTCGTGCTAGCCACCTCCATCCGCGGGAGAAGGCTCTCGCTGTCCACCCTATCTAACCCTCTGATCATTTTGTATGCCTCTATTAAGTCACCTCTTAACCTTCTTCTCTCTAACGAAAACAACCTCAAGTCCATCAGCCTTTCCTCATAAGATTTTCCCTCCATACCAGGCAACATCCTGGTAAATCTCCTCTGCACCCGTTCCAAAGCTTCCACGTCCTTCCTATAATGAGGCGACCAGAACTGTACGCAATACTCCAAATGCGGCTGTACTAGAGTTTTGTACAACTGCAACATGACCTCATGGCTCCGGAACTCAATCCCTCTACCAATAAAGGCCAACACACCATAGGCCTTCTTCACAACCCTATCAACCTGGGTGGCAACTTTCAGGGATCTATGTACATGGACACCGAGATCCCTCTGCTTATCCACACTACCAAGAATTTGACCTTTAGCCAAATATTCCGCATTCCTGTTATTCTTTGCAAAGTGAATCACCTCACACTTCTCCACATTAAACTCCATTTGACACCTCTCAGCCCAGCTCTGCAGCTTATCTATGTCCCTCTGTAACCTGCAACATCCTTCCGTACTGTCTACAACTCCACCGACTTTAGTGTCGTCTGCAAATTTACTCACCCATCCTTCTGCGCCCTCCTCTAGGTCATTTATAAAAATGACAAACAGCAACGGCCCCAGAACAGATCCTTGTGGTATGCCACTCGTAACTGAACTCCATTCTGAACATTTCCCATCAACTACCACTCTCTGTCTTCTTTCAACTAGCCAATTTCTGATCCACATCTCTAAATCACCCTCAATCCCCAGCCTCCGTATTTTCTGCAATAGCCGACCGTGGGGAACCTTATCAAACGCTTTACTGAAATCCATATACACCACATCAACTGCTCTCAAGAAGGAAGTTAAAACAGAGAAGCTCCAGCAAGGGTCAAAATAATTTAAACAGTGAGTGGAAATCCCTATCATTGAGATACTAGACCCATTTGACCAAGGGGTTGAGTCATGGAATCACTACATCGAACGATTCCGTTTCTACTTTATGTCGGACAACATCACAAGCGAGGACATGCAGTAGGTGATACTTCTGACAATTCGCGGGCCCCAAGCCTACAATTTGATTCGGACCTCACGCCCCCAGAGGCACCCAAATTTAAGACCTTTGAACACAAGGCCCTCAATTATACTCCAACTTTATAAGTTTTACTCTGCAGTGAGGGACAATGAAAAGTCTGTCTCAAGCCTTCATAGCCAGGCTTTGCCAGCTTGCTGAGCACTGAGTTTGGGACCTCACTCAGCTGTTGCAGAAGTGGCTGCTTTGTGGGATCCATACCCTTAATATCCAAAAGCAGCACGGTAGCGCAGTGGTTATCACAGTTTTTTTTTTTTAATGTTTTTTATTGAGTTTTCATATTTTATATCCAACAAATTACAAATTATTAGAAAAAAAACACGCAAAAATTAACATGTATATTTACAGGTAAGCATCTTCATAATAACAACTGTGGCCGTCCCCTTTAGCCGGCATACATATTTTACATTCCCCAATATGGCCGAGGCACATGTTTATAGGCATTTATTTACAGTTTGGTTTTGGGCCTTAGCTTGCCATCAAACCCCCATAACGAACCCGTAACCCCCCCCCCCCTCTCCACCCCCCCCCCCCCCCCCCCCCCCCCGGCTACCTTCCCCCGATTCCCGTCCATTTTCCCCTGATTCTTGGCCACCCGACTATTCTTCCTCTTGTTCGTTGGCCACAAACATGGCCACAAACAGGTCCCGGAACAATTGCATGAATGGCTCCCACGTTCTGTGGAAGCCGTCGTCTGACCCTCGGATGGCGAATTTGATTTTCTCCATTTGGAGAGATTCCGAGAGGTCGGACAGCCAGTCTGCAGCTCTGGGCGGTGCTGCTGACCGCCAGCCAAACAGGATTCTACGGCAGGCAATCAGGGAGGCAAAGGCAAGGGCGTCTGCCCTCCTCCCCAGGAATAGATCTGGCTGGTCTGAAACCCCGAAGACCGCCACTATCGGGCATGGCTCCACCCTCACCCCCACCACTTTGGACATAGCCTCGAAGAAGGCTGTCCAGTACTCCACAAGTCTGGGGCAAGACCAGAACATGTGGGCGTGGTTGTCCGGGCCTCTTTGGCACCGTTCACATCTGTCCTCCACCTCCGGGAAGAACCTACTCATACGGTTTCTTGTTAAGTGGGCTCTATGTACCACTTTTAGAAAGGGACGGTGTCGTCCCTTTCTACCAGTCGGTCATACATGTCGCTACAGTTCCCTTTCTCTAGGATACTTGCGTCCAGTAGGTCTTCCAGTAGTGTCTGTCGTGGCGGTTGTGGGTACGTCCTTGTCTCCTTTCGTAAGAAGTTTTTGAGCTGCAGGTACCGTAGCTCGATCGCCCTGGCTAGCCGAAATTTCTCTGTCAGTTCGTCCAGTGTTGCGATCCTGTCGTCCGTGTATAGGTCCCTGACTGTCAGTGTCCCCCCCGTCCTGCCTTCACCTTTTGAAGGTGGCGTCTGTCAGTGCTGGTTTGAACCTATGGTTGTTGCAGATGGGAGCCTTGTCCGACATTTTGGTCAGGCCAAATTGCTGCCGCAGTTGGTTCCAGGATTGGAGGGTGGCTGTCACCACTGGGCTGCTGGAGTGTTTTTTGGGTGGGGATGGGAGTGCTGCCGTGGCGAGGGCCCGGAGGGAGGTCCCCATGCAGGAGGCCTCCTCCGCACGCACCCACTCGGCTTCTGGCTCCTGGATCCATCCCCTTACTCGCTCGGCTGTTGCCGCCCAGTGGTAGAATTGTAGATTCGGGAGGGCTAGCCACCCCCTGGATTTTGTTTTTTGTAGGACCTTCTTTGGGATCCTAGCATTTTTACCCCCCCCCCCCCCCCCATACGAATGGCATGATAAGTTTGTCCAGCACTTTGAAAAAGGCCTTGGGGATGTAGATCGGAATGGATCTAAACAAGAAGAGGAACCTGGGCAGTTGTTCATTTTGATCGTCTGGACTCTCCCCGCGAGGGAGAGTGGGAGTGTGTTCCATCTTTGCAAGTCCTTTTTTACTTCCTCCATCAGGCTGGTGAGGTTCCATTTGCGGATCCCTTTCCAGTCATGGGCTATTTGGATCCCCAGGTAGCGGAATTTGTGTCGGGCTTGTTTGAACGGCAGCCCCTTTAGTGCTCCAGTACCTCTATGAGGTATTTCCATTTGACTCTGTTGAAGGCCTTTTCTGCGTCCAGGGAGACGATCACCTCTTGTGTTCTCTCACCGGAGGGGGTCATTATCACGTTCAGCAGGCGCCTGATGTTCGAGGTAAGCTGTCTACCTTTGACGAAGCCCGTCTGGTCCTCTGTGACCACCTCAGGTACACAGTCTTCTAGCCTTTTGGCTAGGATTGTGGCCACTATTTTGGCATCTGCGTTCAGCAGAGATATGGGTCTGTAGGACCCACATTCCGTTGGGTCTTTGTCTTTCTTAGGTATCAGCAAGATTGAGGCCTGTGCTAACGTGGGTGGCAGTGTGCCCCTAGCTAGCGAGTCTGTAAACATCTCCCGCAGGTGCGGGGCCAGCGCTGTCGCGAATCTTTTGTAGAAGTCCGCCGGGAATTCGTCCGGTCCCGGCGCATTCCCCGTCTGCATGGAGCTAATGCTGTCCATGATCTCTCCCAGTGCTAGTGGTGCTTCCAGGTCCCGTTTTCTGCCCTCTCCCACGACTGGTATGTCCAGTCCATCAAGGAACCGGTTCATCCCAGCCTTCCCCGTTGGGGGCTCTGAGGTGTACAGCTCTTGGTAGAAGGCCTTGAAGGTTTTGTTAATCCTCTCTGGTTCTGTTTCCAACATGCCTCTGGTACCCCTGATTTGCACAATTTCTCTGGTGGCTGCCTGCTTTCTCAGCTGGTGTGCCAACAGGCGGCTGGCTTTGTCTCCGTGTTCGTACAGGGTCCCGCGCGCCTGGCGGAGTTGGTGCACTGCTTTCCTGGTGGAGAGCAGGTCAAAGTTCCTTTGTAGTTCTTTTCTCTCCGCCAGGAGCTCTACGGTCGGGGCCTCGGAGTATTTACGGTCTACCTCCAGTATGGAGTCGACCAGCTGCTGCCTAGCCACCCTTTCCTCCCTATCTCTTTGCGCTTTGAAGGCAATGATTTCCGCTCTCAGTATGGCCTTAAGCGCTTCCCAGAACGTGGAGGATGAGACCTCCCCGTTTTGGTTGTTCTCCGTGTACTCTGCTATGGCCCGCGCTATCCTTTCGCTGAAGGCCTTGACAGCTAGTAAGGCACCGTCCAACCTCCATGTGGGGCGCTGGGCCCTTCCCGTCTCTAGCCGCACGTCCATGTAGTGTGGAGCGTGGTCTGATATCACAATTGCAGAGTATTCCACTTTGTCTATCCCTGGAAGCACCGTTTTCCCCACCACAAAGAAGTCAATTCTGGTGTACACGTTGTGTACTGGGGAGAAGAAGGAGAATTCTTTCTCCCCCGGGTGGGCGAACCCCCAGGGATCCACTGCTCCCATCTGCTCGATAAAGTGACTGAGTTCCCTTGCCATGCTTGAGGTTTTCCCCGTTTTGGGGTTTGATCTGTCCGTCTTTGGATCCTGTACACAGTTGAAGTCCCCCCCCCATGATTAGTCGATGCGTCGCTATGTCCGGGATTTCTGCCATGGTCTTTTTGATGAAACTCGTGTCGTCCCAGTTGGGCGCGTACACGTTGACTAGAACTACCGGTGCCCCATCCAGGGCCCCGCTGACCATGACATACCGCCCCCCCGGGTCTGTAACCGTCTTTGTCGCCCTAAACATTGTCCTCTTGCCGATCAGGATCGCCACCCCCCTGGCCCTTGTCCCATAGCAGGAATGGTAGGTTTGTCCCACCCAGCCCTTTCTTACCCGCAGTTGGTCCTGCTCCCTCAGGTGCGTCTCTTGGAGGAAGACTATGTTGGCCCTCATGTTTCTGAGGTGGGTGAGGACTCTAGATCTCTTCACTGGGCCGTTAAGTCCCCTTACGTTCCAGGTGATTATCCTGGTGGGGGGCTTCTGCCCCCTCGTTCCTGTGGGATTAACCATATTTATCTGGTGGACGCGCCCCTGCCCTCTGGGGTTTCCCTTTGTTAGGGGGCCGTCCAGGATGGCCACTATCACTGCTCTCCCCATGCGGTCGTGTCTCTGCGCTCCGGGGTTTCCCCTTGTCCCGGGGGCACCCGCCATGGCCGTCCACTGTGTGTCCGCCACGTGGGTAGTCCCCTGCACTCTGGGGGCCCCCTTCGCCCAGAGACCGTACTGGGTGGATGCTTGCAGCAGTTCCTTGTTTCGAGCCCTTGGTTGTGGCACTTTGTAGCCCTATTCCTTTTCTGGCCTCTTTTGTCCCTTTGTCCCTGCATTTCCCCTCCTCGGTCTCTTGCTCCCTGTGTGCCCCCCCCCCCTCCCGGTCTCTCCCTTTTCCCTCCTCCCCCGTATACCCCTCCTTTGCCCCTCTATCCCCTATTCCTGTCCCCGTTTGCTCTCCCGACTTTGATGGGTAATCCCCCCCTCCCCTGCCTGGCGCCTTCCCCCCCTGTTGGGGGTGCGCTGCGGCCCTGCTTTGTTGCGTGCCCCCGGCGCTAGCTTTCCTGCTAGTACGGTGGCTCCCCTCTCGGGGGTTGTTGTCTTGCTTCTCCCCTGCCTGGCCTCTACGGTTTTCTGCCCGCTCTTCCCCCATCCTACCCTGCACCCCTCTCGCCTGCTCTCCCTTCTCCAATACTCTCGTTCCCTCGTGCTGGGGCCTGGCCTCCCACCTGGAGCGGTCCCTTGGGCAGTGGGTTGTTTTTTGTTCTGGGTGTTCCTGCCGGGGGGGGGGGGGGGGGGGGCTGGCATTGCCTCGCCCCTCCACACACCCCCGTCGGCGTGTCGTTGCCCCTTGCCAGGGGCCCCTCGTCCCTACCCCCCCTTGTATCTTTCCAGCCTGTGCTCCTCGATGAACCTATTCGCCTCAGCGGGGGCTGTAAAGAAATATTCCTTGTTTTGGTACGTGACCCAGAGTTTTGCTGGGTACAGCATACCAAAACGCACTCTGCTCCTGTAGAGAGCTGCTTTCGCTCTGTTGAACTCAGCCCGTCTCTTAGTTATGTCTGCTCCAAGGTCCTCATAGATTCGGATGGCGTGCCCTTCCCATTTGCAGGCTCTATTTTCCTTGGCCCAGTGCAGGATTGTCTCCCTATCCTGGTACCGGTGCAGTTTGGCTATGACTGCTCTCGGTTGTTCCCCTGCCTTGGGCTTCGGGCGCAGCGACCGATGTGCTCTGTCCAAATCAGGTGGGGTGGGGAAAGCTTTCCTCCCCACTAAGCTACCCAGCATCTCAGCCACGTATGCTGTGGGGTTTCCACCCTCTGTCCCCTCTGGCAGGCCCACTATCCTTACATTTTGCCTTCTCGAGATGTTTTCCTGGTCATCTACCCTGCCCTTCAGGCTCCCCTGTGTTGCGCCCAGTCTCGCCACTTCCCTCTCCAGGGCCGTGACCCGGTCGCTCATGTCGGTCGCTGCCTTCTCCAGCTCTTTAATGGTTGCCTCATGGGCTTCCAGTTTCTCCCCTTGGGCATCCACTTTCTCCTCCAATCTGGTCAGAGCCTGCTGCAACCCTGACATGGCCCTGGCCACTGCTGCCTGTACTGCGGCCTCTGCGTCTGCTTTCACCTCTGCCTTGATTGCCTGCAGCTGCTCCCTCAGCACCTCGGTAAAGGCTACCTTCCAATTCCAGCCCCCCTCTAGCCCCGGGGGAGAGGGCACCTGTCTGACCAGCTCTTTTTGATGCGGCGATACATCTGTCCCGCCGCTTCGTGTGCTAATTCGCTCGCCTGAGCTGGCTTGCCCTTTGTCCCATCTGCTTCTGGTGCCCCCTCTCCCTTGGCTCCCTTCTGGCATTTTTTTCTCCCCCTTCCCTTTCATCTTTTCTTCTCCCCTTGTTTTTCTTTTCCCCCCTTTTCCACACCCTATTTTTATTTTTTTTTTTAACTTTTTTTTTTGTCTCTTCCTTTTTTCACCCCTCTCTTCCCTTTTTTCCTTTACCACTTTATTTTATTTATTTATTTATTAATTATTTCCCTCCCCCCCCCCCCCCTCTTTTATGCAACTCCTCTCAGGTGGGCTTACTTTTGATGGGAGAGAGTGTAAAAAGAGAGAAAATAGTATATATACCCCTCCCCCCTCTCTCTTTAACATTTTTTTAAATAAAAGTCCTTTTTTTCCCCCCCCTTCCTTTCTCCTCACTCACCCAGGAGAGAGAGAGAGAGCGAGAGGCTTTTGCCCAGTCTCTTTGTCCTTGCCTCGTGGTGGTCGCTGCCGGTTGTGGGGGGGGGGGGGGGTGTTGGGTTGGTCCCCGCTGCTCGGTCCCCGCTACTCCGTTCAGGCTGCCGCACTTCGCACCCCGCGTCCTCCCGGTGAGGGTGGTTAGGCTGCTGGTCGCTGCCGCCGGCTGGGCCCCGCTTCGGTCCTGGCCGCTGCCGCACCGCTCCTGGCCTGCGTGGTGGGGGGTGGGGGGGGGGGGGGGGGGTGGACCTGCCGCCGCCGAACCGCTCCTGCTGCCGCCGCCGAGGATCCTACGCCGACAGGTTTGTTGGGGGAGGGAGGTGGGGGGGGGGGGGTGCGTCCCTTCCCTGCTCTTGCCGCTGCGGAGAGAAAGGCCCCGATTTTGTTACCCTGCGGGAGCCCCTCTCCGTGCGACCGCTCCGCTTGCCGACCGGAAGTGCTCTCCGTGGTTATCACAGTTTCTTCCCAGCTCCAGGGTCCCAGGTTTGATTCCCAGCTTGGGTTACTGCCTGTGCGGAGTCTGCACGTTCTCCCCGTGTCTGCGTGGGTTTCCTCTAGATGCTCTGGTTTCATCCCACAGTCCAAAGATGTGCAGGATAGATGGATCGGCCATGCTAAATTGCCCTTAGTGTCCAAAAAATGTTAAGGTTCACGGATAGGTGGAGGCGGGGGGATAGGGTGGAGGTGTGGGGATAGGGTGGAGGTGTGGGGATAGGGTGGAGGTGTGGCATTGGGTATGGTGCTCTTTCCAAGGGCAGGTGCAGACTCGATTGCCCGTATAGCCTCCTTCTGCACTGCAAATTGTATGAAAAGAAGCTACCAGCGGAGACTGCAATTACTTTGGAAAAAGTGATCAAGATAGCTCAGGCGACGGAGTGTGCTGAAAAAGGCACCACTGAGCTTCAAAGGGTGGCTGAAGGAGAGGTTAACCAAGCATGGAGTGATACAGCTGTGAGGTCTGCGGTGAGATCAACAGGAAAAGCTCACTGTCAGGCACAGTTCTTGGGTTAAGACATGAATATAAAGAGTGGGAAGGAAGAGGGCAACAAACTGAATCTGAGGTGGACTCTATCATTGTGGGGGGGGGACAATCCCCAGGAGACCTGCCATGTTTGGCAGTTCATGTGCTTCCATTGTAACCAAAGGGGGCACATTCAAGCATGTTGCCACATGAGGTAAAGTACACCAATGCAAAAGCACATCAGCAGCAGTCCACAACACCACTAAACACAATGGAGAAGAATTTCATGTATCAGTAAAATGTGGTACAATTCAGTGAAACAGCTCAGATTGAAATCGTCTTAAGGGTGAATGGTAGACTCCTTCAAAATGGAAGTTGACATCAGGATTTTGGTGAACATAGTGGGTGAATCTAACTCAATTGGGGAGACAGCAGGTTTGTGATGCAGAGCAAGGCCAGCAGCATAGGTTCAATTCCTGTACTGGCTGAGCCTACTCGTGTAAGCCCCGCCTTCCCTATCTTGCCCCTCGCCGGAGTTGTGGTGATCCTCAGGTTCAATCACCACCAGTCATATCGCCCCCTCAAAGGGGAATGCAGCCTATACTCATCTGGGAAGATGGCAACTTTACCTTTACCTAGTGGATGACCAGACCTTCCAACATCTGCGTGCAGGAACACAGTGTTTAAGCTTAAAGAATACCACGGCTAAACGTTTGACATATACCCCGAAGAGATTGTAAAGATCCTCGGAGTAGCCAAAAGCCCAGTGGTCTACAGAGGGCATGAGGCCAATTTTCCTTTGCTTGTCATGAAAGGGCACAACCCCAGGGCATGATTCAGCCGGCATGAATCCCGGGAGAGTCCCAAATTGGCCTTTGTATTGGGCGCCGGGCCAATCGCAAGCCACCTGACGCGCTCCACCCTGCACAATTTTGATCTCATCCTCACTGGATGAGATCTAGATCTGCACATTTAAATGAGCCATATGCATCCGGCTCCTGAGATTCAACGGCCGTTCCTGCGGGACCTCGCCAGGGCGCGGTTTACCTCTGGTTTCCACAAATGTGGTCCAGACGTGGAAGCACCTTGGCAGGTCTAACAGGCTATTAAAGACACATGGTTGGTTGGGGACAGGGCAGGGTGGTGCCCTGGTATGCTCCCTGGCACCACCAGTGAAGAGGGGGGCCGAAGGGGGTGGGTGGGGGAGGTTCGGCGCTGCCATTCAAAATGGGACCTTGATCTGCCATCTCGCCAGCAGGAAATTGAATAGGATGTATAGTGGGGTGAATCCTGCCACTGCAGCCGCTGAGAAACACCCTGTCAAACGCGCCTAAAAGCGTACTTTAATTTTTGTCCACTGAATAGCAATGCCAGTCTGTTTGGAAGAGACTGGTTGCAGAAGATTGGGCTCAACTGGCTGGAGATCTTCAAATTACCTGACGGCATCCTCCAAAGATGCCTTGCGGAAATATGAAGGCATTGTGCATGAAGAATTGGGCCGAATTATGGGCGTAAAAACCAAGATTTATGTCAATCCGGATTCAACACCTGGCTTTAGAACCAGGCCAGTGCCATACACATGGCATCAGAAGGTTGAAGCAGATTTAAAGAGATTGGAAGAGCTGGGTATAATCAAGCTGGTTCAGTTTTCAGAGAAGGCAGCGCCGATACTCTCTGTCCTTGAATCTGATCAGTCGATAAGGATTTGTGGGGATTATAGGATGGTCATAAACCAGGCTGCCCAGGTCAATCGGTATCCAATTCCCAAATTGAAGACCTTTATGCCAAGCTGGCAAGGGGGCCTCACTGATTCGAAGTTGTTCCTCAATCACACCTATCTGCAACTAGAGCTGGACGAGGACACACCCTCACGCAAGAGGCTCTTCCACCTGCACCCATTCTAATCCCCCTCTCTTTCCATCGTCACATTGTCTCCACATTTGCAGCCCAATAGTAATATAGCAGGTTTGGGAGTGCTGCCCTCGCACTTGCTGTCCTCTCTGCAAAAAGACCCTTTGAATCCTGCCCTGTCTTACCTGCCCATACAAATTCCGAGATTAGTTTAATTACCCTCTGAGAGAACACCTTTGGAAGGAATATCAGAAGGGACTGGAAAACAAATAGAAATCTCTGGAGACTGTTAATCTTTATGGTCTGCCCCTCCCTGCTGAGGGCAGTAGTAGGGCATCGAACCTCTTCAAATTGCCTTTTACCCCTCTACTAAACCAGCCAAGTTCCAGTGATGCATCATGACCCAATCAGGGGCCACCTGAATTCCCAGATACCAAAACCCTATCTTGACCACTGTAAATGGCAAGGCTCCCAAATGAGCACTCTTCCCCAAGGAGTTCATACACCTTGGGGAATATCACACTTTTTGCCACATTTAGTTTATACCCAGAAAATTCACAAATGTCCCTAATAGATCCATTATTTCCCCCAATACTCCAAAGGGTGTGAAACATATAACAAATCATCTGCGTACAATATGCTCCCTACCTCCCCTTTCAATGCCCTTCCACTCTCTTGATGCCCGGAGTGTAATAGCCAAAGGCTCAATAGCCAGCGCACACAACAGCGGGGACAGCGGGTATCCTTGTCTCGTACCCCTCTGTAGCCTAAAATATCCCAAATTCATCGTGTTCATCCTCACGCTTGCTGTGGGGCGGCATACAGCAATCGAACCCACAAAATGAATGTTGGCCCAAACCCAAACCACCCCTGGATCGCAAATAGATATCTCCAATCTACCTGTTTAAAAGCGTTCTCTGCATCCATTGATATAATAAATCCAGCACCTTACTCCCTGAGGGTGTCATTTACCACATTCAACAGTCTCCTGATGTTGCTCGATGACTGTTGCCCCTCAACAAAACCTGTCTGGTCCTTGGAGACCACCTCTGGCACGCAACCCTCCAGTTGCTTCACCAGCACCTTAGCCAGCAGCTTCACATCGGTGTTTAACAGAGAGATGGGCTTTTAAGACCCATATTCCACTGGGTCCTTATCTTTCGTCAGGATTAAAGAGACCGATGCCTGCGCCAGCATTGCCGGCAACTCCCCAACGAATCATTACTTATCGTCAAGAGTTGGGACATCAACTCTGCCAAAAACCATTCATAAAATTTTACCAGAAAGCCATCCAGCCCCAGTGCCTTTCCTGACTGCATCAACTCGATGGAATCCCAATGGTGCCTCCAAACCCTGTCCCTTCCCTCTCTCCACCTCCGGGAATATCAGACCATCTAAGAAATGCCCATCTCTACGCCCTCCCCTCGGGGCTCAGAACTATACAGCCCCCGGTGAATGGCCTCGAGTGCCTCATTGCTTTTCTCCGGCATCGTTACCAACCCTCCTCCCCCATCCCTCACGTTCACAATCTCTATTGTGGCCGTATGTTGCCTCAATTGATGCGTTAGCAGTCTTCTCCCCATACAACACTCCCATGGAGTGATGAAGCTGACCCACCGCCTTCCCTGTCGTCATTAGATCAAACTCCTCCTGTAGTTTCTTCCATTCTGCCAACAACACCCCAGTTGGTTCATTTCTACAATGACATCCACCACCTCAGTCTCTCCGCCCTCTTCACATTGTACCTGTGGGCCTTGTAGGATATATCTTCCCCACAGACCACTGCCTTCAACACCTCTCAGAATGTGGAGGGTGAGACCTCCCCATTTTGGTTAAACTCCATATAATCCTTTATCGCTGAGACCGCCTTCTCGCAGAACTTCTTGTTGACCAGGAACACAGAACCGAACCTCCACGCGGGTCTCTGAGCCCCGCCTGTTTTGAACCTCATGTCCACATAATGTGGTGTACAGTCTAAAATCACAATCGTTGCATATTCCACCCCCACATTCCCCAGGAATATTTACTTCCACATCGCAAACAAAATCTATTTAGAAGCCTACCTGATGTCGATGGAAGAAGAAGAAAAAAACTCTCTCATCCAGATGTCCGAACCTCCACGGATCTACACCCACCATCTGGTCCATGACTACCCCCATTTGACATGGCCAACAACTCGGGGATCGACCTATCCATCCTGGGTCTAAATCGCAATTGAAATCTCCACCCCACTATCAGCTTATGTGAATCCAAGTCCTGGATGGATGCCAATGTTTTCTTTACAAATTCCACCTTGTCTCATTTGGGTGTGTAAACATTCACTAGCACAACAGACGCCCCATCAAGATCCTGCTCACCATCACAAACCTCCCTCCTGGGTCCCGAACATCACTGGCCACCAGAACACCACCCTTTTACTAAACAGAACCTGAGGTTGTTTAACCGGACGGTTCAGCCCCCACACCTTCCATGTCACTATCCTCACCAGGGTTATCTGAACCCCCCTCCCCGCTATATTAAGGTCCGCCATTCAACCTGACTCAAAACGCTCCCAGCCTCCATACCTCCCTCTTGTCCAGACCCACCCAAAATGGCTACCCCCTCCATACTCTGCTGCACCCAACCACAAAGACACCTATGTCACCAGCACATTCCCCTCCCCCACCCCCAAAACCCCTCCCTCCTCTCCCCTTAGCACCACCCTCACCCAGCCCCCCTTCCCAACCACAAACTCTCCCTCTTTGACTACCCAGCACAGCCCTCTCCCATTATTAACTTCTGTCGCGGCGATGGTAGGTCTGATCCACCGTGGGGCCTTGTCGACGCCCTCGTCAACCAGCTTTGTGAACATCCTCAACTTGCAGCGCCAAGAAACTCAATGCTATCGAATGTCACTTGGGTTAGATGATAGGGGGCCTCAGCAGGGAACATACGGCTGAGGCTGTATATAGCCCCGTTTTCTGCACTGAGGAGCTCCGCTCGCCGGAACTCCACTGTGCAGAGAGAGTCCCCAACGTGACCCCTGACCCCCCCCCCCCCCCCCCCCCCCCCAAGTGCCAATGCACTACAAGGCAAAGGGGATAGATCCTGACGCCTCGGGAAACTGCATATTAAAGTGAGACGAGTTGTGCTGCTCAAATATGCAGATTTGCCAAAAAGTTCATGTTAGATCTCGTGAGGCATTGCGAGTTGGGTAGATCCCAGGATCGTGGTCTCCCAGCTTATGTCGGCCACGTTGCGGCACGCTGCTTTTCGGGTGCAGCGCAGCCGTTCAGCCATGCCCATTTTCTGGATATCGTATCCTAAATTCTTTTAATAACATTACTGCAACAGGTACAATACGATATAAATAAAAATATCCTACAGTCATCACAGGTGACATCCGAGGGACCTAGATAGAGTAGATAGCGTAGATTAGTTTCCCCTAGCGGAGATGTAAGTTATCAAGGGGCATAGATTTAAGATGATTGCTAGAAGGATTAGAGGGGATATTAAGAAAAGCATTTCCATCCAGAGGGTGGTAAGTGTATAGAATTTGCTGCCCGGATTGGTAGCTGAGGCAGAAACCCTCAACACATTTATAGGATACCTGGATTTACACCTAAAGTACTCTAACCTGCAAGGCTGCAGCCTAGTTACTGGAACGGAGGATTAAAATTGGCAACTCATTTTTTTTCAGTTTATGCAAACACAATGGGCCGAATGGCACCTTTCTATTCTGTAACCTTTCTATGGTTCTGAGGTTCTAAGCATAGGAGGCCTTATGCACCCCAGCAAGCAACCTCTAGTCAAGTGCTCGGCTTGGCCCTCCAGTTCCCAATTTGCCAATAAGCGGGTACTTATAGATTAAAATCAGCTACCTACCACTGCCAGGTGGGTATCCACTGCCAGTGACGACTTTTTTCTGGTAAGATTGCCCGAAGGCCGGAATACATCGAGCTGCTGACTTGACACCCTCATATCAGAATTTCCTCCCACTTCTGCCTTCAAGCCTATCTCTGTGGGCCGGGGAAGATTCTACCATTAGTTCCACAACTATGTTCTTTCCTCGTAGCCTTGCATTTTTGTTTAACTTTCACAACTATACATACAATTTCTTTTCAATACTTGTTGAATCTGCTTTAACCGTGCCTTTAGGCAGTGCATTCCGAATTGTAAGAACCCTGTGCATAAAAAGATATTTCTTTGATTTTCACTGTTCATAAAGTATGATAAAACCAGTCAACGCAGTGTTGGTATTTTTGCATTTCAGCAACTTACCAACCAGAAAATGAGCATCTTATTCATTAGAAAGTATCAGATAGTCACCGATCCATGTGCACTTTGGAGCCTTGCCTTGAAAAATATGAAGATAGGTGCACAATAATAACATTGTCTTTAGGGCGAAAAAAAAAATTAGGCCCATTAGTTTGCGCCTGGTAGAATTGATGCAGGTAGCATAGGAATTTTGAGGGGCTTGTTCATCACAATGAATTGTGGGTAGTCTGTGTGGTAGTCTGTGTAGAGGTATTACGGTACCTAGTAATGCTGGAACACCATTGGTGGATAATGTTGGCTTTCCATTGGTCGAGCCTGTATGGTAGCTCCGCCCTGCAAGGCTGGGTATAAGAGCCCGTGCCACCCCAGCAGCTTCCTTTTGTACCTGAACTGCTGGGGGAAACATCTAGCTTATTCAAGACTTCAGTTAGACCACAACCTCGCTTAGTAGTCATTGACCGTGCATCAATTTAATAAGCTAGATTTAAAGAATGGAGCTCCGAATCAAGCTGGAGTGTCTGCAACTCAGCCCCCATGCAGTAAACTCGGCGGCAACTTTCAAGCACTGGCTGGGGTGCTTCAATGGCTACCTCGGAACGGAAGAAAACACACCCACAAGAGAACAGAAACTGCAGATCTTGCACTCGAGGGTGAGCCCAGAAGTCTACACCCTCATCAAGGACGCGGACGACTTCGATACCGCGATGGAGTTGCTGAAAGGACATTACATTCGTCCTGTAAATCAGGTCTACGCCCGGCATCTACTAGCGACGAGGCGACAAATTCCTGGTCTGTCACTGGAAGAATTCTACCGTGCGCTCCTAGTGTTGGGGAGAAACTGCAGCTCCTCGCAAGTTTCAGCAAACGACCACACTGAACTGTTGATTCGGGACGCTTTCGTTGCGTGTATGCTGTCCTCTCAAATCCGCCAGCGTTTGCTGGAGAAAGAAACTCTAGGCCTCAAGGAGGCACGGGCCCTTGACGGCTCCCTGGATGTGGCCTCCCGAAACGCCCGCGACTATGCCCCCGACCGCGCGGCAGCCGCCTGGGCAGCGTGGAATCCCTTTGCAGCCGACTCCGAGGCAATGCTCCACACCCCCCCCCCCCCCCCCCCACAAGGTTGCGCAGCAAGATGGCCCGGCAACCCCGGGGGGCCCTGCTGCTATATTTGCGGGTAAACCAAACACCCCAACAGCGCTGCCCAGCCCGTTCGTCCAACTGTAAAGGGTGCGGCAAAAAGGGCCTCTTCGTGGCGGTATGCCAGGCCCGGGCCGTCGCTGAGGTCTCCGGAAGCGAATGCGGACCGCCACTACAACCCTCTCCACGGGCCCCGTGCGGTCAGCGAGCGCCGCCATCTTCCTCCTCCAGGACCACGTGTGGCCTCTGGGTGCCGCCATCTCTGTTCTGCTGACGCCGCGTGTGATGGATGCCACTTTGTGCACCCACAGCCACGTACGACCAGTGGGCGCCGCCATCTTGGATGGACCCCCAGGACCTCGGTGCAGATGACAACACACCACTCATCTGCTGCCACGATTAGCCTCGGTGACCCCGGACCAGTCTCGGCCTCGAACACTCTCAACTGCTACAACAACGGTGTTAATCAACGGAAACGAGACGTCCTGCTTAATCGACTCTGGGAGCATGGAGAGCTTCATACACACCGACACGGTAAGGCGCTGTTCTCTCCCCATCCAGCCTGTTAATCAAAAAATCTCCCTGGCCTCCGGTTCCCACTCAGTAGAGATAAAGGGGTTCTGTGTAGCAAACCTTACGGTCCAGGGAAGGGAGTTCAAAAATTACCGGCTCTATGTCCTTCCCTAACTCTGCGCGGCCACACTCCTAGGATTAGACTTCCAGTGCAACCTCCAAAGTCTAACTTTCAAATTCGGCGGCCATATACCCCCTCTCACTGTCTGCAGCCTCGCGGCCCTCAAGGTCGATCTGCCTTCCCTGTTTGCGAACCTCACCCCGGTTTGCAAACCCGTCGCTGTCATAATATACACCAGTATATCATGGTGCAGACACACACTGATGGACACACACAGGGGCCAATCATTCAGTCGCCACCAGGAGCAGACGGTACAATGTCCAGGACCAGATCTTTATTAGATCAGAGGTCCAACGGCTACTGAGGGAAGGAGTCATTGAAGCTAGCAACAGACCCTGGAGAGCTCAAGTAGTGGTGGTAAAGACCGGGGAGAAGCATAGGATGGTCATCGACTACAGTCAGACCATCAACAGGTTTATGCAGCTGGACGCGTACCCTCTTCCCCGCATATCTGACCTGTAAACAGGATCGCGCAATACAAGGTCGTCTCCACGGTGGACCTTAAGTCCGCCTACCAGCAGCTCCCCATCCGCACGAGTGACCGCAAGTACACTGCCTTCGAGGGTGATGGGCAGCTCTACCACTTTTTAAGGGTTCCCTTCGGTGTCACTAACGGGGTCTCGGTCTTCCAGCGACAGATGGACTGAATGGTTGACCGATACGGTTTACGGGCAACATTCCTGTATCTCGATAATGTTACCATCTGCGGCCACGGCCAGCAGGACCACAACACCAACCTCCGAAAAATCCTCCAGACCGTGAAAATTCTTAACCTTACGTATAATGAGGATAAATGTGTGTTTAGCACCGACCACCTAGCCATCCTCGGCTACGTAGTGCGAAATGATGTTATAGGCCCCGACCCTGAACGCATGCGCCCCCTTATGGAGTTCCCTCTTCCTCACTGCTCCAAGGCCCTGAAGCACTGCCTAGGTTTTTTTTCTTACTACGCCCAGTGGGTCCCCAATTATGCAGACAAGGCCCGTCCTCTGATCCAATCCACAGTTTTTCCCCTGTCGATAGCGGCCCGCCAGGCCTTCAGCCGCATCAAAGCAGACATTGCAAAGGCCACGATGCATGCCATCGACGGGTCCCTCCCCTTCCAGGTCGAGAGCGATGCGTCTGACGTAGCTCTGGTGGCCACCCTCAACCAAGCGGGCAGACCCGTGGCCTTCTTCTCACGTTGCCTCCATGCTTCCGAAATCCGCCACTCCTCAGTCGAAAAGGAGGCCCAGGCCATAGTAGAAGCTGTGCGACATTGGAGCCATTACCTGGCCGGCAGGAGATTCACTCTCCTCACTGACCAATGGTCGGTCGCCTTCACGTTCGATAATGCACTGCGGGGCAAGATAAAAATCGATAAGATCTTGCGGTTGAGGATCGAACTCTCCACCTATAACTACGAGATCTTGTATCGTCCCGGGAAGCTAAACGAGCCTCCTGATGCCTTGTCCCGCGGCACATGTGCCAACGCACAAGTGGACCGCCTCCGAGCCCTCCACAAGGACCTCTGCCACCCTGGGGTCACTCGCTTCTTCCATTTTGTCAAGAACCGCAACCTTCCCTACTCCGTCGAGGAGGTCAGGACAGCCACCAGGAATTGCCAAATATGCGCGGAGTGCAAGCCGCACTTCTACCGGCCAGAGAAAGTGCACCTGATAAAGGCTTCCTGTCCCTTTGAACGCCGCAGCATGGACTTCAAAGGTCAAGTCCCCTCCACCGACCGCAACACGTACTTCCTGAAAGTGATTGACGAATACTCCCGATTCCCATTCGCCATCCCCTGCCCCAACATGACCGCAACCACTGTCATCAAAGCCCTCCATAGCATCTTTACACTGTTCGGGTTCCCCGCTTACATACGTAATGATAGGGGTCCTCCTTTATGAGCGACGAACTGCGTCAATTCCTGCTCAGCAAGGGCATTGCTTCGAGCAGGACGACCAGTTACAACCCCCGGGGTAACGGACAGGTAGAGAGGGAGAACGGAACGGTATGGAAGACCGTCCTACTGGCCCTACGGTCCAGAAATCTCCCAGTCTCCCGCTGGCAGGAAGTCCTCCCGGATGCCCTCCACTCCATCCAGTCACTTCTCTGCACATGACCAACCAAACACCTCATGAACGTCTCCTTGTTTTCCCCAGGAAGTCCTCCACTGGGACCTCGCTCCCAACCTGGCTGGCAGCCCCCAGACCCATCCGGCTCCAAAAACACGTGTGGGCGCACAAGCCGGACCCGTTGGTCAAGAGGGTCCATCTTCTCCACGCTAACCCCCAGTATGCAACGACGGCCTACAAGACACGGTCTTCCTACGAGACTTGGCGCCCGCCGAATCCCCGCGCATACCACCACCACCAGTCCCACCCCTCATCCCACCGGTGCACCTTACAGCTGCCCCTTCCCAGGAGTATCCGTTCTTCCACCGGCCCCGTCTAGGCCCCCCCTCCCACTGACGCACCCCGCAGACGGTCCATTCCCAGGTCAATCAGCTTCCCCACCAGCGCCGTCTAGGGGTGTTGAAGCTGCCACTGAGATCGAAACCACGCTCCCAGAGACACAGACGTCCGAACCTCCACCGGCGTCACCACCAAAGCTTCGACGATCACAGAGGACGACCAGGGCCCCCGATCGACTGATTGCTTCATTTTAATGTGTGTATAGTTAATTGTAAAATTGTAAAGTTGTAAATAGTTACGATAATAGGGCAAAACGCTGTACGGAGGTATTATGGTACCTCCATAACCATAACTTCTACCACGTTACCATGTTGTAATACCAAGCCACCACCCCCGCAGGACTCTTTTTTAAACAGGGGGTGAATGTGGTAGTCTGTGTAGAGGTATTACGGTACCTAGTAATACTGGAACACCATTGGTAGATAATGTATGCTTTCCATTGGTCGAGCCTGTATGGTAGCTCCGACCCAGCAAGGCGGGGTATAAGAGCCCGTGCCGCCCCAGCAGCTTCCTTTCTGTACCTGAGCTGCTGGGGGAAACATCTAGCTTATTAAAGCCTTCAGTTGGACTACAACTGTCATTGATTGTAGTCATTGATCGTGCATCAGTCTGATGCTGTTCACTTTGTTTATTGGCTGTACGCTCAGAAGGGGACAATGTGCATACTCCTTAAAGGCAACTAGCAACTCCAAACATGAGTTCAGACAAGTTGTCGTAGCTAGTGGAACTGTCTCCAAAAGTGATTTAGAGAAGGAATAGAACTACCAATGGTAGAGCAAGCCAGAGAATGGAGTGACAGGTTTCTCTAGCACTGCAGGCCTTAGTTCAGGGATGATATGGGGAGGAGGCAGTTTCTGCCATGGCCAGGAAGCCCTGCAGGTACATAGAGTGAAGGGAATGGGAGCAGATATCTGCAACGATCAATTCAAGCATGGCGAGCCATGTTCCTGAAGTGGCCAGAAGTGCCATTTTCAGAGCTCTTGCCTTGCCTAGCGGCCAAATCCAGTATAGAGCTCAAGTTTGTGCCCCGAGTGCCTGATATTGTAGATCCGGAGGTTAATGCATGTCCAGAATCCTTAGGGATTTGCAGGAGGTTGGTAAAAAATTCATATAAGTCTGAAAACAGGAAAGTGGCTTGGTGTACAGGATGAAATATGATATAATTATAGAATTTTACAGGAGCATTTTCAAGGACCATTCGATTCATTGTGCCTTGTGTTGGCTCTTAGTTGCACTCGCCTGTTCTTTCACCATAGCCCTGCAAAATCTTCCTTTTCAAGTGTATGCACAATCTTCTTCTAAATCTTCTTTTTGAAGGTGGTAATGTATGCTGTAGAATGGCTGCATGGGTAGAATTTTACTTTGCCCTGCTGGCATGTTTGTACGCATGTATGTGGGGGAGGAGCTGGGGGAGTGTTGTAAAATTCTTTGGATTGCCGTCCCCCTGGGCTCTCGCGCATTTCGATCTCTCCACAATTTTATGGTGGGACAGGCGAACAACAAGAAATAAACATTTATTAAACATTAAAAAATTAGATTATAATAAAATACGCATTCCCCCCCCCCCCCCCCCCCCCCCACTCCTTAGCTTAACAATTACACACAGGTTTCAGAATTAACATGGAATTCAAAATACATCTCCAATTAACACAAAGTCCCATTAACGCAAAGTCCTTTTTAAGCACAAAAGATGACTAAATTGCCCCTTAGTGCCCAGGAGGTACAGGTCAGGTTACAGGGATAGTAGGGGGAGTGTGCAGGGTGCTCTTTCAGAGGATCAGTGCAGACACAATGGGCCAAATGGCCTCTTGTGGTTCCACCATCTCGGCATTATGTTTAAATTTGAAAAAACACAGTACTGCAGATGGAAACCTGAAATAAAATCAGAAAATGCTGGAAACATTCAGCAGATCATGGAGCACAATGTGGAGAGAGGTTGGGTGGGTTAATGTTTAAAGTCTCTCAACTTCTGTCAACCATCAATTTCCATAGTTATTTCAACTCACATTCCACAGGCTGTCGTAAAATTTCACAAATTTAAAAATCAATTCAAATATCTGTTTCGTGTCTCAGCCTTCTTCTCATCTCAATCTGTCTTTATTGAAAAGTGTTCTGGGCGGCACGTTGGTGCAGTGGTTAGCACTGCTGCCTCACGGCACTGAGGTCCCAGGTTCGATCCTGGCCCTCGGTCACTGTCCGTGTGGAGTTTGCACACTCTCCCTGTGTCTGTGTGGGTCTTACTCCAACAACCCAAAAGATGTGCAAGGTAGGTGCATTGGCCAGACTAAATTGCCCCTTAATTGGGAAAAATAATTGGATACCCTAAATTTACTTTTTTTTAATTGAAAAGTGTTCTGTTCTAGTATCTTTAACCTTAGACTTCTTGTAAAATTCTCTTCATTCCTCCAATTTCATTAACTAGCTGCTCTTCCTATCTCTGCACATGTTTTCTTAACCATGACTCCACGGCATTGTTTTTCTTCCGGAAAAGCTGAGGGCGATGTTAACTCTCTAGCCTTCTCTGCTCCTATCAGAGCTGTGAGAGTTGTCTTCTCTCTCACTACCTATCTTCAAATTAAATCAAATTAACTAAACTGAAACCTAAGTGCTTCTCTACTTTACAAGGCCCCAATTGTAAAGCATCCCTGCCGGTTTATTTATTCTTCATGCTGTAGCCCTCTCTAAGCATAATAGAAACACAGTTGGAACTGAACCAACCCCCACACAAACAAACACCTTTTTCCAGCATGAACATAACTGTAGGTTTTACCTTTCCAAGCACTGAAACATTAAATTAAACAAACTTAAAACTATACCTTATTTAGAATCTGTAGAATCCCAATAATACTGAAGGAGGCCATTCGGCTCATCAAGTCTGCACTGATCCTCTGAAAGAATCCTCTACTGAAGTCCACTCCCCTGCACTATCCCAGTAACCCCATATACTGATCATGGCCAATCCACCTAACCTGCACGCCTGCATTTCTAATGATTACCATATAAAGCCCTTAAAACTACCTTTGGTTTCCTAATAATAGAGAAATAAAAAGGGCTTCATGCGGGGACAAACATTTCAGGAATGAACAATTACTGAAATAGAAATAAAATAATGTGTAATGAAAAATGAAGGACATCGAGAGGTCCTTATTGGAAGTAAATTGAAGAAATTACAATAATGTCCTGTGGTAGTAAGTAATGCAAATCAGATGCTAGGATATATTAAAATGTCAATATCGAGCTGAAAAGTGAAGTAATCCTGCCACTGTATAAATCATTGATGCAACCACTTAGAATACTGAGCACAGTTCTGATCATCACAGCGCAAGCACTTATTGAAAAGAAACAGAAGAGAACACGCAGGATTATTGAGGAGATGGAGGGATCGTATAATAATAATTCTGTAAATTTGCATGCTTTTATTGGAAAAGATAAGGTTGAGTGGTGATTTGATTGCTGTTTTTCAGAATCTAAAGGAACCAAATAATCTGAACTATAACAAGCTGTTTCACCTTGACCGAGACTGTACGACCAAAGGACACAATCTGCGAGAGGGATAAGTTCTGCGGAAACTTAATTTCAATGAGCAAGAAGGAAATCTCTTGCACAAACTCCTGAAGGAGAAGTTGAGAGAAATTAGTATTGATTTCTTCATTTGCAAGTTAGAGAGATTTATTTCAGAATCTGAGTAATTTGAGATGACTTATGATAAGTACAACACACTTGGGAGGAGTGGCAACTTTTGGATCCGCTGTTCCCAAAGCTTTCAGCAATTGAAAATGTTGTGACTTCATGTCTGGTTCTGTTGTACACCAATTAATAGAGAACAATTGCCGTGATTAGTCAACATCTCTATTATTGTTAAATAATGTAACTACAACAGTGACAGAATGTGGAAATAGATTAACCTTGGCCTTTCTTTGTCTTAAAATTAGAACGCCCCTGTTTTCATGAAAGGGGCTGTGAGTGTCTCAAACAAAAGCAGCAGAAGCTACAACACAGTGCAGGTCAGGCATCAAGGGAGGGAACAAAGTAGTCCAATTATAAATGGGAAACTCAGAGGTAAGTTCAGTGTGTCTATCTGTATAACCTCATTATCATTTTACTTCTGGGTTTCTGGTCCAATCAGCAGCAGGCAAGGTGTGGCTCTGAAGGACACAATCCTAACTCCAGTATTAAAAGGGCCAATACAAAAATGCAATCTGCAAGTTTAATCCAACTAAGGAAGAACTCTTCGAATATAATCACAATACTGAAAGGTTGTGCCCCATTTTACTGTAGCCTCCTTTGACAGACTGCTGGCGAGTGTGAGAAGATGGAGAAGGGGTAATATTCTCCAGAAATGGGAGGAAAAAGCAGGCTGCTGACATGAAGAAGAAATTGTTGTAATTAATACAGGAAGCCAGCTGTACGGACATAGTGCCACCCTTCAGAATTCGGCACAGGAAACAGTTTAATGACGTGACCAGGTCAGGGAAGGCAAGTCCAGTTTCACATTGACCTACATAGTTACGATACCCTGGACGAGGGAGCAATAAATTCCAACCTCAATTGTCGCGGAGTTGCAACACAAAGAAATTAACTAATAATTCTTAGAAAGATACTCGAGGTCTTCAGCCCTTGGCTGTACAATAATTACAGCTCCCAGGTTTGTAAATGTATTCACAATTCCTTTTTATTTATAACAAGGCCTATAATGAAATATGCAGCAAATACAATTGGTTAACTATTTCTAATCCCCCACTTTTACTTGTCCCCCACGCTTTACACACACACAAGACAAACAAACATGGTTGGGGGGGAAAAAATGGGTGAAAGGAATAAGTAAAAGTAAAAGATAAGTCTTTGCTTCAGAAGGTTGCTTCGAGCAAACTTTCATTTGAACCAAGCTTTCAGGCAAAGATTTCCATTTCCAGCCTGTAATGGTTTTCACAGTAGATTCATTCAGGTCTTTTCAGTTTCAGAAATACAGCAGCTTTTCTGGAGGAAACATGAGACAGAGAGAGCAGGCCCTTAACCCGCATGTCCAGGATTCAAATTCTGCTTTTGTTAGGTCTCAGGATATCATCCCATTCAGGCAGGATCCAATCACCACCTGTTACCTGGCAGAATATGGTCTTTTGACCAATTCATTGGCCACCAGCCAACCAATTGAACTGAGTCTCACTCCATGTTTCGGTGTCACAAGGTCTGAGTTCTCCTGTTCAAACACAAGCACCAAATACTATGTTGCAACTTCTTGAATTCCTCATTTTCTCTGCTACTTGACTCAGAGATATATGTCCATTTACATCCATGGATCAAAAATGATAACAGCAAAAATAAAGAAAGGGAAAATACGGGAATCAACAGGAAGTACGCTTACAACATCCTGCTGTGCACATAATCCCATTCAAGCACACTCGACACAATTGCTGAGAGAATGGAGGATACTATCTCAAACATGAGAGGGTTTATGTTGCAGGACATTGAGATAATAGCACTAAGGAATACCAAGGGCGCGATTCTCCGCAAATGCGGGGAGTCATGAAGGCTGCCGTGAAACCGGCCGTGTTTCCCGGCAGCCTCCGCGCCCCCTCCCGGGACCCGATTCTGCTCCCCGGTCGGGGCTAGCATCGCGGCCCCGTGAACTACGGCATCGCAGGCTTAGCGAAATTCGCTAAGCCCGGGCGCCAAAGTTAACGGCGGCTGACGCGCACAATGACGTCAGCCGCGCATGCGCGGATTGGACGGCTCCAACCCGCGCATGCGCGGATGACGTCATCATGCATATGCGTGAAACCCGCGCATGCGCGGGCCGGTATGCCCCTCAGCCGCCCCGCGGACTGATCCAGCGGGGCGGCGGAGGAACAAAGAGTGCGCGGGGTTCGGATACCGTGGGCACCGATCGCGGGCCCATGGCACCCTTGGCACGGCCGTGGTGCGGCCGTGCCAATCGGTGCCATGGTTACCCAGAACAGCACTTTGCGGCCGTTTTCACGAACGGTGAGAGCAGATGTGTTGCCGTTCGTGAAAACGGCCATAAAGGCCTGGGAAATCGGCCCATCGGCTAGGGGAGAAGCACTGCTCGCCGTAAAAAAACGGCGAGCAGCGATTCGTGTCGGGGGGCGGGCGTGGGGGGGGGGGGGGGGGGGGGAGAATCGCGGGAGGTGGGAAAAATGTCGGGAAGGCCCTCCCGCTATTCTCTGACCCGTCGTGGGTGGCGGAGAATCGCGCCCCAAGTGTTCCAAGCAAAGGAGTGCATGCCTTGATCACAATAATGCAGACTCTGGATGACAAAATGTCTGCATCTTAAGTGGGATGACAGACACCTTAGGTATTATGTTAAAACTTCCCACCAAGCTGTGCCAAAGTGCTCTCCAGTACATGGGAGCAGTGAAGTGAGGCTAGGCCATGAGAGCAATGATGGCGAAAGTGGACATTAAAGTAGGATTTCACATCTCGCCCACATCCCCCTTTCCTCTGAGTCGGTATCCAAATGCTGAATCATTTCCAGATCTCTCGAGTTTGTCTCTGCACGGTATCTTGTGTTCCAAATTCCAGAGGACACCACTCAAGAACATCTCAGCAATCAGACCAGGAAATGAACAGCTACCTATACCACCTGAGGGAGGAACTGCGCTCCGAAAGCTAGTGATTCGAAACAAACCAGATGGACTTTAACCTGGTGTTGTACAACTTCTTACTATTCCCACCCCAGTCCAACGGCAGCACCTCCACATCATGTATACCTCTGCTAAACCACACAGTGTGTACTATGATAGGCATGGTAGAGTAAAGTGAAAAGGAAGCATTGCAATTGCACCAGCTTATGCCTATGGGTCTCTAAGAAAACATTTAGGTTTATTTAGCTTGCATAAATACTCTTTTTCCTTACTTTCCAATTTCGTCCATATTTGGGTATACGATGTCAAGTCGCATTTTAACTTGTTTGATGATGAATGTAAAGACATGAATCCATGGGGGCAAATGGGAGAAATATTCAAAGGGTGCTTGATTGACTGTAAAACTGCTTTATGTCAGTAACATTAGGGTGGGAACAGGAAGATTAACTATTGCATTTCTATTTAACATGGATTTACTGACGCAAGTTAAAGGCTAGGAATCCTACACGGGTACCTCACCTCCTGGACCCCCCCCCCCCCCCCCCCCCCAAGCCTGTCCACCATCTACAAGACACAAGTCAGGAGTGGAATTGAATAGGGCAGCATGGTGGCGTAGTGGGTTAGCCCTGCTGCCTCACAGCGCCGAGGTCCCAGGTTCAATCCCGCCTCTGGGTCACTGCCCGTGTGGAGTTTGCACATTCTCCCTGTGTTTGCGTAGGTTTTGCCCCCACAACCCAAAGATGTGCAGGGTAGATGGATTGGCCATGCTAAATTGTCCCTTAATTAGAAAAAATGAATTGGGTATTCTAAATTTATAAAAACAAAAATAAAAGGAGTGGAATGGAATACTCACCACTTGCCTGGATGAGTGCAACTCGATCAGTGCTCAAGAAGCTTAACACCATCCACTTGATTGCTCCCCGTTCCACAAATATTCAAACCCTCCACCACCGACGAACAGTGGCAGCCATGTGTACCACATACAAGATGCACTGCAATAACTCACTAAGGTTCCTCAGACAACAACTTCCAAATCCACGACCACTCCATCAAGAAGAACACGAGCAGCAGATACCTGGGAACGCCACCACCTGGAGGTTCCCCTCCAAGCCACTCACCACCTTGAGTTGGAAATATGTCGCCGTTCCTACACTGTCACTGGGGCAACATTCTGGAACTCCCTCCTTAACAGCACAGCAGGTGTACCTACTCCTCAAGGACTGCAGCGGTTCAAGAAAGCAACTCACAACCACCTTCTTAAGGGCAAATAGGGATGCGCAATGCTGGCCTAACCAGCAATGCCAACACCCTGTAAATGAATAAAATAAATTTAAGGCAGACTGTGTCACCATAGGAGCTTAGACTCCTGCGATAGCATATGGCATCTGCCTGGGAATATTGCTCTTACCTGTAGAATGATCTTTTTCCATGGTTACACATCTGCTTCATAGATGAAGCGGAAGCCTTTGTAATTGATTCTGTACAGTCGATACCCCCTGCTCATGTGGGAAAATAGCCAGAGCTGCAAACTTGGGTGCTGCTCTTTCTGGTCACCATATTCACAGGCAATGTTGACATACTTACTGGCCGTCGGAAACAAGCCGTCAAACATAAATATATGCATTCATTGGCTCCCTTGAGAAAATGCTGGACATGTCTTTTCCACTGTGGGCAAAGGGCCCACTGGTAAGACATGATGAACAGGAGAGGATCACTTTGTAAATATGTAAATACACGTATCATCTTTGCCTGTCTATGTAAGTGGAAGGAAAGCTGTATGTTTATTGGACATGTTGTTTAATGGGAACTGATGTGTTATGGTTAGGAATCTGCATAATCTGTTAGTGTTAGACTGAAGTAAAAGTTTAAATATTGTTTTCTTTTCTTGGTTTAATGAAATTTGTTTATAAAATAACCAAGCCCTATTTCTTATATTTTCACTCCTGGAACAAATCAATCATTCTGTACTGCGTTAAAACTTTAAAAAAAGTTATGGCATCTGGTACAGCCTATTAACCACTGTTGAAAGCTGACCAGGTGTTCGTAACAGGACTATGTCCTTTAAAGACTGTAATCCTATAGAGCGTGAGTTGAGAAGTAGATATATTTCTGAAGTTCAGGGTACTAGGCAATGTTTGGTCGATATTGCTTTTAGTTTGTTGCAGTCAAAGTCTTAAAACTTGAAATCTTGTCATGCGATTCTTTAAGTAATTTGGAACTTTTAAAAGTTATCAATCTTTCTGGGGATGGTATCATATTGTAATTAATTGTAGTATTAACTATCAGTTTGCTGAGCCATATAATTTGAAACTCGGTCGTTCAATGTCAACACCTCATGCAATAAATTAAGAGTGTGTCAAGCAGCATGTATGAATTGTGTGACCATCCGATCAGCTGTAAATCACATGTGTGAATGTGAACACTGCAGTCTGGCAAATCCCACTTGACCAAGATCCCAAATTCAACCATTATGGAAGCTATTTTAGAACTTAGAAACATTGCTCCAAACAGCAGCAATCTGACTTCTCTGAATTCACCAGTTAAGAAAACGAGGTAGCACAGACTTCAACCCATTTACAACTCCCTGCCATTAGAAAAATCTATGGGCATGCCAAGGGTGTGCTGACAACAAATGATACAATTGTTTCCAGGGACGAAGCCATTTCCATTTCAATGACAATACATATATGGCACCTATTGATACTGGATCATCTAGATACTCAGGACGAGGAGGTAATGGGATTCCTCTGTCACTAAAGGCAGCCCCTGACATTTAGCAATCATTGAACTCACTCATCCTTCCTCCTGGGATCAAAGAAGGATGTTGTGGTTCAGAAGTTGAAAGATGCATATCATAAATTTTCACGAGAAGAAAAACCAGGACTGACACACCAAAAACACCAAACCTACTTGCACCACATTCCCCAAAGGTCAATAAAAGTAGCAACAAATGGTTATCTAATGAATCTAAACAATAATTTTAGTGCGAGGCAAATTAAGACATTTTGGGAATCAATCATGCTTTCTTCATAGGTTGTGATATTCAGATGGGACAAATGGAAGTGCAGCATTACCTGCCAAGGGTACTGGGCACATGCCTAGTTGACTGCTGTACCTTCAATCCTTCAGACAGTTTACTAAATATGTTGTCTATTATAGTCTTTATTATGAGTTGCCACATGACCGAGTTCTTATCCAGGGGAATTCTCCCTGGTATCATGACAAATATTTTCCTGTTTATTAACCTAATTTAAAAACAGCTTATCTGGTCATTATCATAAAGCTATTTGTGGGACATTGCTGCGTGCAAATTGGCTGCTGCTTTTCTTGAGTTACAATAATATCCACATTTCAACAAAATACTTCATTAGCCATAAACCACAATTTGAAACCCTGAGGCAAATTATTTTTTTTATACATAAATCTTATGAAAAATGAAATGAAAATCGCTTATTGTCACGAGTAGGCTTCAATGAAGTTACTGTGAAAAGCCCCTAGTCGCCACATTCCGGCGCCTATCCGGGGAGGCCGGTACGGGAATCAAACTGTGCTGCTGGCCTGCTTGGTCTGCTTTAAAAGCCAGCGATTTAGCTCAGTGAGCTAAACCAGCCCCTAATATCTCTTATATAACCTTTATCTCTTATAGCCCTTATATCTCTTAGCTGAGTGTTATGACAGCTTTCTGCCTCTGGGTTGATGGTAAGGCCCCTTTGCAAATTGAGGAAAGAACGACTGGCACCAATAATTCCTAGCTGAGTTGCAGTTTGCCCACCCTCTGACCCCGTCTTTTCTCAACCAAAACCAACAGATTGGGAAGGATGGCCACGGGAACTCCCTGTGGGTCCAACTTGAGCAGAAATCAGTACATTTAATGCCCACAAGTTGGTTTATGGGGCTCAGCTTCAAGGAGTTGTGATTGTAATTATGGTACTGGATTGAAGGGTACCATGAAATAAGCAACAATGTTGTTAAAGATAGAAAATCAGGGCCATGAACTAAATGCTGGAAAGTGGGATTAGGATGGGTGGCTCATTTTTCAGCTGGCGCAGACATGATGGGTCAAGTGGCCACTTTCTCTGTTGTAAACTATCTATGATTCTATCAAAATAAAGATTTGCATTTTATACAGAGCTTTTTATGATCTGGACATTCCCAAGTTCCTTACAGTCAGTGAACCACTTCTGAAGTCTAGTCACCCATTGTAATGTAGGAAATGTGACAATTTGTCTCAGTGGCCAAACAGCATTGTGCTGTGGCACCAAGCATTATCTTATCATTCTCGCAACTCCCTGCTTCACACTGAAAACTGAACACCAACACACTTCACACTCTCCAATGTCTGCGTACGGAGGTTGCATCAGCTCTTCAAGTTGCACTTGTTCATCCTATTGTACTAACGAAGCATGTTTTTTAACTTTGCCTGCTGTTTGATTTATTACCACTGAAAAGTAACAACTCCAAAGTCTCATATTGTCTCCAGTATGTCCACCGTTTGTGAAATTTCTCATCAGAATCAGCTTCATCGATTCTCTCTTTTTCTTGAGTGACTTTCGATTGTCTTTCTCCTTATCTAATTAATGTTTAGCGCACGTTTGCACACCAACCCGGGGAAGGTCAGTCAGTTGGTTGGTTGGTGGGACGGGACGAGGCCCAGGATGTGGTGGTACGAGATCCCGCCCGGTCTCTGCATCATGGCCGGCTACCTGATGGTGTCCGGACTCGCCGCCATCTCTGTTCACAGGTGGGCAAATGGAAGCAGCAGAAACACACTGCTCATTTACCTTATCATTGGACCTTCCTGGATTGAAACAGGAGAATGTCTAGTTGCAAAACCTATCACAAATCTGAAGATTGGCCTCTGGAAAGCACTAGGGGAAAGGAACACTGACTTTTCCAAATTTGACTTGATGCCAAACAAGACTTTCCAAAAGCCTGCAAGTAGACAATGACAGCGTCCAAGACATTCATCTGTGTTTTAGAGATCCGGAATGTCACCAGTTTGATTCCTTAAGTTTCTAAAATCTCTTTTTGAAAGGCCTCCAGTTAATAGTGCAAAGCTGATGGGTATTTACAATATTAAAGCAACACCTTGAGAAGAGTTGCATAACCATTCCCACACAGTCCAGTCACAGGTCTGTGGTAACTTTTCCCTAAGCATCTGGTAAGGTTAACATAGTAGTTGTCGAAGGCACATTGCCGAGCCAAAGATCAGGGTCATTATTACAATCCCGGACCGGACCCCAACAGTGGCAAAAACTGTACAGAAACCCCAATACTTTATTTTAATTTTGTACGGCTGTGAGGAAAAGATACTTCGCTCCAGGAGTGATTTCAAGCAAAATAGAGATAAGGGACGGGATTCTCCGATCCCCCGCCATGTGGGAGAATCGCCGGGGGGCGGCGTGAATCCCGCGCCGCTCTGATGCCGGTTGCCGAATTCGCCGGCGCCGGTTTTTGGACGGGGCTGGAATCGCACTGCGCCGGTCGGGGGCCGTTCGCAGTGCCCCCCCCCCCCGGCAATTCTCCGGGCTCAGATGGGCCGAGTGGCCACCCGTTTTCGGCCAGTCCCGCCGGCGTGAAATAGACAAAGTCCATACCGGTGAGACCTGGCTTGGAGGGCAGTTCGCAGGGTTCCTGGGGAGGGGGTGGGCGGCCCCGGGATCTGCAGGCGGGCATGTGCCAGGCAGGGACTCTTTCCCTCTGCCCATGCCTCTGTAAGGCTCTGCGATGGCAGACGCGGAGAAGAAACCCCCTGCGCATACACCAGAACACACAGGGGGTCCTGCGCATGTGCCAACTCGTTCCGGCTGGCAGTGGCCCTTCGGCGCTGGTTGGCACGCCGCCACATCCCAATCTAAAACTCACCTAAATATCTTTTCTGCAAAATAACTGATACATTAGCTCTTCCCATTAGTTACATCAACTTACCGACCTGAAACACATTGGGCGGGATTCTCCATCCCGCCAGCCGGCCAATGAGTTTTCCCATTGTAGGCAGCCCCATGGCATCAGGAAATCCCCGGGCATGGGTGCGCTGTCGGCACAACGGAGAATCCTGACGGAGGAGAATACAGCTCAATGTATACCCTTAATCCAAATAAAACTCCATTAACCCAAGCTTTTACGATGCCATAATTGTACCCCTGGCTCCCAAAACCTATAAAACCAGGATTCTTTAAAACACTACTGCAGCAGTCATACGCACACACTAACCCAGGCTTTTAATGCTTACTGCACCAAATACAGATAATACAATATATTCAAATTCCTCCATTCATCACGTATCAGAAACTTGGTGCTGAGGAGAGGCACCATGTTATGCTGTTACACTTGTAACCGCTGTCTCACTACACCCACAACTGCTGCAGTAAGAACACTGTGGAGTTTGAAATTATCAGTGAGCTCTGCTTTCGCACTTCTCCAGTACAGACCCTGTTGAACAGTGGCTGAAGAGGATGAAGCAACAATAGAGCTCATGTTAATTAATAACAGAACTAGGCTGATTGCTGTGGTGCCTCAGAACCCCAGGCAAGTAACTCCAGATCCCTGGTCATCCCAGAATCCCTTCCACAGAAATGGGGCGCAATTCTCCGATCGCGAGACAGAGTGTCCGCCCCGTCGTGAACGGCGTTGCATTTCACGATGGCGCAAGCACTAGCGATTCTACGGTGCTGGAGCGGTTCACGCCGCTCCAGCCTCACTTCCTGGTGCGCACTGGGGGCGGCACCAATCCGTGCATGCGCAGTGGCGATGCGCCAACCTGTGTATGCGCGGTGGCTTTACAGAACGCGCCGGCCCCGATGCAACATGGTGTGGGGGTTCTGGGGCCAGACGCGCAACAAAGTAGGCCCAGGGGGGGGAAGAGGCCGGCCCGCCGATCGGTGGGCCCTGATCGCGGGCCAGACTCATCGGAGGCCCCCCCCCCCCCCCCCCGGGGACGGAGCCCCCTCCCCCCCTCCGCACAAGCCGCTCCCCGGCCCTTTGCGCAGAGTTCCCGCCGGCAGCGACCAGGTGTGGACGGCGCCGGCGGCACTCTGCTTTTTCCGCGCGGTCACTCGGCCCAGAATCGGTGGCCCAGCCTCATACAGCGGCCCGCAACCAGCGCTGCGCCAAACGCACCGGTGAATATGGTGCCGATTCTCCGCTCCTTGGAATCTGGAATTAAATGGTCTAATTGTCGATTGTCATAAAAACCCATCTTTATCCTTTAGGAAAGGAAATCTTTCGCCCTTTCCTGGTCTGGCCTACATGTGATTCCAGATTCACAGCAATGTGGTTGACTTTTAAATGCCCTCCGGGATGGACAATAAATGCTGGCCCACCAGTGGCATCCGCATCCCATGAACGAATAAAAAACAAAGTTGTGAAGAGTACATAAGGAGGCTACAAGGGGACATAGATCAAGAGACTTGGCAAAGATCTGATAAATGAGGGCAGCACCTTGGCACAGTGGTTAGTGCTACTGCTTCATGGCGCTGAAGTCCCAGGTTTGATCCCGGCTCTGGGTCATTGTTCGTGTGGAGTTTGCACATTCTCCCTGTGTTTACGTGGGTTTCACCCCCACTACCCAAAAGATATGCAAGGTAGGCAGATTGGCCACGCTGAATTCCCCCTTAATTGGAAAAAATGAATTGGATACACTAAATTTATTTTAAAAAAGGTCCCAGCTCTGGGTCACTGTCTGTGTGGAGTTTGCAAATTCTCCCCGTGTTTGCGTGGGTTTCGCCCCCACAACCTAAAAGATGTGCGGGCTAGGTGGATTGGCCGCGCTAATTTGCCCCTTAATTCGAAAAAATTAATTGGGGGCACTAAATTTTAAATTTTTTTTAAAAAGATCTGGTAAACAAAGTGTAATGTGGGAAAATGTGAAATTTTCCATTGTGACAGGAAAAATAACAAAGAAGCTTATTGTCTAAATGGTGCAAACATGCAGAGCTCCAATACTTAAAGAGATCTGGACGTCCAGTGCATGTGTCGCAAAAGGTGAGTATACAGGGAAAGCAAGTAATTCGCAAAGCTAAAAACTAATTAGGAAAGCTAAAGTGGGGCAGCACGGTAGCACAAGTGGCTAGCACTGTGGCTTCACAGCGCCAGGGTCCCAGGTTCGATTCCCCGCTGGGAAACTGTCTGTGCGGATTCTGCACGTTCTCCCCCTGTCTGCGTGGGTTTCCTCCGGGTGCTCCGGTTTCCTCCCATAGTCCAAAGACATACAAGTTAGGTGGATTGCCCATGCTAAATTGCCCTCAGTGTCCAAAAAGGTTAGGAGGATACGTTGGGTTACGGGGATAGGGTGGAAGTGAGGGCTTGGGTGGGTTGCTGCAGACTCGATGGGCCGAATGGCCTCCTTCTGCACTGTATATTCTATGTAATAGAATGTTATTCTTTATTAAAAGGGATATTGAACACAAAAGTCGAGAAGCTATGCTTCAGTTGTTCAGGACACTGGCATCTGTATGCAGCTTTGGTCTCCTTATTTAAGGAAGGACGTAACTGCATTACAAGCAGATCAGAGAAGGAGGAAATATTTTCTCTCAGGGTAGTGAGTCTTTGGAACCCTCTTCCTCAACTGGGCAGTGGAAGCAGACTCTTTGAATGTTTTTAAGGCAGAGCCAGATAGATTCTTGATCAAAAAGGGGGTGAAAAGTTATGGGGGTTGGGGGGTGGGGGGGTAGGCAGGAAGTTACCATCAGATCAGTCATGTTCACCTTGGGCTTGATCTCAGGTAAATTTTAGTCTGAGTTTTAAGAAGTCATATTTTATAAGTTCAATTCAGATTTCCAGTTGGAGGATCAGAAAATGTTATTTAACATAAGCACGTTTTCATGATAATCCCTAGCAATAAGGGATATAATTGGGCCCTCAGGAGGCAAAAAAACACATTTTGGATGGAAAAGGTTTTCTCAATCTGGATTCATGCTGGCTCCAGCCTAACACCCATTGAGGGAGGTCAACATCTCTCTGCTTCCCCCATCCACTTGGCCAATCTGGGACCTGTCAACCTTTCACATCTGTTACAGGTTGTATGTCTTTTTTGCCTATTCTGCATTTGCTATATCTAAATTGTTGGTTCTTAATCAACTGCTTTAAAATCACTTAACATACCTTCTGGGTAATCTGAGATGCCAGGTCAAATCTCACGGAGTGACCTTTGAACTTTGCTCGCAGCCCCAACTCCAAGCTTATATTTGTGGGGCTAGAAGATCCAGCCCAACATAAACTTGCATGTTTGACATTAATTGCTCATTAATCAGCAGTTTAGTAAGAAGAAATAAGACTCTATAACCAGTTTTTAAAATTTGAATATTTACTCCGGTGAGGAAGTTTAAAAGTATGGGGAAAAATTAACGTCCATTCAATTAATATTAAATCACAAAGTTACAATCCCTTAACACACAATTAGTGCATGGCTAGCCAAATGGATGGAGCAAGTGAAGTCCCATAATGAATTTTGGATGCATTTTGGAAAGATTAGACGGTCTATTGCAGCTTTACCTCAATTCTATTCACATTTTCTTTTCCCAATTTGTTATCTCATTAACATCTAATACTGCTGCTTGCCCAGGGAAGATCTTTAATTGGTCTCACATCTTTCTCAGTAATTCTAATTCTTTGCAGGACACCGACAGATTGTTTATGCTTCACCTTGTCAGTTTGCAAAAATAGATACAGCATCGATACTTCTCTCTTCTTCCTTATTGCTTGCAAACAAATTATTCTTAAATTTAATGGTGGGATTCTCTGGCCTCCCAGTCGTGAGTTTCTTGGCAGCAGGAGGTGGCACACCGTTCGCTGATGGCGAGAATCTCTGCTCCTATCACTGTCAGTAGGAATTCCCATTGAAGCCAACGCATGCCGCAGCAAACGGCCGGAGAATTCGGCCAATACAGTATTTCTTTGTATTTTATTTTCCTATTTATAAAGCTGTATGTGCTCCACATTTACGAAGAAGTAAAATTGTATTTATAATAGCACATTCGCAACCTCAGACTATATCAAATTGCTTTACAGACAATGATGTATTTTTAAAGTGTCATGAGTGTTGTAATCTAAGACATACGATAGCTACTTTTGTGCACTGGGTCCTGGAAACAGTAATGTACAATGATCAAAATCTCTGTAGTCGTGACGTTGGTTGAGGGATAAATACTGTGCAGGGCACTGGGGTAGGTTTTCCTCCTTGCATTTGAAATACTACCCCAGGATCTTTTATATCCACCAAAGGAGTTTTAACGTCTCTCCAAATAAATGTTTATTAAAGTCTGCGAAGATTGGCCCTCGTTCTATCCTGCACTATCCTGGTCTCTTGATTGTAACAATACTTGCTTAGTTCCCAGTCAGCTTTCTTTTTTGCTTGTATTAATTTTGGTCAGACTTGCACAGTTTAATCATTAGCAGTGATGGCTCCATGTTCTCTGCACTCAATGTCCTTTGAATTTTTTGAGTGGGATGTGTGGTGAATACAGATCAGGCAACATCAGAGCATTGGATCCCTGAGCTGTGGACCACATAACAGCGTAGATCACTCTCTGCACATCAGTATCCTATATTCTGCAGTATCTCTGCTGGAAAACCATCTTCTGCGCTGCCTTTGCTTCATGCTCAGATCTCCAATATCACTCGCCCTGCTAACCTATCCCAGAATACTCAGCTTTTCATTGGAGAAATCGTTCCAGAGGCAATCAGGGGGCAAACAGTAATTGAGAAGAGAAGAATTGTTTTTAACTCAGTGATCTGAGAGGCACAGCTTGAAAGGATATGAAAGTGAATTTTGTATTAAGTTTCAAAAGAGAGTGAAAATATACTTGAAATAGAACATTTTGCTAGGATCCGGGGAAGAATAAGAGTGTGGCTAATTGGATGGCTCTTTCAAAGAGCTTGCATGGGAACATTGAGCTGAATGGCCTCTATCTTGAGTTGTCTGTGATACAGAATTCCCCATAACTACATAAAGACCCAATTTAGAGATGCAATGGAAGAGGATGTTTCGGGTTTGAAAATCAACTAATGAACGAGATAACTGAGGGCGATACATGTCAAGTAGCTGTATACATGTTCAGTCAGTCCATAAGACCATAAGATCCTAAGACATAGGAGGAGAATTCGCCCACTCGGCCCATCGAGTCTGCTGCACCTTTCAATCATGGCTGATATTTTCTCATCCCCCTTCTCCTGCCTTCTCCCCATAATCCCTGATCTCCTTATTAATCAAGAGTCATTGCCGGATGCTCTGTTCAGTGTTGTGGGAGCTAAGGATGAGGTTCTCTTTCCCAGCATACAGGGGCAAAACTCCTGCTGAGCGACCTAAAGAGGTGTGGCTGGAAGTGGCATACAAAGTGAGCAGCAGAATCATACTCCATTCACATCACTCCTAATATCCACAACAACCATTGTTCTGTTTGAAAGCATGTTCTTCCTGTGCTTCCAATTCCTTACATATATCAAAATGGATGGTAGTGTCGGTCCCGCAAAAGATGCCCTTATGATGCTGGCGGCAGCCTCCAAGGGTCTGTGTAACATGACCCCAGGATGATGGGCCTGTGTTGACACTGTCAGTGGGCCAATATGCAAGGCAGGAGAGTGATGATCACTCGCTGTAAGAAAAGCTCTGGTCCTGCTCAGTTTATGCCACAGTCTGACTTCTGTTTTTCTGCTGACAGCACGCCCACACACATTCTCTGTGTGAAGTCTGCATTGGGGGCGTTTCATCTTGGACCACTGTGCCCGGAGGATGATGGGTGGGGGTAGCTGAGGGCAACGGGGGTTTGGGTGCAGGCAGGTTCACTGTGAAGATTAATGTGACAGAGACTTCACACATATTAGGTGCAACATGTTCTAACACTGTATATTGGACGTTTCCATTCCTCTTAGCTACAGAGTGCGACACCCCCCAGAAGTGCCCACTCAGTGATTCTCAATATTCTTGATCTTACGTTGTCTACTGCTATGTCTAGCTGTGTCCTCAGGGTGCACATCAGAGGTGGAGGCAGCCAGCTGCTTTCCGTCCCCTGTGGCTGTTGATGCCTTTGGGGGACATTCTCTGGACGATCTGGAGCTGGAGGTCCTGGTTGACATATCGGTGTTCTTGGCATCACCGTGCCACTCTGTTTTGCCTGCTGCCCTTGAGATGCGTCGGTGTCAGGGGGGGTGGGGATTCGGAAGAGCTGGACAACACCGTTGTCTGCTTGGTGTCAGGTCCCAGGTTGGCCTCCAGCACTTCCATCTCCCTGACGGTAACCTTAGGGCCCTGGGCGACTCCATGGGATGGAGGGGCAGCTAGAGTGAGCTCCAGAGGTTCTCGCACCACCCCATTTTCTGCACCATGGTGTCGCGCCCTCAGCGATGCTCCTCAGTGACTGGGCCACGGTCTGCAGTGCCCCGACAATGTCCACCTGCACCTGGGACACGCCCCTAAGCAATTGGGGCATCCTCTGCATTGTCTCGGCAATGCCTACCTACAAATGGGACATGATGTCAAGGATCATCACGGACTGAGTCATTGTGCTGCTGCTGTCCACTGTGGCCGCCATACATTGTCGGCATCATCTCTTGAGCTTGTAGCTTTTTGTACTCCTCCAATCAGCAGTGTACTCATTGTAACGTCAGTGACAACCCCTCCTGAATCTCATGACCATGTCCTGGCATCTGCATCAGCTCTGAGATAACCTTGTCCAGAAGTTCAGCTTCTGACTGGGACTCAGCCACGTCCTAGGATCCAGTGGACCTCTTGAGTGCTGACTCCATTGGATATTCCTGCGTCCACCTCATGTGCATCAGCAATTGTATGGTGCTCACCAGATTGTGCCTCAGACGCCTGCCCGCTAATAGTGCTCACCAAGGTGTGTGTCTCTGCGCTGGTGGAAGGTGGGGTGATAGCTATGACACATCGTTGGGGGTCTGCTCGCCGCTTTCTTTTGAGGTGCCCTCTTGGGTGGTGGTGGCAGGGGGTGGGGATGGAGGGAGGAGACGACTCCGGATGGCCTGGTCCTACAGCCCTATGAGATGCAGATTCTGTGAGAGAATGGACAAGGGCAGCACGGTAGCATTGTGGATAGCACAAGTGGCTTGGGTCACTGTCTGTGCGGAGTCTGCACATCCTCCCCGTGTGTGCATGGGTTTCCTCCGGGTGCTCCGGTTTCCTCCCACAGTCCAAAGATGTGCAGGTTAGGTGGATTGGCCATGATAAATTGCCCTTAGTGTTCAAAATTGCCCTTAGTGTTGGGTGGGGTTGCTGGGTTATGGGGATGGGGTGGAGGTGTTGACCTTGGGTAGGGTGCTCTTTCCAAGAGCCAGTGCAGACTCGATGGGCCGAATGGCCTCCTTCTGCACTGTAAATTCTATGAAATTCTACAGTCAGTGAGAGGGAAGGACCATTTTGTATGACGTGGACAACTCACTTAAGACAAGTCATCTGGATGAAGGGACAATGGATCCTCACCTCTGCAGTGCAGGTCAACCTTGCTGTCAGTTGGCAGCTCTCTCATTGGTCAATCCCGCGATCTCCAGGAGCCATTCTCATAAGAGGTGAGAACTTGGATCTCTGGGACTCCGCCCCCGTCTTGGCCCTTTATTGCTTATTATGGGCTTCCTTCTCCTGCGGGAAAAAGAGGGCGCTCTGTCAACTGTACGGTTGATGAATCAGGGGCATCTATGACTGGTGGTATGTGCGGGCATTGCAACTGGCCATGAAGATGTGCCAGTGGGTACCAGGTGGTGCTGAGGCACAAGCACAAAGATTGGATGTGAGGAGGGTGCGAGCTATCAGCCAGTGATTTGTTGGGATGTGGGTGGGAAATTGAGGTGTGGCAGCTGGAACCAATGCCAGGGGAGAGGTTGTAAATGAGCATGGTGGGGTCATTGGATTTCTTCCTACATTGAATGGCGATCCTCCTGGTCATGCTGCCTGCAGTGACATCCACTGCGACTGCCTCCCAGGCGCTATTGGTAACCCTGCAGCTGGTCCTCCAACCTCTTTGGGGGAATAGGATGTCCTGTTTCACCTCAACTGCCAGGTCGGCATTGCCAAAGTGAGGAGCAGGTCTGCGTGCTGACATTCTTGTGTGGTGACTGGGTGAGTGTTGTGAGGGGGCGTTTAAAAGCAGCTCCCTTTTGTTAGTAGCGAGCGTCTGAGGGGCATGTCTGCCTAATCAGTCAACAAGACAGCCAGTAATGGTGAGAAGCTCGTGGGGGCTCACTTCCAGCATGCGATCTTGCCAACACGACCGTAAAGAAGCACCCCGCCAATCGCGCCCAAAATTACACTTAGAAATGTTTCTGTCAAATCGAGCCCATTGTGCTCAGCTTAGTAAGCTGATGTAGTTAATGGAGGAGCCAGGGGCTGAAGCTGAAGCAGCCCCTGCTCCCAGGGCCTTGCATTTTTCCCCATTGGCTGGGGATCGCGCACTCACACAGATAGGCCCCGAGTCGGTCACGTGGACCATGAGGGATCACCCCTTAAAGAGGCTGCGTTACCAGATCCTCCCCTTAAGTCCAACAGTAACATGTATCCAACATGGGGCATTTGTAGTCAATTGTGTACAAGGAAAAACTGAGACAGTAAAAAGAGGGAGTCCATAACACTCCTTCACAGGATTAATCTGTCAGGGGACTTCTTAAGCCTGGTGGTCCGCCTCAGTCCACCAACTGACTTCTCCACCAATGAGATAGTGTCCCTGTCAACAATAGGATGTGGCCTCGAGGACTCGATCAGTACTTTGGGGGTGCCCCCCATCCCCCTGTACTTGGGATTTCTCAGGGTTCGGTGACGGATCCTCGACGGGTTTCTCTAGTTTCCTCCATTCTGACTCCGCCGTGGGGATGCTGATGATGCCTGCTGGTGCCACCTGTTCATTGAAAGTTGTGGCTTCGCGGTTCCTTACATGGTCTACATGCTTCTGCTCTCAACTGCCTTGTAAGTCCGCCGTGTATGAGACCGGACCAGACTTTGTCACAACTCTACCCGGTAACCACAGTGGCCCTGATGCAAAGTTTCTAATAGAGACCAGGTTGCCAATTTTAAATGACCTGTTTCCTTTTTCTAAATCATGCTGCTTCTTTAGGGAGGCCTGCCGCACCTCCACCCTCCCCACCAAAACAAGATCAAAGTGAGTCCGGAGGCGACGACCCATTAGGAGTGCTGTGGGTGTGACTCCGGTGCTGATATGAACGGTGGTGTGATACGAGAGAAGGAACTTGGCCAACTTGAAGCATATGGTCTGTTAGGTTGTTTCTTCATTGCAGGCTTGAATGTCTGAACTGCTCTCCCTGCTAATCTATTTGAGGCCTAATGGCAAGGGGCTGTTCGAATGCGGTGTTTGTTTTCAGTAAGTGGCTCTCCGGTAAACGCAGTGCCATTGTCCGACACCAATACCTCGGGGAGTTTGTGGAAAGCGAAGATGTGATGCAGAGTGCCGATGGTGGCTACTGAGGTTGTCATCCCCATCTCCTGAATATCCAACCATTTGGAGTGGGCATCCACTAGTATCAGGAATATTCTTCCCAGGAAAGTGCCTGTAAAATCAAGATGTAACCTGATCCACGCTCGACCAGGCCATTCCCATGGATGCTGGTGGGTCGTGGACAGCAAGGTTTGCTGTGTCTGGCAGCAATCACATTGGTGCACGAGGTGCTCAATGTCCTTATCAATTCCGAGATTCCATATGCAGCTCCTGGCCAACAATTTCATCTTTGTATGGCCAGGGCATGCCCTGTGCCACTCTTGCAGCAATGGCACTCTTGCTGGGGGTGATCCCACCACCCAAGACCCCCGAAGTAATACTCCATCCTCACAACTGAGTTTATCTTTTCTTATGAGATAGGACCTAAGCTGATCTGACTGGTTCTAGTGCATCCGTACAGGACCATTCATTTCACCTTGGAAAGGACTGGATCATATGGTGTCCAGTTCTTGATGTCGGCTGATAAGAACCCCAGGTTGTCCAGAAGCTTTAACGCCAGGAGAGTTTCTTGTGGGGCAGGTGATGGTGTTAGATTCTGGCAAAGCCGGAACCATCGGTGTTTGAGATCTGCCTCCTTGACGGGAGCTGGAAAATATAATTATTGGCTGCCAACAACAGAGCCCACCCTGCACCCTGGAGGAAGTGATCAGAGGAATTGGCTCGTTCTCACGGAGGAGTCCCAACAGTGGTTTGAGGTCTGTTATAATGGTGAAATAGTGGCTCGACATGTACTGGTACATACCTGTCACGTTGGGCCACTTAATTCATTGTAAGGTTGTAGTCCCCTGAGATTCTGACTGAGTGGTCTGGTTTTATAATAGGGACGATGGGGACTGCCCAGCCCAAAAATTGCAAGGGTTTTATAATCCCCAATTCTTCCAAATACTTTAAACCAGCCTTAACCTTTTGGTGCAAGGCCTTGCCCTGAAGAACTTTGCTGTGGATTCAGGGTTGAAGGAAATTTTTGCCTTTATCCCACGAATTAGGCCTGGTTGTTCTGAAACGCGTGCTAGATTCTCCGCACCCCGACTCCGAATTGCAGCCGGCACGGGGGTGGAGATCTGTTTTCCCGCAGGGAATCGGGACCGCTGCCGGTTCCCCGATTCTGTGGGCCCCGAAAAGCAGCGGACTCGGCGATTACACTACGCTGCCTCGGACCTACCTGGGGTTATTGCCAGAGGTCCGCTCAGCCATTCTCTGCCTCTGACCGGCCGCAGTCCCGACGATGGTGGATCTAATGTGGTCCAGCCGGTCGGGACACTCGTTTGGCGGCCGCAGACTCAGTCCGCAGCCGACCTGGTCAGGGACGGGCAATGTTATAGCCAGCCGGGAAATGTTTGTGTGGGCAGACAGGGTCGTGCGTGCGGTCGATTGGGGGGTTTATTTTTAGGGTCCAGCTCCACGGTCCGAGTCCGCCATAGAGCACGGCGCGGCCGCTGGAGGCCGCCGTCGTGCGCATGCGTGGCCTCCGACCCGGAAGTGCAGGGGTCCCTGTCTGCAGCAAAAACTGCTAGTTTTGCACCGGGTCCTTGCTAGCTCCCTGCAGGGCTCAGAATATGTGGCCCTTTCACACCAGTTTTTCTGGCGTGAAAATCCACAGCCGGCGTGGGGATATAGTCCCAATAACAGAGAATCTAGCCCTACACCTTTATAATTGTCAAAGCCTTGTGTGAAAATGGCACCTGATAGTGTGAAAATCTCCAATCAGTTTAGCTTGATTTGGCGCAGCCAACCTCACCCCATGAAACTTGACCATTGTCCCATGAAACTTGACTATTGTCCTTCTACAATGATCTGCACTGCACTGCACTGCATTGTAATTGACGCAAAATGTTTAGGGTCTCCCCTGTATATGATGGCAACGTGGCGACTGTACTATAGATTAGAATCCCTACAGTGCATCGAGTCTGCACCAACCCTCCGAAAGTGAATCCTACCGAGTCCATTCCCCTGCCCCATCCCTGTAATCCCACCTAACCTTTGGAGACTAAGAGGCAATTTTGCATGGCCAATCCATCTAACCTGCACATCTTTGGACTGTGGGAGGAAACCGGAGCACCCGGAGGAAACCCACACAGACACTGGGAGAATGTGCAAACCCCACACAGTCAGTCACCCAAGGCTGGAATTGAACCCAGGTCCCTGGCACTGAGAGACAGTACTGCTAACCATTGTGTCATTGTGCTGCTCATACTACTTCGGCTCAAAGGCTGAACTCCTCCTCGAAGGTATTTGAAAGTTTGTTCATGGCCAATGTGTCGACCTCCTTATTGGTTGCCCGTTGACCACAAGGCCAATTTCTATTTCTAGTGCTCACTTTCACCGTAGTCAGCCTGTAAATTTCTGATTATTGATCGGAGCTCTTCTCCACTTTATTCACTGGGGTTGTTGTTTGTTCTTTTAAAACTTGATATGCCCAGCTTGGTGTGGCAATGTGTCTGAATTTGGCCCTTTCTGCTGCACCTAAAACAGATGAATTCTCTGCAGTGACATGTTTCTTGGGGCTGATCTCCCTTGCATCTATTGTATCCATCATAATTCCTGGGCTAATGACCTGTTTTTCATCCTGACCGCTGACTGTGATCCTGCTCCAAGGACAGGGGCTGAACTTCCTTGGTGCCTGTTGACCTGGGAGCCCGCCTCACAGCCGTACCACTCCACAGTTACTTTACCTCGCCCTCTTGCATGCATTGAAAATCAGACATGTTCTTCTCGGCACATTCAGTACCTTGGGTCATTTCAATTGCCTTATCCAGGGAAATCTTCGCCTCAACGAGTAGTTTCTGCCACGTACCAAACGGTCACTCAACATGTCGCTCAACACTGTGCCGAATTCGCAATATTCGGCCATTTGGTGGAGTCTGACAATGAAAGCCAAGACCGACTCTCCATGTTCCTTGACAGCCCAAATTAAATTGGTAGCACTGTGGTAATCTGGAGGGTCTGGGGTTGAAATGCTCCTTCACAAATGTCAATTTGTGTTGCGAGCCTCTGTGGGCATCAAATTTCTGATGAGATTGTAGATTTATTGTCCACAAACCATCAATAAAATAACCTTCTGTTTATATTCCTCTGTGAATTTGTTGGCAATAAAGAAATATTGGGACCACTCGGTATATTGGCTCCAATCTATTGCGCCATGATTGAATGGATCGATTTTCCCAATCATGGCATGGTTTTTTTTTCATTTACTATTTTTCAATGTAACCCCATCCCCCGTGAATTCTGACTCTTGCACTGACTTGCAATCGTTGTCTGTTTTACGCTTGTTGCCAATGTGGTGGCTTGAGGCAAAATTGCAGAGGCTACTTCCGTAACCTAAAGTAGTTTATTGAGGACAAGGAAAATGTTAATCATATACAGACACATAGGTCTCTGAAACTGGTCTTCGTTCTATAATTTCTGGGTTTGCACTCTCCGGGCCCCTGCTCCCAGGGTCCCACACTTTATCCCCATTGCTCGGAGTCCGCGCGCTGACGCATGACAGGCCCAAGCCAAGTGGACCGCGAGGGATCGTCCCCTAAAGGTACTGTGCTACCACAGGACCAATCTACCGCCACCTGCAACCTTACTGTTCAGAGTTTTATAATCAAGGTGCTACAATTCATTCCATCTCCTTTTCCTTATGCTCACACATTCTGCACTTCCTGCTCTCACCATTATTCCATTCCTCAATCTCCCACATCTGCATATTAGTTATTTGGCCATGATGGACACATCTTCTAAACACCTCATAAGTTTGTCATTCATACATTTCTTCCATTCTTACAAGGCAATATTGTACAGAACTCAAACCAAGAGGCTGACCAGCTTGCCTGCATGCCCTTTCTCCATCAAAGAAATCAGAAGCAGAGGAAGAGTCATAATTACTTTTATAATATGTATTATTTCATGTGATGTGGGCACCACAGGCAAGGCCACCATTTGTCGCTCCATTATACATGGTGAGCCAGTAGTTTAAGGCAACTTTGGGCCGGTTCTTCATCTCATTGTTTGTTTGCCATCAATCTGCACTCTGTTTTCGTGGTCGTTGCTTGAGGTTGAACCAGACCGTTCAAAACCCTGGGCCCCACATAATCCAGGGCTAAGCTTCTGACCGCATAGCCACTCCACCACCAAGACCACCTACTTCCACCTCCATAACATGCCATCTCTGCCAGTGCCTTAGCTCCACTACTACTGAAATCTTAATCATTTCCTTGTTACCTCTAAACTTTACCATTCTAATGCTCTCCTGGCCATCGTCCATCCTTCATGGGCAGCACGGTAGCACAGTGGTTAGCACAATTGCTTCACAACCCCAGGGTCCCGAGTTTGATTCCCGGCTTGGGTCACTGTGCAGAATCGGCATATTCTCCCTGTTTCTGCATGGGTTTCCTCCGGGTGCTCCAGTTTCCTCCCACAGTCCAAAGATGTGCAGGTTAGGTGGATTGGCCAAACTAAATTGCCCTTACTATCCAAAAAAGTTGGGTCAGGTTACTGGGTTGCGGGGTTAGGTTGGAGGTGTGGGCTTAAATGGGGTGCTCTTTCAAAGGGCTGGTGCAGACTTGATGGGCTGAGTGGCCTCCTTCTGCACTGTAAATTCTATGATTCTATGATTCATAAAGTTGAGATCATTCAAATGTCTGCTGCCCATATCCTAAATTGGACATAAAAGGAAAGTCTGAGTTTTGAGTGATAGGTTAGAATGTCCAGATACTGTGAAGTCAGAGGTTTGAACATGAAGCAAAGGCAGGCTCATTTTCAAATCCATCCATGGCCTCAGCTATCTTTATCACTGTAAGCTAGATCACTGAAGGGTAGGTCTCAGAATTGTGAGCATTCCTCAATTCCTGGTATCATGATGTGTTGGCCTGAGAGATGAACAGACACTTCCAACACAGATGAAGGTTCAACTCAATTTTATTAACTACTTCTAACTAACTAACACACGATGACTGTGGGCCTAAATAATGCTAACTTGAACTAGAGACCTAAACCTTATCCGAACCAGTTGATTCTCTCAGCACGTGTTGTGAGTCTGTGCTGGGCTCAATAAGTTCCTGTTACACTCAGAGGCAGCACCCAGAATGAGCGGGAACCGTGGTGCCCTCTGCCTTTATAGTGTGTGTATTCTAACTGGTGATTGGCTGCAGTGTTTGTACATGTTGATTGGTCCCTGTGTGTGTCTATCAGTGTGTGTCTGCACCATGGTATATTGGTATATATTATGACAGCCCTAAAACCTTCCAAAATCTCCACACAACTTCAATTCTAGCTTCTTTCACGCCTCTGATTTAAATTGCTTCACCAATGGCTGCCATGCCTCCAGCTGTCTGGGACGTAAGCTCTCAAATTTCCTCTCTCAGCCTCTCTGCCTCCCTTGCCCTCTCTCCTCCTTTAAGACACATTAAAACACACTTTGACCAAAATTGTGGGTCATCTGTCCTAATATCTTCTAATCTGTCTCAGTGTCAAATTCTGTTTGATCACACTCTCATTAGTTGCTTTGGGATGTGTTCCTGCATTTAAGATACTATATAAATGCAAGTTGTTATTGTTGTAACTCTAGACTGGGTAGCCATGTGTACATCGTGATGACATGTACAGAAGAGGTGATGTGTCGGTAGCGCGGCAGTTCTCCCCCAGCAATGGGCAGACACACAGCAGGTAAGAGCTGATCAGACCTCTCACTGAATGGTTTAACCAGTTTGTCCTTTGTCATCAGTTCCATACAGCCCAGCAACATTACAGTAACTGAATCCTTTCTTTACTGAGCAAGGAAATATACTCCTGTCATTTGTGGTCCTACTTACTCGAATCATCATGCTTAAATCTCTTGTTGACTTAAGTCATTCCCTCTTCATGTATGCTGATTAGCATCCATAGAGGACGTCTGTCTCGGTGATAGCATCACTTGCAGTGAGCTTTGCAAATGTCCTGAGAATTGAATTATTGTCGGAAATTCCAATCTGATTCCTAGCTCTTGTACTCACTGACCTGTAAATCTCAGTGTGACTGGTTCAACCCATCTGGCTGCAGGGTGAAGTAAAGGCAGAGACTGCGCATCCTGGGTGATTCTGTGACCTAATAAGGTATGGAAGGTAGTGGTGAAACATTGCAAAATGTATGAAATTCTGATGCGATTGTTTAAAGAAGTAAAAATAAAAATCTCCATTTATGTAGTGTTGTTCATAAACCTAAGGCCATTTCAGAACTCTTTTTTGAACTGTAGTTCAGAAGATAGCATGGATCTTTTATCCTCCTGATTTCCAGTACCAATTGGAGAAATCCACAAGTTCTCTAAACTTTGTAGCTCTCCTGAAGAAGTAGCCATTTTTTCCTGCTTCCATCAGCAATGATGGGAAACAATTCATCAAAATGGAGGTCAGAATACTGAACTTCTACATTCACAGTCATATATGCTGGTGCTCTCATAATCTCTTTTTTGACGAAGAGATGGAGTATGGTGGCACGGTGGCACAGTGGTTAGCTCTGCTGCCTCACAGCTCCAGGGTCCCGGATTCAATTCCGGCCTCGGGTGACTGTGTTGCACTTTCTCCCCATGTCTGGGTTTCCCCGGGTGCTCCGATTTCCTCCCACAGTCCAGGGATGTGCAGGTTAGGTGGATTGGCTATGCTAAATTTCCCTTAGTGTCCAAAAGGTTGGGTGGGGTTATGGGGATAGAGTGTAGGCATGGGCTTAATTAGGGTGCTCTTTCCTAGGGCGGGTACAGACTAGATGGGCTAAATAGTCGCCCTCTGCACTGTAAATTCTATGATTCTATGTTTGAGTTTTGAAATGCAATCATTACTCAGTGTACTACCTGGCTTGCCATAGTCATGTGACCTCCACCATGAGGGCATGTCTGGGCTCATAATACAGACAGTTCGATAAATACAATGGTGGGACACAGAAGTACAACTGTCCGTAAACATGGAATATGGTGTGTAGAGGTGGAGATTAAACAAATGTTTTATTTTTGAATTCTGCAAGTGCTACAGAGAACCCAGGCACAAGGCAATGTTCAAATCTGCAAGCAAAAAGCTGCAGAAAAAAGACAAAGGAAAAGCAAACAATGACTGCAGCTAAATTACTGAGTGGCTGCCGTCAATTTTCCAATTCCAGCTCCAGTAACATTGAAAGTTGATATGTGACAGAATTGGCAGTTTTTTTCCACTTACAATGGCAAAGCTGTGAGATTTCAATAGACTTAATTAACAAGGCTGAACCAATAACAGTAGCTGCACTTCTAACACTGCTGGTGAGGGACTGCTACAAAGTGTATTCCAGCATAAATGTACTTGACGAACAAAGAGAAAAGATGACTGAGACTTTGATAGCCTTGAACAGATGTTTTGAACCCCAAACGAATGTTACATATGAATGCTATATCTTCAACATTGGAGCTCAGAATTAAAAGGAGACCATTGAACAGTAGGTAACAACAATAACACAGCTTGCAGAATCAAGTGAATTCAGAGAGCTAAAAGATGGCCTGATTAAAGATAGAATAGTCTAAGGCTTGCGAGACCCCTTGGTAAGAGCACATCTTACTGAAAGATGAGAAATTGATGCTAAAGAAAGTGATAGAAAATTGTTGAAATTGCCCACTAGAGAAATATCATGAAAAGAGTCTGATAAGGAACCATACATGATGCAACAGGTTGGTTCCGTCAGGTTGATAAATGACAAATGGTTTGTGACTTTTTTATGATGAAAGCAGAGGGGGAATATCAAGCAAACAAGAAATGTTGGATAGACACAGGTTAAAGAACAAACAATTGTGAATGCAGGAGAACAGTCAATGTGTAGTGGGTAACTTGGGTAAATCACGGTTACACATGATTGTTCATACAACCTTGTATTTTGATCACGAGGGATAGGGGGATGCTTGGATTTTCCAGCATTTTCTCTTTCGTGCTTGGATCTTGTGTTTGGTATGAAAAGGTGGATGTTTGGGGTTTGAAATGCGAGCATTACTAATTGTACTACCTGGCTTGCCATGGTCAAGTATCCCTTGCAATGAGGAATGTCTGGGGACAGTCATGATACAGGCAGATTAATAAAGACAATGATGAAACACTTAAGAGGCACAGCTTTTCTCAAACATGAAACATTTCTTGTGTTTACTTGGAGCAAAGCGTGTCACAGATGACCAATTCACTAATCAGTTTCCCATTTGGCCTTGAATGTTAAAATCTACATTCTTGTCTTTAGTTGTATGTCTATTGATTATAGAAAGTTTAAAGTTAAAAATGTTCTCCAGCAGTAACATCTTACTCTGATTTGAGAAGCAAACATTTCCTATGTACCTCTGGCTTTTGGTGGGTTAACTAATTACTTTTCATTCTGATTTTCCTGCTTACGTAATTGCTTGGCGAGCTTCCACATTGCTTCTTGACATCTATCAGGGTTTGTTGAACTCTCAGTAATGGTGTTGTGGCTAAAGACATTGAACTTCAACCTTCGTAAAGAACAATCCTCTTGTGGGAATTGGGAGAAACAGTTCAGAAAATGCAGATTGTCGTCCTAATTGGCCTCAGTTGCAGTCACATCCCTTCACACCATTTCACATCTTATTATCAGCATAATTTCCTCATCTTTCTAAGTTTATGAAAGAAGCAAGGGAAGGCACACATCCTATTGAAAAACTAATTTAGACCGACATTGCTGGATAGTGTAAGGTGTAATGCCAACCTGCCAAAAGAATTCTAGAATGTCCTCCTGTGTAGCTGATCACCCTGATGCACAGGATAGACTGATGCAAAGCAAGAGGCGAACAATTGTTTTGTTTTAATAAATGTAAAGTGCCCAATTTAAGGTGCCCAAGGGGTGGTATAATAGCACAGTGGTTAGCACTGTTGCTTCACAGCTCCAGGGTCCCAGGTTTGATTCCGGATTGTGTCACTGTCTGTGTGGAGTCTGCATGTTCTCCCCGTGTCTGGTGGGTTTCCTCCGGGTGCTCCGGTTTCCTCCCACAGTCCAAAGATGTGCAGGTTAGGTGGATAGGCCATGCTAATTTGCCCTTAATAGCCGAAAAGTTTGGGTGGGGTTACTGGGTTTCAAGGATAGGGTGGAGGTGTGGGCTTGGATAGGGTGCTCGTTCCAGGTGCCAGTGCAGACTCGATGGGCCAAATGGCCTCCTTCGGCACTATAAATTCTATTCATTCTTTTTTTTCAATTAAGGGGCAATTTAGCGTGGCCATTCATGAACCCTGCGCATCTTTGGGTTGTGGGGGTGAGACCCACGCAGACACGAGGAGAATGTGCAAACTCCACATGGCTGGGATTGAACCTGGGTCCCCGACGCCACGAGGCAGCAGTTTAAGACTTATCTGGATAGGCACATGAACAGATGGAGTATAGAAGGATACAGGCGGTTGGTCTAGATAGGACATGTCATCGGCGCAGGCTTGGAGGGCCAAAGTGCCTGTTCCTGTGCTGTATTGTTCTCTGTTCTTTGTTGTTCTCTTTATTTCTCCTCTTCATATAGGCAAAGTATTAATCCTGATTTTAAGGAGTGTGAAGGTGACCTACTCTCAGTTGTTGTAAATACCTTGAACCAGCTATTAGAATGTCCGGGAGAGTGACTTCAGTTGACTTTTCTGCTGTGCCTCCTGGATATAAGTTATTAATTAAAGATCAGTTAATATTAAACACAAATTAAATGTATTGATTTTGGATTCAGATGCGGCTGTAATTACAAGTCTGGAAAGAATTTCCCTTGTCAAGCATTTCTGATATGTGGAGCTGACGAGAATAGTAAGCGGGAAAAAGTTTGCGGCAGTCCTATGAAAATCCCAGCAACAAGCAATTTAAAATCAAATCTATTGGTGATTTATTTTCTGTCAGCTACAAAATTGAAAAGTTATACCTAATTAAAATGTATATAAAAACAGACAGATGTTGATAGTAGCCACAAATTAATTAAAGCTGAATTCCCCTTTAATGGCAATGAACTCAGTGATTGCAATAATCTCACTGGGCTGTGCAATTCAGCAAAATTAAATTCACAGCTGTTATTGGTACAAGAATTCTCTGGAGTCTATGCAGCAATAACCAAGGGTCAGAAGCAACTGTGAATAAAATTTGTCATCAGCTGCTCTCCCCGTTGCAATAGATGGAAAGTGGAAGTCTGGCTTCACACCTCTCCAAGAGGGAAGAACTTGCATTTATATTGTTATGGGCCAGGGTTTAGAGAACCCAAAGTGTATCATGGAGTTCAGCTGACACACAACTTTTAGATTGTGGTATGGGGATCACATGGCCTCCTCTACAGGTAAAGCAGAAATGGAAAAGTATTTTTTTTAAAGCGAAACAATATTTATTCTATTAACTCAAGTTAACCTTTTTAAGACATACAGTGAACCTTCGCAAACTTTAATTCAAATACAACCCCCAAAGAATACAACACTAAGTAATCCTTAATAACTTCCCAAACAACATCCAGAAGACAAAAGAAACACCTTTTAACAGAACCACATCAGGTTTACATTCATTAGTGAAAACATTTATAAATCTGAATTCACCAAAAGATCAAGAGATAGTCTTTTCATGGCAGAGAGAACAACAGTACACCTGCTTTGTCTGACTTCAGCTCCAACACTGAAAACAAAACCAAAAAGTCACAGACACACCCAAGCTTTTCTCAAAGTGAAACTAAAAAACAGAGCCAGAGCTCAGCTCCACCCAAACTCTGACATCACTGCAGTAACATGAGCAGCCAAACATTTCTTAAAGTGACATTCTCATGACACCTCCCCCCAAGAAAAAAAAAATAAACCATCAACTTCAAGATGGTTTCATTTTTTACTTTCTCACTGTCCTTTAAGAAATGCACACAGTAAATATACGTTTTTGTTTCAAAAACCACCACACGCAAACAGGTATAATAATATAGTCCGTTTGTTTTGTTCTTCCTCCAACTTAAATCCCTCTCGATTGACAGTCTCTTTGAACAAGAAGGTCTTTGCATGATCCATCCATTTATCTACGCCTCAGCATTTCTCTTTAAAGTCAGATACTTTAGTTCAACCTGATCATAGAGTCCCTTGTAATTCTCCAACACAGGAGCATTGGTTATCACAGCTTTCAGGCCGTCAAATGCCTGTTGAAAATCCGCTGTCCACTGACATTTTCGACGTTTCTTCAGCAAGTCTATCAGTGGAGCAACCACGCTACAAAAACTATTCACCAATGTTCGATAAAATCCACTCATGCCAAGAAATCGTATTATTTCCCTTTGTCTCGAGGGGATCGGAAACTCCCCTAGGAAAGTGACTTTGGCTTTTCCAAATTCAGTTTTGGCTCGGTTTATCACCAAACCCGCCTTCTGTAGTCGATCGAATAACTCCATCCGATGTTTTAAATGTTCTTTCCATGTCTGGCTGAAAATTCCCAGATCGTTGATGTATACCGCACAATTGGGTAATCTTGAAGCGACTTTGTTAGTTAACCGTTGAAATGTGGCTGGGGCGTTTTTCATGCCAAATGGCATAACTTTGAATTGGTATCTACCATCTGGAGTCACAAAAGCTAAAATGTCCTTCGCCATTTCGGATAAAGGTACCTGCCAGTAACCTTTAAGTAAATCCAGTTTGGAAATAAAAGCTGATTTTCCCACTTTCTCAATGTAATCCTCTAAACGTGGGATAGGATAAGAGTCCATTCTTGTAACTGCATTAACCTTTCTATAGTCCACACACAACCATTGGGTATCGTCTGGTTTAGGTACCATCACTATGGGTGAGCTCCATTGGCTGCAACCCACTTCAATTGTGCCATTTTTAAGCATATTCTCAATCTCTTTGTTAACCTGTGCCAATTTTAAAGGTTAAGTCTGTATGGATGTTGTTTGATTGGAACAGCATTTCCCAGATCTACATCATGTGTAGCCATTTTAGTACTTACCAATTTATCTCTACAAACTTGCCCATGTGATATCAATAACTCTTTCAGGTCAGTCCGTTTTTCCTCTGCAAGGTAACTCAACAATTTATTAAAATTTTTAAGAACATCCTCATTTTCCAATTTAATTTGAGGTATGTCAAATTCACAGTCATCTCAATTTGGTTTGTCACTTTGAGTTAGAATCATTAAAACCTCCTTTTTCTCTCCTTCCCTTTCAAAGTACCTTTCAAGCATATTCACATGACACACTCAGTGAGTCTTCCTTCTATCTGGTGTTTTTACCACGTAATTAACTTCACTTAATTTCCTTTCAATCTGATAAGATCCTCAATACCTAGCTTTTATAGGTTCACCTACCACTGGTAACAGTACTAAAACTTTGGGCGCAATTCTCCCCCCCCCCCCCCCCATGCCGGGTGGGAGAATTACGGGGGTGCCGGGCGAGTTCCGCCATGCCACCCCGGCACCCGCACGCGATTCTCCCACCACCCCCCCCCCCCCCAAAGCGGGGCGCCAAGATTTACGGCAGGCCGCTCGGAGAATCACCGCTTGCCGTTTGTAACGGGCGAGCGGCAATTGTCCGGCCCGAATGGGCCGAGCGGCCTGCCCAATACGACGTGTTCTCACCGGCGTCAACCACACCTGGTCGTGGCCAGCGTGAACAGCGTGCAAACGCTGCGGGGGCGGCCTGTGGGGCGGAAGGGAGGATCGTGCACCGGGGGGGACGCGCAGAAGGGGTCTGGCCCACGAACGGTGCCCACCGATCGGCGGGCTGGCGTCTCTGAAGGACGCACTCCTTTCCTCTGCCGCCCCGCAAGATCACTCCTCCATTTCTTGCGGGGCGCCTGCGGGGAGGACGGCAACCACACATGCGCGGGTTTGCGCCGGCCAACCTGCGCATGTGCGGGTGACGTCATTTACGCGGCGCCAGCCATGTAATTTACACAACGCTGCTTTTACGCGGCACCAAGGCCCGGCGCGCATAAATGATGCGGCGCCGCTCCTAGCCCCCCCGGGGGTGGGAGAATAGGGGGCGAGGAGCGGCCTCTGACGCCGGAGTGAAACAGCCCGGTTTTCACTCCAGCGTCGGCACTTAGTCTCCCGTTGGGAGAATCCCACCCTTTATCTCCACTGGTAAAATAACAAACTTTAGATTGCTTGTCCTCTACCCATTTCATCACATTTTGAGCAACTTTTAAATGTTGTCCAGCCAATTCACCTGCTGTATTTAATCGTTTCCTAAAATTTGACATGTAATCCAATAATGTAATTTCCGATTTCTCACTCACCAATTTTTCCTTCATTGATTTAAGTGGTCCTCTGACCTCATGACCAAAAATTAGTTCAAAAGGACTAAATTTGGTTGACTCATTAGATGCATCCCTAATTGCAAGCAGTCCCACTCCTCTGGATGAACTTGACAATAAGCCCTCAACATTGTCTTTAATGTCTGATGCCATCTTTCAATGCTCCCTGTGATTCTGGATGGTTCCCAGTTGATTTAAATAGTGTTATTCCAAAGCTATCCATAACTTCTTTGAAAAATTTTGAGGTAAAATTTGATCCTTGATCCGATTGTATTTCTGTGGGTGGTCCATATCCAGTAAAGAATTTAAGTAATTCCTCCACAATCTTTTTAGTTGTAATATTACGTATTGGAATGGCGTCTGGAAACCTAGTAGACACATCCATTATAGTCAAAAGATATTTATTCTCACTTTTTGTTTTAGCAGTAGTCCTACGCAGTCAATTAGGACCCTTGTAAAAGGTTCCTCAAATGTTGGAATGGGTATTAAGGGCGTTGGTTTTTTCCCTGCTTGAGGTTTCCCTATCACTTGACATGTGTGACATGATTGACAAAAGTTAACTACATCTTCATGTAGTCCAGGCCAATGAAAATGTTTCTGTATTTTAGCTTGAGTTTTCCTTATTCCCAAAAGACCTCCCACTGGTACCTTATGCGCAACTTGCAACACCTCCTTTCTATACCCTACTGGCAATACTACTTGATGAACTTCTGCCCACTTTTCATCCGCCTGCATATGTAAAGATCTCTATTTTCTCATCAAGACATTACTTTTACAGTAATAAATTCTGGTATACACGCAGATTCCTCTTCCGTGTATGCTTTCGGATACATCTATTTTATTTCTACATATTTCTGTTGTAATTCCGCCAATTTTCCTGAACTACAAATATCCGCCTCATCCTCCACCTGTTCTTGTTCTTTTTCAACCATCTGATCAAAAATCGTTTCTGAGAATGCACTTCAACTTCATCTTCACTCTCTGATTTTACCTCTTGTCTTAACCTGTGACTTTGCGACCTTGTTACCACACAATCCGGTAAAATCCCAGGATATTCATCCTTCAACACTTCAGTTGTCTAATTTTCCACTGGCTTATCAACCACAGTAGGCATCACTCCCACCTGCGATCCAGCTATATCATTACCCAAGATAAAAGAAAATCACCATGAAACATGAAAGTCAGTTAAAATTGGCGATTTTCTGAAGTTCAGACTCTCTCTCTTTATCTTTTTCCCTGATCTGTATCTCCCTTTCTCTTTCTTTTTCCCCTCTCTCTCTCTTTTGTATTCAAGCTGCTTTAATTCTTTCTCATATTCCATTTGTTTAATTTTTTAACTGAATTTTTGCCATTTCCAATGAGTCAAACTGTATCTCAGGCAGCTTTAAATGCTTAGCAATCGCCATAATTACCTCATCTTTTCGCATTTTGTCAGGTAATGTTAACTGCAATGTTTTTGCCAAATCTAACAGTCTGCTTTTAGAGAACCCCAAAGTGTATCATGGAGTTCACCTGACCCACAACTTTAAATAGTTTGTGGTATGGGGAGCACACGGCCCACTCTCCAGGTGTGGTACAGCAGAAATGGAGAAGTATTTTTTTACAAGCAAAACAATGTTTATTCTATTAACTCAAGTTAACCTTTTTAATGCAAACAGTGAACATAGAACATAGAACAGTACAGCACAGAACAGGCCCTTCGGCCCTCGATGTTGTGCCGAACAATGATCACCCTACTTAAACCCACGTAACCCGTATACCCATAACCCAACAATCCCCCCATTAACCTTACACTACGGGCAATTTAGCATGGCCAATCCACCTAACCCGCACATCTTTGGACTGTGGGAGGAAACCGGAGCACCCGGAGGAAACCCTCGCACACACGGGGAGGATGTGCAGACTCCACACAGACAGTGACCCAGCCGGGAATCGAACCTGGGACCCTGGAGCTGTGAAGCATTGATGCTAACCACCATGCTACCGTGAGGCCCCTAACATCTTAGGAACCATTAATTCAAATACAATCCCCAAAGAATACAACTCTAAGTAATCCTTAATAACTTCCCAAACAACATCCAGAAGACAAAAGAAACACCTTTTAACAGAAGCATATCAAGTTTACATTCACTACTGAAAACATTTATAATTCTGAATTCACCAAATGATCAAGAGATAGTTTTTCCATGGCAGAGAGAACAACAATACACCTGCTTTCTCTGGCTTCAGCTCCAACACTGAAAACAAAACCAAAAAGACACAAACACACCCAAGCTTTTCTCACAGTGAAACTCAAAAACAGAGCCAGAGCTCAGCTCCACCCACACTCTGACATCACTGCAGTAACATGAGCAGCCAAACATTTCTTAAAGTGACATTCTCATGACAATATATAGCCTTTCATGGTCTCAGGATGCCACAAATGCTGCACAGCTGATCACGCACTTTTGAAGTACATGCCTGACGTTTTCACCCATTGGGCGCATGTATTCGGTGGGCCGGGAGTGAAACGGGTTCCTGGCCACGGTTTTTACATACTGTCAATCATACACCACTACTAGAAAGCTATGGATGGCTTGCAGCTAATGGATCTGTGAGAACCAGGCACAGGTCACAGCTGCTCTCCCTCCTGGAATGGACACATGGAGCTGCAAGGTAAGTGTTACAGCTGTCATTCCTCTCACTGCCCTTTTCTGGACTGCTCTCTAGCTTCCGGACAGGGGTCTCTTTTCTTGAGGGAGGTCAGTGCGTGTGTGGAGAGGGGTGTCTGTGGGTGGTCACTTTAGGCAGGGGGTCCCTGTGGGGGGTCCCTGAGGGTTGTCTCCCTATTGCTGGAGTCCCTGAGGGGTCCCCCTACTGCAGTGGGAGGTTCCCCTATTACAGGCATCCTGGGAGGGGGTCTGCCAGAGAGGGATGGGAAGAATGTGAATTGTGGGGCTGGCTGTGCCCTCAATTGGGCTTGGATGGTCTCTACCAGCGTGGCCCTGGCATGGTAAACCTTGCGCCCTTAGCCCACCGCGAGGTCCACCATGCCAGGGACACACAAGTAGACACTGCAAGTGATCCGTGCCATGTGATTCCCGGCCGTGGGGGCCGGAGAATCACAGAGGGCCAGAGCACAGTGTGCCGGGCCCACTAAATGGATGCAAATATGTATTAACACCCATTTGCAGTATTTTACAACCCCCTGCTGGCGCACGGTCTTAGGCCTCATTCCCGCTGTCAGAGCATCGCGATGAGGTCGGCGGCCGGCGTCGATTCAATTCTGCCCCAATGCCTGATAATCCGTCCCGGAGGGGAAAACGATCCGGGCGTCCCGGGAGGGAGAATCCAGTCCAATATGTTCACGGATGTAGGGACAGCACAAATTGTATTCAAAACTAAATATTGGTGCAGGTGCAAACATTCTTCCATTCTGTACACAGAAGTGACAAGTGATGATTGAACCAACCGCTGTCAAACTTACCACATACAATGACTCAGAGGTTCCATCCCTGGGATCCAATACATTTGAGTGTCACTACCACAAGTCACCCTGGTCACCCAAGATATTTTATGCAGTGTATTGACTATAAATGTGAAGATTCCCACAACCGACATGCAGTTGATGAATTACCCAACCGAAACACTGGACAAAAAGTTTCAGTACAACAACCAACTGATGGCACATGGAATCCAGAAGAAACAATCAGCATATGCCTAAAACTGAAATTGTATCAAGTACGAACACCAAGTGGCTTGGTTGTGCGAAGAAACAGATGCCAAATCGGAACAATACCAAATTGTTGAACAATACCAGAAACACCTAGTAGCCTTATTGTCAGTCCGAGACACAATCCAAACACAACACTCCTACAGACAACCAGCCAGGGAGGGAGGCAGGTCCAGAGTTGTCTGGTCCTTGAAGGAAGAGTACGCTCCATCAAAAAGAGTCTTCCAATTGAAGCATCCTCCACTCCCCTACCTATTTGCCGGAGATTTGAAAATTTTACTGTTTCACATCCTGAGCTATCTAGCACCCGCTAGCCTAAAAACTGAGTGTGGGCAAGAGAAGGTCCGTAACTGGTGGTTAGTGATTTTAGTTGTGGCAAGCGTGGGCTTCCCCTCCTAGGCTCCCCTTTGCCCACTGTAAAATCACGTCTGGGTTGAGGCGGGCAAACAGTCCCCCCCCCCCCCCCCCCCCCCCTCCCCCCCCCCCCCCCCCCCCCCCCCGATCTAAAACTCCACCATGTAAAATTCAGACCAAATGCTGAGAATTGCTCATTATGAATGAAATGAAATGAAAATCGCTTGTTGTCACGAGTAGGCTTCAATGAAGTACTGTGAAAAGCCCGTAGTCGCCACATTAACCGTGCTGCTGGCCTGCTTGGTCTGCTTTAAAAGCCAGTGATTTAGCCCAATAAGCTAAACCAGCCCCTAGTCTGAGTGTGGTCTAAGACGGGTTCTTTATTGTTGCAGCATAACTTCTACTCCTTGTATTCCAATCCTCTGGATATAAAGGCCAGCATTCTGTTAACCTTACTGATTATTTTCTGTACCAGTTCATGACATTTGAATAATCTTGGAGACAAGAGTCTCTTTGGACCTCCACTGTTTCTAGCTTTTTCACAATTTAGCAAGTACCATGTCCTACCTTTTTTAGGCCCCAAGTGGATAACCTCTCTTTTGTCTACTTTGAAATCTATTTGCCAACATTTTCCCAATGCACTTAATCTATTAATTTCTCTTTGCAATTTTATGCTTCCATCTACACCGTTTCAAACACCACCTATCTTTATGTCGTTGACTAAATTGTATGAATGCCTTTCTATCCCACCATCTAAATTGTTACGAAAATGCATAATTGAAACCCCAACATTGGCCCTTCTGGGCAACCACCCCTGACATGTTAATTCAACTACCTGGCTATTTGCCTTACTCTCTGTTGCCTGTCACTCAATAATTTCCATAGCCAGGCTAACACTTTCTGACTTCAACTTTCTGATGTTAAAGTTACAGTAAATGTCACTTACAACGTTTCTAAATTGAGACCCTGTTTTGACTTTCTGACGATGGTTTCCACTTTATGACACAGGCTCCAATGTGGTACCACACTGCGCAACAAGTTTGAACATTCTTTCCTGCGCATCTACCTTCTACACCTCTCATCTCTCTGACTCAGCATACAGTACTGAGATATGTATTTTTAGCTTCTTATGTGAATTTTTATATCAACATGATTGATGTTTACAACATGAATACCTTAATGCTGCTATATTACTTGTCTATAATTGATACAGAATTGTGGGTGATTTAGGTGGAAGTAGGGTATCAGGCCTTGGTTCAGGATCCAATCCACTATTTATAACATTGTTCTAATGGCCAAATCAGTTCCGAGTTACCAAGTTTTGAATTTTCAGGAACCTATTGTGTCATAAGTCTGAGGACTTGAAGGAGCTGGTTTAGCACAGTGGGGTAAGACAGCTGGCTTATAATGCAGAACAAGACCAGCAGCACGGTTCAATTCCCGTACCCGTCTCCCCGAATATGCGCCGGAATGTGGCGACTAGGGGCTTTTCACAGTAACTTAATTGAAGCCTACTCGTGACAATAAGCGATTATTAGTTTGATGAGATTCAACTTCAGCTGACAGTTCCTAATAAGAACTTTAAACTGTCTTCTGGAAGCTCACAAAACTGATGCCTGGGATTCTCCATTCCAGAGCTCCTGCCAGTGGAGAATCGGGACTGGTCTCCACTAACTCTGGGAGCAGGGTCCAGGTCACTTCTTAACCATGCAAATCTATGTATGGGGAGGGCACATGGATTCTGGCGGATTCCTGGTATTGGGCTGTTATTTTGAGCAGGTGACCCAATCTGGCAGCAGCCCCCCATCATAATGCTAATTCTGCTCCCCCCACCCCTGCTAACAAGGAGGCCCCCACCATTGAAATAATGGGTCTAGCCCCCGCCACTGCATGTCCACATGAGGGTGACCCGACCCCCATCGGATACTCCCATCAGACGCCCCCATCAGAGAACCTCATCTGTCATCCCCATCAGAACCCCCATAAACACCCCCATAAATCACCCCCATCAAGTACCCCCATCAGATCCCCCGATCAGAGACCCCCATCAGACACCCCTGCCTGAAAGTTGAAAAGCAGTCCAGGCAGTACTGTGAAACATCATTGCATTTTCACATACCTTTCATAACATCTGTTGCCTCACACAACAGTCTTTAAAGCAACAGCTGTTACGAGTCAGAGGTTTCCTTGAAAGCCAAATACACTTGAAAGGGCTTCAAACACCAAGACAGCCTTTGAAATGCAAAACTCCCATTCATTTCAGGCAGCAATATATTTCACCAACCAGTGGTCCAGACACATGTGTTTGGCAGATTATTTATTTATTTATCCCTTCACGCTTGAATGCATCTCCATTACCTTACATTAACGCTAACCATAATGTTTATAAATATACTCGCTATGATTCACAGCTCCTCAACACATCAAAAGCAGGTAAGTGATTTCTGCTGTAAAAAAGAGTAAGTGTTTAGTTTTATGTTGTCTCTGACCTCTCCAGTCATCAAGAACTGTTTGCTTCCAAGTAGAACTCTCATCCCTTAACGGTATAATCTGGGGCTGTATCACATTTTTTAAAGACCTTTCATTAATTTATGCCTTTTAAATCATTTGCAAAGTTACCCAGCTCACTTTGAATAGTCTTAGTGTACTGAAGCCAGCGGATCCTAAATACAGAATCTGATAGCTATTTCATATTTCTCCCCGTTGAGTTGAACTTGATTATATTATAATCGCTATTAGATAATTGTTTGGCTGTTCACTAAATCTGATTTCTCATTACTAACTCTAATACCTCCTCTCCCTTAATAATTCTGGGACATATTGTTACAGAAAACTATCCTGAATACCCCAGGAAATTCATGACCTTTCAGACTTGTGCCAGTCTGCATATCATATTCTATCCCCCTCTGTCTCACCAGTCTATGCATTTATACGATCTACCACTTCAGAGCTACTACTAAGGCATGTACATATAACTTCTTCTGCAGTCTTTATTTTTCCAATTAAGGGGCAATTTAGCATGGCCAATCCACCTACTCTGCACATTTTTGGGTTGTCAGGGTGGGACCCACGCATATATGGGGAGAATTTGCAAACTCCACATGGTCAGTGACCCGGGACTGGGATCGAACCTGTGTCCTTGGTGCCATGAGGCAGCAGTGCTAACCACAGCATCACCATGCTGCCCCATCTAAAGTCATACTATAACCTAGTAACCTTATCTAATTCATCCCACTCCCTTAAGCTCATTCAGAAATCTAAGAAGTCACAACTATTTCTCACAGTGTGACTCTCTTCCTGTGATTCCCTGTGCTTCTTCCTATCTTTTCCTGCCTCATCAAATGCGAACAACCTGTAGATGCGTTTTCATCTCAGAGACCATTTGCTTTCCACCCCTCAACACCCACCCATGCACCCCCATGCACCCCCACACACATGCACACTGTCCATACCCTTGCCCTGATGGAATCTCATTGACAAGCTTTTCCTGTTTCCTCCAGGCATCAACTAGCCCATCTTTTGCATGAGACCTACCCAACCAGCTCTTGAACATTCTGGCGATCCCATTCTTTCATCATCAAATGACATGATCCAACAATACATTGACCTCCATAGTCCCCTCCTCAAGACTATAGCCTCAATCCCATTATCTTCTTCCTCCATTCCGCTGTCAAATCTTCAAATCTATTGTTACCCCTCAGCTTTCTGCCACTATCCATAGAAATGTCTTTAAATCCCTTCTTCATTCCTGATAATGCTCTGAAAAACAAGCTAAAACTTCACTTAGCCCAAGGCCGATGTACGAAGATCAATTTCACCTTCCTAATGCTGTCTGAAACTTGTAAAATTTTATCATCTACTTCTATGGTTCCTTAAAAGAATTGAAATAAAACATTTGATGGTTAAAGACTTCTAGATAAGACCATAAGACATAGGAGCAGAATTAAGCCAGTAAGCCCATTGGGTCTGCTCTGCCGTTCAATCATGGTTGTTAGGTTTCTCATCCCCATTCTCCTGCCTTCTCTCCATAGCCCCTGATCCCCTTATTAATCAAGAACCAGTCTATCTCTGTCTTAAAGTCACTCAGTGATTTGGCCTCCACAGCCTTCTGTGGCAAAGAATTCCACAGATTCACCACCCTCCGGCTGAAGAAATCCCTCCTCATCTCTGTTTTAAAGGATCATCTTTTCAGTCTATGGCTGTCCCTTAAGGATGTTTCCTACTAGTGGAAACATCCTCTCCACGTCCACTCTATCCAGACCTCGCAGTATTCTGTAAGTTTCAATTAGATCCCCCTTCATCCTTCCAAACTCCAACGAGTACAGGCCCAGAGTCTTCAATTGCTCCTCATATGACAAGCTTAGGGATTCTTCTTGTGAAACTCTTCTCGACCCTTTCCAAGGCCTTTGTGAGCTACAAGGCCCATAACTGCTCAAAACGAACAGGGGAATGGGTATTATGCACTTGATCAACAGAGCTACATGGCAAAGCTGGAATTCTATGTTGTGGAATATGTGTTTATGTACTGCAGCAGCTGTGGTACGCACTGAAAAAGAGATACAATTTACTGAAGCAGGGACAGCAGTGTAAACTATTGATACTGGAGTGCTCTCTACAGAATCAGGATCCTATGAATAGTTGTTATGTCTCCAAGCGGGCCTGATATTCACTACAGGAACTATTTGATTGTACTGGATCAGAAATGTTTTTTGCTGGAATGCGAATGTTATGCATTGAAGCAACAATGCTATGAACTCGCCAGAAGTGTTATATACTGGGGCAGGAGTGCTGGACACGACAACAGGGCTGTCAAATACTAGGACAGGGATTCACTGGATCATAGTAGGGCTGTTACAAACTAGTGGAAGGGTGATATGCAGATGGATTAATGCTATGTATTGCAGCGGATGTGTTACATACTAGAACGTGGATTCTGTATACTGGAATTGAGGGTTAACTGTGGGTCAAGTGTGTTGTACTGGATCAAGGATTCCAGGGCTTGCATTTTGCGGATGGTAGGGTGTCACCACCCACCATTCGAAGACTTCTTTGACAGAGAGCCACCCAGAATCGAATCGTTAGCTGTGTTCTCTCTCCACAGATGCTGTCAGACCTTCTGAGATTGTGCAGCATTTTCTGTTCTCATATCCGAAGAGCCCCTGCTGACTCCAAGTGGCCCGTAGCCATTGCACACTTGAATGAGAGTTAAATGGCTGCAGTCAGGACTTCTGCCCCTCACGCAGGAGGAAATCCCGCCTTAGAGAGCTGATTGTCCAGCAGTTCTCCAATCCCTGCAGTGACAAGAGCTACAGCGGACAGAAGATGAAGAATAAGTGGACACTTGATGCTAGATCTGGGCAATGGAGGTCAGGTAAGCTCAAGGGGTCCCAGGAGAGAGGCCAGGGATCTAGAGAGACCCGGAGACGGTGGTGTTCTTTGTGTTGCTAAATTCAAATGGTTGGCGCAGTGTTCACAAAGATCACAAAATAGCTTTAACTTGCAAAAAGCTATAAATTTATTAACACTGCTTATTTACATTCGACACTTACTCCTATATAATACACAATTGATAATTAACTAACAATCTACACTCATCTACTATGAATCTGTACACTATTATAAACTATGATCTGCTCTCACTCACAGAATCTTTCCTTCAGCCTGTGCTCTAGCTATCACCTTCACTTTTCTCCCCACAAGGCTTAGCATCAATGTCTTATGTACTTGTAACTCTAGCTGCCTCTAGTGGCTGATCTCGACATTTCATTAACCCTTGTGGTTCTTACATTTATGATAATGCCACAGAGGCTACTAGACTTTAAGGGATGCGTGGGGGTGGGGGGGGGGGGGGGGGGGGGGGGGGGGGGAGTAGCTTCCATCAATAAGGATCTTCTGATGGAGGTTCCCTTCCCAAAAGGTCTAGCTCCGTTGATTCCCACACAGGTTTACAGGTTTATTCCCTCTGCCAATCATTGGCCAATTCAGGGCCTCTAGTTTGGCAAGGGCTCTAGCATGAAATCACGGCATGACTGTGATTGGCAGGAAGATGGAGGTAATCCTGTTCATTCAATATCGCACTCCTATCGTTCCCCTCCACCACACCCTCCCCAAACCATCTAAACACCTGCTGGCGGGACAGTGTAAAATTCTGGCCTATGTTTGGGAACCAGTGTGTTATGAACTGTATCAGGGATGTTATGAGCTGAAGAATGGGCAGGGATACAATGTACTGGAAGAAGGATATTAGGTACTGGAGCAAGGCTGCTTCTTACTGCAGCAGATATGTGACTGTGCTGGATCAGGTACTGGAGCAAGGAATATTAGGAATGCTTTGTAATGAGGCAGGAATTATATGTACTGGCACAGGAATGCTATATACAAGGATGAAGTTCTTATGTACTGGAGCAGGAGTGTCATAAACTGGCACAGGCATGTGGTGCAGTGGAGCTGTATTGAAAATGATATGTGCATTTCATTAAATGCCTTTTGGAAGTTCATGTACACATCAACCACCTGATCCTGGCAACCCATTCTGTTATCTCATTAAAAAACGTTTGTTAAACATGGTTTACCTTCAACAAATCCATGCTAGCTTTACTTGATTGATCCCCATTTGTAGAATTGACTTAATGTTTTGATGGATTATCGCTTCCAAATCTTTCCCACTGCCAAGGTTCAACTGGCTGCCCTGTAATTGCTGGGTTTGTCCTTGCACACATTTATCCTTGCTTAACATTTGGAATTATCCAGTTCACTGGCACTGCCCCTGTATTTAAGCAATATTGGAAAATTATGATCAGTGGCTCCACAATTTCCACCCTTACTTCCTTCAGTATCATCAAATGCATCTCATCCTGCCCTGGTGAATTACAAACTTTAAGTACACCCAGTCTTTCTAAAATCTCTGCTTTATCAATTTTAACCCACCAATGTCTCAACAATCTCCTCTTTCACTGTGACTGGCAGCATCTACTTAATAACATGCAGCAATGGGCCATCAGGCCCATTGGGACTTCTCCGCCATTCATTTAGATTAAGGCTGTTCTGGCTCTGGCCTTAACCCTACTTTCCTATCTGTCCCGCTTAACCGTGGCTCCAATGTAAATCAAAAAATCTGTCTAACACAACCTTGAATATATTCAATGACCCAGTCTCCACTGCCCTCTGTGGGGAAAAAATCCCAAAGAGCTTGAGAGAATCACTACAGCGAATAAGGAGACCATTTGGCCCATCGAGTCTGCACCCACCCTGCGCCATACTTAGGCCCATACTCCTACCCTATCCCCATAACCCAGTCACCCCAGCTAATATTTTTGGACATTAAGGGGCAATTTAGCATGGCCAATCCACCTAGCCTGCACATCTTCGGATCTGTGGGAGGAAACCGGAGCGCCCAAAGGAAACCCACATAGACATGGGGAGAACGTAGAAACTTCACACAGACAGTCGCCTGAGGTTTGAATTGAACCCGCATCACTGGTGCTGTGAGGCGGCAGTGTTAACCACTGTGCCATCAGAAGTTCCTCCTTCACTCTCTTAAAATGAGATTATGGAGTACTTGGAAGTGCATTATAAAATAGGACTAAGTCAGCACGGCTTTATCAAGGGGAGGTCATGTCTGACAAATTTGTTAGAATTCTTTGAAGAGGTAACAAGGAAGCGAAACAAAGGAGAACTAGCGGATGTGATCTATCTAGATTTCCAGAAGACCTTTGACAAGGTGTCATATAGGAGGCTGTTAAATATGTTAAGAGCCCATGGTGTTAAGGATAAGATACTGGCAAGGATAGAGGATTGGCTGACTGGCAGAAGGAAGAGAATGGGGATAAATGGGCTTTTTTCAGCATGGCAGCTGGTGACTAATGGTGTGCCTCAGAGGTCAGTGCTGGGACTGCAACCTTTCAAAATATACATAAATGATTTGGAAGGAGGAACTGAGGGCACTGTTGCTAAGTCTGCAGTTGATAAAAAGATATGCAGAGAGCCAGGTAGTACTGAGGAAGTAGGGAGTCTGTGGAAGGACTTGGACAGGCTAGGAGAGTAGGCAACAAAGTGGCAGATGGAATGCAATGTGGAAAAGTGAGAGGTTATGCACTTTGGTAGGAAGAATAGAGGTATTGTTATTTTCTAAATGGGAAAATGCTTAGGAAATCAGAAGTGCAAAGAGACTTCAGAGTCTGGGTTTAAGATTCTCTTAAGGTTATCTTGCAAGTTCAGTTAGGAAGGCAAGTGCAATGTTAGCATTCATGTTTGGAGGACCAGAATACAAGAGCACTGATGTACTTCTGAGGCTGTACCCCATTTGGAATATTGTGAGCAGTTTTCGGCCCTGTATCTAAGGAAAGATGTACTGGCCTTGTAATGGATCCAGAGGAGGTTCACAAGAATGATCCCTGGAATGAACAGTTTGCGATATGAGGAGAAATTGAGAACTCTGGGTCTGTAATCTGAGTTTAGAAGGATGAGGGGGATCTTACTGAAACTTACAGGATACTGAGAGGCCTAGACAGAGAGGAGGTGGATAAGATGTTTTGACTAGTAGGAAAAACTAGAACCCGAGGGCACAGCCTCAGACTGAAGGGACAACCGTTTATAAAACTGAGATGAGGAGGAATTTCATCAGCCGGAGGGTGTTGAATCTGTGGATCGCAGATGGTGTGGAGGCCAAATCACTGAGTGTCTTTAGGACAGAGATAGTTAGGTTTTTGATTAATAAGGGAATCAGAGGTTATGGGGAGAAGGCAGGAGAATGGGGATGAGAAACGTATCAGCCATGACTGAATGGCGGAGTAGACTCAATGGGCCAAATGGCCTAATTCTGCTCCTATGTCTTTTGGTCTAATGGGAGACACCTTTCTTTAAACTACTTCTTAATTCTAGATTCCCCCAAACCAAAATCATACTCTCAGCACCTACCCTGTCAAGCCACCTCGTACGCCTTGCATAAGTACCAGGCAATGACCAGGGGCTGTTTAGCACAGGGCTAAATCGTTGGCTTTGAAAGCAGACCAAGGCAGGCCAGCAGCATGGATCAATTCCCGTAGCAGCCTCCCCGAACAGGCGCCGGAATGTGGAGACTAGGGGCTTTTCACAGTAACTTCATTTGAAGCCTACTTGTGACAATAAGCGATTTTCATATTTTTCATCTCTAAAATTGGATAAGTAACCATCCTGGTTAGCCGGACTCTCTCTTTCCTGTTAGTTAGCTGATCTTCTAGCTATGCTGCGATTTTACCCTCCACACCATGAGCTCTTTGCTTGTGAAAAAGCCTTTTATAAGGAATCTGATTGAATATCTTTTGGATATCCATTGCACCTCCTCTGTTGGTACCCCTTGATGCACCCTGCTTGTTACACCCTCAAATAACTCTAATAGATTTGTCAATCATGATTTTCCTTTCACAGAACCATGCTGATTCTTTGCGCCTAAAGCTGGCTTCTGTCGCAAGCTGCAAAGTGTATGTTGGTCGCAATCTTGTGCTCTTAAAAAATAATTGAGGAACGGCACTATTTCTGGGTTCTGAACCCACACTGGTTGGCAAGGCACCCAACTTGGAGATCTTCCCAGGGGCAGCAATTTCAGAGGTCACTTCCAGGTCCAGTTCCCAATTAAAGATGGTGGGTAGGTACCTGAGACTTCAGGGTGCCTATCAATCAGAGGGCTTTCAGCCTTTAAATTATATCGCCCCAGCCAGAAAAGGATACTGTTGCTGCAGCACGGGGACCATAAGGGCACTTCCATCTTGATTCACCCTCTGAAGAGGCATTTAATTCAATTTAACCTAATTGATAAATGGTGGCCACAGCTTCCAGGCCATACGAAGCTTTAGCTGTGACCTATTGACGGCTGCGGCTCTGTTACGGAGGATGACCTTTGTCAGGAAACTTGCCCTAGACAACAGCTGGCAAACTACCTCCAGGAACCTGACAGCCTTGAGCCTCAGTTGGGGTGGGGGCTCCTTTGCTTCTCCCATCATCCATAATCTGCCACAAATGAACAGTTACTTGTCCAGATTGGCTATCCGCTGCTGTCGGGCAGGTAGCCATTGATGGCGATGACCCTCCTGCAAGGCAATTGCCAAGTCAAGGAACGGTTCGACCCACTGACCCAATGCCAGGTTCTCCAAATTTTTTCCAGTCCTGCCTTCAACCCTGCCCCTGCAGGAAAGGAAAGATTCTGCTATTGTAATCGAGATGGGCAGACTAGATGTAATAAAAGTATCCCAAAGGCCCCCTGGCAATCTTACAAAATTAGCCTCAGGATACAGCCATTGTCTGTTGGATCACTTTGAATTAATTTGACGCTGAGAGGTAGCAATATTTCAATGCCAAACACCAAAGACACAAGGCAACTCATCTGTCCCCCCATCGTCCCCCTCACCAGACTTTCATTACAATACATGGAATCCTATATGTATCCAGGATATAGCTCTTCTCTCATCAGTGTCTTCACAACAATTGAGACTGATCTGTCTACTCTATAGGAGACTCCTCTCTGACTAATGAATGTTCCCCAGATTATTTGAAAGCTGCTCTTCACAGTGTGACAAAACTCTGCCAGGTTTGTGAGTGAAAGCGATGAGATAAATAAAGACATTCAAAGATACCCAGAATAAGCATATGAATGATACAAATGAAATGATCTGGGGTGAATCGAGTGGATGATGGAAAGACAAGATGCAACTAAACAAGGTATTATAATACAAGACAAACATATGAGACACAGAGACAGTGAATTAAGAGACAGCAAAATATACTTGTTTGGCAAGGGGTCAAAGGTAAGAGAGAGTTTAAATTTCCATGGAATTATTAGCAAAAAGGTAGAAAACCTAGTCCATAAAATAATATAAGAGGAAATGGATTAATCACTCGTAGTATTATGGAGCGAGTGCAGAAATTATAGCTTCTATAAGAGCCCCTCGTTCAACAGAAGTGAAGATCAGATAAGGTCAGCATGCCCAATTCACCACAATCCCAATTTTAAAATCATTAAAATTAATAGCCGAAACATTGGGAGGGCTGCAAATTGGATATGCTGACCTCTGTGTCGCTTTGTCCAATCTGCTCCTTTATTCAAAGAGAGGCTCCTTGGCAGAAACACCATCCCATCAAATTTACCCTGTTGTAACAAGGGGAAAGAAAGCTTAAACAGAAAGTCAGTGCAGCTAAATACAAAGGCATGTGTGCAAGCACAAAGCAAAAGACACAAAGGTACTATGTGCAGGGTTACAGGGAAAAGGCAGGGGAGTGATATTAATTCATGATGCTCGTTTGGAGAGCCGGTGCTGACACGATGGGTGGAATTCTCCCTAAACATTCCCAAGTCACGTGGTCTCCGGTGGGAAACGAGGTGCGATTCCCGTCAGGTAGTTGGGCACGATCCAGATTGTAATCCAATCACACTTCGAAATTTTTCTGGAGGGGGGACAAGTTTTCCACTGTCACTGAGCGGAGCGGGTCTTAAACACCACAGCAAGCTCAGCTTCACAGAGATCGGATTGTTCTTTTTTGTAATAAATTTAGAGTACCCAATTTGTTTTTTCCAATTAAGGGGCAATTTAGTGTGGCACATTTTTGGGTTGTGGGGACGAAACCCGCGCAAACACGGGGAGAATGTGCAAACTCCACACGGACAGTGACCCGGAGCCGGGATCGAACCTGGGACCTCGGCGTCATGTGGCCACAGTGCTAACCCACTGCCCCACCGTGCTGCCTGGATTGTTTTTTTAAAGGGGCCCCAATCTCTAAATGTCAGTCAAGGGCCCTTGCCCCTGCCCCCAACATCGCGGGCATCTGAATTTCAGTGCCCCCGCAGCACCATCCTCGCCAGCATCATCTTCCTCTCACTTCACATCGCACCCATCCCCCACCTCACCTTCAAGGAATGTTGGCATCGGAGCCAGCCAAACCTTTCAGGACCCGCCCCATTCTCAAAAGCAAAGATCTTCCCCTTCTAGCCTGCATCAGGCCCTTCCCACATCACCTGCACCAACAGCACCACCTCCCCCCCAAGGTGGGCGACACCACCAAATGCCCCCTCCTTCATATTACCCCTTTCATGCTCCCCCTGCTCCATGTTCAAAGTCAATTCCCCCTTCATGGCCCTCCCCCCATTCAAGTTCATGCCCCATTCATGGCCTCACACATTGGCACTGCCCCTGGTACCATTGGGGCTCCAATGGCCTCCAAGCCGCTATGCCCCCCCCCCCCCCCCAAGGGGGCTGATCGTCATGTCTAGTCTCTGCCGGCTTCAGTTGCACCAGCAGGAGGGGAGAGACTACTGGGAGTTGTGAGAATTTGGCTTTAAACTGACCAAGCAGATTTAAATGCTTAATTAACAATGCTAATCTGGTTGTGAATCAGGTTCCATCAACTGCAGAGAGTCAGGTGCATCATGCTCTGTTCGACACACAACACAAACCCTGTTTAGGAGTTCTCCCACTATTCTCCCGGCAGAGTGGGATGTGCACCGGGTGCAATGCGACTGGAGAATCGCCCACAATGGGTCAAATGGCCTCCATCTGAAGCATAACAATTCTGTGATTCCGAGATAGAAGTTTTTACATTACTGCCAGTACTATCTGGGACATTAAAATAATGTCTAGCATAAGCGATATCAATAGGAGTTTATTAAACTTGTTATGGAGCAGGAAATTACATTTGCAGATGTAAAGTAGGCTTCTGTGTAAGAGGAGCTTGTGGAAAATAAGATATCTCTCAACATAATCCACAAAGCTGTTGGTGTAAAATATAGAAACAGTAATATGGACTTCATTTTAAACTAGATTTTGAGAAGCTAATATTTCAGGTAACACATGTCACTCTTGTTCAGGTACAGCTCGATATTGGACGTCATTGTATGTCTCATTTTTCATGTGGCAATTTAAGTATCAAGCACTGGTAAAACTGCTCAGTTGTGGAATGCATTCAAATGTCCAGACACACAAGCACTTTCCTACAGCTGACTGTTTTTTCACTTCTCAGGTCCATGGGCATTGGACAGAACTGACTGGATAATGGACAGAAGAGAAGAGAGTAAAGTAACAATCGGAATATGTGCTTTAGGCAATACAGGTAAAGGGAAAGCAAGAAGTAATTAAGCCAGAAGAGAGAAATAAGAAACTTGTGAGTAAAATATTGAAGCTAAAGGACAGGTTAAGGTGTGTAGCCCAAATTAATGTTCTTTATACAAATTCACAAAGTATAAGGTATGATGAGACCATCAATTCACTCAGAACACGATTGGAAGTAAACTGTGGTTTTAATAGTCTTACAACTGAGCCTGCCTGCAACCAGAAGAACTGAGAGCAGGTTCACGGCTGCAGCACTTTATACTTCTGGTAGTGGGAGGGGCCATGGGCAGAGCCAAGGGTGGAGCCCTGTACAAGCTCCTCATCTCCCCCTATGGGCAGAGCCGCGCAACGGCTCACAGACAGAGCCCACAAGGACATAACACTATGCATTACAATACAGTATGAATTCGCCACATTCACCCCCTGTAAAAAAAATTAAGTCCGGCGAGGGTGACGGGTCTACAAGTTAAGCCGGTCCGGTGGCCGAGTCGTCCTTTGGGATCGGCGGAGCACCGGGGCTGCAGCCTCTTCGGGTGACTGGGTGGTGACGGTCGGTGAGGGTATGAGGGTGGACTACGGGGGTGTTTCGGCCTGAGCTTCATTCCTGACCGGTGAGACGGGCGAAGGGGGGCGCAGGAAACCTATAGGCGCGGGGGCGCAGAGCATGGGCAGGGAACCTATAGGCGCGAGGGCGCAGGGCGTGGGGGGTTGGGTGGGGTGCAGTGTGAGGGCCATGTCCCGGAGGGAAACGGTTTCCTGACGGCCGTCGGGGTATTCAATAAAGGCGTAGTGGGGGTTCGAGTGAAGCAGTAGCACTCTCTCTTCTAGCGGGCCCGTTTTATATGCCCAGACGTGCTTCCGGAGGAGAACCGGGCCCGGTGTCCCCAACCAGGATGGGAGTGAAGCCCCCGTGGTAGTGCCCCTAGGGAAAACAAATAATCGTTTGTGAGGGGTCTGGTTGGTGGCGGTGCATAGGAGGGACCTAATTGCATGGAGCGGGTCGGGGAGGACCTCCTGCCAGTGGGAGGTCGGGAGATTCCTGGACCGTAGGGTCAGTGGGACGGTCTTCCAGACCATCGCGTTCTCCCTCTCCACCTGCCTGTTCCCCCTGGGGTTGGAGCTGGTAGTCCTGCTCAAGGCAATGCCCTTGCCGACCAGGTACTGACGCAGCTCGTCGCTCATGAAGGACGAACCCCTGTCGCTGTGTACGTAGCTGGGGAAACCGAACAGGGTGAAGACACTGTGCAGGGCTCTGATCCGGGCATGGGATAGCAAAGGGGAAGCGGGAGAATTCGTCGATGACATTAAGAAAGTACACATTTCGATTGGTCGAGGGGAGTGGCCCTTTGAAATCGATGCTCAGGCGGTCAAAGGGCCGGGAAGTAGGTTGTGCGGACAAGACTGGTCGATTGTCACTGAGGCGAGTTGTGGTCGGTCGTCGCTGACGTCGGATGATGGGGAGCCTGGGGGACCTAGGTCCTGAAATGCTGTCAGCGTCCATGTGCCATGGGGACGACAAGATGGCAGCGCCCATGGGCCACATGTTGAGGGGATTGGACAAGATGGAGGCGCCCATGGGTCACATGTGGTCTGAGGGGGGAAGATGGCGGCGCCCACTGGCCGCTCGTGGTTTGGGGAGGTGAAGATGGCAGCGCCCATTGTGCGTAGACTAGGGGGGTGGGAGCGACAGCGGCGACTGCATGGGCCTGGCACACCGCGGCAAAGTGCCCCTTTTGACCGCAAGCTTTACAAGTGGCAGCGCGGGGCGGGCAGCGTTGGCGAGGGTGTTTCTGCTGGCCGCAAAAATAGCATCGGGGTCCCCCGGGGTGCGATGGCTGGCACACGGCGCAGGCGTGTTGACTGTAGAAGGCCCCAGCTGGGGCTGCCGTCTGTGGGGTCCACGATGCATAGCAGGGGTGGGCTGCGCGGCTGGGGGTGTAGGCCTGAATATTGTGCGAGGCGACCGTCATGGAGAGCGCTTGCTTATTTGTCTCAGCTAGATTGAGCGTAACCCCCTCTAACATTCTTTGGTGTAATGAAGTCCGACCCAATCCCCGTAACGAATGTTTGAATCCCCGTTTGAATGTTCAGTGGCCGTAACGGCCTGACAGAAACACAACCTGGAATTTTCACAATCTGTGTTGGCCTTTAAATTACTTGACTGTGCTAGAATGAGCAACATGGATAAGCTCCTGGTTTTGACAGGAGTTCAGTTTACGGATAAGGATACTTTAGTCGATCAGATGACAGAAGCTTTAAAAAACGTTTCTGGGGAAATATTCGATTCCGATGGCTCTGATGACCCAAATAGGTCAGCCTGCAATAAAGCAGAACATAGAAGACACACTATTAACTGGATTGGCGAAATCGTACGGCTACAAACAGGTTCCAAGACTATAGAGGGAGATCGGGACCCGGAGAGTATGAAGACAGGAACCCAGTTAGAACCCCAGATGATGAAGATGAAGATGGGGAAGATGAACCCCAGAAATGCCCGGGGTATGATAAATCGATGTTTTCGATGTGACTCTCAATACAATTATGTTTTCAACTGCCCAATATGTTATAATAGTGTGTTTGAAGCGACATGTGACACGGAAGAGTCAGAAGAGGAAAAAGATAGTGACCAGAAAGAAGGCATTGTCCTATTAACAAGCAGTTTTACATCAGTAATGAGGGTGTTGGTTGCAGAATCGTTCAATTATGCTATATTGGACAGTGGCTGCACAACTATTGTGCATGGAATTGACTGGTTAGAATGTTACCTGGACTCCTTGAATGCTGAAAATTGTAACAAGGTTAAGGAATTTGAAAGTTCCACAAGTTTCTGGTTTGGGGGTGATAATACGCTGAAGTCGCTGGAAAGAGTGGTGATCCCTTGCAATATTGCTGGAGTGAATCATTTCATTAGCACGGATGTTGTATCAAGTGAGATACCTTTGCTGCAGACCGTCGAGGAAGAAAGCACACATGAAACTGGATATGGAACAGGATAAGGCTACAGTTTTTGGAAAGACGGTGGACTTACAATTTACACAGTTGGGACACTATTGTATTCCATTACTGACAAATAATATTTCAAGTACAGTTGTTAAGGATGTGCTAATGGCAGGTGAAAATGGGACTTTAGCTGATAGAAAGCTTTTTGTATTAAAACTGCATATGCAATTTGCACATCCGCTCCGCGGAGGCTGAAAAAGTTATTAAAGGATGCAGGGGTAAGGGATGAAGACTATACTAAACTAAACTGTAGGAAGTACAGAAGGACACCAGCACGACCAATAGTAACCTTACCCTTGGGCAAGGATTTTAATGACATTGTGGCCATGGACCTTAAGATCTGGGATAAAGCCAATAATATATTTATTTTGCATTTTGTAGATTTAGCAACCAGATTTAGTCTATCAACGATTGTACGAAGTAAAGAAAAGAGCATAATTCTGGATCAAATTGTGGAAAAATGGATAGGGACAGGAATGGGCAAAATTCCTTATGGACAATGGGGGAGAATTTGCTTATGATGAGTTTAGGGATATGTGTGAAAATGTGAATATCACAGTTATATCTCAGGTTGTGGAAAGCCCATTTAGTAATGGTGTGTAATCTTAGATGACCAGCCTCCAGCTTGGGAAGGAATGACAATTAGCTCTGCTTTTGCTGAGCATTTAAACGCGTTACATAGCAGTAGAAAAGCTTTTTTCGAAGCAGAAGTCTCTGAAAGAATTCGCAGAGCTTTAAGACACAATGTACGGCCATCAAATGGCATTTTTCAGCAAGGAGACATGGTATACTATAAGAAAGACAATTCTTATGAATAGAAAGGCCCAGGGAAGATCATAGGCATAGATGGCAAAACAATTATTTTGCAACATGGTAATCAAACTGTTAGGGTACATTCATCAAGGATAATGGGTACAGATTACAAATTTTCAAATTTAGACAGAGCAGACAGACATGATGAGGAACCAGAGTCATCTGGTATGCATGTGTTACAGAACACTTCTGATGAATTAGAACAGGCCATTTTTCCGAAAGGGCAAATGCCAAAAGTTGGTACAGAAGTGACATACTTGCCTGAAGGGTCTAGTCAATGGAAGGATGCAACTGTTATTAGTAGAGCAGGAAAGGCCACTGGAAAGTATAAACATTGGTTGAATGTACAGCATTCAGGGGAGGGAGTCAAGACAATGGATTGGGAAAACGAAGTTCAAAAATGGAGATTACAGAAACGCACGCAGTGCCAGTTCAGATAGTACATTGGATAGTGAACAGGTCCGCAGGAAAAGGTCGAGAACTATTGAAAGGACATCCCACAGCAGAAGGGGAAGATCAAACAGTAGTAGTACAGAACGAGATACCAGGTGGGAGAGGGGACGTAGTTTATCAAGATTTCGGAACATGAGTAAGACTACGAATACTAATTGGAGTAGAAGCCCACATGCACGTGAGATTTTGGTGGCTTCCAATAAATTAGATGAAAAAGTTATCAAAGGTGCCAAACAACAAGAACTGCTTAGTTGGAGTGAATTTGGCGTATGCACGGAAATACTGGATAGGGGACAAAGAGCTCTATCCCACGGATTGATTTGTACGGAAAAGGTTCTTCCGGATGGAACTTATGAGGCAAAGGCCAGGCTTGTGGCGAGGGGATTTGAAGAAAACTTAGAAGATCAGGATTTAAGGGTAGATTCACTTATGGCAGGAAAGGTTATTTTAAAGGTCTTCTTGGCTCTATTAGCCACAAAGGCATGGGAATGCAAATCTGTAGATATAAAAGCTGCCTTTTTGCAGGGGCATCAGCTCCAAAGAGACATTTTTCTGCATCTGCCGAAAGAGGCAGCTAACACAGAAGCGATACCCTGGAAGTTGAACAAATGTCTATATGGATTGAATGATGCATTTAGAGTCTGGTACTTTTTGGTAAGGTCAATTTTGTTAAGGTTAGGCTGTTGCCAGTTGAAAGCAGATCCGGCAATGTTTTACTGGCACTATAAAGGAAATCTTTCTGGCATCTTTATGATGCATGTCGATGATTTTTTGTGGGGTGGGACTAGTGATTTTGAAGCTATTGTAATCGCTGGTTTGAGAAAAGAATTCAGGGTTGGAAGTCAGGCTTCCGGTGCATTTAAATATATTGGACTAGAAATCGGACAGACTAAGTTAGGGGCAACTTTATGTCAGCAATTTTATTTGGAAAGCATCAGCCCAATAGCAATTAGTCGTGGCCTGATTTCACAAAAAGACACAATGGTTTCAAAGATGGAAAAGGAGCAACTGCAAAATTTAATTGGGCAACTGAATTGGTTAGGTAGACAGACGAGACCGGACGTGAGTTTTGATGTCTTAGAGATGAGTGCAAAAATGAATGATCCCAAAGTGGAAGACATAATAAGAGCAAATAAAGCATTGGTCAAACTAAAAATGCAGGAGTGTATTTTGAGGTTCCCGGTTTAAGGTGACCGTAACTATGAAACTCATAGTTTATAGTGATGCGTCCTATGCAAATTTGTGATGGGGATTCAAGCGCAGGAGGTTTTATAATTTTCCTTTTGGGGAACAATGGTAAATGTTGCCCTCTTGTGTGGGAAACAAAGAAAATAAGGAGAGTGGTCAAAAGCACTTTGGCGGCTGTGACGTTAAGCCTTGTAGAGGCGGTGGATATGGCCCTTTATATATCTCAGATATTGACAGAAATTTTGGGATTAGGGATTTGGGAAATATACCTGTTGAATGTCACATTGACAATAAATCCTGATGGGAAAATGTGCACTCTACAAAAAGTGTCAATGAAAAAAGGTTAAGGACATACAGCGCAAGTTGAAGCAGATGTTGGACAGAGGGGAGATAGCACAAATTAAATTAGTTGACAGTAGCTATCAATTGTCAGACTGCTTTACAAAAAGAGGGACTAGTTCACAAAAACTTTAGGATATTGTTAAAGAAGGGCGCCTGTTTCTGTGACTTTTTTTTCTTCTTCCAAAAATGAAAAAACGAAGCGGGGAAATTGCGCGTTTGTGTTTTTGAGTTTCTTGTAACCTTGTTTCACCTCATTTTTTTTCCTCCAAGGAAGGGGAGACTGTTACGTAATGGGTTAAGAGACATTCCAATTAGTTATCTCATTTATGTTAAGCATCCAATAATTGACACTGATATGTAAAGGGGCTTCAGGTGGCCTTTGGGTCAGGTGATGTGATGTTAGAGTTTTGTGCAAAGTCCGTTGAAGGAAATTAAAGGTGTTTTGTGGGAAAGCAGCAGAACCTTTGACTCTTTATGCTACAGCAGTTAAACGTCTAACACCAAAGCCTCTCTGCCTAGCTTACTCCTCGTAAATGTCCAATCTCTGGAAAACAAGCCAGACGAACTGAAAGCCAGACTCACTTTTCAGAGAGAACTGAGGGCCTGCTGTGTGCTCTGTTTCACGGAGCCATGGTTCACTCCTGCTTTACCGGACTGTGCCCTACAACCAGACGGCTTCTCAATCCTCAGGCAAGGCTAGGGGAGGTGGGGTCTCTTTCCTAATCAACACTTCCTGGTGCCTAGATGTAGCAACACTACCTATTCTCTGCTCCCCGGATCTGGAATACTAGACACTAAAATGGTGCCCCTACGACCTTCTGCGGGAGTTCAGCTCTGTTATCCTAATGGCAGTTTACATCCCACCCCATGCGGACGTGAAAATCATGCTGGACGAAATATACACCACCACAAATAGCCTTGAAACAAAACACCCTGAGGCCTTGTTCACCTTTGCCGACGACTTCCATCAGGCCAAGCTCCAGAGCGTACTACCAAGTCATCACCTGTTCCACCAGAGGCCCAAACATCCGGGACCACTGCTGAACAAATATTAAACATTCCTATCGCTCTATCGCTCACCCACACTTTGGCAAATCTGGCCACAAGGCTGTGCTCCTGCTCCCAGCTTACAAGCAAAAACTGAAGTGGGAGAATCCGTCAAAGAAAGTTGTGCAATGTTGGTTTGAGGAATCGGATGAACTCCTACGGGACAGCTTAAAGTCAGTGGACTGGTCAGTATTTAAAAACTCTGCGACCAGCCTGAACAAAGTACACGAATACAGTAACTGACTTCATTCGAGGCTGGTTTAGCTCAGTGGGCTAGACAGCTAGTTTGTAATGCAGAACAAGGCCAGCAGGGTGGGTTCAATTCCCATACCAGCTTACCCGAACAGGCGCCGGAATGTGGCGACTAGGAGCTTTTCACAGTAAATTCATACTTGTGACAATAAAAGGTTATTATTATTAGTAGTAAGCGTGTCGAAGACTGTGTGCCAAAGAAGCAAATCCGCGTGTTTCCCAACCGGAAACCCTGGATGACAGGGATATCCACTGTTTGCTGAAGTCTAGGTCTGAGGTGTCAGGCGACCCTGACCTATACAAGAAAGCCAGATGTGATCTAAGGAGACCCATCAAAGATGCCAAAAGACAGTACCGGACCAAGCTCGAGTCCCAGGCTAGCCACACGGACCCTCATCGACTATGCAAGGTCTGCAAGACATAATGGTCTACAAGATGAAGGCATGTAAAATTGGCGGCTCCAACGCACCCCTCCCTGATGAGCTCAACGTATTCTATGCCCGCTTTGAGCAAGAGATCAGCGAGAGAAAGCCCTCCACCCCGGAAGCCGCGGATGAACTTGTATCTGAGGTCACCATTTCAAATTAAGAAGCCTTACAACACCCAGTTAAAGTCCAACAGGTTTATTTTGAGTCACTAGCTTTCGGAGCGCAGCTCTTTCCTCAGGCTCCTTCACCTGATTAAAAAAAAAACATGTTGGACTTTAACCTGGTGTTGTGAGACTTCTTACTGTGCTCACCCCAGTCCAACGCCGGCATCTCCACATCATGGCTACCATTGCAAATGTCAGAGAAGCCTTCTCGAGGGTCAACCCACGGAAAGCCACTGCCCCGGATGGGTTACCAGACGAGCACTCAGATCTTGCACAGACCAGCTAGCGGGGGTATTCGCAGACATCTTCAACATCTCTTTACAACAATATGAGGTCCCTGTCTGCTTCAGGAAGACGGCCATCATCCCTGTACCAAGGAAAAGCCAAGCAGCGTGCCTTAATGACTATCGTCCAGTGCCTCTAACATCCATCATTATGCAGTGCTATGAAAGGTTAGTCATGGCACAAATCAACTCCAGCCTCCCTGGTTGCCTTGATCCACTACAGTTTGCCAACCGCTGCAACAGGTCATCAGAACTAGGAGCAGGAGTAGGCCATCTGGCCCCTCGAGCCTGCTCCGCCATTCAATGAGATCATGGCTGATCTTTTGTGGACTCAGCTCCACTTTCTGGCCCGAACAACACAACCCTTAATCCCTTTATTCTTCAAAAGACTATCTATCTCTATCTTAAAAACATTCAATGAAGGAGCCTCAACTGCTTCACTGGGCAAGGAATTACATAGATTCGCAACCCTTTGGGTGAAGAAGTTCCTCCTAAACTCAGTCCTAAATCTACTTCCCCTTATTTTGAGGCTATGCCCCCTTGTTCTGCTTTCACCCGCCAGTGGAAACAACCTTCCGCATCTATCCTACCTATTCCCTTCATAATTGTATATGTTTCAATGAGATCTTCCCTCATCCTTCTAAATTCCAATGAGTACTGTCCCAGTTTACTCGACCTCTCCTCGTAATCCAACCCCTTCAGCTCTGGGATTAACCTAGTGAATCTCCTCTGCACACCCTCCAGCGCCAGTACGTCCTTTCTCAAGTAAGGAGACCAAAACTGAACACAATACTCCAGGTGTGGCCTCACTAACACCTTATACAATTGCAGCATAACCTCCCCAGTCTTAAACTCCATCCCTCTAGCAATGAAGGACAAAACTCCATTTGCCTTCTTAATCACCTGTAAACCAACTTTTTGCGACTCATGCACTAGCACATCCAGATCTCTCTGCACAGCAGCATGTTTTAATATTTTATCATTTAAATAATAATCCCTTTTGCTGTTATTCCTACCAAAATGGATAACCTCACATTTGTCAACATTGTATTCCATCTGCCAGACCCGAGCCCATTCATTTAACCTTTCCAAATCCCTCTGCAGACTTTCGGTATCCTCTGCACTTTTTCCTTTACCACTCATCTTAGCGTCATCTGCAAACTTGGACACATTGCACTTGGTCCCCAACTCCAAATCATTTATGTAAATTGTGAACAATTGTGGGCCCAACACTGATCCCTGAGGGACACCACTAGCTACTGATTGCCAACCAGAGAAACACCCATTAATCTCCACTCTTTGCTTTCTATTAATTAACCAATCCTCTATCCCTGCTACTGCTTTACCCTTAATGCCATGCATCTTTAACTTGAAATGAAATGAAATGAAAATCGCTTATTGTCACGAGTAGGCTTCAATGAAGTTACTGTGAAAAGCCCCTAGTCGCCACATTCCGGCGCCTGTCCGGGGAGGCTGATACGGGAATCGAACCGTGCTGCTGGCCTGCTTGGTCTGCTTTAAAAGCCAGCGATTTAGCCCAGTGAGCTAAATCAGCTCCAACTTATGCAGCAACCTTTTGTGTGGCACCTTGTCAAAGGCTTTCTGGAAATCCAGATATACCACATCCATTGGCTCCCCATTATCTACCGCACTGGTAATGTCCTCAAAAAATTCCACTAAATTAGTTAGGCACGGCCTACCCTTTATGAACCCATGCTGTGTCTGCCCAATGGGACAATTTCCATCCAGATGCCTCGTATTTCTTCCTTGATGATAGATTCCAGCATCTTCCTTACTAACGAAGTTAAGCTCACTGGCCTATCATTACCTGCTTTCTTCCTACCTCCTTTTTTAAACAGTGGTGTCACGTTTGCCAATTTCCAATCCGCCAGGACCACCCCAGAGTCTAGTGAATTTTGGTAAATTATCACTAGTGCATTTGCAATTTCCCTAGCCATCTCTTTTAGTACTCTGGGACGCATTCCATCAGGGCCAGGAGACTTGTCTACCTTTAGCCCCATTAGCTTGCCCATCACTCCCTCCTTAGTGATAACAATCCTCTCAAGGTCTTCACCTGTCATAGCCTCATTTCCATCAGTCACTGGCACGTTATTTGTGTCTTCCACTGTGAAGACCGACCCAAAAAACCTGTTCAGTTCCTCAGCCATTTCCTCATCTCCCATTATTAAATCTCCCTTCTCATCCTCTAAAGGACCAATATTTACCTTAGCCACTCTTTTTTGTTTTGTATATTTGTAGAAACTTTTACTATCTGTTTTTATATTCTGAGCAAATTTACTCTCATAATCTATCTTACTCTTCTTTATAGCTTTTTTAGTAGCTTTCTGTTGCCCCGTAAAGATTTCCCAGTCCTCTAGTCTCCCACTAATCTTTGCCACTTTGTATGCTTTTTCCTTCAATTTGATACTCTCCCTCATTGCCTTAGATATCCACGGTCAATTTTCCCTCTTTCTACCGTCCTTCCTTTTTGTTGGTATAAACCTTTGCTGAGCACTGTGAAAAATCGCTTGGAAGGTTCTCCACTGTTCCTCAACTGTTTCACCATAAAGTCGTTACTCCCAATCTACCTTAGCTAGCTCTTCTCTCATTCCATTGTAATCTCATTTGTTTAAGCACAAAACACTAGTGTTTGATTTTACCTTCTCACCCTCCATCTGTATTTTAAATTCCCCATGTTGTGATCGCTCCTTCCGAGAGGATCCCTAACTTTGAGATCATTAATCAATCCTGTCTCATTACACAGGACCAGATCTAGGACCGCTTGTTACCTCATAGGTTCCATTACATACTGTTCGAGGAAACTATTGCGGATACATTCTATAAATTCCTCCTCAAGGCTGCCTTGACCAACCTGGTTAAACCAATCGATATGTAGATTAAAATCCCCCATGATAACTGCTGTACCATTTCTACATGCATCAGTTATTTCTTTGTTTATTGCTTGCCCCACCATAATGTTACTATTTGGCGGCCTATAGACTACTCCTATCAGTGACTTTTTCGCCTTACTATTTCTGATTTCCACCCAAATGGATTCAACCTTATCCTCCATAGCACCGATGTCATCCCTTACTATTGCTCGGATGTCATCCTTAAATAACAGAGCTACAACACCTCCCTTACCATCCACTCTGTCCTTCTGAATAGTTTGATACCCTCGGATATTTAACTCCCAATCGTGACCAACCTTTAACCACGTTTCAGTAATGGCCACTAACTCATAGTCATTCACGACGATTTGCGCCATCAACTCATTTACCTTATTCCGAATACTACGAGCATTCAGGTAAAGTACACTTATGTTGGTCCACAGCAGACACCACCTTCGTGGTCCTGCACTCAACCCTGGAATACTTAGAAACAAAGACACCTACGTCAGACTCCTATTTATTGACTACAGCTCAGCCTTCAACACCATTATTCCTGAAAAGCCCATCTCCAAACTCTGTGGTCTGGGCCTCAGCTCCTCCCTCTGCGACTGGATCCTGAACTTCCTGACCCACAGGCCACAAATAGTAAGGATAGGCAACAACACTTCCTCCACAATCAGCCTCAACACTGGTGCACCACAACGCTGTGTCCTCAGGCCCCTACTATACTCCTTATGCACCTATGACTTTGTGGCCAAATTCCCCTCCAACTCGATTTTCAAATTTGCTGATGACACCACCGTAGTGGGTTGGATCTCAAACAATGACGAGGCAGAATACAGGAATGAGACAGAGAATCTGGTGAACAGGTGCGACGACAATAATCTCTCCCTCAACGTCAACAAAACGAAGGAGATTGTCATCGACTTCAGGAAGCGTAGAGGAGAACATGCCCCTGTCTACATCAATGAGAACGAAGTAGAAAGGGTCGAGAGCTTCACGTTTTTGGGTGTCCAGTTCACCAACAAATTACCTACTCCCGACTCGGGGAGGTAGTGATGAAAAATAACAATACAGGATTCTTTTGAGGCCCTGTACTTGGAATGACTACACTTTAAATCCATTAATGAGCATCCATTGGAAGGCCGTTAGGTTTAGGGTTAGAGATAGGGTTGGGGTTGCGGTTAGGGATAGGGATAGGGTTGGGGTCGGGTTGGGATTGGGGTTAGGGCTGGGTTTAGGGTAAGGGTTAGGGTTGGGTTTAGAAATAGGGTTGAGGTTGCGGTTTGGGTTAGGGTTAGGGGTAGGGTTAATGTTAAGGTTCTGGGTAGGGTTAGGTATAGGGTTAGGGATGGTTAATTTGAGTGCTATAGTGAGAGTTTGGTGACTGAGGGAGTTAGGTGAGGAGGGAGCATTTAATTTCCTCAAAGAGCGAGAAGGAAGCCGGAGTTTACAGAGAGTGCAGCAGACTGGGGGCAGGGTCGGAGGGTGGAGTTCCAGTTGGTCCATAGGGCAGCTACATTCTGTAAGGTAAGAGTTGTTTGTTTCTGGGTTTTTTAATTTGTGTTTTTTAATTTAATTTTTTAAAAACTTTTTGTGTTTTTTGGGGGGGGGGAAGCAAGCTTTCATTCTTTCATTTCACAGAATCACCAATTTCTGAGGGTTCACGTGGGAGAGTAGCAACAGTATAAGGGTCTAACAGGTGTTTAATCTTTCTTTTTTTTCCCCCTTTGTGAATTCATATCAGAGGGAATGGAGGCTAGGGCAGTTGCATGCTCCTCCTGTAGGATGTGGGTGGTGAGGCATACCACCGGTGTCCCCGCTGATTACACCTGCAGGAAGTGCACCCAACTCCAGCTCCTCAGAGACCGCGTTAGGGAACTGGAGTTGGAGCTGGATGAACTTCGTATCATCCGGGAGGCAGAGGGGGTGATAGAGAATAGTTACAGGGAGGTAGCCACACCCAAGGTACAGGACAAGAGTAGCTGGGTTACAGTCAAGGGAAGGAAAACTAACAGGCAGACAATGCAGGGATCCCTCGTGGCTGTTCCCCTTCAAAACAAGTATACCGTTTTGGATGCTGTTAGGGGGGGATGACCTACCGGGGGAAGGCCCCAGCCGTCAGGTCTCTGGCACTGAGTCTGGCTCTGTGGCTCAGAAGGGAAGGGGGGAGAATAGAAAAGCAATAGTGATAGGAGACTCAATGGTTAGGGGAATGGATAGGAGATTCTGTGGTCACGAGCGAGATTCCCTGAAGGTATGTTGCCTCCAGGGTGCGAGGGCCAGGGATGTCTTGGATCGAGTCTACAGGATTCTTAAGGGGGAGGGGGAGCAACCAGAAGTCATGGTGCACATCGGCACCAACAACATAGCTAGGAAAAGGGATGAGGATCTAAAAAGTGATTTTAGGGAGCTAGGTTGGAAGCTAAAGAGTAGGACAAGCAGAGTTGAGATTGATGTGTTGGACAGGTTGGTTCAACGATGACTGCAACTGAATGCAGGGAAGCTAGAAACAAACATCTGACACAGGAGATGATCCAACACTGTTTTATTTAACTATGGACTGCTGTACATGTTCAGCTGTGGGTTGACACTCTACTAATCCAACTGATGACCTCTTACTGGCTTGACCATACTTACTAGCTACCGCATGCTAATAGTGCTCACTAACTTGTGCACTCTGACTGTTTCAGTAGCTGGGTCCTGAGAGAGGGAGATTCTTAATGCTCTGTGGGCTTTATAGTGGTGGTGTCCTGTCTGGTGATTGGTTGTTCTGTGTTGTGTGTTCATTGGTCATCCTGTGTGTCAATCACTGCCTGTCTGCATCTCATTATATACATGAGTGGATATTATGACAGTGATCTCAAGATTGCTACCGATGCCACGTGCAAGTGAGGCAAGGAACAGAGAGCGAGTGCAGCTGAACACGTGGCTACAGGGCTGGTACAGGAGGGAAGACTTCAGATATGTGGATCATCTAGGAAAGGTGGGACATGTACATGAAGGACGGATTGCACCTAAACTGGAGGGGCACCAATATCCTTGGTGGGAAGTTTGCTTGAGCTTTTCGGGAGGGTTTAAACTAGTTTGGCAGGGAGATGGGAACCAGAGCTATGGATCAGAGGATAGGGTAGCTGTTGAACAGGCATAAATAGAATGCAGCAAGTCTGTGAGGAAGGATGGACAGTTGATAGGGCAAAGTTGCACTCAGTGGAATGGGTTAAAGTGTGTCTGTTTCAATGCAAGGTGTGTCAGGAACTGAGATCATGGATCAGTACTTGGAACTATGATGTTGTGGCCATTACGGAGACATGGATTTCACAGAGGCATGAATGGTTGTTAGATGTTCCGGGTTTAGATGTTTTCAGAAGAATAGGGAGGGAGGTAAAAGAGGAAGGGGAGTGGCACTGTTAATTAGGCTAGTGTTCTTCAAAGTCGGGGGCGCGGCCCGTGGGTGGTTCGCGGGCGGGTGTCAGGAGGGTCGTAGAGCCGTTGTCCGCGGTGCTCCCGATCGCACAAATCCCCGCGCAGCAGGCGGCTTTTCATAACTCGGGCTGCAAGCAGCCGGGAAAATGTCAAAAATAAATTCGGCAGCAGTGCGCTTACCGATGATCGGCGCGCATGCGCATTCCGCGAACATGTAAAAGAATTTCGGCTGCATTGCGCATGCGCGCACGACGACCGGTGTGCATGCGCAATCGGGCACGCATACACAGTGAGGCCGTTATTTTTTGAAACGGTTGCAGCTTTTTGTTTTACATGTTCTGTAATGGTTTTTATTAATTTATTCATTTATTTTATTGATTTAATTTTTATTTTTTTCATTAATTTCATTTTGTTTTACAAGTTTGCGGGGTATATTCATTTTTTTTCATTTATTTTATTCATTTTATTTTTTTTACAAGTTTGGAGGGGTTTTATTCATTTTTTTCATTTATTTTACACATTTAATTTTTTTTACAAGTTCGGGGGGGGGGGGGGGGGGGTTTATTTGATAAAATTTTACAGGAAAAAAATTCAGAACTTTGGACAGATGGAGACTCCATACTTTCCGACACCCAGAAGGCTTCATCTTCATCCAACAGGTTCCATTGGAGGAGCGTGTACGAGGGCCAAAGGGACCCAAAACTATTTCCTCCATTTTTGTCAGCAGCAAACAAGGGAAGAGAAAATGGTGAGTCGTGCAGGTCGGCTGGCGTGGGTCGCGAAGGTCAGCCGGGTTGGGTCCCGAAGGTTGGCCGGTTGGTAAAAATGTGTCCCCGGAATAAAAGTTTGAAGAACACTGATTTGGGGAGTGCACCTCAGCTGCAGAAAAGGAGGTAGTTGAGGAGGGTTTGTCTACTGAGTCAGTATGGGTGGAAGTTAGAAACAAGAAAGGAGCAGTCACTGTATTGGGAGTTTTCTATAGACCCCCCAATAGCAGCAGAGAGATAGAGGAACAGATTGGGCAGAAGATCTTGGAAAAGTGCAGGAGTAACAGAGTTGTTGTCATGGGTGACTTCAACTTCCCTAATATTGACTGGAACCTTCTTAGTGCAAATGATTTGGATGGAGCAGGTTTTGTCAGGTGTGCACAGGAGGGATTCCTGACTCAATATGTTGATAGGCCGACTAGGAGAGGAAATATTGGACTTGGTGCTCGGCAACAAACCAGGCCAGGTGTCAGATGTCTCGGTGGGAGACCATTTCAATAACAGTGAACACAAATCCTTGACCTTTACCATAGTCATGGAGAGGGATAAGAGCACACAGTATGGGAAGGTATTAATTGGGGGAGGGGAATTATACTACTATTAGACAGGAGCTGAGGAGCATAATGTGTGAACAATTGTTCTTGGGGAAATGCACGACAGTAATGTGTGGATTGTTTAAGGAGCACTTGCTGTGAGTGCTGAATTGTTTTGTCCCACTGAGACGAGGAAGAAATGGTAAGGTGAAGGAGCCTTGGATGAAAGGGGAGGGAAGCTTCTAGTCAAGAGGAAGAAGGAAGCTTACGTAAGGTTGAGGAAGCAAGGATCTGACTCGGCTCTAGAGTGTTACAAGATAGCCAGGAAGGAACTCAAAAATGGACTGTGGAGAGCTGGAAGGGGACATAAAAAAGCCCTGGCGGGAAGGATTAGGGAAAACCCCAAGGCGTTCTGCACCTATGTGAGAAATAAGAGGATGATTAGAGTGAGAGTAGGGCCGATCAGGGACCGTGGAGAAAAATTTTGCCTAGAGTCTGAGAAGATGGCGGAGGCCCTAAATGAATACATTGCTTCAGTATTCACGAGAGAGAGGGACTTTGTTGCTCATGAGAACAGTGTGAACCAGGTTAATAGACTCAAACAGGTTGATATTGAGAAGGAGGATGTGCTGGAAATATTTAAAAGCATCAGGATAGATAAGTCCCCTGGACCAGATGGGATATACCAAAGGTTACTATGGGAAGTGAGGGAGGAGATTGCTGCGCCATTGGCGATGATATTAGTGTCCTCACTCTCCACTGGAGTAGTGCCGGATGATTGAAGGGAGGCGAATGTTGTTCCCCTGTTCAAGAAAGGGAATAGGGAAATCCCTGGGAATTACAGACCCATCAGACTTACGTCTGTGGTGAGCAAAATATTGGAAAGGATTCTGAGAGCTAGGATTTATGATTATTTAGAAAAACATCACTTGATTAAAGATAGTCAGCATGGCTTTATGAGGGGCAGGTCATGCCTCACAAGCTTCATTGAATTCTTTAAGGATGTGATGAGACACATTGATGAAGGTCGGGCAGTGGATGTGGTGTATATGGATTTCAGTAAGGCATTTGATAAGGTTCCCATGGTAGGTTCATTCAGAAAATTAGGGGGCATGGGATACAGGAAAATTTGGCTGTCTGGATACAGAATTGGCTGGCCGAAAGAAGACAGCGAGTGGTAGTGGATGGAATGTATTCCGCCTGTAGGTCGGTGACCAGTGGTGTCCCGCAAGGATCTGTTCTGGGACCTCTGCTCTTTGTGGTTTTTATAAATGACTTGGATGAGGAAGTAGAAGGGTGGATTAGTAAGTTTGGCGATGACACGAACGTTGGGGGAGTTGTAGATAGTGCTGAGGGTTGTTGCAGGTTACAGCAGGACATTGACGGGATGCAGAGTTGGGCTTAGAAGTGGCAGATGGAGTTCAACCTTAATAAATGTGAAGTGATTCATTTTGGAAGGCTGAATTTGAATGCTGAATACAGGGTTAAAGGCAGGATTCTTGGAAGTGTGGAGGAACAGAGGGATCTTGGAGTCCATGTACATAGATCCCTCAAAGTTGCCACTCAGGTTGATAGGGTTGTTAAGCAGGCATATGGTGTGTTGGCTTTCATTAACAGGGTGATTGAGTTTAAGAGCCATGAGGTGTTGCTGCAGCTTTATAAATCTCTAGTTAGACCACACTTGGAATAATGTGTCCAGTTCTGGTCGTCTCATTATAGGAAGGATGTGGATGCTTTGGAGAGGGGACAGAGGAGATTTACCAGGATGCTGCCTGGACTGGAGGGCGTGCCTTATGAAGAAAGGTGAAGGGAGCTAGGGCTTTTCTCACTGGAGAGAAGAAGGCAGAGAGGTGACTTGATAGAGGTGTGCAAGGTGATGAGAGGCATGGATAGAGTGGACAGCCAGAGACTTTTCCCCAGGGTGGAAATTGCTGTCACGAGGGGACGTAATTTTAAGGTGATTAGAGGAATGTATAGGGGAGATGTCAGAGATAGGTTCTTTACACAGAGGTTGTGGAGTCAGAGTCATTAGGGACATTTAAGTGACTCTTAGACAGACACATGGACAGCAGTAAATTGAAGGAGTGTAGGTTAGGTTGATCTTAGATTAGGATAAATGGTCGGCACAACATCGTGAGCTGAAGGGCCTGTACTCGTGTTGTACTGTTCTATAATCTATGTTCAATGTTCTGACACCTGTCCTGGTCCCCCCATGCCGACACTATAGTTAAGAAAGCCCACCAACGACCCTACTTTCTCAGAAGACGAAGGAAATTTGGAATTTCAGCTATGACGCTCGTCAACTATCTGGTTGTATCACAGCTTGGTATGGATCCCACTCTGCCCAAGACCACAGGAAACTACAAAAGGTCATGAATGTAGCTGAATCCATCACGCAAACCAGCCTCCTATCCATTCACTTTGTTTACAATTCCCGCTGCCTCAGAAAGGCAGCCAGCATAATTAAGGACCCCACGCACCACGGACATACTCTCTTCCACCTTCTTCCATCAGGAAAAAGATACAAAGGTTTGAGGTCACGTACCAACTGACTCAAGGTGGCTAAGTGTACTTAAAAGTGGGTTTTGACCTGAGATGTGTTTTGCAAGAGTGGAAATAAAAGATAACAGTTTGGAGTTAGTGCTTCATGTTATTGTTAAGCTTGTTTAACTGGTAATTGCAAACTATTTCCTTTATGATGTTAAAGTTAATAATACTGTGCGAGTAATAAAGTTTGTTTTAATATATCATATCCCTTTTTGTGTGTGGAATCAGTCCTTCAGCGAAGCATCCTTTGCTCACAGTTGTACAAATTAAATATAATATTGGGGATTTTGTCCAGTATTCGAGCAATTGCTGGGGTCAGGTCCCAGATTGTAATAAGTTTAATTGAGTTCCAAGTTATTGATGGTCATCTGCAGTAAAAGAAGTATACATTTCTGTAGTATCTTCTAGTGAGTCAAGGAACTTTACAGGAGTAAAGTGAAACCAAAAATATTGAAGACGCTGGAAATATGAAAAGAAAAACAGAAAATGGTGGTAAACCTTAGCAAGTCTGGCAGCATCTGTGGAGAGAGGAAGAGAGTTAACATTTTGTATAACATGACATTTCTTCAGAACTGAAGTTGAAAGCTTTGTTCCCAGAGCTACTTACATTTTCATAACACTGCCCATCTCTACTCTCAGCTCTGTTGTTGATGAAATCCGCTGAGATAACTAGACTGTTTCAATCTGCTTCTGGCTGCCCGCACATAAACCACTTAACCTGACCACATACAGTTGTACCAGCAGAGGGAGTCTCCTGGAGACTGAAGAAACAGTTTACTAAAATAAATCTTTTGTTTGCACATGCAATTTTAGTACTGGGTGTCTCAGGCCAGTTTATGTCACAAGAATTACACACTGGCAAAAAAATTATGAATCTTTCTGGAGAGTTTTGCTCACCTTCTGCAGAAAAGCCTTTAAGTTGCAGACAGCTTTTGAAAGTTACAGACTTAGGGGGCGATTTTCAGCCCGTGTTAGCCGTCCGTGGGAATAGCGACGTGGTTACAAAATACAGCGAGAATCGGAAAACATGGGGCTGGATTCTCTGCTTTTGGGACTAAGTCCCCACGGCATCATGAAAACTGTGGTCTTTTATGGCAGGGAAACTGGCATCCAAAGGCCAGAGATTTCCCTTCTTGCAGGGGGCTAGCAGGCATCCGTTGTACAGCTCGCAGCTCTAGCTGCCCATACAGCCCCCCGCACTTCCGGGTCAGACGCTGTGCATGTGGACGGCGACGGCGTTCTCCATGGCGGTCTCAACCCGTGAACCTGGAGGGGCAAAGTAGTGCCCCACATCGACGGCGTGCCCGAGACCGCCCACATACATAGCCGCCAGTCCCGAATGAAGCCCTCCCAGCCCTCCGATCGGTCCTCTGTAGCGGTCCCGGACTGAGTTCACAGCCGCCACTCGAGGATCCCGGATGGTGGGACCATGAGATTCCCATGCCGTCGGGAATTTGGCCAGTCAGCAAGGGAACTTTGCAGGAATTGCCTCAGGCAATGGATACTCAACACGGACTACTACCCGAGTACTACCCCAGTACACCGACTTTCGGGGGGCGGAGAATCGAAGAACCGGCGCCGCTCCCGATTTTGTGCGCCAAAATGGATTCTCAAGCCCCAGCTCTGAACGTGATTTTGGCATCGTGGTGTGGAGAATCCAGCCCACGATTCTTGCCGGCGAGATCACATTTCCTGATTTTCCATGTACCTCACTGGTGATGTAATGGCAATCCCACCACGGAAGGTCAGCAACCTCATTTAAATACATCAGCATATCACTGGTGATCCCTCCAGTCAGGACTTCTGCTCTCATTGAATATTCATTGGGCACTGGCTAAATTGCTAGTGTAATTTACAATACATACAATTCTATTTAAGAACAAGTATTTGGTGACCTCGGGTGCGATTCTCCCCACCCACGCCGGGTGGGAGAATTGCGGGAGGGCCGGGTGACTCACGACACGCCGCCCTGCCCCCCCTCCGTGATTCTCCCACCCCCCCGCCCCCACTCGCCGAATCGACGGTCGCCGTTTTTCCCGGTGACCGGCGATTCTCCAGCCCGGATGGGCCGAGCGGCCTGCCCTTCCCGACTGGTTCACAACGGCGGCAACCACACCTGGGCGAAATTCTCCGACCCCCAGCAGGGTCGGAGAATCGCCTGGGGCCGCCGGAAATCCCGCCCCCGCCATGGCAGAGATTCTCCGCCATCCGGGAAGTGGCGGTGGCGGGAATCTCGCCACCCCGATCAGCAAGGCCCCTGTGGTGATTCTCCGGCCCGGATGGGCCGAAGTTCCACCGCTGGGAGGCCTCTCCCGCCGCCGAGGTTTGAACCACCTCTGTAACCGGGGACGCCGGTTTTTTGCGCCAGTCTTCTGGTGCCAATTGCTCCGGCGCAAGGCTGGCCCCCAAAGGTGGGGAGAATTCCCCATCTTTGGGGAGGCCCGACCCCTGAGTGATTGGCGCCATTCCCCTATGCCAGGACCCTCCGTCACGCCGGGTACATGGGCGCCAAATGCTTGTTTGTGGCTTGTGGGGGGCGGAGAGGGGAGTGAGCACCACGGCCGTGCTCGGGAGGGGACTGGCCCGCGATCGGTGCCCACCGATCGTCGGGCTGGCGTCTCAAAGCGACACACTCTTTCCCCTCCGCCGCCCCACAAGATGAAGCCGGCACGTCTTGCGGGGCAGCGGTGGGAAGACGCCAACCGCGCATGCACGGGTTGGAGCCGTCAGCCGCCGGCCAACCTGCGCATGCATGGCTGACGTCACTTAGGCGCCTCCGTCGCGTCATTCTCGGCGCAAGCGTCAAGGCCCGGCAGCTGAGAGTTACGGAGCGCCGCTCCTAGCCCCCCGGGTGGGTGTGAATAAGGTGCGAGGAGCGGCCTCCGAGGCCATCATGAAACTCGGCCGAGTTCACGACGGACTTCCCTATTCCACGCGGGAGCAGAGAATTCCGCCCCTCATCTCTGAAGGGGATACCGGCGGTGAGCACTCAGGACGCATGCAAGGGACCCAGGTAAGTGCAACTCACGGCTGGGGGATGGGTTCAGTCTAGGAGTCTCAGACGGAGGGATTGCCCTCGCACCTCATGGCTGTGAGCCTCGAGGTTTAAAGGGTCTGGGGCCTGGTTGTCAGGTAGCACATTCGATGTCCTCCTTGCTGGGCCTGTGGCGATTTCACTGCTGAGGGATTGCAGAGTGGCAGCTGGAAAGTGGGTGGGAACAGGTGAATTTGTAGGGTCCACATATGGGGTGACTGCGAGGTCCCTATTTGGGGTCCTGTGAGATGCCAGGATGCTTGGGAAGAATAGTGGATTCTAACAAGAGCCTCATGAGGGCTGAAGACCCTCACATAGGACAGAGGACGAGTGCGGCAAGAATGGACCCCCATACTCAGGCTACAGTTTGAAATCTGAGGGCATGTGATGCCTGGAAGTTCAAGCCTTTGGTTACAGAAGCTAGGTTATCAGGGATTAGCATATGGGTGGCTGGCTGTTCAGGTTGGGAGGCTCATTTAATCTGAAGCCTCTGAGAGCTGGGGGACTGGGTGTCCTCTCTAAAGATGAAATGACGGCAAATGTCAGTCTTCACATGCATCAGGTGTGCCTCACGTGCCACAAGGGGAAGCCAGTTGCCTAATCAGCTGTCTGACCATTCCTTGATAAGTCCATAAGACCATAAGACATAGAAGCAGAATTAGGCCACTCGGCCCATCGAGTCTGCTCTGCCATTCAATCATGGCTGATATTTTTCTTATCCCATTCTCCCCATAATCCCTGATTCCCGTTTTAATCGAGAACCTATCTATCTCTGTCTTAAAGACACTCAGTGCTTTGGCCTCCACAGACTTCTGTAGTAAATAGTTCCACAGATTCAACACCCTTCGGCTGTAGAAATTCCTCCAATTGTGCCAATATAATCAACATTACATTGCAATGCATGAGTGTGTCACTAATTGGTGTCCAATTATTAATCCTTTAGCATTGAACTCCAAGGCTAATTCTCATGTCTCCTTGAGGTAACACAGAGGTGGCCTCCAATGCAAGGAATTATCGTGAAGATGCTCATCATTCACTCCACTCAGGAGATGGCAGGTGGCAGCATCTTATTCCCCATGAGGTTAGAGCACAGCTCCATTGAATGCACTCAGCTGCCCTCGCTCCTCAACCTTGGGTGAGTAATATAGCCCGCGAAAGCTCTCAAGGGTAGAGGTGCTTCATTCTGGTGGAGTTGAGAGTGGCAACTATTGGAAAGTGGGTTCTGTGTGACAGGAGAGGGAGTGAGGCTCAGTGGAAAGGTGCGCACATAGGGAGATGCGCATGGGTGGATGTCCTAGATCCTGAGAGGGCTGTGGGTTAGGGCATTGTCAGAACTCATCAGGCGCGATTCTCCGCAAATGCGGCGAGTCGTAAAGGCTGCCGTTAAACTGGCTGTGTTTCACGGCAGCCTCCGCGCCCCCTCCCGGGACCCGATTCTCCCCCGAGCCCCGTAAAGCACAGCATCGCGGGCTTAGCGACCGTCGCTACGTCCGCACGCCAAGCGTCACGGTGGCTGACGCGCACGATGACGTCAGCAGCGCATGCATGGGTTGGACGGCTCCAACCTGCGCATGCGGGATGACGTCATCACGCAGATGCGTCAAACCCGCGCATGCGCGGGCCGTCATGCCCCTCAGCGGACTGATCCTGCGGGGCGGCGGAGGAACAAATAGTGCGCGGGTATCGGACCTGCTGCCCGCGAACGGTGCCCACCGATCGCAGGCCCATGCCACCCTTGGTGCCATGGTTGTCTGGGATGGCACTTTGCGGCCGTTTTCACGAACAGTGAGAGCAGGTGTGTTTGCGTTCGTGAAAACGGCCGTAAATGCCTGGGAACTCGGCCCATCGGCCTGGGGAGAATCGCTGTTCGCCGTAGAAAACGGCGAGCAGCGATTCGTGGCGTGGGGCGGCCGTGGGGGGAGAATAGCGGGAGGGCGGGAAAAATGTCGGGAAGGCCCTCCCGCTATTCTCCGACCCGTTGTGGGCAGCGGAGAATCGCGCCCCTCATCTCTCATTTTGATATTCTCTTCCTTTCAGTTTTTGATTTGAGAGAATCACTGAGTCAGTTGAGCTGATAATTCGTTTGATTGTTATCAACCAGTAGCAGCAACATTGACATGTGGTGCATGTGAGCAGGGTGAGTCAGAGCTCCTTGATCCTCCAGGGACAGGGCCACAGATGGCAGAGCCTCAGAGGAGACACTACCGGTTATGGGTATACCACCGCAGAATTCTTACCTCTAAATGACAGGCGTCCAGTGCTGGAGAAGACTGCGCCTTTGCCAGGTGATGCAAAAGTTATTACCACATGAACTGGGTGCTCACCTATTGCCTGGGCCCTGAAAAGGCCACTGCCGCTCTGAACCTCTGTGCCAGGGCTTGTTTCAGGGCTGCACAGGTGACATGTGCTGCAGATCCCCATTAGCCACGCACAAGTGCATAAGGGAGGTCACAGACACTTGAGAGTACCCACATGTACATGAATGTGGACTGGGACCAAGCAAGCCAGGACACCAGGGCCATTGGATTCACCTGCATAGAAGGTATGCCCCTTGTGCAAGGTATCATCGGCAGTACCCAAGTCCTCCCCTTGGCAGCATGGGGCATCATTGTGAACTGCAAGGGATACCATCCTCTCGATGTCCAGATATTGTGTGCCCATTTCCCGGGAAGCATCCATGACAGTTACATTTAGGGGCACTCACAGATCATTGTGGTCTGCTACGCTCTGCACAACGTGGCACTGCAGCGGGAAGGGCAGCTGGACCAAGAGGAGATGCAGGAGCACCACACCTCCTCAGTCAAGGAGGATGTCGAGGAGGGCAGCAAGAGGTAACACACAGAAGAGGTGGAGGAAGGACCTCGACGATGGCCAGGGCCCTCATGGAGCACAGGGTGAGGGATGCACCTTATTCATCTAAATTTTGTCCAAAAGTATACCTCAATCCATTTTGCACTGAAAGCAGTGACTGCAACTTCTCTATCTTTCGACAGGCTTCGATCACTGCCTTCGATTTTGGCCAATAGAGGGGCAGGTGCCTTGATGGCTGGGCGTGTCCTTAGCAGTCATTGATGTTGGCTGTTTGGGCTCCCTGAGTAAAGGGAGTGGTGCCGATTAGTCTATATCTGTATCGGTTACCTGAGTACTGTTCTGGGGAAATGGGCCATTGGAATGCAAACAAGCGGGGGTTTCGATCGCGTCTAGCTATCTGGGTTGCAAATACACACACAAGCTCTGAGTCTGTCTGAGTCCTGGGTTGGCCATAATTCCCATGGTTCTTTGCAGGTGGCCATCTGAGATGGCTACATATGGCTATAGAGGGATATGGGCCAAATGCGAGCAATTGGGACTAGCTTAGTGGTAAAAAACTGGGCAGCACGGACAAGTTGGGCCGAAGGACCTGTTTCCATGCTGTAAACCTCTGACTCTGACTCTGATGCCCTCATAGTCCCTCGGTTTGTGGACAACCAAGTCCAGGGTGTGAAGACCTCTCCCACCATGAGGCTTGACATTCACTCACTACTGTGGTCATCATGATGATGGTTACATTCATGGGCAGGGCACTAAAGCGATCGACCAGGCTTTGCACGAGAATGATGATGACTTGCAGTAAGTCAGAGCGAAGTTCCTCCTAATCTCTGCGGAATGTCAGACTCCTCCCTGGCACAGAGATGAACGTGACCTGCCACTGAACGAGGTGATATAGTGGCACAGAGAGGCTGAATGGCACATCTCAGCTGTTACTACCTCCTTTGAGGTCAGGGGTCCTGGTGTTTTTCTCCTATTGGTGAAGTGGACAGCTAGGGCACCATGACAAGTGTTGAGATCCTGTAATGTGGCTGGGAGAGAGAGATTGCTGTGGAGGTGTGATAGATGTGTTAAGCGGTGCATTGGGAAACATGAGGAGGCAGACTTACCCTGGCTGCCCAAAGAATGTCGTTCATCTTCTTTCGGCAATGTAGCCCCATTCTCTTATGGAGTGAGCTGGCCCTCACTGTCACAGCCACAGCTGCCCAGGCGAGGTTGGTGGCCTTGCTTGCTGGACGCCTGGCTGATTGTGGATACAGGATTTCATGCCTCCGCTCGATACCATTCAGAAGTTTGGTGAGGGCTCCCTCTGTGAAATGTGGTGCTGTTTCCCTAGCAGCCATCCCCACAACTGGACTTGGAATAAGTGCTGCGGAGGAGTTTAAAAGGAGCACCTTGCTGAGTACAGAGATTAAGTTTTCCCCAGGCGAATGAGTCAGAGGCAAGCCGCCACGAGCCTGTAGTGAATCACGTGGAGAAAGAAATTATTATGGAGGCTGAATATACGGTGAGTTTTCCCACCATTGGTGCTGGTGGGATGTCCCCGGTTTTCTCGCTGGGACCCACACTTTGAAAAAAATATGGGAAAATTCCATCCTTAGAGACACACTCAGATCTAACAAGCAGAAAATATTTTACAGTGAACTTTTAGCATTGCTGATGAATGTGGCATTGTCCAATCCATCACCTTTTAATGTACAGTTGGAGCCATCATCTATATTCCCACATTGGCGAAAGTGGCTTCGATGTTTTGAAAGTGCAGTGACAAATCTTGCAATCAGAGGGGACTAAAGGAATAAAGCGTAGGGCGGGATTCTCCATTTTAGCGGCAGTGTTGACCCCGTCGTAAATGCCGGAGCATTTTCACGACGGCGTCATCCGGCCGCTAGGACCAGTGATCCCCCAACCCTCAGGGGGCCAGCACAGCACTGGAGCGCTTCACGCAGCTCCAGCTGCCGATACAGGCCCCAGCACGGCCGGTACGGGTCCGCACATGCATGCCATGGCTGGCGCGTGCCAGTGCATGCGCGCCACGGCCGGCACAGGTCCGCGCATGCGTGTGGGTTGCCGTCTCCGCGCCAGCACCCCACGCAACATGGTGGAGACCTACAGGAGTCCGGTGCGGAGAACATAGCCCCCCCCCCCCCCCGGAATTAGCCCGCCCACTAATCCGTAGCCCCTGATTGCGGGCCTGGCCACTGTGGAGGTCCCCCCAGTGTTGGATCCCCCCTCCCCCAACCAGGACTGCCCCCGCAGCCAGAACGGCGAGGTCCCGCTGGGTAGACCATGCGAATGATGCCGGCGCGACTCGCCGGAAGTCGGCGGGCAATCGGCTCATTAAGAGCGGAGAAACGCGGCCCCTGACCAGCGCCACAGCGACCGCGCCACACCATTGGCGCCAATTCTCTGGTCGGCGGAGAATCGGCGTCCCGACGTCGGAGCGGTGTGGTGGGATTCGCGCCCCCCTGGCAATTCTCCGACCTGGCGTGGAATTGGAGAATCCTGCCCCTTACTTCTCCACTATGGCAGTGATGAATTTGATGGTATTGTTGAGTCTCTTAGGTCTGAGCTAAAAATTCATTAATGTCTTATTTCACATGCAATAAAATGGGAATGAAACACTCATTTTTCAATTCACACAACAGGAAGCAAATGAGACAACTGACCAGCATTTCATGTGCTTGAGGCAACCAGCAATCAAATGTGACTTTGGAGTTGCTGAACATGTTGAAAGGGAAATCGAAGGTGATCTCTCCAGCCAACAACACTTTAAAGCACTCAAGAAAGGCAGAAAGCTGTCAGAGCTGTTGGAATTAGCAAGATTACCATCGCTTTCAGAATCCAGAGCTACTGAAGTTGAAACTGTCAAGAATAACTCCCACACTGCAAATTCAACTCCCTTGAACACTGTTGATCCCTCATGTGCCAGGAAACCGCTGACAAAACAAAATCAGCAGTCTCACAAACAAATTGCGCGGGGTTTTCTGGCCATTAACATGGCGGTATCTTACCGTCCCACCAACATCGCACTCCATGGTGGTGAGGGGTGCAATCCATGGGAAACCCCGTTGACAATGGAGGGACCAGTGGATTCCACCACTGGTGAGCCACCCTCTGCCGTCGAGAATACGTCGGGGAGGGTGAGAAGATTCCCTCCCAATATATCCTCTGTGGCTGTGTTACCCACACTGAACAGTGTCCTGCTGCTGGTAAACAGTGCAACTCCTAATGTAGAACTCAAGCACTTGCTCGTGTTTGTTGCTTTTCAATAAAATGAATTACCAAGACCAATACCAACAGAAGGAGGTCATGTCGGCATGCCATAGTAAAAGAGTGCGATCATGTAGTCATGATAGATGCAGATGAACATAAACATATTTTTGTGCTCTATTTTGGAAACAGTAAGGAGCTACATGTGTCAACAGTGACCATTGGCTGTTAAGATGTAGATGCTCCTTTTGGAACAAGAACATCCGTCAATGTCATGGGAGACAAAATGTTCAAGAAAATGCCAGGATTGCCTCATTCTCTGTGATGCGACCATCAATTCACTCAAGACACGAGAGGAAGTAAACTGTGGCTTTAATCGACTTACAACTGAGCCTGCCTGCGACCAGAAGAACTGAGGGCAGACTCACAAGCCGGCAGCACTTTATACTTCCGGTAGTGGGAGGAGCCATGGGTGGAGCCATGGGCAGAGCCAAGGGTGGAGCCCTGTCCAAGCTCCTCATCTCCCCCTGTGGGCAGAGCCACTCAACGGCTCACAGGCGGGGCCCACAGGGACACAGTGATACACAGTGTGAATTATGCCTTATACATTCACCACATTCACCCCCCGTAAAAAAAATCAAGTCCGGTGGGGGTGACGGGTCTACAGGTTGAGTGGGTCCGGTGCCCGAGTTGTCCGCTGGGATCGGCGGAGCACCGGGGTTGCAGCCGCTTTGGATGGCTGTGTGCTGACGGGCAGTGTGGATCTGAGGGTGGACTCCAGGGGTGGTTTGTTCAGAGCTTCGTTCCTGACTGGTGCGATGGGCGCAGGGGGGTGCAGGAAACCTGTAGGCATGGGGGCGCAGGGCGTGGGGGGTTGGGTGGGGTGTAGTGTGAGGGGTACCTCGGCGCTGGTGGTGGTGGTGGATCCTGCAGGCGCCAGGTCCCGGAGGGAAATGGTGTCCTGACGGCCATCTGGGTGTTCTATAAAGGCGTAGTGTGGGTTTGAATGTAGCAGTAGTACCCTCTCTACCTGTGGGTCTGTTTTATGTGTCCGGACGTGCTTCCGGAGGAGAACCGAGCCCGGTGTCCTCAACCAAGATGGAAGCGAAGCCCCGGTGGTAGTGCCCCTAGGGAAAACAAATAATCGCTCGTGAGGGGTCTGATTAGTGGCCGTACACAGGAGGGACCTAATTGCATGGAGCGCGTCGGGGAGGACCTCCTGCCAGTGGGAGGTTGGGAGATTCCTGGACCGTAGGGTCAGTAGGATGGTCTTCCAGACCGTCGCGTTCTCCCCCTCCACCTGCCCGTTCCCCGAGCTGGTAGTCCTGCTCGAGGCGATGCCCTTGTCGAGCAGGGACTGACGCAGCTCGTCGCTCAAGAAAGACAAACCCTGTCGCTGTGGGCGTAGCTGGGGAAGCCGAACAGGGTGAATACACTGTGCAGGACTCTGATGACTGTATGGGAGGTCATATCGGGCATGGGATAGCATACGGAAAACGGGAGAGTTCGTCTATGACGTTGAGGAAGTACACATTATGATTGGTCGCGGGGAGGGGCCCTTTGAAATCGATGCTCAGTCGTTCAAAGGGCCGGGAAGCCTTTACCAGGTGCGCCTTATCTAGTCTTTAGAAGTGCGGTTTACACTCCACGCAGATCGGGCAAGTCCAGGTGATAGCTTTTACCTCCTCGGTGGAGAAAGGCAGATTTCGGGCTTTGATGTAGTGGGCGAGCCAGGTGACCCCCGGGTGGCAGAGGTAATTGTGGATAGCCTGTAATCGGTCGTCTTGCGCGCTGACGCATGTGCCGCGGGACAGGGCATCTGGGGGCTTGTTGATCTTCCCTGGCCGATATATGATGTCATAATTATAGGTGGAGAGTTCGATCCTCCACCTCAAGATTTTATTGTTTTTTATTTTGCCCCGTTGCGAGTTGTTGAACATGAAGGCAAGCAACCTCTGGTTGGTGATGAGGGTAAACCTCCTACCTGCGAGGTAGTGCCTCCAGTGCCATATGGCTTCCACAATGGCTTGAGCTTCTTTTTCGACCGAGGAGTGTTGAAGTTCTGAAGCGGAGAGGGTTCGGGAGAAGAAAGCTACTGGTCTCCCTGCCTCGTTCAGAGTGGCAGCGAGAGCGACCTCTGAGGCGTCGCTCTCCACCTGAAAGGGGACGGATTCATCCACCGCCCGCATGGCGGCTTTGGCAATGTCCTCCTTGATGCAGTTGAAGGCCTGGCGGGCCTCGGCTGACAGTGGGAAGAGTGTGGTCTTAAATAGTGGGCGGGCTTTGTCCGCATACTGGGGGACCCACTGGGCGTAATAGGAGAAAAATAGAAGGCACCTCTTGAGGGCCCTGGAACAGTGAGGGAGAGGGAGTTGTAAGTTGTAAGCATACGGTCCGGGTCAGGCCCCAGGACCCCGTTGTCCACGACATAGCCGAGGATGGCTCGTCTGGTTGTGCGGAAAATGCATTTCTCCTTATTGTATGTGAGGTTGAGTTTCTGGGCGGTTTGGAGAAATCGGTGGAGGTTGGCGTTGTGGTCCTGCTGGTCAGTGCTGCAGATGGTGACGTTATCAAAATACGGAAACGTGGCCCGCAGCCCGTACTGGTCCACCATTCGGTCCATTGCTCATTGGAACACCGAGCCCCCATTCGTGACGCCAAAGGGGACCCGGAGGAAATGGAAGAGGAGGCCATCTGCCTCGAACGCCGTGTAGTGGCGGGTTCTCTGGACTGATTGGGAGCTGGTGGTATGCAGATTTCAGATCCACCGTGGAGAAGATGCGGTACTGGGCGATCTGATTTACCATGTCTGCAATCCGGGGGAGGGGGTATGCATCGAGGTGCGTGAACCGGTTAATGGTCTGGCTGTAATCAACCACCATCCGTAACTTTTCCCCGGTCTTGACGACCACCACCTGAGCTCTCCAGGGACTATTACTGGCCTCTATGACTCCCTCACGTAGGAGCCGCTGGACTTCGACTCTAATAAATACCCTGTCCTGCAGGCTATACCGCCTGCTGCGAGTGGCCACTGGTTTGCAGTTAGCGGTGAGATTAGCGAAGAGTGGAGGGGGTCGCTTTTTAGAGTTGGTAAGCTGCATATAGTGAGAGGGGGTAGGGGTCCACCGAAGCTGAGTGTGAGGCTTCTAAGATTGCATTGAAAATCGAGCCCGAGTAGGAGGGGGGTGCAGAGGTCTGGGAGTATGTACAACTGGAAGTTAGAGTAGTTGGCGCCCTGTATTGTTAATGTTGCAACGGTGCGCCCTTGTATTTGAACCGAGTGCGATCCCGAGGCGAGGGAGATAGTTTGCCCTGCTGGGAAGATAGGGAGCGAACAGCGTCATACCAGGTCTGGATGAACGAAGCTCTCAGTGCTCCCGGAGTCGAAGAGGCACGGTGTCTTGTATCTGTTGACCTGAACGGACATCATTGAGCTTCTGAGGTGCTTTGGCCGCGACTGGTCCAAAGTGACTGCGTTGAGTTGCGGGTAGTCGGTGGCTTGATCAGCAGTGCTGGAGTGGCCCCGTGGTGACTGTCCGCGGAGATCGTAGTCGTCGATATGAACATCGGTTGATGGCCAAGATGGTGGCCCCCGTTGATCGCACGTGGCGGGTGATGAAGAAGATGGCTTCCAAGATGGCCACCCTCGTGGATCGCACGTGGCGGGCGGCGAGGAAGATGGCACCCAAGATGGCGGCCCTCATGACTCACACATGGCCGGCCGCGTGGGGGAGGATTGCCAAGATGGCGGCCCCCATGATTCACCCATGTCGGGCGGAGGCGGAGTCGGCAGATACGCTGCAACATTGCGGGGTCTGCGGGACTGCGAGTTGGGGGAGAGATTGCTCTGGATAGCGGGAGAGTTAGAGGGTTTAGATTTAGACAGGCATACCTCAGCAAAGTGTCCTTTTCGACCGCAGCTGCCGTGGGTGTTGGGGATGACCGCAGAAATGGCACGATGGTGCTCCATAGTGGGTGGGTGGCCGCGCGGAGCAGGCCTGAGGCAGTCTTTGGTCGGGGGTCACGATGGGGTCGCGTGGTCGGTGGGGAGCGAGTTCAAACTTTGAAACGCGATCTCCAGTGAGGTTGCTAGCGTTACAGTGTCCTCCAAGTTCTGGGCCCCTTTTTCGAGGAGACACTGGCGCACGTAGTTGGACCGGACCCCTGAAACATACACATCACGGACAGCGAGTTCCACATGCTGGGAGGCAGTTACAGCCTGAAAGTTACATTCCCATGCAAGAGCTTTTAGGTCGCGCAGGCAGTCCTCTAGCGACTCTGCGGGGCGCTGGCGGCGGGTAGTGAAAATATGCCGCGCGTAAACCTCATTTACAGGCCGCACGTATAGGTGGTCGAGTATAGCGAGGGCTTCGGTGTACGAGTCGGTACTATCGAGTTGCGTAGAGATGTGATGGCTCACCCATGCATGTAGGAGACTGAGTTTCTGCTCTCCAGTCGTAGCGGAGGTAGTCGACGCAGCCAGGTAGGCCTTGAATCCCCGAAGCCAGTGTAGAAAGAGTTCCTTCGCTTCTGCGACCTGCGGGTCGAGTTCCAATCGATTTGGTTTGAGGGCTGATTCCAAGGTGGTTTTTTAAGTCGATTACATTGATGCAATCATCAATTCACCCAAGACACGAGAGGAAGTAAACTGTGGCTTTAATCGACTTACAACTGAGCCTGCCTGCGACCAGAAGAACTGAGGGCAGACTCACAAGACCGCAGCACTTTATACTTCTGGTAGTGGGAGGGGCCATGGTCGGAGCCATGGGCGGAGCCAAGGGTGGAGCCCTGTACAAATTCCTCATCTCCCCTGTGGGCAGAGCCGCGCAATGGCTCACAGATGGAGCCCACAGGGACACAGTGATACACAGTGTGAATTATGCCTTATACATTCACCACACTCTGCAAACCAGGGAATACAAAATTTTGGCCTTAAACAGTGACAAACCACGGACAATTCTGGAGACTTAAGAAACGCCAATCTCATTCAGAGATACCAGAATGAAGGCTGCAGTTTATGTCATATCTGGAGAATGTGCCACCCTTATCAGTTTCCACACAGAGACAGCACAGCCCTTGATTGTCATCGTATTTATGATTCCCATCCATATCAGCAACATTTTCGAGTTATCTGCTGACTGCTTCACTGGTATCAGCAAACTTAAAGGTGTTACATAGAAGTTGCATGTCAGCCTCAATGTGGCCCCAGTCACGCATCAATAGTGCTGACTACCTTTTCATGCGAGGCAGAAGGCTGAGAAGGAATGTGAATGTCTACATGACCTTGACAATATTGAGAGAGTTGCAGGGGCTGAGCCTTACCTATACAAGTTGTCAATAATCCCAAGAGCAAGAAACAGTTTAGATTCTGCATTGATAAGCTCTTCAGTTCTGCCATGAATAGTCGTGAATAGTGCTGGACAATTAAACAACAGATTGGAGAAGGAAGATCCACAAGTATCCATCTGCTTAATAATGGTGAGCCCAGGTCCTCAGTGCGAAAGACAAGGCTGGAGCATGGGCAATCATTGTGGGCTGAATCCCCCACGATCAATATCCTGGGGGTTTCATTGACCAGAGATTGTACTGGAGTAGCCATATATATACTTTGGCTATAAGTGAAGATCAGAAGGTGGGAAACGTGTGGCGAGTAACACACCTCCTGACTCCCCAAAGCCTCATCACTATATACAAATAACTTGGAGTGTGATGAAATACTCTCCACTTGTCTGGATGACTCCAGCTCCAACAACACTCAAGCTGCTCATCACCATCCAGACTAAGCAGCCTGGTTGATTAGCTCTCCACTCACTAACTTTAATATTCACTCACTCCACAAGATGCATTTCAACAACTCATCTAGGCGCACCTTCCAAACCCACAATCTCTACCATCCACTTCCAACCGTTCCTGCCTGCGGGGTCCTTTGACCTTGCCAACAGCAGCCATCTGAGGTTCCCTCTGGGGAAAGGATACAAACAATGGGAAAAGCTGTTGACAACGGCAGGACTGGAAGATTCTGCTGCTGGCCAATGGTAGGTTGCCTCAGCCATCGCAAAACACATTGCAGGGGGGGGGGGGGGGGGGGGGTCAGAAAATAATGCCCATCATGTAATTGTTCTTTAAATATAAAGGATTTATTTTATTCACTTGAAGCCACATTATACCATTGTGTCAGCAGAGCGAGTCAGCCATAGTCTGCAGAAGTAGTTTAATAAGGGAAGCCATTTGCTTGCTTGTGCAATATTAATTCTGGGTAACTAAGGCTCTTTCATGTCCCAAGAGTTTCACATCCACCATTATTAGCAAAGTCTTCACTGGCCTGGGCCCTAGGGTCTGAAATTCCACTCTGAACCTTTCAATCACTCCACTTCTCTCTTGGCCCTTTATGCTCCTTAAAACCCATCAATTTAACCAATTATTTAACCAGCTATCCTAAAATCTCCTGTCAAAACATTGTTTGACAACACTTTTGTGAGATGTCTTTGGATGTTTTACTCTTTTTCAAATTAATTTCCAGGATGTGGGCATCACTGGCTCGGCCAGCATTTATTCCCATTCCTAACTGCCCATGAGAAGGTGGTGGTGAGCTGCCATCATGAATCTCTGCAGTCCCTGTGGTGGAGGAACACTCACAGTGTTTTAAGGGACAGAGTTCAGGATGTTGACCCACTGACAATGAAGGAATGACGGTATATTGGCAAATCAGGATAATGAATGACTTGGAGGGGGAAGGGGAACTTCCAGATGGTGGTATTCCCCTCTTTACTATGTTAAAGGCACTATGTCTAAATTCATTTTGTTCTTGTTGAGGTGAAGAAGAGAGGATTTTCTGCCAAAGAAAAATGTGGATTTATATAATACCTTTTATAATGTCAGGATGCTCAAAGCCCTTTACTGTTACTTTTGAAATGTGATTATTGGGGTAGTGTGGGAAATATGGCAGCCAAAAATGCTCAAAACAAGACCCGAGAAATAGCAATGTGTTGCGATGTTGGCTGTGATATGAATATTAACCAGGACACTCTCTTTGCTCTTCTTCGTAGACCATAAGACTTCTTGCATCTACTTGTGAAGGAAAATGGGATCCTGCTTCAACAACTTACATGACATTTCCAACACTGTAGTGTCAGCCTCGATAAATAGCTCAAGCCTGTACAATGGGGATTGAGCCACAACCTTCAGACTAAGAGGCCAGAGTGTTACCATTGAATCAATGCTGATAACTCTAGATAAATGCTAAATCAATGCCAATAACTCTAGATGGGGCTGGTTTAGCACACTGGGCTAAATAGCTGGCTTGTAATGCAGAACAAGGCAGCAGTGCAGGTTGAATTCCTGTACCAGCCTCCCTGAACAGACGCTGGAATGTGGCGACTAGTGGCTTTTCACAGTAACTTCATTGAAGCCTACTTGTGACAATAAGTGATTATTATTATTATTATTATTATTAATAAAGGATTGAGGAAGTAAGAATTCCTGTTTAGGAGATGTCACAGTGGATGCTTGCTTTGTGTAAATTGACTGCCATGTTTTCTACCTAACAACAGTGAACACATTTCAAAAAAACTTCCTTAGCTGTGTGAAGCACTTTGAGGTGCTCTGAAATTGTAAAACCCACTTTATAAATGCAAACTTTTTAAATCAATTTCTTTTCTATGTGTGCTATAGTTGGAGACATAGGGCAACTAGTTAATCACAAATGTCAAAAGGGCTAAAGGAGGGACCATTAACTGGAATAACGCTCAGCATGGACACTGACCATATTGGACTGCATTGCCAACAATCACTCAATAAAATACATATAGGTTTTATTTATTGTATTGATATGTTTTAAGATTAACATTTACAACTTAATGGCCCACACATGTCTATTCTCTGCACACGATGGGTTCCTGAATTGTTGGCTGTGTTAAGGACATTTACTGATGGTAAACGCTGGAGTAGTCCCAATCCTAGAAGGAAAACTTGAGATAACTGCCCTCAAATGTATTTTTCCGCCTTTAATATGAGGAAAGGTTTGAAGTCCAAGAGAAGATGTCCCAAACATTGCGTGATGATTTTAAGTAAAATAAAGATTTATTAAGCAACAAAATGAACAACAATAAAATAAACTAAAAGTACCCTTAACTACGACAATGGCAATTCACATAATCTCTAACTTTACCCAGTTCCAAACACCTTCATTTCACTACCTTTGGAGCTAATTCTCCCTGAGCATTCTACAACGTCGTTTAATTTTTAAAAAGCTATCCAGTAATAGTTCCCACACCAGGCAGTTATATCTCTTTGGAATTTGCTCCTGAAGTAAAACAAACAACAACCGTCTCAAGACAGGCTTTCATCACAAATTTGGCTTTCTGGGAGTGAATAACTGTTCTTGCTGTTGCTGAAGGTCTAAAGCAGCTACTCTTGCATATGTTTAATCATCTCATGATATCTAATTTTCCCTTTTGATCTTATCTGAACTAATCTCTTCCGACTAACCTTTCATTAGCATAACCAAACTGTCCTTGTCTTTATGCAGCTTGCATTTTCCAATAGTTTTTAAAAATATATAACCAGCAGAAAACATTCCAATTTATTGGATTCCTCTGATATTTTCATGTCATCACAATTTTTTCTGACAGCTTTTAATGAACTTAAAATAAAATGATAGCTAACAAGTCCATCACTCTTAAAGGGTGTCCATACATAATTAATAAACCCTACATAGTATTCTTTAGCTATATTAACTAAATAAATACAAATAAATAACCTTGTGGTTGGTTTGCACATTTTATGTTAATTAATTTCAGTATATCAATACTTGATTTATGTCATTCCTATGTAGAGATGCTAACATTTTTTAACTTCTACTCCCAAATATGTACAACGTTTTGTGTTAATCGTGGCAGACATCTTTAGCACAGTGGGCTAAGTAGCTGGCTTGGAATGCAGAACAATGCCAGCAGCGTGAGTTCAATTCCTGTACCAGCCTCCCTGAACAGGCACTGGAATGTGGCGACTAGGGGCTTTTCACAGTAACTTCATTGAAGCCTACTTGTGACAATAAGCAATTATCATTATTATTTACAAGGCTCATCATTAGAGGTATGCTTGCAGCTAGTCCTGTGTATATTCTACTACCAAGGGGAAACTCACCCCTGGAGAAATTCACCGCTCTAGTTCTTGATTGCTTGTTCAGACCGTGTGACCCTTACTCGGCAGGTTTGCTCTTAAAGGGACAATCACCACACTTAGAAACCTTAATTATTTTCCATTTAAACATATAACTTCCATTGGGAGTTGGCTTGGATTGTGACTGTTAGCAATGGTTGGTTTGGATTGCAGCTGCAGGCAGGGATTCGTTTTGGATTTGTGAGCAAACAGTCCATAAAATGGCTGTACCAGCATTTTAATGATTTACTGTTCTACATTTTTCACCTTCGTATTGCCTTTGCAGATTTTTCTGTCTGAATTTTCATTTTGTTCCTGTTCTCTTTCATTTCCCGATTTCTTCCTCATCTCTTTATAGTTTTTTTTTTCGATTCTCTATCCAATCTGCTTTACTACTTCCTATTGGAAACATAGTTTGGATCCATCATTCTGCTGCATCCTGGAATTCTCTCCCTATAAAATATTTTCGCCTTGTTACACCTTCTGAAGATTTGGAAATCCTATTGAAGTCAATGGAAAAGAAATTCTGGCAGTTAAGTGTGCCAAGATTAACTCCAGTCCTAGTCTTCAATAATTAGCTTTCTGGAATAGAACATGCATCATGCCAGTTGATTTTCTACTCCTAGTTTAATGTTCCTGGCCGAAGTTGAAAATTATTGCACACTGATAGGCACAAGCAGCGAGAAGGAGGGGCTATGTGGGAAAATATATGGACAGCTACTAGACAGAGCCCGAACATCACTGGACGGGACCAGACAAAAATGGGAGGACGCATTGGGGACAGAGGTGGGATGGGGACTCTGGAGCGAAGCACTGAGCAGGGTGAGCTCCACCTCCTTCTGCGCAAAGCTAAGCCTAATGCAGCTCAAAGTGGTGCACAGAGCGCACCTGACCAGAACTTGAATGAGCAGGTTCTTCTCGTAGGAGGAGGACAAATGTGAACGGTGCCAGAGGAGCCCGGACAACCACACCGACATGTTCTGGGCTTGCCCCAAGCTTTCTGGGTTCTGCACAATCTTCACGGAAGCAATGTCCAAGGTTGTGGGGGTGAGGGTGAAGCCATGCCCAATAGTGGCAATCTTCGGGGTATCGGAGCAGCCAGATCTACACATGAGGAAGGGGTCCAACGCCCTTGCTTTCACTTCCCAAATCGCACACCGGAGAATCCTTCTCGGCTGGCGATCGGCAGCACCACCTACAGCTGCAGATTGGCTCGCTGACCTCTCAGAATTTCTCCACCTGGAGAATATTAAGTACGCCATCCGAGGGTCAGTGGAAGGCTTCCTGGATACTTGGGGGCAGTTCGTCAGCCTGTTCCAAAACCTGTTTGAGGCCAGCAACAAGGAGTAAGCCAGAGGGAAAAAAAAAGATGAACCAAAGGACTGCGCGACCCGGGGAGAAAAATGGGGAAGCCACGAGAAAAGAGGAAGGGTGCTGAAACCAATGGGGATGGGGGGCGGGGGTGGGGGGGGGGGGGGGGGGGGGGGGGGGACGAAGGGGAATATCATAGACCGATCCAGAGGGCAGCAAAATATACATACAGTTAGTCAAATGAAGGACAAAACATACCTCTCTGTAAAATAAAGCATAATAGCGTGGGCAAGAAAAATGTAATGTAAATAAGTAACAACTGTTTATAAATATGAAAAAAGCCAATAAAAGGATAAAAAAAATTATTGCCATTTCTTTAATCCCACCATTGGTCACCTTACAAAACTTAATTTCATGTTATGTTTAATATCCATTGATCTTTAAAGGGAGATTATTTATTATGAGAAAGGTATATAAGTGTACAATGCTGTTCTTTATTAGATCTCTGCCACGTCACTCAGTTTTGTCCTTCGCTGGATACTGCAAAGGTTATGCCCTGACAATATCCTGGCAATAGTAGACTTGTGCTCCAGAACTTGCCGCACCCCTAGCCAAGCTATTCCAGCACAGCTACAACACTGGCATCTACCCGGCAATGTGGAAAATTACCCAGGTGTGTCCTGTACACAAGAAAAGGACAAATCCAACCCAGCCAATTACCGCCCTATGTGTCTACTCTCCATCATCAGCAAAGTGATGGAAGGAATTATCAACAGTGCTATCAAGCAGCACTTACTCAGCCATAACCTGTTTACGGATGCTCAGTTTGGGTTCCTCCAGGGTCACTCAGCTCCTGATCTCATTACAGCCTTGGTTCAAACATGGACAAAAGAGCTCAATGCCAGAGGTGAGGTGAGAGTGACTGCCCTTGACATCAAGGCAGCATTTGACCGAGTATAGCATCAAGGAGCCCGAGCTAAACTGGAGTCAATGGGAATCAGAGGAAAAACTCTCCACTGGTTGGAGTCATACCTGGCACAAAGGAAGATGGTTGTGGTTGTTGGGCGCGAATCATCTCAGCTCCAGGAAATCAGTGCAGGAGTTCCTCATGGTTGTGCCCTAGGCCCAACCACCTTTAGCTGCTTCATCAATGACCTTCCTTCCATCATAAGGTCAGAAGTGGGTTTGTTGGCGGATGACTGCACAATGTTTAGCACTATTCGCGACTCCTCCTATAATGAAGCAGTCCATGTCCAAAAGCAGCAAGAACTTAACAATATCAAGGCTAGGGCTGACAAATGGCAAGTTACATTCTCACCACACAAGTGCCAGGCAATCACCATGTCCTACAGGAGAGGATCTAACCACCACCCCTTGACATTCAATGGCATTACCATCGCTGAATCCCCCACAATCAACATCCTGGGGGTTACCATTGATCAGAAACTGAACTGGACCAGTCATATTAATACTGTGGCTACTAGGGCAGTTAAAGGCTTGGAATCCTAGTGAGTAACTCACCACTTGACCCCCCCCAAAGCCTGTCCATCATCTGCAAGGCACAAGTCAGGAGTGTAATGAAATACTTACCACTTGCCTGGATGAGTGCAGCTCAAACAACACTTAAGAAGCTCAACACCATCCATGTCAATGCAGTCCACTTGATTCAAACCCTCCACCACCGACGAATAGTGGCCATCATGTGTACCATCTACAAGATGCACTGCAGTAACTCACCAAGGTTCCTCAGGCAGCATCTTCCAAATACACAACCACCATCATAAAGCAGCAGATACCTGGGAACCCTGCCACCCTCCAAGTCACTCACCACCCTGATTTGGAAATATATTGCTATTCCTTCACTGTCGCTGGGGCAACATCCTAGAACTCCCTCCCTAACTGCACATTAGGTGTACCTACACCTCAATGACTGCAGTGGTTCAGGAGGCAACTCACCCCCACCTTCTGAAGGGCAACTAAGGATGGGCAATAAATTCTGGCCTAACCAGCGATGCCCACATCCCATAAACGTATATAAAAAAAGCTGACAATCAATTTTTTCTGTTCCTTTTTTGAACAGCCGTTTATTTTCTTGATTTCCTTTCTCTTTATTTACAATCTACTTCTTCACGTATTGTTGGCTTTCTATTGGCCATTGTCATTTTCCCTTTAACTTACTTTTCTATTCTGGCCCAGAAATCTTCCTGCTGTTTGTTTACCGATCTTGTGGGTTTCATAAGTTGGATTTTGATGAAGAAGGCAAAAGCATTGGACCTCATCATTCCAAAGCACCCAAAGTGCAATATTTCAATTGCAATGTATTACCAAACGCTAAAGAATCCAGTGTCTGAGATTGCATCAATTTGGTCTGTAGAAAGGAGAACTTCAACTCCTCAATTTACCCTTCAGATTAAACACCATCATATTTTTTTATGTTACAATAGCGACTGCACTACCAAAGTAATTCATAGTTTGTAAAATGCTTTGAGACATCCTGAGGTCATAAAAGGCACTCCATAAATGGATTTAATAATCTGTAATGAGCTTGATTGAGTAATGAGCTTGAATTAGTCAATATTCTAATGCTGAGAGAACACCTGGCCCACAGTTACTGTAATATGGTAGATTTCAATATTAGATTTGAAAGGCAGAAAGGTGATTCACCATCCAAGTTTTTAACTTTAGAAAAAGATTACTTTGGAGAAATATGGAGAAATTGACCACAATAGACTGAGTAGAACTATTAATGATAAAACTACAAATTAACACTGAGAGGCGTTCAAAGAAATAATAGGTAGAATACAAGAAATGTACATACTGGCTGGAATTCTCCAGCCGTTGCGATTCAATTTTCCCCTGGCAGCGCACGCCCGCCCACGGCTTTCCTGGGGGTGGATTCAATAGGAAATCCCGCCGCCAGCGAATGGCACACCACCGAGACATATGCAGCTGGGAACCCAGAGAAATTGTTAAAATCCCCGTAGAGGCTGATAACTTCAGAAAAAGAAATTGGAACTTCCAGCAGATAGCTGAAAGGTTGACACACAGTGGGCGGGATTCTCTGATCCTGAGGCTAAGTGTTGACGCCGTTGTAAACACCATCGCGTTTCTTGACGGCGTCAACATGCCCTCAGGAACAGCGATTCTGATGCCTATAGGGGACCAGCACAGCACTGGAGTGACCCACACTGCTCCAGCTGCTGATACCAGCATCAGATGGGCGCTGGGGGCTGCGCATGCGCAGTGCGACCAGCACCAATGCGCGCATGTGCAGTGCGACTGGTGCGATTGCGCGCATGCATGGTGGCTCCATTCTCAGCGTGGAACAAAAGAGGCCCCCAGCCTGAGAGGCCGGCCCACCGATCGGTAGGCCCTGATTGCGGGCCAGGCCACAGCGGAGGCCCCCCCCGGGGTCGGACCCCGTTCCCCCCACACCATGCCGCCCCAGGTTGATGCATGACAGGGTCCCGCCGGGTAAGACCACACGTAGATGCCACCGGCGGGACTCAGATATTTTTAACATCCGCTCGGCCCATCCTAGGTGGAGAATCGTCAGGGGGGGGGCTGCATAGAACGGCCCCTGACCGGTGCCGCCCTGACCGCTCTGGTGCCAATGGTGCCGCTCTCTGGACGGACTGGCGTCAGGGCGGCGACGCATGATTCGCGTCCCACCCAGCGATTCAGCGGCCTGGCCTGGACTCAGAGAATCCCGCCAGGGTTTCACAATTTCAGACTTTTACTGTAACCATCAGACTAAAATCACTACTGACTAAACACCATTTTTGCAATGAATTTATAATTGAAACCGCAGTACAGAATTTAGACCTTTTAATTTAACACAGACAAAAAATACACATCATGAGCGTACATGATATTGTTCCTTAAGTGGTTATTCTATTTTCCTCGTGATTCTTCGCTCTTGAGAATTCACTTCCATTTCTATCCTTTCCTGGTAGCTTTTAACCCTCGAACTGTCTTTCACAGTGATTTTTTTTTCCGAAAGGTTCTCCCCCTGGAACAAACTAGGCAAATCTATCAGCCTAGTCTCAAATGCCTTTAGAGAATCACAGAAAAGTTACAGCACAGTAGGAGGCCATTTGGCCCATCTTGTCCATGCTAGCCCGATGATATCCAGATGCCTTTTCTAATCCCACCTTCCAGCACCTGGTCCATAGGCCTGTAGATTAAAGCACTTAAGGTACAGCTCCAGGTATTTTTGAAAAGAGTTTGGGTCTCTGCCTCCACTACCACTCAGGCATCGAATTCCAGACACCCACTCCACTCTGCGTAAACAAGCACCTCCTCATTCCCCTCTATACCTTATGCCTCTTATCGTGAATCTATGTCCCCTGGTTCTAGAATGTTCCATCAAGGGAAACAATTTTATCCTGTCCACTCTAACTTGTCCCCTCAAAAATAGCCCCAACATATCTAATCTCTCCCCATTGCTACACTTTTCTCGCCCTGGTTACATTCCTGTAAACCTTCCCTGCACTCTCTCTGGAGCAATAACATTCTTCCTGTAATGTAATAATAATAATAATAATAATTGCTTATTGTCACAAGTAGGCTTCAATGAAGTCACTGTGAAAAGCCCCTAGTTGCCTCATTCCAGCACCTGTTCGAGGAGGCTAGTACGGGAATTGAACCCGCGCTGCTGGCATTGTTCTGTATTACAAGCCAGCTATTTAGCCCACTGTGCTAAACCAGCCCCTATGTGGTGAACAGAACTGCACATCATACTCCAGTTGTGGCCTCACCAGTGTCTTATACAATTTCAACATTATATCCTTACTTTTATATTCTATACCTCTGCCAATGAAGGAGAGCATTGCATATGCTTTCTTAACAACCTTGTCCACTTAAGCTGCTGCCTTTAGGGACCTGTGTACTTGTAAGCCAAGATCTATCACTTCATCTACCCCTCCTAGTGTATTCCCATTTATTGTGTACTCCCTATAGTTATTTAACCTCCCTAAATGCATGACCTCACCCTTCTCTGTGTTAAATTCCACCTGCCACATTATCGCCTACACCACCAACCCATCTATATCATTTTGAAGATTATAGCTATCCCCCACACTGTCCGCTACTCGCCAACCTTTGTGTCATCTGCAAATTTCCCATTTGTGCTCCCCACGTTCACATCCAAATCGTTAATATATAACACAAACAGTAAGGATCCCAACACCGAGCCCTGTGGAACACCACTTGAAACAACTTTCCAATTGCAAGGGCAGCCATTGACTATAAACCTTTCTTTCCTGTTACTAAGCCAACTATTTACCCAGTTCACCACATTGCCCTGTATCCGATGGGCTTTCACTTTCTTGACCAATTTGCCATGTGGGAGCTTGTCAAACCCCTTGTAAAAATCTATGTACACAACATCCACTGCACTACCTTCATCAACTCTTCTTGTCACTTCCTCAAAGAATTTGATCAAATTAGTGAGGCAAGACCTTCCTTCAACAAATTCATGCTGACTATCCCTGACTAGTCCGTGCCTTCCTATGTGGTAGCTAATCCTGTCTCTCAGGATTGATTCTACTAATTTTCCCAATACCGACATAAGACTAACTGGCCTATATTTGTTTGGCATTGCCTTCAATCCCTTTTTAAACAATGGGACCAGATTTACATTTCTCCAGTCCTCCGCTACCTCCCCTGTATCTAGTGAGGATTGTAAAATCATCCTCACAGCATCTGCTATCTCCTGCCTGACCTCTTTCAGTAGCCTTGGGAACAATCCACCTGGCCCTGGTGAATTGTCAACGTTCAAAGATTCCAATCCTTTGTGTACCTCTCTCTTTATGCTTATCCCACCCAATATCTCATAGTGTTCCTGGCTGGACTGCTGTACCAGCATTTCCTTTGCAAACATGGAGGCAAGATATTAATTTTATACCCTTCCCACAGCCTCTGCTGTGTTGCCTTCTTCATCTCTGATCGATCCCAATTTTTCCTTAACTAACTGTTTACCAATCACATGTTGGTAAAGCATCTTTGGGTTTTCTTTAACTTTACTTGCTAATCTTTTTTCATGCACTCTCTTTGATTTCCTTATTTCCTTTTTGACTTCGTCCCTGCACTTCCTATATCCGCCTCGGCTATCTTCAGTGCTTAGTTCCTTGTGCCTATCATACAGTTTCTTTTTCCGTTCGATCTTCCCCTGTATTCCTCTGGACGACCAGGGGTTGTCTAGATTTGGCAGTACCACTCTCACTTTTGATGTGGACATGTCTGCTTTGTATATTTAGGATCTTTCCTTTCAGTGCTTCCCACTAGTTTTCCACTCATTTGATCCTCTAGCTATGCTGGCCAGTCCAACTCAGCCAAGTCCCTCCTCATTTCTGGAAAATTTACCTTGCCCCAGTTCAAATATTTTACCCCTGCTTTATCTCTGTCCTTTCCCATGGTAATACTGAATCTAACTGAATTGTGATCACTATCCCCGATATGGTCGATAATTGTCACTTCACCCACTTCCCCTTCTTCATGCCCCAAGACTAGGTCTAGAATTGCATCTCCTCATGTTGGGTTTGTCACTAATTGGTTGAAAAGAATTTCCTAGGCACATTGCATGAATTTATCTGCCTCAATTCCCCTCTTATTTTTTGAATCCCAATTTATATTGGGATAGTTAAAGTCTCCTACTATTATTGCCCTCTTGCTCTTACGGGCAGAAATTTGCCTCCATATTTGATCTGCTATCTCCACTTCACTATTTGGGGGTCTGTAGTATACTCCCAGTAGTGTGACTGTCCCTTTTTGATTTTGAAGTTCAACCCATAAAGGGGCTGGTTTAGCACAGAGCAAAATAGCTGGCTTTTAAAGCAGACCAAGGCAGGCCAGCCGCACGGTTCAATTCCCGTACCAGCCTCCCCGAACAGGCGCCAGAATGTGGCGTCCAGGATCTTTTCACAGTGACTTCATTTGAAGCCTACTTGAAATGAAACAAAATGAAAATCACTTATTGTCACAAGTAGGCTTCAAATGGATGATGTACTGATCACGGGCACAACATTTGAGCAAATTAGATGAGGTACTCTGCCGATTTTCAGAGCCTGGCATCCATCTAAAAAGAGAGAAGTGTGTTTTCCTCGCTAGGGAGGTTGTTGATTTAGGTTACTGCATAAACCGGGATGCACTACACCCAGTGGAGAAGAAGGTGAGGGCGATCCAACAGACTTGACATCAGAGGACACAACTGAGCTGCACTTGTTTCTGGTCCTCATGAATCAATACGGTAAACCCATCCCTGGACTCACGACTTTGCTTGCGACCCCACTTCCCCTGCATGTTCTATTAAAGAAAAAACAGCCATGGGCATTGGGATCGGCCATGGGAGCAGCTTCATGCCGGCTTTGCCAGTCCTTTCCAGGGCTCCATGTTTTTAGTTTTTGTGGATGCCCAGTTGAAATAGCTAGACGTCCACAGGATGTCATCCACTACTTCGAAGACGACGATTGAAAAATTGTGACTCTCGTTCATTACACAATGTACCTCCCAGCTTTGAATGGGCTGGCCGAAAGGATGGTGCAAACGTTTAAATGAGGCTTTAAGAAGCAGACCTCAGGGTCTATTGACACACGGCTGGCCAGATTTTTATTCTGTTACCATACCACCCCACATGCCATGACTGGTGTAGCCTGGCAGAACTTTTAATGGACAGAAGACTCCGGACCCGCTTCAGCCTCGCGTTCCCAGATAATGGCGGGAAAGTATGCCAGAGTCAGGAGTATCAGGAGCGTGGGCCAGACAGGCAGAAGCTGACCAGGCAGTTCGGACCAGGTGACACAGTTTACTTTGGGGACGGTGCCAGAGGGTCTCAGGAACGGTATTTGAGAGACAGGATCAGTTTAATGCCAGGTTCAGGCATAGGACCAAGTGATTAAAAAACATGCTGAGCACCTTAAACACAGGAGACCGACTAAAGGCGAAGCTTCTCTGGAGGTGCCGGTTTCAAATCAGACAGCCACAGCCCCCCGAGGGACTCGAAGCAGAGATGTGAGAGTTTGAAGACTCATACAACGATATGGAGAACCAGGCCTCACAAGTTTCTGACGGTGAAACAGCCAGAGAATGTGTCCCAACTTTCCAAACCTGGTGGCTTCTTGCTTTCTCCCACCTCATCCACATTTCCAACGATCACCACAGAAAAGCAACAACTGATGTAACTTAAAAATGGCTGTTCCAATATTCTGGGAAATGTGAAAACTATTGCAAATATAGACAACACAAATGAGATTGAAATATTCCACATATTTTCCGGGCCTTTATTTCCCTGGCGACATCAGAGCTGCCATGGATCTGAGAATGGCAATGAAAATTAGAAAGATGAATCATGGAGAACATGGGGGTGGCGAAAGTGGTAGAGGGAGGTCTGGGAGGGTAATTTTGACTTTGGGTGCTGGTGTAAAAGAGCCAATGCTGATTCATGATTTACACAGCTTGTGGCTCTCCTAACATTCACCTCTGTTGAAGGTCAAAAGCAAAACTAATTTTATAAGCACAGCCTTACCGGCTGTCATGGTGACACATATTAAACCGCCCAAAAATTGTTTTTTTACCTCACTTGTCAACCAGTCCCACAAGTTCTCATCTATCATTGAGTGCTTGGGAAGTGACAACAGGGAGAGAATGAATATGTCATAATAGAATCCTGGGAACTTGGCAAACACCTTCCCATTTACAGAAGGTAAATCTTTTGAATGCAGAATAGTATCCAGAGCAATGTACATATTTCAACATGAATGCCAATATATTACTCTCAGTAATCTAGAGCTGTGAATATGATGCAAAAATCCATTTGTGTTTTCTGTTGCAGCTACGTTGAGTTGGGAAAGCAGATAGACTGATGACCAGCAAGAGAAAAAGCTGCAGTTATCTGGCTTGAGCCATGAGATATGGTGGGCTGGCAGATGCTCATGATACCATCTGTACTGTTGATGATATAGAAGGAAGGAGCAGATAACTATTTTAGTTAAGTATTTTAGCAGCTGGAGACACTCAAAAACGCTTTTGCACATTCAGACAGTGATTGCATATTATGTACTTGGAAAAGATGGCGCCAGTGAAGTGACCCCAGTGATTTAAGAATAGCTTTGCTAATTGTTTCACCAACCTGCCTTCAATTGCCACATGGCAACCTGGCAGAGTAGGGTAGTAACCTGTTGTGAAAAGGCAGGAATGAATTGTGTCTTGATTGGTTCACAAGCCAGGAGTCCCTGTTGGTTTAATAAATCTTTTTCCCCTCTAGTTTTCTATTTTGAGACAAGTATCTTTTGAAACAATAACGAGCCCATCAGTAATTCCACCAATGAACAAAATAAGCCTCTCGTATGCAGGGAATGCAGTAATCTTTCTTCCAAAGAGAATGTTAATTTTGTTACATAAATTATGCTGTTTTGTTCTGTATTTTGTGAATAGAAATGGAAAATCTGGCCAATAATTCCATGTCCCTTTAAGAGTAAATTATTCCATCCACACAATAATTGTTCAATAAATTAATAATAGCAGAAAACTGAAATCCCCATAACATCAATTTGGCTAAGAGCACGTCTTTGCTATAAATTCTAAATGCTCATAAAAAAATCAACTGTGTATTGATTTTTTTGAATGAGAGCAGCGTGTTTTAGAACAAACAGGGACTCAACTATTACTGAGCATCAGAAAGTGAAAGGAAATGAGACTCCATATTATACCCCTGCTATCATCTTTATGACTTTTAATTTTGTTGCTTTTGATTAAAGAATATGAGGCAGCTGTGGATGTTTCAAAATGTTTGCACAGATTTAGACAGTGATAGTGTGCCAGGAGATGATAGTAACATAACTACCAGTGATTTCAAAATCACTGTAGCTTTACTATGGCAGAGGAGAGCTTTAGGGGAGATGGTGGCACAGTGACATTGTCCCTTCACTCGTTATTCAGGTACACAAGGTCATACTCTGGGTGCTTTGAGTTCAAATCCCATCATAGGAGATGATTAAAATCTGAAATCAGTAAGAATCTGGAATTACGAATCACCATTGTCAGAAGAGACCATCTGGTTTCCATGCACTTTGGGGAAGAAATTTTACCATCCTTACCTGGTCTGGCCTACATGTGATTCCAGCCCACAGCAATGTGATTGTCTTTTGAAGTGCTTCTGAAATGTTTTAGCAAGCCACTCAGCAGCCAGCGACACCCACATAAAAAAAAACTTGAGGACAACAGTGAGGTTGCTGGTGGAGAGGGAAATTATCCAGGTAAATTTAAGAAAGTTAGCTCACCGCACCATTCCCCACGAGGAACCTGCTAACTGCCATCTGAACGCCAGGGGCTGGATTCTCCGCTTGAGTTCTCCCACCAGGGTAGAATCGATCCTGGACTCCGCTGGTGCTGTGAGCAGCATCCAGGAGTTATTCACTCTCCCTTGCCATGTTAAATTAAGCATGAAGGGCTTGCGGGATTCCCTTTGGGATCCCGCTCTCGAGCCGCAATTTTGAGCAGGTGGTCTGATACCGAGGTCCGGCGGCTGACTCCCTCCACCCATAATACAAATCCTGCCCCCCACCCCCACCCTGAGGACATATAGGGTCATCCTTTTACCTTCCCCCACCACTAAGAGAGTTACAGGACACACTTCCCCCCCCCCACAGCATGCATGCGTAGGTGTGTCTTGACCCTCCCCCATTGACCCTCCCATCAGACCCCAACAGAGGCCGCCACATCAGACCCCTACATCAGACCCCACATCAGTCCCCCAACTGAGGCCACTCCCATCAGACTCCCATATCAGGGAACCCCCATGTCAGAGACCCTTCCATATCAGTGACTCCCCCATATCAGCGACCACCAGAAGAGATCCCCCATATCAGAGTCTCCCGTATCAGGGCTTCCCCCCATCAATCACCCATGCCTCGAAGCTGAAGAGCAGTCTAGGCAGAAACAGCGAAACATCACTGCTTTTTTTACATACCGGTCCCTTACATCTGTTGCCTCGGACAGAAGTGTTGAAAGCAGCAGCTGTGACTTCACAGAAAGCCATAACACATCACACGGCTTGAACCCCCTCAGCTCCTTTGTTCTGTGAGGCTTCTATTCACTTTCAAAGAGAAATAGATTTTAATAGGCTGTAATTAAGAGTAATAGCTTCTAGACAGCCAGGTGTCTGTAGTGTTTATTTTCAATTGGCTTCATGCTTGAATGCATTTCAAGTATCCTGCTGTAAAGCTCGCCAAAATATTTATTCACATCTGGGAGATATCTGATTTTATTTCCTATTTTCCTCAGCAGAAACCACTCAAATACTTTTGATGTGCTGAGGACTGTCAATCATAGCTAGATGTTTATAAATATTGTGGTTAGATTTGCAGCAGAACACTTGAGATGCATTCAAGTATGAAGGGAAATTAAAATAAACAATTCAGATATCTGGCTGCCTGGAACCCTGTCAATGACAGCCTGCTAAAAACTATTTATCTTTGAATAGAGGCCTTGCATATCAAAAGATCTGAGGGGGTTTAATGTCTTGTGATGTGGGTTTGGCTTTCTACACCGTTTTCTGAGGCAGCAGGTGTAAGGGACAGGTAAGTGAAAAAACAGTAGTTTTCTGCTGTTTCTGCCTGGACTGCTCTTCAGCTTCCAGTTAGGGATGACTGATGGGGGATCTCTGATATGGTTGGGTTTCTGATGGGGGGTGTCTGATGGGTGGTACTGGAGGTGGGGTGGACAAGATTTGTTTTTTGGGGGAGGGGGTCCTCTGATGGACCTTGGGGACACCTATGTTATATCCCTATCCCCTTTATCCACCATGGGGTCAACCGTATCAGGGCTATGCTGGAAAATACTTACACTAATCCACACCTGTGTGAATATCCTCTGAGCGGGCCAGAGCATCTCAGAGTTGTGGAGAATTGGTGTCCAGCTGCTAATCAGACGCAGGGTTCAAATGACCCATTTGCATTCTCTTGCCGGTGCAGGGCGTGGCTCGCTGCCGCTGGACGTGGAGGACCAGAACATCGGAAGGGGCGCCGCTCCTGTTTTAGTCCAACGTTCAATTCCCCGCCACATCAGGAACCCGCTACCAGTGGCAGGCTGTAGGGATCCACCTCCAGAGCTAATCTATATCTGAAATGCTGACCAGAAATGGGCAGGATCCTCACTAATGAACTCAAATTAGGGTCCAATTTCATCATTTTAACCATGATGCCAATTGGCTGTGAAGCTGTGACTTAAACTGTGGCTTCACAGGCTGACTAACAAGACAAGCATACCTTACTCACCCTGGAGTTGATATATCAGCCATTATGAGTGAGCTTCAGTCTTGAAAACTGTACTTCTCCACATGTCGCCTGGAAAACATGTGAGAACTGCAGGATGCATTTTGATCACCCTGGACTAAGCTATGCCATTTCTTGTATTCTCTCGGGATAAGGACACTCATAATTATCATTTCTCATTGAATCTTCATCTGTAATTATTCTCACAAGAAGCTGGTTTCGTCACTTTAAAAATAAGGCAGCAGAAAACAGCCAGAAATTTTCAAGCCATCAGAAAAATTTCAGCATTAACTCTGAAGGTTAAATAAATTGATAAAATGCCAGTTTAAGCTGATCTTAATTACAAAAGCCATTTTATTTTAAGAGCGCGCCCATTTAAAACAAACACTGAGCTGATTTGCCTTATCTTTATTGCAGTAATGTTGTGTATATAATTCATGCGCTCTGACATGTTATATTGATTTCATCCCTACATGTAGCTTTATTAATTTTCAAAGTTCACAGACAAATGTGCTCTGCTCAAAGAGAGATGTGTATAAAGTGAATTATGATGCACGTAAGAATCAAGAACAAGCTATAGTTATAGCGTTGGTTGAATTTTGCAATTGTTTTTCTACTTTAACCTTGCCGGTCTTCTTTCGCATTCAGCTTCATGAACCATTTTTCCATTGTTTGAACAGCAGAGCTGCTAATCACTTATTAATTAAATGTTTCTGAGAGGCAGTTTTTTTTACTTTGTTAAGAATAATAATCTTACCAGTTCAGAGTAAGATTGATAGCAGCAACAATAGCAAATCTTGGCCTCATTAAGAGTCTGGTTTTCCCTTTTCAAATTAGAGAAAGACTAGTAATGATAATATAGTGGTTGTGCAGTAGGTGTTGAGAAAAATGGAAGGTCAAGCATTATTTTGGGGCTGATGTAAATAATTCAACTTATAGAACGCATAGAATTCCTACAGAGCAGAAGGAAGCCATTCAGTCTATTGAGCCTGTACCCTACGACCCACGGTAGCACAGTTGCTTCACAGCTCCAGGGTCCCAGGTTCGATTCCCAGCTTGAGTCACTGTTTGTGCAGAGTCTGCATGTTCTCCCCGTGTGTGTGTGGGTTTCCTCCGGGTGCTCCGGTTTCCTCCCACAGTCCAAAGATGTGCAGGTTAGGTGGATGGGCCATTATAAATTGCCCTTAGTGTCCAAAAACAAAGGTGAGTTAGGGTTACCGGGTTACGAGGCTAGGGTGAAGGCGTGAGTTTAAGTCGGGTTCTCTTTCTAAGAGCCGGTGCAGATTCGATGGGCCGAATGACCTCCTTCTGCACTGTAAATTCTATAAGTCAATGACCCTCCGAAAGAGCCCACTCATCCGCCCCATCCCTGTAACCCCACCTAACCTGCACACCTTTAGACTGTGGGATGAAACCGGATCACCTGGAGGAAACCCAATCAGGCAAGGAGAGAAGGTGCAAACACCACACAGGCAGTCAACCATGGCTGAAATTGGACCCGGGTCCCTGGTGTCATGAGGCAGCAGTGGTAACGACTGTGCCACCGTGCTGCCCTAATAATGGTGTCATGGTTCTGTATGGAACAGGCCAACCTCATCATCATACTCAGTTATTGTCCTATTGCTGCAGTAGAGGTTTTTGGCTCCTGTACTTGCCTTTTCCAATTTATGCAGTATGGACGACATATGGACGACATACTTATACTACATTGCACCCGATAATGCAAAACGCTTAGCTCCTGAATGTTGTGCTAGAATGGGAGCAGATGGATTTAGAGAGCAACCAATTTTTTAAAATTCCATTTTAATTTTCTTAATGCACTATTGTCAAAATTAGGAAATGGTTACTTGTTACAGCGGAAGTACAATTAGTCATAAGCAGAATTGGATGATCTTCCTTCACAGAAGGAGGCCATTTCATTTTATCGTGACTGTGCTAAATCTTTGATCAAGCTATCCAATTAGTTTGACCGCCCAGCACTTTCCTTATAGCACTACAATCGGCCCCCTTTTAACTAAATATTCTTCTTCATTTTGAAAGCTGCTATTTGAACTGCCTCGATAACCCTTTCAGGCAGCACATGGCAGATTCATTTATTTTGTGCACAGAAAAATCTGCTCATGTTTCCCCTGCTTCCCTTGCTTCTTAATATAAAATGATGATGTCATCTCCATTGATAATTTTCTGTATGTTCAGCTGGGTTAGATCTAGCATTACCAATACTGTTGGGTTTATTTGGAGGGTACAAAACCTTTATACGTTCACAAGGTTCATGAACACATATTGATTATAAAGAATGTCATGCGGTGAAGTAAATTCTGAGATGTACAGATATTGCACGTTATCCTAATCCTTCTGACAATGCCAACAAAACGGTTGAAATGAAGATGAATGGGTGAAATTTACCCCTCAATTCTTTCATTAGTTGTTTTTCTGACAACTTATCTTGTTCCTGATATAATTATTGCAGACAAAGGTTTTCCTGCATATTTATTATTTAAAAAAAGATATGCTTGCATTTGTTTAGCACCTTTCGTGATCTCAGGGTACCCCAAAGTACTTTTGTACCAACTGAATTCTTTTTGGAATGTAGTTATGGTTGCAATGTAAGAAGCATGGTAGCAAGTAGTATGGATACAGCAAAGTGCCGCAAAGTACAGCAAGTGAAGAGGACACTTAGTGGAGCATATACATCTGTCATGATATGTGAACTCAACATGACTGCATTTATGCAGCTCTGCCTGGTTGGCTGTAAAGCTGAAAACAAAAACTTTTTATCAAGAGCCTCCGTCTCACTGAAGAGGCTTTAGGCCAATCTATATCTAACAACCTGCTCTGAAAACTCTACTCACATTTTGACAGTTGCAAATATTTCCACTGACGTAGCAGAGATAATTCACAAAGTTCTTAAACAATCAACAAAGTTTGAAATAAAACAACCCACCACATTTTAAAGAAAAATAATTTGCTCCATCTCTCAGTGTTGACAAATCATTTTTAAATTTCCAGGATCTGAAGCCTGAACTGCATTATTGCCAAAAGCTAATTAGTTACTCCATGTGTGATTCTTTTTCAGTAAACCAGGTTTCTTTGAAATCTATCTAATTATTAAGATATGTTGTTTACAGAGAAACAGATTAACGGGATGAAAACATTACCTCAACCAACCTTCAATGGCAGAGATAATGACCAGATACCTATTTTAGTGACATTGGCTGATGGATACTTATTGGCCAGGGCGTCGGGGAGAATTTCCCTTCACTTCTTCAGAAATGTGTGCCATGGAATCTTTTATGTGCATGTGAGAGGATAGATGGGAACCCAGTTTATCAACTCATCCAATAGTCAGCACCTCCAGCAGTGTAGTAATATAATGGAGTGTTAGCTTAAATTCACTATTCAAATCTCTGGAAAGGGAACATGAATCCACACTGTCTGACTCAGAAACAAGAGTCGTATCACTGAGCCAAAGTACAAAGCAGAATAAAACCCTACCCAGTCATTAAGAGATCAAATCAAACATATAGAATGTCTTTAATCATACTTTCCAACTTTCTGATTTAAAGGAATATGGTAATATACTATGCAATTAGGATAAGCCAACAAATGCCAGAAGCCTATTTTCCCTTGACTCTGTAAAGTGCTTTGAGACATCTTTTTGTGCATGAGATATGCTATAAAGCAGTATGTGATTGCAATTGCTGGAAATTAGGGATGAGCTTCAAGGAAAACTTAAAACCTGAAGCACTGAGAGTTGGGCTAGCTTCTGGTGATTTCACAAAGACATGGATTTGACTTGCAGTTTTATTTTGTATTGGCCAATAATGTATATGTGCATTCAAAAGGCAAGAAAATCCTCCCAACCTCTGCTCCAATTTTCATTACGCTGGGTGTCAGGTGTTGAGGTGAACGTCTTTAAAACTCAGTGCTAGCGCTTTCAGATCTGGGTCAAAATGTTGTGGGTTCAGTGATTTAATCAACATCCAGAGACGTGAGCACAAAGTCTCGATGTACATCTGTGGAACTGAATTTTTTCCAGTCCTCGAGGGATGGACAGCAAGGCAAATCATTAAATGGTGTGGGCAATGACATTCCTGTGGCCTTCCTGCTGCCTCTGACATTTTACCAGCATTTGGTAGACCACCCACCAGAGAACCCCGGTGGCCTCTCTGTGGGTCTAGAGTGGAGGTGGTTTGAGAACTCTTGATTGGGTACTCTGGCCTATGGAGGGATTCCCCAGTGTAAATGGCCATCCCCACACGGCCCCTACTTGCCCATACTAATACCCCACCTCCTCCCCCCATCCCTTGCCAGGGCCAGCCTGACTGGCTCAAGTGACACTTGCCAATGCAGGATTGCCCCGGCTTACGGGCCGGTCATTGCTGACAAAATTCTGACCTCCATGTGCAGACGAGGCCTTCTGTATTTGACTCAAGTTTTTCATGGCACAGAAAGATGCAGCAATCGGTAGAATCCCTGCCAAACTGACGGAGGAATTGCAAAAAGGGGAAAGGCTGCGAGCAGGGCCGTTGAAGAGATTGAGGCTGACAGGAAAGTATTGCAAAGGGAGGTCTGTGGGCAACATGGGCGAACAGAAAATCTCAGCACATGGAGGGGCAGCAGGGATAAGTTACAGATGAACATTTAATATATCTGACCTATAACTAAACATGATTGACATAGTTTTAAAAATAAAAAAGTATTAATTGATGAACTAAGTAGTAAATTCATTAAGTTAACAGTAAGTTGTGGATGGCAGCTGAGATGATGCGGCATATCTGCGACATGTGGGAGTTTGTGGGAATATCACAATCTTGGACAGTTGTCATCATGGCCAACATCATGGTGATCGTCTTGACCAGACATGGTCATTTCTCATATGTGTAAAGTTATCTGTTGTGCGTTACAATGTAGGCTGGTTGTGCACATGCCTGCCTTTCCTCAGCAAAGGGCAAAGATCAATTCTCGGATTTCGTTGGGACTGCCTGGGTTTTCTAGCATTCCATTTATCAGTGGTTTGTGGAATTGTTGACGGTAGTGAAGCTGACAGGAAATGGGGTATGCGGAGAATGTCTCAGCTCTGATTTCAAGGCCTGGATTTTGCGCCCTTGCTCGCCGTGGGTGCAAATGGCGACATGGGCACAAGATCTTGCGAGACTCAAAAAACGAGAAACTAACCACCGAGATTTCTATTGTTCCCACCCCCTCCTTCCATTGACGTAACAAGGTTCCTGCCCTAAAAGGTTGGGAACTTCATTTAAATAAATATAATAGAATCCCTACAGTGCAGAAGGAGGCCAATTGGCCAATCCAGTCTGCACAGGTTCTCTGAAAGAGCACACAACCCGTCCCATCCCCACAACCTCATATCCTACCTAACCTGCACATCTTTGGACACCAAAGGGCAATTTAGCACGGCCGATCCACCTAACCTGCACATCTTTAGACTGTGAGAGGAAACTGGAAGGCCTGGAGGAAACCTATGTGGACACAGAGAGTACGTGCATACTCAACACAGTACCCAAGGTCGGAATTGAATCTGGGTCCCTGACACTGTAAGGCAGCAATACTGACTGTGATGTTCTTTGCTTTCTGAATGAGGATGGCTTTGAGGTGTAGTCGCAGGTTAGGTGGAATGCCCATGCTAAAATGCTCCCTCCCCCCACCCCTTTCTGACTGACAACCCTCCGATTCAACCCCACTCTCCTCCTGGTCTGACCACCCCTCTGTTCTGACCCTGCTCCCCCCACCCCCTCCGATCTGACATTGCACCCCCCTGCTGTCTGACTTCACCCCCGCTTCCGATCTGACACCACGCACCCTACCCACCCCCCCCCCCCCCCCCCCCCCCCCCAGTCTCATCCCCCCAACTGTCTAACAACCCTCACCCCTCCACTCCAATCCTTCTGCCCAATCCGGTGACAACCAGTCCGGCGTCAACAAAATTCTCACCTTTCTCGGGGGCTAGGTTGACGCCGGAGTGGTCCCCTCAGTTCCAGCCGGCGGTGAAGGGCCAGCGTATTTCTGTGCATACGCAGAATGGCCGGCGTACTTCGTTGACCCCGGGCAATATGGCAGAGCCCGACAGGGCCCCAGCGTGGAGCAAGACGGCCCCCACGGAACCAGTACGCCCGCAGGATCAGTAGGCCCTGATCGCAGGCTAGGCCACCGTGGGGGCATTGCCCCAGGGTCAGATTCCCCGCCACCCTCCCGGAATCCTCCGCACCTTCAGGGGCTAGGCCGGCGCCAGAGTGGTTTGCGCCACGTCGGCCGGTGCGGAAAGGGCTTGGTGCCATGCCAACAGGCGCCGAAGGGCCTCCGCCGGCCGGAGCAAGTTGGCACATGTGCAGGAGCACCAGCGTGTGCTGGCGCCATCCCAGCGCATTTGCAGGGGCATTCATCTCGGCGTCGGCCATCGCAAAGGTCCATAGCAGCTGACACGGAGGAATAGCGTGCCCCCACGGCACACGCCCGCCCGCGGACCAATGGGCCCCGACCACGGGCCAGGCCACCGTGGGGGAAGCCCCGGGGCCAGATCCCCCTGTGCTTCCCCCGAGGACCCCAGAGGCCGCCCGCAGAGCCAGGTCCCGCCATTAAGTTTCTAATCTAATTTACGCCGGCGGGACCAGACATGAACGGGTGGCCACTTGGCCCATCGCGGGCCGGACGATCACCGGGGGGCCACTGCCAGTGGCCGCCGACCGGCACGATTCCCGCCCCTGCCAAATCCCTGGCGCCAGAGAATTCGGCAGCCGGCGGGCGAGGGATTCGCGCCGACTCCCGGCGATTCTCCGACCCAGCCATTGCCTTGAAAGGAAATGGCATGGGATTCTCCGGTCCGCCAGCGGTGGTTTGCAGTGCGGCGCGATCTTGCCAGCAGCGGGATCCTCCATTCCGGCAGCTGGCCAATGGTATTTCCCGTTGTGGCCACCTCACACCGTTGGGAAACCTGCGGGCGTGGATGCACTGCCAGCAGAGCGGAGGATTCTGCTGACATTCTGCTGAGAATCTCGCCCAAGGTCTTTGTAGGGATGTATTCTCATTTCTGGTGGGCGGCATGTATTTGAACGAGGTTTTTGGCCTCTCCAGCTGGCAGGATCTTGCAGTCCTGCTGAATTCTATAGGGATTTGGATGGACCGTCGCGCCATTGTTGGAAGGTAAGGCCAGAAAGTCTTGGGGCAGGATTCTCCAACCCTCGCCGGTTCGGAGAATCCCCGGGGGGAGGCGGCGCGAATCCCGCCCCACCGCCCTGACACCGGCTGCCATATTCTCCGGCGCTGTTTTTTGGGCGGGTGCTGGGTTCACGCCGCACCGGTCAGGGGCCGTTGGCAGCGGCCCTCCAGGCAATTCTCCGGGCCCCGATGGGCTGAGTGGCCATCCATTCTTGGCCACTCCCGCCGCGTGGGTTTCGTGTGGTCCCACACGATGGGACCTGGCAGGTAAGTCGGCGGGAGCGGCCCATCTGTGGGCGGTTCTGTGCCGTGTGGGCATTCCTTCCTTGCAGAGAAGAGAACCCCCTTCGCATGCGCCAAAACACGCCGGCGGTTCCGCGCATGCGCAAGATCACGCCGGCCCTTCAGCGCTTGCGTGAACTCGTGCCGTCCCTTCACCACCGGCAACCCCTCCGGCATCCACCTAGCCCCCTAGACAGGTGGGAATTCCTCACCTTGGGAGCCCATTGATGCTGGAGTCGTTGGCGCCGGTTTTCCCGCCTGCGTGCTTAGTCCCTGGAAAGGAGAATCCTGGCCCTGGTGTTTGTCTGTCAATTCTCACCAGTCTAGTTGAGATTTCCTAGGAAATGGTCACACTGCTTTTCTCCCTTATCTGTTGTCATGATTCCCCTTCCAAATCTTTGAACCAGGATGTGACACGGGTATATTGCACATACTGATTCGTGCCGAACCAAAGAGTCTGGGCGGAATCCCCCCACCCCCCGGCCCCCTACGCCGGGTGGGAGAATCGCTGGGGTGCCGAGCGAGTCCCGCCATGCCACCCCGGCACCTGCACGCATTTCTACCACCCCCCACCCCCGAACCGGCGCGGCGAGATTCACGGACGGGCCGCTGACGTCACTGCCGGCGCATGCGCGGACCGGCGAAAGCCTTTGAGCCAGCCCCGCACCGGGGGCGCCGGTTTTTTGCGCCAGTCTTCTGGTGCTAACTGGCGGAGGCCATGGCGGCGCGGAAGGAGAAAGAGTGCAGCCAGGGCACTGGCCCGCAGTCTGAGCGGGGGGCCCCGATCGCGGGCCAGGCCACCGTGGGGGCACCCCCTGGGGTTCGATTGCCCCCCACCCCCCCAGGACCCCGGGGGCCTGCTCGCGCCGCTGAGCCCGCCGTTCCAGAGGTGGTTTAAACCTCGACGGCGGGAGAGGCCTCCCAGCGGCGGGACTTCGGCCCATCCGGGCCGGAGATTCGCCGCAGGGGCCTCTCCGATCGGCGGGGCGAGATTCCTGCCCCTGCCACTTCCCGGGTGGCGGAGAATCTCTGCCACGGCGTGGGCGGGATTTTAGGCGCCCCCAGGCGATTCTCCGACCCTGCGTGGGGTTGGAGAATTTCGCCCTGGTCACCACACTACCAGAAGGACATGGAAGCCTTGGAGAGAGTACAAGAAAGGTGTCCCAGGATGTTGCCTGGTATGGAGAGTATTAGCTATGAGGAGAGATTGAATAAGCTGGGGTTGTTCTCCCTAGATAGACGGAGGCTGATGGGCGACCTGATGGAAGTTTTTAAAATTATGAGGGGTATAGATAGGGTGAACAGTAATAGGCTTTTTCTCAGGCAGAAATGACAATTACAAGGGGGCTCAAGTTCAAGGTGAGGGGGATAGGTTCAGTGGAGATGTGCGGGAGACATTTCTTACACAATGGGTGGTGGTGGCCTGGAATGCACTATCAAGTGAGGTGGTTGTGGCAGATACATTAGTGATCTTTAAGACTTATCTAGATAGACACATGAACAGACGGGGTATGGGAGGATATAGGCTGTTGGTCTAGATAGGAGACGTGATCAATGCAGGCTTGGAGGGCCAAAGGGCCTGTTCCTCTGCTGTTCTTTGTTCTTTATATCGTTGTGACCTCTTGGTGCTTCAACAAAAATATTGGAGATATATCTCACCAAACATTTGTTTGTCCAATTCTGGAATATGCAATTTGTGTGTGGGATCCTTATTTAGTAAGAGATACAAATAAGATTGAAGCAATCCAAAGATATACTCTATGGTTCGGCATGAATCAGTATGTGAAAAATGCCCATGTCACATCCTGGTTCAAAGATTTGGTGGAGAATTTGATTACAAAACTGAAAGCTATCTGTTGGTGGATCATATTTAATGGTATTATACATAACATTTTCTGGCATTGAACATCATTTCCCATTGATTCTGCCAACTTGCAATTCCAGAAGATCATCTTGCAGTGAATTGATATGATCTTGAGTTTCCCCTGATGTGTAAACCGCTTAGTCATCAGCAAATAGCTGCACCCTGTTTTTAACTTGTTGGAAATGTCTTTTATGTGCGTCAAGAAGAGTAAAGATTTTGACAGGTTAACAGTCCGCTCCATCGTGCAGACCGTTATTGAGTGCACACACATCCTTCGGAAGGAGCTGCTTGTATGTTCAGAAATGTACTGCGTCCAGAAGGGTTTCCACTCCCTCATTATCCAGGTAGTGTGAGGCCATGTTCAGCACATAGTGCAAGTCAATGCTCAGTAACCTGGCAGCAATCATGATGCCTTTATTCTGTGGCTGCCTGCTGCATCACCACAACACCTCTGAAGGTGGCCAGTGCACGACAAGAGCTAACTGCTTATGACTCTCGTGTAATGAAAGCCAAATGCTGCACAAACTGGAACCACAAAGACTGCTGGAGTGCTTGAACAATGCATTCTGGACTAAATTTACAAATCAAATTGTCCATTATTCGATATAAAAATTAATTCACCCTTGTACATTCCCTCTGTTCGTGCCTTCTGCTTGTTTTTATCCCTCCTTTGCTTTTATGGAGTGTTAGCCGAAGGAGACAGACTGCACATGACCTTGCAGATCAACATCAAGCAGCTCATCCTAGAAGGCCCGGCTTGTCCCTCGTCACGGTTGGCAGCAATCTGGGCTGGCTGGCTGACAGGCAAAAGATGGAGTATTGGCAGTGCTGTGAGGACCAATGCTGTCATTCTGAAAGAGGGCTACAGGCTCATGTTTCACAGAGCCCCTGACACTCCCTCAGAGTGATACTGCAGCAATCCTAGCAATGGCATCTGCAGCCATGATGGCATCAGCCAGAGCTTGGCTTTCAGGAAACTAGGCACTATATTACTTCAGTCTGAGCTACCACCGCAGCACCCGGGCATTAGATGGCTCTTGCTAGTGTTACAACAGAAGCTGCGATGTTGGCCATCAGGCATTACGTCATGGTCAGGTTCACATGTGTGTTAATTGAGTTGGTCACCAGTTCCATGCTGGAAAGGGTGGGCATCAAACTCTGTATGAGGCCATGTGCAACGATGGCGCTGGACTCATGCATGCTCCTTAACATTGACAATGGGCTTTGTGACAGGCACCAATGCATCAAGCAGTTAATTGTGAATACCAACCAACCTTCATCAAAGTCATCACCCACATTCTCTGCAGCAGAACCCGCGTGATCTTAACCAGTGGCAAGCTACCACTCCAGAGTCATTTCCCGTCTTCAAGCCACTCATATCCAAGTTTCAAAACATGCAGAATCCACATCCTCTAAAATACGTGAAATGACAGTATCTGAGTTGGCTACTATAAGTGTGAAAGCAAATGACACCGTTTCTCCCACATTTCCTCCTCTACCTCTTGCTCCTGTACTACTGTTTGGCCAGGTTGCTATTCCTGGGCATCTGAAAGATGAAAGGCACAAGGGTGTGGCAAGGGAAGGGCGGAAAAGCAAGGGTGCATACTTGCACCATCTGCAGCTTGTAAACACACCAGGTTGTGGAACAGGAGAGGAAATTGGATGTGAGAGAAAGGCTTAGTTGTAAGCTCACTGTCATCTTTTAGTCCTGCCGCTGAGCATGGCTTCAGTCATCATCAGTCCGATGATGGCAAACGTGGCCTTTTCCATTTGGGTGAAGATATGCAGCGGCAACTGAGTCCCACTGGTGTCCCATTGCTTGCTTTTGGTGTGCCACCTTGTCTGGCAGGAGAGAGAGAAATGTGAGAGTGATACAATCTGTATACCCCAGCCAACCAACGGCTGATCATTAACCCAATTATCCACAGGCATGAAGTGTCTCAAAAACTGTACACTATGCAAACTCCTGAAAAGGTCCCACATGGGAGCATTCAAGAAAGAAGCATGGGGGTAGAATCCTCATCAGCAAAGAAGCAAAGGAGGGGCTGAAAGGAGATGCAGTACTCAGCAACGGCAAGCTGAATAGACACGATAGGCAGGAACACGGCAGGGAGTAGGGAAAGCCTGTTGGATTAAATTGCATCTATATCAATGCCAGAGGGATGACAGGTAAGGCTGATGAACTCATGCAATGTTCTTGTCAGATGGCCTGATTTATATTACAGGAACACTTTGTGGGCAGCATGGTAGCACAAGTGGATAGCATTGTGGTTTCACAGCGCCAGGGTCCCAGTTTTGATTCCCCGCTGGGTCACTATCTGTGCAGTGTTTACACGTTCTCCCTGTGTGTGCGTGGGTTTTCTCCGGGTGCTCCGGTTTCCTCCCACAGTCCAAGGACGTGCAGGTTAGGTGCATTGGCCATGATAAATTGCCCTTAGTGTACAAAAAGGTTAGGAAGGGTTATGGGGATAGCGTGGAAGTGAGGGCTTAAGTGGGTCGGTGCAGACTCGATGGGCCGAATGGCCTCCTTCTGCAATGCACATTCTATGTTTGTAGCTGAAGCTATAAGCGATTTATTAATATTAACTGTGGGTCAAATATGTACAAAGCAACAGATGAATAACAGTATGTACATGCACAAGCAACCTATCTCCCAGCTCCCTCATCAGTCTGAGGTCACTTGACTCTAACATTCATTTATATACGAATGAGACTCCTAATGGTCAGGTGGTGAATTATAACACTACCATGAGATCACTCCATTCAGGGCATGGCTAGGTATGTGGGACTGGGATATTATAGCCATAACTGACACATGGCTAAAGGAGGGGCAGGACTGGCAGCTTAATGTTCCAGGGCACAGGTGATTTAGGCAGGACAGAGGTGGAGGAAAGAGAGGAGGGAGAGTTACATTTTTGATTAAGGAGAACATCACGGCAATAGTCAGAGTTTAAATAACCGAGGGGTCATCCAGGGAGGCTGTGTGGATGGAATTGAGAAATAAGAAAGGGACCTTCTTGGGGTTGTACTATAGACCCCCAAATATTCAACGGGAGTTAGAAGAACAAAAATGCAGGGAGATTGGGGAAACTTGCAAGTGAAATATGCTTATCATAGTAGGGGATTTTAATTTTCCTAACATAGGCTGGGACTGCCATAGCGTTAAGGGCTTATATGGGGTGGAATTTGTTAAGTGTGTTCAGGAAAGTTTCCTCAGGCTGTGTGTGGAGGGAAAAGCTTGACTTACTCTTGGGAAACAGGGCAGGGCAAGTGATTGAGGTGACTGTGGGGGACCACTTTGCGACCAGTGACCATACTTCTATTAATTTTAAAATAGTTATGGAAAGGGACAAAACAGGTCCACAGGTGCAAGTTCTAAATTGGGGCAAGGTGAATTTTGAAGGAATTAGACAGGAGCTTGAAAGGGTTGATGACAGTAGCTTGTTTGAGGGCAAAGGGTCCTCAGGAAACTGGGAGGCCTTCAAAAGTGAAATAGCTAGAGTTCAGGGTCTATATGTTCCTGTTAGGGTGAAGGACAAGGCTGGCAGGAGTAGGGATCCCTGGATGACAAAACATATTGAGGTTTTGGCCAGGAAAAAGAAGGAGCCATGACTCAGGTACAAGCAGCACAAATCAAGGGATTCCCTGGACGTGTACAGGGGATACAGCAGTATACTCAAGAAGGAAATTGGAAGGGCAAAAAGGCGGCATGAGGTAGGTGTGGCTGGAAAGATTAAGGTGAATCCAAAGGGATTCGTTAAATATATTAAAGGAAAAAGAATAACAAGAGAGAGATTAGGACACCTCAAGGGCCAAGGTGGACACATATGTGTAGAACGACAGGAGATAGGTGAGTTCTCAATGCATATTTCTCCTCTGTGTTTACTGTGGAGAAAGATATGAAGACTTGGGAACCTGGGAAGGTTAGTGGCGATATATTGGGGACAATTCGCATTCCAGTAGAAAAGGTGATTTTACAGTAACTTCATTGCAGTGTTAATGTAAGCCTACTTGTGACAATAATAAAGATTATTATTATTATTAAACTATGGTGAAAGTGGATAAAGCTCCTGGCCCTGACCAGGTATATCCAAGAACACTGCATGAGGTTAGAGAAGTAATTGCTGGAGCTCTGGCTGAGATATTTGCATCATCGCGAGCCACGGGTAAGGTACCAAACGGCTGGAAGGTAGGAAATGTTGTGCCCTTATTTAAGGGCTGCAAATAAAAACCTGAGAAAATAGACCAGTAAGCTTAACATCTGTGGTGGGTAATTTACCCGAGAGGGATATGAGATACGGGAATTTGGAAAGACAGCGTTTGATTAGGAATAGTCAGCACAGCTTTGTACATGGACGATCATGCCGTACAAATTTGTTAGAGTTCTTTGAAGTGGCCAGGAAGGTTGATGAGGGCAGGCGGTAGATGTACTCTATATGGACGTCAATAAGGCCTTTCATAAAGTTCCACATGGTAGGCTGCTGTGGAAGTTAGATCACATGGAACTCAGGGACAGCTGTAAATTGAATATACAGTTGGCTTGATGGTAGGAAGCAGAGGGTAATAGTGGAAGGATACTTGACGGACTAGAGGACTGTAACTAGTGGTGTGCCTCAGGAGTCAGTGCTGGGCCCATTGGTGTTTGTTATCTATATCAATGATTTGAAAGAGAATTATAAGGCACGAGGGGGTAGGGAAAGTGTCCGACATCGCCATAGTTTGCTGACAGTTGTGCCATTGGCCGGAGGGCTCCTGCCAGGGCTGGGGAAGCAGTGGGGGTGACCAGGAGGTGGGCTGTGGGGGTTGGGGTGGATGGCATAGAACACCATTGCCGCAGCCGGCAAAGCTGCCACGCAGCTACGCATGTCACTAACAGCCCACGGTGATCTTAGGGCCATGGGTCGTATAGATACCCCCCCCAGGCAACGCCCCTTAGGTGACCTCTGGCCCCACCTGACCCATCAGCTGTATGGACTCCAGCACAACCTGTGCCATCTTGTTGGGAGGGTTGAGTGTATGTGGGGATTGTAATGTGTAGATAGTGCTGCAGCCTGTCAGCTTCTCGAGTGTCAATCACGGACCCGGAGAATCCTGCACTTCCCGAACTTCCACAGCAGCATACCATGTGGAACTTTATGAAAGGCCTTACTGAAGTCCATATAGAGTACATCTACTGCCTGCCCTCACCAACCTTCCTGGCCACTTCAAAGAACTCTAACAAATTTGTAAGGCATGATCGTCCATGCACAAAGCTGTGCTGACTATTCCTAATCAAACGCTGTCTTTCCAAATTCCCTTATATCTTATCCCTCTCGAGTTTTTCACTGGAATCGATTGTGTTCCACGTGGCGCCGGTGCTAACCCCTCCACAGTTGTTGAAACAATCCGGATTTGGTACCGGTTTTGCTGTCATGAAAGTCCATGAACTCTACCCTGGCGTCAACACTTTGTCTCAGGGATGGAGAATCATAGAATTTACAGTGCAGAAGGAGGCCATTCGGCCTATCAAGTCTGCACCGGCGCTTGGAAAGAACACCCTACTTAAGTTCATGCCTTCATCCTTGCCCCGCAACCCAGTAGCCCCACCTAATCTTTTGAACACTAAGGGGCAACTTAGCACATCTATGGACTGTGGGAAGAAACCAGAGCACCCAGAGGGAACCCACCAGATACAGGGGGAAAGGGCAAACTCCACAAAGATAGTCAGCCGAAGCCGGAATTGAACCCAGATCCATGGAGCTGTGAGGCAACAGTGCTAACCACTGTGCCACCATGCCACACTCCAGCCCATTGGATTTAATGTGAGATTTATCAATCAGAATTCCCTGTTTCTGAACTTAAGAAGGAGGTAAAATCATCAACACACATATAACATTTTTAAGGGGCTTGAAAGGGTAGATGCTGGGAGGGTGGTTTTTAATTGCTAAGGACGCCAAAATTATGGGTCACAGTCCCAGATTAAGAACATAGAACATACAGTGCAGAAGGAGGCCATTCAGCCCATCAAGTCTGCACTGACCCATCCGAGCCTCACCTCCACCCTACCCCACCCAACCCTTTTGGACACTAAGGGCAATTTATAATGACCAATCCACATAACCTGCACATCTTTGAACTGTGGGTGGAAACCGGAGCACCCGCAGACACGGGGAGAACGTGCAGACTCCGCACAGACAGTGACCCAGCAGGGAATCGAACCTGGGACCCTGGCACTGTGAAGCCACAGTGCTAGCCACTTGTGCTACCGTGCTGCCCAAGAGTCCAAAAGCTTTAGCTTGCTATGAGGAGAAATTTCCACTCAAGGATTTGTGAGTTTTTGGAAATCTGCACAGAGAACAGGACAGAGATCAATATAATTTTGGAATAAGGCAATCAAGGGGTATGGGGATAGTGTGGGAAGGTGTAGCTGGTCTGCCATGATCTCACTGTGAAAGGTGTGAGGCGACGCATTTTGGGAGGACGAATGAGGCAAGGGAATATACAATGACTGGTAGGATGCTAGAAAGTAGAAAGGGCCAGAGGGACCTTTGGGTGCATGTCTCTGAAGACAGCAGGACAAGTAGGTAAGGTGGTTAAGACTGCATATGGGACACTTGCCTTTATTAGCTGTGGTGTAGAATATAAGAGCACGGAGGTTCTGATGGAGCTGCATAAAATGCTCGTTAGGCCACATCTAGAATACTGTGTGCAGTTCTGGTTCTCACACTACAGGAAGGATGTGATTGCACTTAGAAAGGATGCAGAGGGATTCACCAGGATGTTCCCTGAGCTGGAGCATTTCAGCTATGAAGAGAGGTGTGCTAGATTAGGATTGTCTTCCTCAGAGCAGAAAAGGCTGAGGGGGACCTGACTGAGGTGAAAAAATTATGCAGGATATCGATGGGGTAGATAGGAAGAAACTTTTCTCATGAGTAGAGCGGCCAATAACCAGGGACATAGATTTAAGGTATGGGGGTTTAGAGGGGATTTGAGGAAAAACTATTTCACCCAGAGGCAGGTGGAAATCTGTAACTTTTTTATATAAATTTAGTGTACCCAATTTATTTTTTCCAATTAAAGGGGCAATTTAGCATGGCCAATCCATCTAACTTGTACATCTTTGGGTTGTGGGGGCAAAACCCACGCAAACACGGGGAGAATGTGCAAACTCCACACGGACAGTGACCCAGGGCTGGGTTCGAACCTGGGACCTCGGCGCCATGAAGAAGCAATGCTAACCACTGCACCTCCGTGCTGCCCTGGAAGTCTGTAACTAACTTCCCGAAAGGATGGTAGAGGTGGGGCAGCACGGTGGCCTAGTGGTTAGCACAACCGCCTCACGGCGCTGAGGTCCCAGGTTCGATCCCGGCTCTGGGTCACTGTCTGTGTGGAGTTTGCACATTCTCCCTGTGTCTGCGTGGGTTTCGCCCCCACAACCCAAAAGTGTGCAGAGTAGGTGGATTGGCCACGCTAAATTGCCCCTTAATTGGAAAAAATAATTGGGTAATCTAAATTTTAAAAAAAATAAAAAAGGATGGTAGAGGTGGGAACCCTCACAACATTTAAGAAACATTCAGTTGGCAAGGTTACGGACCAAGCTCTGGGAAATGAGATTAGAATTAATAGGTGTTTGATGGCCAGCACAGACACAATGGGCTGAAGGTCCTCTTACTGCTGGGAAATACAATAACAAAGTATCAGGCCAAGTCGGACGATCCTGAGATGTCGGCTCTTACCTGGGCCAGCCTTTATCTCGGGAATTAACAAGCTCGTTGTTGGGCCTCAGCCCCTGGGTGGGTGGGGAGGTGGGGGAACGCACATACTCTATGAGTCTCATGGCGAGATAAATCAGGTCATCCCTGTGGATCTCGTGGAGGTTATAACAGTATCATTTCCTTGCCACAAGTTACTGCATGATTTACACATGAATAACAGGAGATGTTTTAAACTCATTATTGTTTGGCAGCAAATTCTGTCTGATGTGATGTTTGTGTTAGTCTAGAATGTGAGTGTATGTTTAGGTGCATATAATTGTGGTGCCTGTATGGTTATGGGTGTGTTTGGACAGTTGTTAGCACTGTTGCTTCACAGTGCCAGGGACATGGGTTCAATTCCTGGATTGGGTCACTGTCCGTGCGGAATCTGCATGTTCTCCCTGGGAGGGATTCTCTCAGCCCAGGGCCAGGCTGTAGAATCACTGCAACTGGTGTGAATCATGCCACGTGTAGGAGCCAGAATTGCTAATCCTGAGGCCATGATGATGCCGTCGGGAAACGCAACGGCGTTTACAACGGTGTCAACACTTAGCCTCAGGATCAGAGAATCCCACCCCCTGTGTCTGCGTAGGTTTCCTCCAGGTGCTCTGGTTTCCTCCCACAAGTACTGACAGACGTGCTGGTGATGTGGACATTCTGAATTCTTCCTCTGTGTACCTGAACAGGCGCCAGAATGTGGCGACTAGCGGATTTTCACAGTGACTTCATTGCAGTGTTAATGTAAGCCTACTTATGATACTAATAAAAATTATTATGATCTTTATGTTTGTGTTTGATGTGCATCGAAAAATCACAGCACCTTTCAAGGGAGGCAGTGGCATAGTGATATTGTCACTGGAACAGTAATCCAGAAAGCCAAAGTCATGCTCTGGGGACCCGGGTTTAAATCGGTAGCTGGTGGAATTTGAATTCAATAAAGAAGTTTGGAATTAATAGTCTAATGATGACCATGAAACCATTGAAGTTGATTGTCAAAAAATCTCATCTGGTTCATGAATGTCCTTTAGGGAAGGAAATCTGCTGTACTTACCTGATCTAGCCGACAGCAATGTGATTGACACTTCAAATGCCCTCGCAAGCCACTGACTCGCTGGCCCAGCCAGTAACACCCACATCCCATGAAAGAATAAAACAAAAATGAGCCAACTTTTGCCATGTCTCCACCAAATCACCATTTCCTGCACAACCATAACATCAATACAATGATGTAGAAAACCTCAGAAGTGGAAAGCATTGATTGCTCTGGAGGTTTCAGATATGTTCAATGTCTTCGGACTCAGAAGGCTTGCTCTAGTCCGGCTTCACGTTAACATGGTAATAGGGACAATGAAAGCTTTATTTGAAAACTGCTCAAGTTATAGAAACTGTGATGAAAATTGCTTTTCTTTCAGGCAGAAAATAATTAGTGACACTGGTCCCCATGGATTGGTGAGTCTGAAGGCCGATAATCTGACGGGAGCTCTGAAGTGGTCAGGGAAGTTAAGTGATACAGTTACATGTGTATCACACAACTATTATGTTTGGTGCACAAAAATAACTCAGGGGACTTTGAAAACAATATTTATGTCCATTGAATAGAAATGTATAAATCATAATGAAAATGTAACATTATTCCAGTGTTTTTATAATACTTCCACAGCAATTAATTCTTGATGAAAACAACTCCTGCAAAAGACTGCATTTAAAAAATGTACCAATTTAAAACCTATATAAAAGTATTGTAAGAAATGCTAGGAGACCACTGTGCAGAAATTAAGATTGCATGAATTGTAGTGATGAGATGTACAAATTGCAAGATGAATTTTAGATGAGGAAATGGGAGCCAAGAAAAGCAGCTGCAATATTTTTGTTATGTGTGTCTATTAATAAATATTTTTATTGAATGCCTCAAGAACACCTGCAGGCTTATGATAAGGAGAATAACAATTCAGGAAAGGTTACAGCTTTAAGAGTGGAGGGAGATACATCAAAAGTCACTTTCCATATTGATGATGAGCGTTTTTTTTTGTCTCTTTGCTTCTTTGTAAAGGTATGAAACCCTGTATTCCCAATTCTCAAAGTAATTTTTTTCTCCCCCGATTTTCATATTCTGTCTTTGGGTCTTGTATTGACCATGGAGGAGAAGGTAAGCAATTTCCCTGGATTCAAATCTCTACTTGGCATGTGCGAAAAAGACAACACAGCAGAGTTTTAAAAGAATGTCCACCCATAGTTTTTGCGTTGAAAATCCGGGCACCCAATTATAGGGGAAGACAGAGTTATGCGTTCAGTTTGTCTCCTTGTAGTGGCGTGTGATGTAACTATCTGCAGTGCTATATGTCGGAGCTGATGATGTGCCATGTCCCCATTCTGCAGTATTCCTGTTAAGAAAGTCTTCAACAGAGTAAATAGGCTGAAAAGGCTCTCTCCTGCCCTGTCTTTTGAAACAAGTGTGTTGCCCAGTTTGAGAAGCCAACTCTACCAGAAATCTACTCGCGAACTGAGATCTCATAGTAATTGCAACACCCAATATATATATATATATATATATAAATAAAATTAAAATAGGGTGCGGAAAAGGGGGAAAAGAAGAACAAGGAGAGAAGAAACGATGAAGGGGAAGGGGGAGAAAAAAATGCCAGAAGGGACCCAAGAGAAAGGGGGCACCGGAGGTGGACGGGGCAAAGGGCAAACCAGCTTGGGCGAACGAGTCAACACGCGAAGCAGCGGGAAGAATGTATCGCCGCATCCAAAAGGGCTGGACGGGCGGGCAACCTCTCCCCTGGGGTTAGAGGGGGGCGTGAATTGGAAGGAAGCCATTGCCGAGGTGGTGAGGGAGCAGCTGCAGGCAATCAAGGCAGAGTTAAAAGCAGACACAGAGGCCGCAGCACAGGCAGCAATGACCAGGGCCATGTCAGGGGTGCAGCAGGCTCTGACCAGAGTGGAGGAGAAAGTGGATGCCCAAGGGAAGATACTGGAAGCCCAAGGGAAGATACTGGAAGCCCAAGGGGCAACCATTAAAGAGCTGGAGAAGGCAGCGACTGACGTGAGCGACCGGGTCATGTCCCTGGAGAGGGAAATGGCGAAACTGAGTGCAACACAGGGGAACCTGAAGGGCAGGGTAGACGGCCAGGAGATCAACTCGAGAAGGCAAAACATTAAGATAGTGGGCCTGCCAGAGGGGATAGAGGGTAGAAATCCCACAACATTCGTGGCTGCGATGCTGGGCTCCTTAGTGGGGCGGGAAACTTTTCCCACCCCACCGGAAATGGACAGAGCTCATCGGTCACTGCGCCCGAAGCCCAAGGAAGGGGAAAAACCGAGAGCAGTTATAGCCAGACTGCACCGGTACCGGGATAGGGAGACAATCCTGCGCTGGGCCAAGGAGAATAGAGCCTGCAATTGGGACGGGCACGCCATCAGAATCTACGAGGATTTTGGAGCGGACATAGCTAAGAGACGGGCGGAGTTCAACAGAGCGAAAGCAGCTCTCTATAAGAACAAAGTACGTTTTGGTATGCTGTACCCAGCAAAACTCTGGGTCACATACCAACACAAGGAATATTTCTTTACAGCCCCTGCCGAGGCGAATAGATTCGTTGAGGAGCACGGGCTGGAAAAACGCCATGGGAAGTAGGGACGAGGGGCCCATGGCAAGGAGATACGTCATGCCGACGGGGGGGTGGGGAGGGGCGAGGCAAAGCCAGCCCCCTCCCCCCTGGCAGGAGCACCCAGGAAAAACAACCCAATGCCCAAGGGCCCGCTCTAGGTGGGAGGCCAGACCCCGGCACGAGGGAACGGGAGTACTGGAGAGGGGAGAGGGGAAGGGGGACAGCAACCTCCGAGCGGGGAGCCACCGTGCTAGCAGGAAAGCTAGCGAAGGGGGCGCGCAACAGAGCAGGGCCGCAGCGCACCCCCAACAGGGGGGAAGGCGCCAGGCAGGGGAGGGGGGGGATCACCCATCAAAGGTGGGAGAGCAAATGGGGACAGGAATGGGGGAGAGAGGGGCAATGGAGGGGTACACAGGGGTATCCCCGAAAGGGATAGAGCGGGGGGGGGGGGCACTCGGGGGGCGAGAGACCAGGGAGGGGAAATGCAGGGACGAAGGGACAAAAGAGGCCAGAAAGGGAATAGGGCCACAAAGTGCCACAGACAAGGGCTCGAAACAGGGAACTGCTGCAAACACCCACCCAGTACGGTCTGTGGGTGAAGGGGCCCCCCGGAGTGCAGGGGGCTACCCGCGTGGCGGACACACAGTGGACGGCCATGGCGGGTGTCCCCGGGACAAGGGGGAACCCCGGAGCGCAGGGACCCGACCGCATGGGGAGAGCAGTGATAGTGGACATCCTGGACGGCCCCCTAACAAAGGGAAACCCCAGAGGGCAGGGGCGCGTCCACCGGACAAATATGGTTAACCCCACAGGAGCAAGGGGGCAGAAGCCCCCCACCAGAATAGTCACCTGGAACGTAAGGGGACTTAATGGCCCAGTGAAGAGATCTAGAGTCCTCACCCACCTTAGAAACATGAGGGCCGACATAGTCTTCCTCCAAGAGACGCACTTGAGGGAGCAGGACCAACTGCGGGTAAGAAAGGGCTGGGTGGGACAAACCTATCATTCCTGTTATGGGGCAAGGGCCAGGGGGGTGGCGATCCTGATTGGCAAGAGGACAATGTTTAGGGCGACAAAGACGGTTACGGACCCAGGGGGACGATATGTCATGGTCAGCGGGGCCCTGGATGGGGCGCCGGTAGTCCTAGTTAACGTGTATGCGCCCAACTGGGACGACACGAGCTTCATCCAAAAGACCATGGCAGAAATCCCGGACATAGCGACGCACCGACTAATCATGGGGGGGGACTTCAACTGTGTACAGGACCCAACGACGGACAGATCAAACCCCAGAACGGGGAAAACCTCAAACATGGCAAGGGAACTCAGTCACTATATGGAGCAGATGGGAGCAGTAGACCCCTGGAGATTCGCCCACCCGGGGGAGAAAGAATTCTCTTTCTTCTCCCCAGTACACAACGTGTACACCAGAATTGACTTCTTTGTGGTGGGGAAAACGGTGCTTCCAGAGATAGACAAGGTGGAATACTCCGCAATTGTGATATCAGACCACGCCCCACACTACATGGATGTGCGGCTAGAGACGGGAAGGGCCCAGCGCCCCAAATGGAGGTTGGACGGTGCCTTACTAGCTGACAAGGCCTTCAGCGAAAGGATAGCGCGGGCCATAGCGGAGTACACTGAGATCAACCAAAACGGGGAGGTCTCACCCTCCACGTTCTGGGAAGCGCTTAAGGCCGTACTAAGAGGGGAAATCATAGCCTACAAAGCGCAAAGAGATAGGGAGGAAAGGGTGGCTAGGCAGAAGCTGGTCGACTCCATACTGGAGGTAGACCATAAATACTCCGAGGCCCCGACCGTAGAACTCCTGGCGGAGAGGAAAGAATTACAAAGGAACTTTGACCTGCTCTCCACCAGGAAAGCAGTACACCAACTCCGCCAGGCACGCGGGGCCCTATACGAACACGGAGACAAAGCCAGCCGCCTGTTGGCCCACCAGCTGAGAAAGCAGGCAGCCAGCAGAGAAATTGCGCAAATCAGAGATACCAGAGGCACGTTGGAAACAGAACCAGAGAGGATTAACAAAACCTTCAAGGCCTTCTACCAAGAGCTGTACACCTCAGAGCCCCCAACGGGGAAGGCTGGGATGAACCGGTTTCTTGACGGACTGGACATACCAGTTGTGGGAGAGGGCAGAAAACGGGATCTGGAAGCACCACTAGCACTGGGAGAGATCATGGACAGCATTAGCTCCATGCAGGCGGGGAAGGCGCCGGGACCGGACGGATTCCCGGCGGACTTCTACAAAAAATTTGCGACAGCGCTGGCCCCGCACCTGCGGGAGATGTTCACAGACTCGCTAGCTAGGGGCACATTGCCACCCACGTTAGCACAGGCCTCAATCTCGCTGATACCTAAGAAAGACAAAGACCCAACGGAATGTGGGTCATACAGACCCATATCTCTGCTGAATGCAGACGCCAAAATACTGGCCAAAATCCTAGCCAAGAGGCTAGAAGACTGTGTACCTGAGGTGGTCACAGAGGACCAGACGGGCTTTGTCAAAGGTAGACAGCTTACCGCGAACATCAGGCGCCTGCTGAACGTGATAATGACCCCCTCCGGGGAGAGAACACAAGAGGTGATCGTCTCCCTGGACGCAGAAAAGGCCTTCGACAGAGTCGAGTGGAAATACCTCATAGAGGTACTGGAGCGGTTCGGGCTTGGAACAGGGTTCACCGCTTGGGTAAAGCTCCTGTACAACGCACCCATGGCGAGTGTACAGACCAACAATACCAACTCCCAATACTTCCAGCTGCACAGGGGCACCAGACAAGGATGCCCACTGTCCCCGCTGCTGTTCGCACTAGCAATTGAACCGCTAGCAATCGCGCTCAGGGCAGCAAAAAATTGGAGGGGGATCCGAAGGGGAGGTAGAGAGCACAGAGTCTCACTCTATGCGGATGATCTGCTCCTCTATATCTCGGACCCACAAAGCAGCATGGACGGAATCATCGCGCTCCTGAAAGAGTTTGGAGCCTTCTCGGGCTACAAACTCAACATGAGCAAAAGTGAGATCTTCCCAGTACACCCGCAAGGGGGGGGGGGGGGGGGGGCAGCACTAAAGGGGCTGCCGTTCAATCAAGCCCGACATAAATTCCGCTACCTGGGGATCCAAATAGCCCATGACTGGAAAGGGATCCACAAATGGAACCTCACCAGCCTGACGGAGGAAGTTAAAAAGGACCTGCAAAGATGGAACACACTCCCGCTCTCCCTCGCGGGGAGAGTTCAGACGATCAAAATGAACGTACTGCCCAGGTTCCTCTTCCTGTTTAGATCCATTCCGATCTACATCCCCAAGGCCTTTTTCAAAGCGCTGGACAAACTCATCATGGCGTTCGTATGGGGGGGTAAAAATGCTAGGATCCCAAAGAAGGTCTTACAAAAAACAAAAACCAGGGGAGGGCTAGCCCTCCCGAATCTACAATTCTACCACTGGGCAGCAACAGCCGAGCGAGTAAGGGGATGGATCCAGGAGCCAGAGGCTGAGTGGGTGCGTGCGGAGGAGGCCTCCTGCATGGGAACCTCCCTCCGGGCCCTCGCCACGGCAGCACTCCCATCCCCACCCAAAAAACACTCCAGCAGCCCAGTGGTGACAGCCACCCTCCAATCCTGGAACCAACTGCGGCAGCAACTTGGCCTGACCAAAATGTCGAACAGGGCTCCCATCTGCAACAACCATAGGTTCACACCAGCACTGACTGACGCCACCTTCAAAAGGTGGAGGCAGGACGGGGGGACACTGACAGTCAGGGACCTATACACGGACGACAGGATCGCAACACTGGACGAACTGACAGAGAAGTTTCAGCTAGCTGGGGGGAACGAGCTACGGTACCTGCAGCTCAAAAACTTCCTACGAAAGGAGACAAGGACGTACCCACAACCGCCACGACAGACACTACTGGAAGACCTACTGGACGCAAGTATCCTAGAGAAAGGGAACTGTAGTGACCGACTGGTAGATAGGGACGACACCGTACTGGACGCAACAAGAAGGAAATGGGAGGACGACCTGGGGATGGAGATAGGGTGGGGACTCTGGAGCGAAGCACTGCATAGGGTCAACTCCACCTCCACGTGCGCAAGGCTCAGCCTGACGCAACTAAAAGTGGTACATAGAGCCCACTTAACAAGAACCCGTATGAGTAGGTTCTTCCCGGAGGTGGAAGACAGATGTGAACGGTGCCAAAGAGGCCCGGCCAACCACGCCCACATGTTCTGGTCTTGCCCCAGACTCGTGGAGTACTGGACAGCCTTCTTCGAGGTTATGTCCAAAGTGGTGGGAGTGAGGGTGGAGCCATGCCCGATAGTGGCGGTCTTCGGGGTTTCAGAACAGCCAGATCTATTCCTGGGGAGGAGGGCGGACGCCCTTGCCTTTGCCTCCCTGATCGCCCGCCGTAGAATCCTGTTTGGCTGGCGGTCAGCAGCACCGCCCAGAGCTGCGGACTGGCTGTCCGACCTCTCGGAATCTCTCCAAATGGAGAAAATCAAATTTGCCATCCGAGGGTCGGACGACGGCTTCCACAGAACGTGGGAGCCATTCATGCAACTGTTCCGGGACCTATTTGTGGCCAATGTACAAGAGGAAGAATAGTCGGGGGAAGGTAGCGGGAGGGGCTACAGGTTCGGTACGGGGGTTCGATGGCTAGCTAAGGCCCAAAACCAAACTAAATAAACATGTTGGGGGGGGGGGGGGGGGGGGGGCGCAGTTACTACTACGAAGATGCTTACCTGTAAATATGTATGTTAATTTTTGCGTGTTTGTTTGTTGTTTTTTTTTTTTGTTCTTTTTCTCTCCTAACAATTTGTAATTTGTTCAATATAAAACATGAAAACTGAATAAAAACATTTATAAAAAAAAAAAAAAGTAATTGCAACACCTTCTACATCTGACCATACCAAAGAAACCAGCCAACCTAAATTGGCTGAAGCATTTAAAATTTATACCTCAAGTGCAATTAATGGACATTTAACCATATATTATTTTATATTTTCTTTAATTAACTTTAACACCCCTTATTTCTCATAGGTGTGTGTGTGTTGGTTCTTTTATGTGCATATGTTATTTTTGTGTGCACTTGTGTTGTTTGTGTGTATGCACATTATTTATGTGTTTTTATGTGTGTGTTGTTTTTGCGTGAATGTGTGCTGTTTTGTTCTGTGCATTTGTTTTTTGTGTATGTAGTTTTGTCTATTTTTTTATGTGTTGTTTTTGGGAGCGCTACTTTTGTATGTGTGGTGTTTTTATGTATGTTGTTTTTGGTTTGTGTTTGTTTTTATGTGTATTTTTTGTGTGTTATTTTGTTGTATGTGTTGCTTTTGTGTGTTGCCTGTGTCTGTGTGTGCATATGATTCTGTTTGTGGTGTTTTTGTCTGCTGTTTTTGCGTGTGTGTTTTTGTGTATATGTTTATGTTACTTTGTGTGTGTACATTGTTTTTGTGTAGTGTTTTTTTTTGTGTGTGCGTGTGTTTTGTTTGTGTGTGTGCATGTTTTTTGTGTACTGTTCTTGTGTGTGTGTGTGTGTGTTTAGTGTGTATTGATTTTGGTTTGTGTGTATTGATTTTGTGTGTCTTGTGTTTGTGTGTCTTGTTTTTTGTATATCATATTTTCTTTTGTGTGTGTGTGCATTGTATTTGTGTGTGTGTGTGTTCCTTCTTGTATGTGTTGGTTTTGTGTGTGTGTGTGTTAATTTTGTGTGTGTGGCTTTTACAGAGTCAGAGTCAGAGGACTTCTGAATATCCATTCCCACAGCCCGTTTAGCTTTGCCATGTCTGCAATCCAGACTCAACCGTTTCAACGGTAAGCATGTTTTCGAACTGTTGTTCTTCTTTACCCACAGTTATACACAATGTGACAATGTATTTTTGTAAAAACCTTCAGCATTGGTGGCTTGCTTCACTCAATGGGTGTGTTTGAGTCTAGTCCTGAGAATCTTCTTGATTCTCGACACTATCTCCACTGATTTTGTTGACAATTTTTTTTTTGTTTAGCATTTCTGATTTCCTGCTTCAATCCTTGTCACCAATTTTCTCTTTTGTTATATCTTTGAGTTTGCCACAAAGATAAAAGATATGGAGGTGCCCACACTCTGGATTCTTACAAACACGATGAGAGGGTTTATTAGCGATGTTGCTCACACAATCTAAGATGGAGAAATGAAGCCCACACGAACACTCACTGCTGACATCACTACAAATCACGTGACACTTCACCAGCAGAAATGTACAGCGGGCATCTTCATCCCACCAGCCCGGTTTTCCTGCACAGCGCACCTTTGCTGACCGCAGCTGGAAAATGGGGTTTCCCCATTGTGAGTGACCCCACGCCACTGGGAAATGAGCGGGTGTGGGTGTGCTGCCGACAGGGCAGAGGACCCGCTGACGGAGAATCCTGTAGATGATCTCTGATACATAGCAGCTAATATTTCCATGTTTTCGTCAGGTTGAATCACAAACTCAGTCTATAACATAAGCATACGGTCAGTATTATCATTCAATTAGACCACAAGGATTTCTATATTTCTATACAGTGAATGTTTCTCCAGTCTAGCTGAACAAGTATTTTATGGCACTCTTATCTTGCTATCAGTTGTCTTCCATCCAATTCACTCAGCCAAGTAGGAAGGTTGCAACTGGAATAGATTTTCCAGCCACTCGAGCCTACTCCGTCATTCAATTAGATCATGGCTGATCTGTACCTCAACCCCATATACTTGCTTTTCTTCTAATACTTTGATACCCCTATCCATTAACATATTTCTAACTCAATTGTGAGAGATCTAATTATGCCAGAATCCGTAACCTTCTGGAGGGAAGATATCTGCAATCCTTTGTGTGAAATAGTGCTTCCTAATTTCATTCAAATTTTAAGATCATGCCCTCTTGTTCTTCATTTTCCCACCCAAAATAATCTTTGGATTTAAAGTATTTCACAGTGGTGTTAACATATCAGCTGTACTTAGATAAAATTGTACGCTTTATGCAGCTGTGCATGATATATTTCAATGGTGTTGAAGGCAACATGGGCAAATTATAAATGTACTAATATTCATAATGCTATTTAAAAAGTATTTTCAGAACCTGTTGGAATAAATCTAACAGGATTGCAGGCAGAATTAATTAAGAACACTTCCGTTCCAACTTGCTTTCTGAATCTCCTCAAGAATCTTTTAAACATAAACTACAAATGACATAAATATATTCTTTCAAAAATGGAAAAATGGAATTGCATGAACAATCTTCGGGCCATACAATAAATTTTACCACTTCACCTCTGACGTTCTTTGCAATTTCAGCCCATTATGTATTGGATGTATCTCTGTGACAAAGAAACATGCCATAGCAGCACAGTACATTAGACCAGATAAAACATAACACTATGTTGGGTAATAGGCTGCTAAAGTGGAATTGAGCATTCACAATAAAATCTCATTTTAAAATCCATATTGATAAACATGTCTTTTTTTTCACAGTGAAATGGTTGTCATTTCCCAGTGTTTTCATTGTATGATTATTGCTGTGACATGCTCATATAGCTTTGAAAGGATAACTGGGTTTTAGAAACATCTGATACTGTTGTGATTGTTCTGTCATTTTATGGTTCAGTGATTGGGAGCAATTCAATATTGGTGGGGGTACAAATGGATGGAAGCACATTAACCACTATCCTGATTTTCCTTTCAATTAATAATAATGATCTTTATTATTGTCATGAGTAGGCTTACATTAACACTGCAATGAAGTTACTGTGAAAATCGACTTTCAATTTGTTCCAAGGACATCTGCAACCAACCTTGACTGAATGGCAATGCCAGTGCTGGTCAGGGTCACATATTCTCTTACATTTTCTATCTCAGCCTTCCAGGCTAGCATATAACAGACAGGCTGCAGTATCAAGCAAAAAATGACATTAAACTGGTGCTGATGCCCTTGTCTATGTGGCCACTTCTCCTTGCACAACAATCGTACAATTACACGACTGCACAATGCCACCACAGCACAGTAATGCCTGAAGTAGAGCAGGGGTCATTGAAGGTAGTCAATGGACTGTTCTAGCACCAGGTATCTGCTGCTCTTCTCCCACCACTCTTTGATCTTTCTCACCTTGCACTTGGACTCATCCTAGTGCTCCCGTTTATTGTCTCCTCCAGAATTTGTGCAGCTGATAAAAGTGAGATGGATGAAGTATGGCGTCTGATGCTGTCAATGTTGAGAGGCTGTCTGCACTCTGATCTATAATGACAGAGGAGGAACAAATATAAGAATGCTGATTTAAAGCCCACCTTAAAATAGAATTTAAATTATGTTTCAAGTACTAATCGTTACTTGTGTGGTTCTGTGTACAACTTTGTGGTTGTCAGTGAAAAGAAAACTATATGCCTTGCACAGAGGGTGCGTAATGACTACATTAGCTTTGTAAGAAAACTAAAGAAAATTCTTGGCTACAGGCTTTCTAGGAAATGTAAGACAGACAAAAGAGTCATCCATCCAGGTATCACCAATGTAAGGCTCTGAATCCATATATAAAGTTACAGAAGTTATAAAGTTAGGGGAGCACGGTAGCATGGTGGTTAGCATAAATGCTTCACAGCTCCAGGGTCCCAGGTTCGATTCCCGGCTGGGTCACTGTCTGTGTGGAGTCTGCACGTCCTCCCCGTGTGTGCGTGGGTTTCCTCCGGGTGCTCCGGTTTCCTCCCACAGTCCAAAGATGTGCGGGTTAGGTGGATTGGCCATGCTAAATTGCCCGTAGTGTCCTAAAAAAAAAAGTAAGGTTAAGGGGGGGTTGTTGGGTTACGGGTATAGAGTGGATACGTGGGTTTGAGTAGGGTGATCATGGCTCGGCACAACATCGAGGGCCGAAGGGCCTGTTCTGTGCTGTACTGTTCTAAATTCTAAATAGAAAACTATTACAAAAATTACAAAATACAAAAAAATCTGTCTGCTTAGCTACGAAAATTACAACCAAAACAAAACAATGACCACTAGTGGCAGTTCATCTTCAGGGATGAAGCCATCCATCTAAATGGAAAGTGCAATGGGTCTGTGCTACAACAACCAATCTACTACAACAGACGAATTGTATCACAGAGGATACTTTGATATTAGAAATTTGCCAATGGTGTTCCAAATGCAACTAATACATTTAATATTCTGAATTATTTCTGGACATTCAACAGAACTCTGCATTCTGCTGTTAAACAAATCCGGGCTGATATGAGATAATTTCAGCCAATATTAGCACAGTGGGTAGCACTGTTGCTTCACAGCGCCTGGGTTCAAGGTTTGATTCCCGGCTTGGGTCACTGTCTGTGTGGAGTCTGCAAGTTCTCCCTGTGTCTGCGTGGGTTTCCTCCCACAAGTCCCCAAATACGTGCTGTTAGGTAAATTGGACATTCTGAATTCTCCCTCTGTGTACCAAACAGGCGCCAGAATGTGGAGACTAGGGAATTTTCACAGTAACTTCATTGCAGTGTTAATGTAAGCTTACTTGTGACAAAGATTATTATATTATTATTATATGCTCCCCCAACCCCACCCCACACCCTTCCCCCCACAGGGGTTTCTGAGGTAGGGCGGCTGCGCGGGGTTTAGCCGTAAAATAGCAGGGGCAGGATTCCGTCCAGGATCCCATTTGTCAATTCTCAGAATGACGCGTACTGAGTGCTTGCCATGCTGAAAGTTCAGGTCTTGATTAACTTAATTTTGTCCCATAACAGGGGCAGCATGGTAGCATTGTGGATAGCACAATTGCTTCACAGCTCCAGGGTCCCAGGTCCGATTCTGGCTTGGGTCACTGTCTGTGCGGAGTCTGCACGTTCTCCCCGTGTGTGCATGGGTTTCCTCCGGGTGCTCCGGTTTCCTCCCACAGTCCAAAGATGTGCAGGTTAGGTGGATTGGCCACGCTAAATTGCGCTTAGTGTCCAAAATTGCCCTTAGTGTTGGGTGGGGTTACTGGGTTATGGGGATAGGGTGGAGGTGACCTTGGGTCGGGTGCTCTTTCCAAGAGCCGGTGCAGACTCGATGGGCCGAATGGCCTCCTTCTGCACTGTAAATTCTATGATAACTCTCTTGATCAGTGGATTAATGGTCTCTTCAAGTATTTTACACAGCCTTTTTCTTCCTGGACTGCAGCGGTTCAAGAAGGCATTCATCACTACCTTCTCAAGTGCAATTAGGGATAAGCAACATATGTTGGCCTTGCTAGAGGCCCCCACATCCCATGAATGAATTTTTCAAAATGAATTATCATATGTTTTGTTCAATAATAATTAATTAACAATTAGTTAATACATCTGTGTTTGACTTCAACACTGATGACTAGATCTGGTTAATTACATTTCACTCAGTATATTGTGATCCTGGCTTAACTATCTATCAATACAGTTTGGAGTGAATTAATTTAAATAGTTTAAAAGATATGTTAATTCAGGCACCCTATGAATCTTAAGATGTGTTCCATGGATCCCAATCCAAATTTTTTTCAATGTGCACATGTTAATAAAAATAATAATAATGTTCGAAAAGGGGAACACAATTTGTTTCACTAATATAGATTATGTATTGTGGGTACAGATACAGTAGCTGTAATTTTAATTCAAGACAGAATTTGGACACAGGAGCTGAAGCGTGACCTCATCATCATGAGGCCTGGTGATAATAACTTCCAAGCCTGTGTGCATAGTAAGTCGCTGATCTGAGAATGGCAGCAAGCGGCAAGATGAATCTGCACAAAGAGAGCTGAACGCCTTCTGGATGAGACATCATACCCTCACAAGTGGAGATAAAATGTCAGATGGCACTATTTAGAAGATGAACAGGTGAATCCCTTGGCCAATAATTATATATTTGGCAGCACCTAAAAGGAGATCAAACAGTCATTATATCGTTGATGTTTGTGGGACCTTGCTATGCTCATTTAGTTTGCTGCACTTTCCTTCATTACAACAGGTTGTCAAAGGCAATATGGAATGCAGTTTATAGGTGCCTTTCGCAGGCTGAGAAACCTTACTCCACGGGGTCTAACTGTCGTGAGGCATAAGCCACTGGTCGTAGCTGCTCATGCCGTTCCTGAAGGAGCACGGCCGAGAGGGGCAGATCTGTGCTAGCTACCTCAATTGCATAGGGGGAGAGTGGGTCTGGAACTTGTAGCACGGGTGCTGCACTAAGGGCTTTCTTTAACTCTTCCACAGCCTCTGTATGCTGCGGAAGCCATTCCCAAGGGGCTCCTTTCTTAAGGAGGTCTGAGAGTGGGGCTGCCTTGGTCGCAAAACTATCGATATGGTTCCGACAATACCCAACCAGTCCAAAAAACGACTGGAGGGCTGAAACATTTTGGGGAAGGGGAAATTTGACGATCGAGTCAATTCTTTTGAACTCGATCTCGCGTTTGCCGTGTGTGATGATTGTACCCAAATACATCACTTGACTCTCCAATATTTGGCCATTTCTGGGGTTAACTTTACATCCGATTGAGTTCAGAAGTTCCGGGAGTTCAGACAGAAGCGTGATGTGCTCTGCCTTGGTGTCTGTCTGCGGTAATAGGTTGTCAACATCCTGTACCAGACATTCGGGTCGGGAAAATTTTGCTAGTCCATTTGCCAGCTGTCGGTGGAAAATGGAGGGGGAATTGTGGAATCCTTGTGGAAGGCATGTTCACGTGTACTGCTGTCCTTTGAATGTGAAGGCAAATTTGTACTGGCACGCCTTTGCCAATGGGATTGACCAAAAGCCATTGCTAATGTCCAATACTGTGAAATGTTTGGAGTGGAGTCCCTGCTTGAGCATGGTCTCGGGACTTGTTGCTACCATGGGGGCTCCTGCTCGGGTAACTTTGTTGAGTTCCTGATAATCAATGGTCAGATGCCATGATCCGTCGGGCTTCCTCACTGGCCAAATAGGGGCATTATTAGTCGAGGCTACTGTCCTAAGTATACCCTGCTCTAATAAGCTCTCTATAACCTTTCCAATTTCTCCCTCTGATTCTAGGGGAAATCGGTACTGTCTCAGTGGTCTCGGGTCAGGTCCTGTAATTTGAACTTGTCCAGTCATTCTGCCGCAGTCGTGCCGGTGACTGGCAAATGCTGTCCTGTGTTTGTTCAATACTGCCCTAACCTGTTTGTCCGTGCTAAGTGTGGTCGGGTCAAAACAATAGTCGCCTACTGCGCTAATCCTGTTTGCGTACTCTCCTACTGTGAGCGTTGCGGGCGCTCTGTCAGATTTCGCCATTCGCCAGACACACTGATTGACTGGGTTGAACGACAGGCTGTGGGCATTCATAAAGTCAATACCCAGTATGTGTTCTGCTGTGCGGGGCAGATTAACTAAAACAATGGGGTGTCTGGTGGAGATATTCCCTAGTTGGATTGATACAGGGGCTCTAATGTGTCCCTGCTGTGGGTGACCTGTAAATCTGCTGAGTGTAATTGTGGCTGTAGTGTGCCACATGTCTGCCTGTGGTGTAGTGGAGGAATTAGTGGTCGTGTGGGACCCTCCTGTGTCCCAGAGTAATTCTATGGGCTTTCCCCGAATTTTCGCCGTGACCACCGGCCTTCCAGATCGGTCCCAGAGGGTGTCACAGACCCAACTGGGGGAGCCCGAACACCGTCAGTCCGTTACAGCCACATTGGTCTGTCCTGACTGCGTCCCTATACTGTGGGTAGGCTTCGCTTTGTTCCTGGTCAGAGTGCCTGTCTGCTGGCCTCTCTGAGATTTCTGCGGGGCGTAGCATTCCCTAGCAAAATGCCCTAACTGTCCGCAGTTATAACATTCCTGTGACTTCTGTGGGGGGCTGTTCTTTCCCTCATTTAGCCATGCGGGGTTTTGGTGCGCTCTTACTGCCTGAATATCTGCTGCAGCCTGAGCTTCTTCGGGGTTCTTTACTGTTATCTTGCCGTGGACAGATTGCTCCCAAGCGCGGGACAATCTTTTCAATACCCATTTTTCATTATGGGCCTCTCCTGAGAGGTCGTAATTGGAGCAGACATTCTGTCCTGCATCTGTGGTGTGGGAGATGATGGTGCGGGTCCATTTAACCAAATTATCTTGGGTTAAATGTGCGCGGTCTAAATCACCAAAAGCGGCAGTGAAATGAATCCACAGCCTTCCTGCGAATGGTATGGGGTGCTCGGTCCTTTTCTGCCTACACTTATTGAGGCCTTGGCCAGGGTCTCCTCTGTTGTACCCTGTTGCGCCTAAAATAGCTGTATGCATCTCTTCGAGGGTGACTCCTCCAATGTTCTGTGGGTCGGGAAGGGCTGCTACTACCGATGAGTCTAAACTCAAAACTGTGAGCTTCACCTGCTCTGGCTCATCCAGGCCGTACATGGTCGCCTGCTGTTTCACCCGTGCGAAAAATTGGTGGGGGTCTGCAGTGGGGAGGAATGGGGTGATTTTCTCACACGCGTCCCTTAGTTGTGTTACGGTTAAGGGGTGGTGTAGGTGACCTCGGGTGCGCCTTCTGCGGTTGCTTTTCTTTGGGTGGTGAGTGGGTTCATTGGAGCGGTTGCTATCTGATCTGTGGGGGGTTGGGGCACTTTCCTTATCTGCTGCGCTGCTAGCACACATGTTCCCTGAACATAGCGCTGCGCTGTTTCACTTCATTCCTGCCAATCTGGGGAATTTTCTTCTTCTAATTGTGTCCCAAATGTCTCTTGGAAGCCATTCTGCACAGAAAGCAGAGATTGCAGCTGCGCAATCTGCTTCCTACATTTCGCGTGGTCCACTGTGCTTTGCCTTTGCTCAGTGGTGGCAGCATGGAGTGCCCTTAAAGCTGCTTTTAGGTCGCAACACTGCTTCTTCAGTGTCTCTACCTGCTTTTCTGACTCTTCTCTTATCAAGACTGCACGCTGCACATCTTGATAGGCTTTTTCATACTGGACTTGAGAGCTGCTCAGATGGGCTAGACAGGACTGATGTGCCCTCTTGGCATCATCCACCTCTCTATCCTTATCTGCCAGTCGTTGTCTCAATCCTATATTCTCCTTTTCGATGTCCCTGACATCCACTTTGCTCATTCTGTTCTTCTCCTCTAACTCTGCTCGGAGCATCCTGACAACCTCCTCTGTGCCTCGCAATTGTGCCAAGCAGGACACAATTGCCATCAGCTTATGTGCTTTACCTAAATTCTTCCTGTGAATTCCAGATAGGTTCTCCCACCAAGTATGTCCTATACTCCCGGTACCTGTCTCCTCATTCACACAAAACTCACTCCAAAGGGGCCATCCTTTCCCTTTGAGGTACTTCCTGAGTTCCAGCTCCCACACGGGACACTGACCTACTTGCTGCTGTTGGTCGCTGCAACCACGAACTGCTCTGGGTTCATGAGGCGTTCCATTGCCTGCATGGCCATTTCTTTTTCTCCTATGCTCTCTTAAATTTGGAACGAGGGATAATAAGGCAATGCTATAAAATACGGATACGGCTTTCGCTATGCTCCGAATTATAAAACTCCCGACAGTTTGTCGCAACAAAAATCTCTCGGTTTTACCTTATAACCCTGTTAGTTACGCATGCAAAAACACACTTCTGAATTGTGAGTATTGATTTGAACTACTTGAACACTTGTGGTTTTTCCTTATCCCAATTGGATTTCAGATTCAAATTTCTGGGTTCTCTCGGAATGGGGGGGCCACTTCTAATCGAGTCCCGTCGGATGTTGCCACTAAATGTTGCTCATTCTGGGTGAGTGTGCTTAACACTCAATTTGGCTCTGTTTCGTTCCTTAGCTTTGGAGTCACCAGGTATCGTTAAGATACCGCCACAAGTTTCAAGGTCAAGTTCAAAGCAATAAAACCATACACCAATTAGTAAGTTCAAACAAGACACGTTTATTATATTACAATAATCTACTAATCATGCATATAAAACTATAAGACTAGGCTAATCCTACCACTAATAGGCCAAATACTTATCTGGATAAGGGGACTGCCGGATCAGGGAACAACGGCTTCTAGCTTTGTCCTGGGTCTGCAGGCTTTAAGGAGGTATGGACTACAGGAGTGTCTATCCCGTAGCATGCGTTGTGACTTACTTGTTGGCGGCTTCTGTCCAGACCTCTTCTCCTCAAGGTTCTTCTGCTGCAACGGTGTTCTGCTGGGAGGGCTGGCTGGTCAAGGAGAGGCTGGCAGAGAGAGCGAGCTGGGGTCGCGGTCTCTGTCTTATACTCCTCTCAGAGTCTTGCGCCCACCTGGGCGGACCCTGTATACTCTCGCAATCGATTGGGTCTCTTCCCAATCGATTGATTTGAATTCCCCAATAACGGGGCAGTATCTCGATCACTGGAGCGGTTCTTGGGACTTATTGTTTTGGGCTTCTTTGGCGCCGAAAAGTCTGGCCTTCCATTGAATGTATCGATTAGTGTTAACTTGTTTCTTTTGTGCCTGGGGATCGCCCGGTATCGCCTCATTAGTATGTTAACAGTTTTCTTTTCATAGTGCTGTCTGGTTTCTGCAACAGCCAAAACTGGTTTCTGCAGCAGTCCAAATATACAAGTGCTTTGCAAGCTGCTTGCTTTTTACAACATGTCCATTTTCCCTGCATTCCTTGCAATCTTCCATTTTGTGTTTGGGCAGTGGTCACCCCAGATGGCTACACTGTCCCAAACTGGATGCAATTATATGATGGGGCGGATGAGACATTGGATTGGAAACCTGCCCATGCCCCAATTAAGGCCCTTCAGTGGCCACTTAATGGCTAATTAAGGACAATCCAGCCTCAATTTGTAGGCTGGCGGGCGCCCGATGACAGGTGGGTGGAAAACAAAAAAAGTTCTCAACTTCGATCTCAGATGGAGGAGTGGGGAGCACCTCCAAGGGAAGGCGTCTTCAGACTGGAGATGACCTCCCCATATGGACCTGAGACCTCTAGCCCTCCCCCACTCTTCGACCTACCCTGCTGACAGTGAGATCACCACTTTTGTGATGTTCCTGGGAATCCCCTACCCTCCACTCCCTGGGACCCCTGTGTTTACCAGCACTGTGTTTCCTGTGAGTTCTCAGGCACAGCACTGCAGTTCCCCTTTCGACCACTGCAGCGCTGCACCTGGATAGACTGGTGAGCTGTTGGTCAATCGATCTCCAAGGTGGGACTTATTTTAAGTCCATGTGTGGACGAAAGTCCTGCCTGATTCCAATAAATGCTCAACTGAGCGTAAAATGGCAGTGAACCTATCGGAGTCAGCGATGTTGCTTTGCCCCCAACTCTCCAGATGACAGTCACCGCGAGCTTAACATTCTGAAAATTCAGGCCTTACTTTCATTTTGTAAGGCAAATTTTAACTGCCTGCTCTGTGTTCATTACTCAGACTATTTTTTACATATTGTACAGTATTTTGAATTCATTTTTCTTACATCCTAGTCCTCCTATCCCATCTCTGCAAAGCGATCCAGGAGCTTGACTTCAATAGAATTGTAGACTGTAATTTCTGAACGTTTTATTTCAGATTTATTCCCTTGACACCTTGTCACACAAAAGAGTAGAAACCTTCAGATGTTGTGAATTGAAAAGTAAGCTGAAATAACACGCAATGTATTCATCTTGCACTTCACCCTCTGTGTTACTTACTGACATTATGTAGCATTATGTAGCCAGGTTATGTTACAATGATTTTGCGTGAGAATACCTTTGAAAAGTATGCTAAGACTTCCTATTAGCTCTTGCAGTTTCAATCTATGCCCTGCTGATATATGGTTATGCATTCGAAGCAATGAAAGAGCTATAAGGTTGTGAGGCATTGGCTGCGGTAAATGTGGAACAGGTTGACAGGCAAATCTATTTAGTGTATGGTAGAATTAAGTAGCCTTAGTGGGTGCGGTAGCAAAGTTATCATGTTACTCGGCTATAATCCAGAAACTTAAATAATCAATCTGAAGGCATGAATTGAAACTCCACCCTGGCTACTGGGAAGTTGTAAAAAATATATAAATTTGGAGCACTCAATTAATTTTTTTTCTAATTAAGGGTCAATTTAGTGTGGCTAATTCACCTATCCTGCGCATTGTTGTGGGGGTGAGATCTATGCAGACAAGGGGAGAATGTGCAAACTCCACACGGACAGCGACATGGAGCAGTGATCAAACCTGGGTGCTCAGAGCTACTGGGAATTTTAATTAGCTACCTGGGTTTGGTATAGCTGCAGCATAGCCCCTGTGTCTTTACATTCCAATCCTCTGGATATAATGGGCGTGGTCAAATGATCATGCTGCGCCCGGAAAGCGGCGCAACGTGGTGCAACATGGCCGATAGGAACTGGGAGAGGCCACTCCCAGCCTCTAACTGGCTCACAAGGCCTCGGAAAATCTAACACGATCTCGCGAGCTGTTGCCATGTAAATCCTGCCCATTGTGGGCGGGATCACCTTTTGGCAAATCTGCATATTAGAGCGAGACAGCAAGACTAATTTTAATATGCAGTTTGCTGAGGCACCCGAGGCGTTGCGATCTATCCCCTTCACCTTGGAGACCTCGTGGAGGTCTGTGGAGTACTGGTCTCCACAAGTGGGGACCAGATGGAACAGCACTCATAGGGGTCCCCCAGGGAATTAGAGGCCCGCAGGTTCACGCCCTGGACAGGGTGGTACCCTGATAGTTCTGGTGCCAGTTCGGCACCCTAATAGTGCCACCTGGATGCCAGCCTGGCACTACCAAGGTGCCTAGCTGGCGAGGGCTCTACCATGGTACCAGTTTGGCAGTGCCAAGGTAACAAACTGCCATTTTCTGCATGGTGGCAATAGGCCGGGGTTCCATGCGCAGTTGTTGTGGGGGTGGGGGGGGGGGGGGGGTGCAGGGGGCTGGGACCCCCTCATCGTGAATAAGGGCTTTGGGGAGTCGGCAAGTCAGGGTCGCACCAGGGGCTCCAGAGATTGGGTTGCTATTTAACCCGAGTGCCTTTCGACAGCAGCGAAATGCGCTCGCTATGGGACTTGTTCCCATTTAGTTAACTCGCGCCCAAAGGCTAGCATTCCATTAGTTGTTATTGATTATTTTCAGCGCTTGTTCCTGGCATTTTAAGGACATATGCACCAACCCCAAAGTCGCTGTGGGCACCCACCTCACCTAATCTCCCCATTTAGAAAGTACTCTGCTCTATCCTTTTTTGGTCCAAAATGGATGACCTCACATTAAATTCCATCTACCACGATTTTGCCGTTCACCTGGCCCACCAATATCTCCTTGTAATTTTATGCTATCATCTATTATGGCACTGCCCGTCTATTACAATACAACAGTAAATCCCAGCCTGCTGGCTCCGCCCAGCAGCAGGCGTATAAAAGTTTATGCTCTCCTGCGCTGCTCCCATTCTGGTTCCAGCTGCAGGAGGCACAAAATCTTGTGCGATAATGACTCGATTGTTTCACCATTCTCGTCTCGTAGTACATCAATTTATTGCACAAGATTTTAAAAGATCAATATCTTAATCAAGCCTGATAGCCTGGAGCTGAGCCCTCACGCAGTCAATGCCACGTCCACCTTTGACCACAGGCTAGCCTGCTTCAAAGGCTACCTCAGAGCAGCCACTGATTAACTCTCAGACCCACACAAGCTCCAGGTTCTCTACTCACAGGTGAGCCCTGAAATTTTTCCCCTCATCCGGGATGCGACCATCTACAGAAGCAATGATGCTACTAAAGGGACATTACGTTAAGTTGGTGAATCAAGTGTACACCAGGCACCTCCAGGCCACGAGACGGCAACTCCCGGGGGAGACTCTGGACGACTTTTTGCAGGCTGTACAGAGTCTCGGAAGGAACTGTGGCTGCCAGGCAGTTTCGGCAGTCCAATACACTGAACTATTAATCCGAGACGCTTATGTCACGGGCTTGAAGTCTACATACGTTCGCCAGGAACTATTGAAAGGGGGTACGCTCGATCTTGCGGAGACTAGGCAGCTTGCTAATTCACTAGAAGTGGCCTCCCGCAATCTGAAGGCCTATACCCCCGGCCACGCGGCACTCTCGTGGGCATCGTGGGCCCCACCAGCTGCCGACTCCAGCTCACCGCAAGCCTGCGCCGCGTGACAGCCAGCCAACTCCGGGGGGCAGAGCAAACACCCCAGGCAGCGCTGCCCAGCGCGGAGCATGACCTGCAATAGCTGCGGGAAGAAGGGCCACTTGGTTTCCATTTGCCAGGCCTGGTCAGTTGCCGCTGTTTCCAGGCCCGGCATTGCTACACCCCCCACGTGCGATCCAGGGGCGCCGCCATCTTCTCCACCGCAAGCCACATGTGGCCCGTGGGCGCCGCCATCTTTGATGCCACCTGCCATGTGCACCACATGGGTGCCGCCATCTTCGGCGCCAATTTGGACCGCACCTCAGTACCCCTGCTCGTCTGGCCATTTGCCGCCCGCTGATACGTCCATCACCACTGATCAGCCCGGGTCCTCCCAACATCTTCCGCAGCTCGCCTCTATCACCCTGGATCAGTCTCGGCCCCGCAACCTCGCGGCCGCTACGACGACGGTGAAGATCAATGGGCACGAGACGACCTGCCTCTTGACTCCGGGAGCACAGAGAGTTTCATCCCCCCGCTACGGTAAGGCTCTGCTCCCTCCCGGTACACCCCATCATCCAGAAAAATCTCCCTGGCCTCCGTATCCCATTCCGTTAAAATCCGGGGGTACTGTGTCGCGGCCCTCACCGTTCAGGGCGTAGAGTTCAGCAATTTCAGGCTCTACGTCCTCTCCCCACCTCTTCCTTGCCCTGTTACTAGGCCTTGATTTTCAATGTCATCTCCAAAGCCTTACTTTGAAATTCAGCAGACCCCTGCACCACTTCATCGTCTGCGGCCTCACGACCCTTAAAGTCGATCCACCTTCACTGCTTGCGAACCTCACCCCAGACTGCAACCCGTCGCCAGTAGGAGCAGTCGTTATAGTGTCCAGGACAGGACCTTTATCAAATCGGAGGCCTAGCGGCTTCTGCAGGAAGGGATCATTGAGGCCAGCAACAGCCCATGGAGAGCTCAAGTGGTGGTAGTGAAGACCGGGAAGAAGCACAGGATGATCATTGACTACAGTCAGACCATCAACCGGTAGACGCCCTCGAAGCGTACCCCCTCCCACGCATATCTGACATGGTCAATCAGATTGCGCAGTATCGCATCTTCTCAACAGTTGACTTGAGGTCCGTCTACCACCAGCTCCCCATCCACCCGGAGGACCGCCAATACACTGCATTCGAAGCAGATGGCCGCCAATATCAATTCCTTAGAGTTCCCTTCGGCGTCACCAATTGGGTCTCGATCTTCCAGCGAGAGATGGACCGAAAGGTTGACCAGTACGGGCCACGTGCCCGTACCTAGATAACATCACCATCTGCAGCCACGATCAGCAGGACCATGACACAAACCTCCAAAATTCCTCCATATCGCCAAACTCCTTAACCTCTCCTACAATAAGGAGAAATGCGTGTTCCGCACCAAACGCTTAGCCATCCTTGGCTACATAGTGGAAAATGGAGTTCTAGGGCTCGACCCCAACCGCATGTGCCCCCTCCTGGAACTCCCTCTCCCCCACTGCCCCAAGGCCCCAAAACAATGCCTGGGGTTTTTCTCATATTACGCCCAGTGGGTCCCGATTAAGGCGGACAAGGCCCGCCCACTCATCAAGTCCACAGTTTTCTCCCTGACGACTGAGGCCTTCAACCACATCAAGGCGGACATTGCCAAGGCCACATTGCACGTGGTCGATGATACCCTCCCCTTTCAGGTGGAGAGCTATGCATCAGATGTAGCTCAGGCCACCACCCTCAACCAGGCGGGCAGACACGTGGCTTTCTTTTCCCGCACCCTTCATGCCTCTGAAATTCGGCACTCCTCTGTCAAAAAGGAGACCCAAGCCATTGTGGAAGCTGTGTGACATTGGAGGCATTACCTGGCTGGCAGGAGATTCACTCTACTCACTGCCCAACGGTCAGTTGCCTTCATGTTTAACAATACGCAGCGGGGCAAGATCAAAAATGACAAGAACGTGAGGTGGAGGATCGAGTTCTCCACCTATAACTATGAGATTTTGTATCGTCCGGGAAAGCTCAATGAGCCCCCTGACGCCCTATCCCACAGTACATGTGCCAGCGCACAAGTTGACTGACTCCAAGCTCTCCACTATGACCTCTGCCACCCGGCGGTCACCCGGTTCTTCCATTTTGTCAAGGCCCGCAACCTGCCCTACTCCATTGAGGAGGTCAGGACCGTAACCAGAGACTGCCAAACCTGCGCAGAGTGCAAGCCGCATTTCTACCAGCCAGATAGAGTGCACCTGGTGAAGGCCTCCAGCCCCTTTGAATGCTTCAGCATGGACTTCAAAGGGCCCCTTCCCTCCACTGACCGCAATGTGTACTTCCTCAATGTAATTGATGAGTACTTCCGGTTCCCCTTCGCCATCCCATGCCCTGACATGACTTCTGCCACAGTCATTAAAGCCCTGCACAGCATCTTCACCTTGTTCGGTTTCCCCACCTACATCCACAGCGACCGGGGATCCTCTTTCATGAGTGATGAGCTGCGTCAGTTCCTGCTCAGCAAGGGCATCGCCTCGAGCAGGACGACCAGCTACAACCCCCAGGGAAATGGGCAGATAGAGAGGGAAAACGGAGCGGTCTGGAAGGCCGTCCTGCTGGCCCTTCGATCTAGAAATCTCCCGGACTCCTGCTGGCCGGAGGCCCTCCCGGATATGCTCCACTCCATCTGGTCGCTCTTCTGCACCGCCACTAATGAGACCCCTGACGAACGTGTGTTTGCCTTCCGCAGGAAGTCCATCTCCGGGGTCTCACTTCCAACATGGCTGACGGTTCCTGTACCCGTCCTCTGGAAGCATGAGCGGAGCCATAAATCGGATCCCTTGGTCGAGAAAGCCCTCCTCCTCCATGCAAACCCACAGTACGCCTACGTGGCACACCCCCGACGGGCGCCAGGACACAGTCTCCCTCCGGGACCTGGCGACCGCTGGGTCCCCACCCACAACCCCCGACCTGACACCGCTCCTCCCTCCCCTCCCCCCGGTTGCCTCATTCACCCCTGCGCCACCCACCCTCCCTCCAGCGAACCTCACCGCAGCCCCCACCCCAGCAGGATCCGTCCTCCTACTGGATTCACTCAGGTTGACGAAGACGAGGACAACACGCTCCCGGAGTCGCAGGTGACCACGTCGGTGCCCACATCACCACCAGGACCGATGCGATCGCAGCGGAGGGTCAAAGCCCCCGACAGACTTAATCTGTAATGTTTGCGTCACCCCGGCCGGACTTTTTTAAAAACAGTGGGTGAATGTGGTGAACACCATTGGTGATATATTCCATGTATCACGGCACTGCCCGTCTATTACAGGTACAACAGTAAATCCAGCCTGCTGGCTCCGCCCAAAAAATTACATATAATTAGTCAGGCATGGCCTTCCCTTCATGAATCCATGCTGGTTCTTGATGAACCAAAAGATTTCAAGGTGTTTAGTTACCCCATCCCTGATTATAGACTCCAGCAATTTCCCCACCACAGATGTTAGGCGAATTGGTCTGTAATTCCCTGGTTCCCCCCTTTCACTCATCTTAAATAGTGGAGTGACATGTGCAATTTCCCAATCCCAGAGGGACTATTCCTGAATCTAGGGAACTCTGGAAGATCATAGTCAGGGCATCTATAATGTGCTCCCATACCTCCTGAACCCCTTGGGTGAAAACCATCAAACCTTGGGGATTTGACACTCTTTAGTTCCATTAATATCCTAGTTAGCGATGCTATATTTACATTAATTGTATTAAGTCCCTGTCCTCTATCGACTCGTAATTTTTTCGGGACTTCCAGCAAGTTATCCTCCTTTTCTACTGTAACCACTGAGGCAAAGTAGGTGTTCAACATGTCTGCCATTTCCCCATTATCACTGACAATATCTCCATTTTCAGCTTTGAGCGGGCCTACATTGATCTTCACCACCCGCTTTCCCTTTGTATAACTGATGAAGATGCCAGATTGGGGGGGGGGAGAAGAGGCATGACACCCTCTACCCTTTCTCGGGCAGATGGTCTGCCACCAAGGTCACCAACACAACATGGGAGACGGTGGCTCCACTAGTGACCTTCAGCTCGCTACATTAGAGGATGGGGATCTGGAGCAGAATGACCTTCTTCATGCAGCCAGAGTAAGTTACACTTCTCATTTTTTCCCACACACCCATCAACACACCCAGCATACTTCCACAGGGAACTCACTCACAGCTACTTCATGGGGTCTCAACATTCACCCTTTCACACACAACCCCCCCCCCCTCCTGTATACCCTTCTCCCAGTGGTTCCTATCTTTATCACGCCACTGCTCCCACTCACTTACCATGCACTTACCACTCACTTAACAGGCATCTTTACGATTTGACCTGACACGCATGCTGGAAACTCTGATCTGTCTCATTGTAGGACAAGCTCGAGCACAAGCTCTGTGATCAGGCATGGCAGCACGGTGGCCTAGTGGTTAGCACAACCGCCTCACGGCGCTGAGGTCCCAGGTTCGATCCCGGCTCTGGGTCACTGTCCGTGTGGAGTTTGCACATTCTCCCCGTGTCTGCGTGGGTTTCGCCCCCACAACCCAAAAATGTGCAGAGTAGGTGGATTGGCCACACTAAATTGCCCCTTAATTGGAAAAAATAATTGGGTAATCTAAGGCATGGCCAGCTGGAGTGATGCCTGAGTTGAAGACCCTCACTGTTTGAGAAAAGAGCCCTTGAGTTGGCAGGAGAGGAGCAGGAGCAGGACCTGTGCTCAGGGTGAGGTGGGGCAAGAGACAAAACTGGAAACCCTCAAGACAGCCAGCCATGGGCCAGCCTCAAGTGATTCGGTTGCTGCTATTCTTAAGCCCCTGCCATGTACTCATGCCATTTTACTTTCCTTGCTGGTCAATCAGTTGACCAGCCTGGCCTATCCCCTTGCCCATTGGATGTAACGGACTCGAACAGCTCTGAGTGAAATATGTCGTAGAATAGCACTGAATAGATGTCACAGCACTCGCACCCTTCACCAGCGCAGATTCTCGCACTTCAGTGGGAGAACCTTCCTGATCCATGCCCTCTGAGATACCTCCATGTGTGGCCCTGCCCCTGGTACCTCAGTGGATCCTGCTGCCCCCTTCCTCTGATCTGCGCTGGTCTTCTCAGTGTGCAGCTGCACATTGCCGTCCTGTCTCCTGGTCCACTGCAATCAGAAGCACAGTCAGCTTCGCTGGTTCCACCATGCCCACATGATAAGAACTGAAAGGAAGGAGACAAATCTGTGAGCATTGAGGCGTCCTTTCAGTGCCCCGAACCATTACCCCATCAAGGCATGGAACACCCACCCGCAGACATTCTCATGTGTGAATGCCTTTCCAATGAGCTTCATTCCTTACTCTCTCACACAATGGTAATGTCCCTACACAAGTTTCTCCGAACATCACATGATACTTGGTATGGACATCTTCCTTGAACAGCCTTAGTGGCCCGAAACCCTCCCCCCAAGGATGAGGGAACACGCATACATTGACTTCACCTGTGAACTGACTTCTCGGTTGTTGGTGGGGCGGGGGGGGGAGGGGGGGGGCGGTTGGTGATCAGCTGCCACAACACTAGTCATGTCAGAGCTGCCTGTAGAACTCTTTTGACTTTGTCCCTTGCATTGGAGGCCAAACTTGTGCACCTCTCAGTACTGTGGGGGCTTAACTCCCAAAGGGTTTACTAGTGGCCGCCAATCAGCAGCAGAATCAACCACTACGCAACTGACTTAATGGGCATATTGACTTGCTGAGGAAGGGTCAGGGGTGTTATTAATGACGAAAGGGAAAATGCTGGAAAATCTCAGCAAGTCTGGCAGCATATGTAGGGAGAGAAAAGAGCTAACGTTTCGAGTCCGATGACTCTTTGTCAAAGCTAACAGACAGAGAAAGTGGGAAATATTTATACTGTGGAGTGAGAATGAAAGATGAGTCATAGCCAGAGAAACCCAGGGAAACCAGGTGCTAATGGCCACAGATACCAAGGAGAAAGAGTGTTAATGGCAGTCCCCAGAGAGGACAAAAGATGTGAAAGGTCAAACAGCAGGGAAACTAACATCAGAGGATGAACTGTAGATATGGGGGGAGGGGAAGGGGGAAGCAAAGAGGAGAAAGGTGCAGGAAAAGTGGATAAGATTGGGGGGGGGGGGTAAATTAAATGTATATTAAGTAAGAAAGAAATGGTAAAAGACAGTTAAAATGAAATGAAAACAAATGGGTCGAGGTGGGGCTGATCATCTGAAGTTGTTGAATTCGATGTTCAGGCCGGAAGGCTGTAGCGTGCCTAACCGGAAGATGAGATGTTGTTCCTCCAGTTTGCGTTGCGCTTCACTGGAACATTGCAGCAGGCCAAGAACAGACATGTGGGCATGGGAGCAGGGTCTTTTGTTAAAATGGCAAGCAACAGGAAGGTCAGGATCCTGAATGCGCACAGACCGAAGATGCTCAGCAAAGCGATCACCCAGTCTGCGTTTGGTCTCTCCGATTTTTGTTTTCATTTCATTTTAACTGTCTTTTACCATTTCTTTCTTTCTTAATATACATTTAGTTCCCCCCCCCCCCAATCTTATCCACCTTTCCTGCACCTTTCTCCTCTTTGCTTCCCCTTCCCCTCCCCCCACATCTACAGTTCATTGGACTCGAAACATTCGCTCTTTTCTCTCCCTACAGATGCTGCCAGACTTGCTGAGATTTTCCAGCATTTTCCCTTTCGTTTCAGATTCCAGCATCGCAGTAATTTGCTTTTATCCAGTGTTATTAGTGAAATGAATCCCTCCTGTAACAAGAGAGACACAGCTGTTTTATTTCAAGCCTGTAGATTATACTCAACCTGACCATTACCTTTGAGCTGCATTCCCCCAGTTCTCTCAGGTAGTGGATTAAAAGAGCCCTCCATCTTGCACACCCTGCCACCCATGACAACATCTCTGATAGCCTGACCTCCTGGACTATAGACAGTGCTATCCACACTGTTCATGTTGTCCCTTGCAGTCTGATGGCAAGGGATAAATGTGACTGGTCTAGTTGCCCCCTCTGTGTCAGGGTCCTATTGCTCTCATAGAGCTAATCACCACTGAACATCTTAGTCCCCCACATTGCCCATCCAACCTGGAATGTCACTGAAACCCATGATGGGATCTCGCCGTCACCCCCTGTGCTGAAAAAGTGCATGTTCCCACTCCCACCCACTTCCAGTTACTACCCAGAAAGGCAATCCCTCCCAGGAACCACCGGCCAGCAAGGACGACCTGAGATGTATGTAGTCCACATTAAGACCCACCGCCCCGCCACCCACTCCACTGTGCAGCAGATCCCTTGGAGACCAAGAGCACCACAATAAAAGAGACCTGCAAAGGCCTGCGAGCAGTAACTCCTCCCTGCTCCCCACAACAGCTGGCACTCAACCTTTCGTCCCTGAGAATTACTTAGCTGGTTCTCCCATGTCCTCTCTGGTGCCCCCTTGATATTGGGCTCCCTGGTGGGCATTGACCTGTGCAATTACCTCTGATATTCCCTTACGTGGTGAGGTCGCCAGGGTCACATTTTTATGAAGCTGTTGTACACTGCGCTGGAGTGACGTCACGCTGACATGGTTTGAATATTCAATGAAGAGATGGTCGATCAGTCTGTTAATGATATTACAATTTGTTAAAATGAGGTTCCCGATCTTCCTGGGCAGTAACCGTATTATGTCATGGGCAAAGGGCATGGAATGTCGGGAAATGAGATCTCACCTGTGTTGTTGAAAACTCACCGCTATTCTTAGAATTCCCCCTATTCCAAAAAGGGCCGACATTCTAAATGGTGAACATGGATTCTCACTCCCTGACTCCGATGCAGGCTTCGGTGGGTGCTATTCAGGTCAAACTATATTTTCAAGTTATTCCCCGGTATAACCCTTCACCGGAGATTTCATCTACTTACCACTTAGTAGCATCGATCCTGGGTCCTGCATTGCTAAGTAAGTAAAATAGACTTAGGAATAACCGCTGTTTCAGGTTTAACTTTTAAGTTATTTTATTATTATATTTTTTTCTTTTAAAAGCTGCAATCACTGTCTTTACAGGAAAGTAAAGAGATCTTGCTTCTGGATCCTTCTGGTTGGTTGAAGGGACCTACAGGTCCAACTTGACAATCAATCTTTTAAAAATTTGGTCTTCTTTAGATATATTCACTGGTGAGCTCGGTTGCTATGTCTTGTCGATCCCATGAACCGAGCTATGAGAGCTGGCTCTGCTGGCTGTCTCTGAGCTGACTCTGATCTGACTCTGCCTCCTCTTTAAATTCTAGTCTTCCTTAGATGTATTAGCTGTTTTAGCTCAGCTGCTATGTCTTATCTTTCCCATGACCGAGCTGGCTGTAAGCTGACTCTGCTTGCTTCTCTTGTTCCTTCTCTACTTCTCTCTGAGTTCTGGTAGTTCCTGCTCTGGGCTCTGGGTTTATATTCTCTTTCTAACAGTTATTAAGTTTTTCATTACTTTATTGTAAAGTAACTATTATTTCACTTTGATTGTAAAAAGTATCTTTGATCTAAACATTCTAATACAACTAAGTATTCATTTTGACATGACCTCATCTCTCAGGTCTCTGATTACATTGTTTCCTTTATGATGCTCAAAGTTCCTTTGTGATATTCAAAAATGCTTTGGTTTCAATAAAGGTGTGAATTTTGGTTTGGTTCCTGTCATTTCTATAGTTTTATTTTTCAATTGTGTCCCCAGCTCATAATTTTGACTTTGATTTTGGCTTTAAATTATGTTTCTTGTAGACTGATAGTCTCCAGTTTTCTTTAATTTACCTGATATCGGCAGAACTTCACACCTAGAATTGTCACCAAATTCAACTGAACCTCATCCTTTCCTTTCCAGCTGCTTACTAAGATAGTTACTTTCAATGAAGGTGTGAAACATTGTTTTAGCTTCATACAAGAATCCTGTTTTGTTTGTTTGGGAGAAGGAATCTGCATTTTATAATCCTACTCTTTGCAGCTGCTGTTAACCCTTTGTGGGATCTTGCCCTGTATTCACTCATGTTTCTCTCAGACCAGATATTGCCAGACTTCCATGTTTCAAATGACACATCTTTCCATATTTTCAATAACACCGGCGAGAATTTTGACTCCTGATTCTTGCAAGGTTTTGGACCAGCGTCACCATTTACGCTGACAGCTAACGTGGGCCCAAAGTTTCTCTGGTAATATAACAATTAGGACAAATCTCTCCCTAGATCAGAACAGTACTTAGGATGACAACAATTAGATGGACAATTGTGCAAGATATGAAGAAAGAACCAATAGAGTGAAAACTGAGCCCTCAGTTAAGCAGAGTTCTCAGAATAAATCTTGTTTCAGTGTCATTGATAGAAAAAAGATTGACCAATGTTTTTGTCCTGGGCACAGATATTGAGGTTTTACTATTTATACCTCCATATGTTAGATTTATGTTTAGTGCATTGCTTGCAATTGCTCGTAATTTTTATGTTTAAGTAAATTAATGAAACTATTGGTACCAGTGGCTGTGCTCTATTTAATTGATACTAAGTGGCAAGTAAGATAAAGCAACTCACACTAGAATGTGAATATGTGAACTTGTAACCTTGTGCCTTTTTCCTCTTGTCAGTACTCTCTGTAGAGGAGTCATGCTGTACAAAAGAGCAAGACAGAAAGTTGGTGTTCTGGTGGGCCATAGACTTTTGGAGGAAGACAACAACAATTTATGTTGAATTGGTAGGTCCATTTAAAATCTTGGTTTCTCTGAAATACTATTTTGTGTGAAAATAAACATGACTTGCACCCAGGAACTGATCATGTGGCCAATCTTCTTGGGAGATAAACCAAAGTACAGTAAAGGACACACAAGAAGCAGGGAGGGGGTGAGTTGGGGGGATGGGGAGGTGGTGTTGGTGGATACATTCCTCTATGTGGTTTTGCTTTCAAGCAGTTTAATTTACAACAAGCTGTCTTCAGGGATCATCTTGTTCAAGCAGAATTCAGTTGCCATTTTGTGTGCTGGATAAAAGGGTTTTACAGCCCTTGATAAATGAAGGACTCTTCTAACAGTGGGTTGAACTTCTGGGATAGACAAGCTGAACCAAGACTTAAGAGTTAAAGAAAATTAGAACTAAGGGGAGCTCTGATCCAAGCTGGCTACAGCTATCGAATGGCTGGAGGAGATTGAAGCAGTGACCTTGTAGGCAATAAACGAAGGGCCCAAGAAATCTCAACCCTTATAGAAATCTTTGAAACACTACTCAGGCCAAATAGTTAATCTTCCAATTTCTGATGAACATTTGACTTGTGTTTTTCGGGGAGAGGGGGGGGGGGGGGGGGGGTGCAATGGGAGGGGGTAAGCCAAATAGGTGTAGAAGGAAATTTAAATAAAGTTTAATTTAGAGTATAAGTAACTGTGTTTATTGTGCTTCTCTTTTTTTTAACATAACTTAAGAAAGAGGGCAGTATTTTCCGGCCCTACCTGCTGTGAGATTTCTGGTCCTGCCTCTGTGTCGGGTTCCCCAGAGGCAGGATGGGTGAACCATGCAAACACTGGAAACATTGGCGGGATAGGAAGATTGTGTTAGTGGCCAATGGCAAGCAGTCTCCGGAAACATACTGGCTCAAAAATCCTGCCCAGAGTGCAGTTACCAGCACTATTTTGCATAGTGAAGTTCTTTTGTTTTAAACATGGCCTTTGTGGCTTTATTCTTTCAGTAAATAATAAATATCATTACTAACTGAACCAAGATCACAACAGTTTGGGTGAAGGAGTAAATTGGATAGCACGTATGAGCATTTGCTTGAAACAGATACAATGGTGTTGAACAAGAAGAGAGCTGTGGAGGAAAACACAATAATCCAAACTTATTGATTGAGTTGTTTACAATTTTATAACATTTGTGGTATCATTGGGGTTAAATTGGATAGGCCACTGAATTTAGGTAAAGAGATCACAGTGGATTATTATCCTGCTTCATGCCTCAGCGGGAGGTTCTGGTTTATGCAAGGCTCGCGCCACTTAGGTCTTGCCTGCATAACTCAAAGCCAAACTGGACATCATAAAGCTGAGGTGAATTCTGGCTATAGAAGGGTCTGTATGTGGTTGGCCAACACTTGAAGATCTTTCAGGAAGGACCCAAAATGATGTAACAAGCGAAAGAATGTGCTCTCAGATGTTTTGATCCCATGCTGGAGTTGCTGATGCAGTAGGTGGATAGGAGCAGAGAGGCTATCTTCCTTCAAGGGCCTGCAGGCCCTGCAGCCAACTGGTCAGGTGACGGTAGCAGTTAATGCCAAAATTCTGACGTGAAGAATGTGGATGGAGTGCTGCAAGAAGTTACATTACCTCAAAGGAGTAGGCAAGGTCAGTGAATGTGTCCTTACATGCAAAATCCTTCAAATGGTACCATTCACAGACCTTGGCTACTCCTTTGAGGTCATTTAACTTCTTCCACCGTTGCGTCATTTACTTTAAATGGCCTAGATGCAGATAGAAAAAGTGTTTCCTGAAATCATTAGGTGGGTATGTTCCCATCCTGAGAGACCGCCATGTCCTTCTCCCTCTTTGAGCAGCTTGTCTTCTTTGCTGCCTCTGCTCCATCCCCCTCTCATGCTACAACTCCCGGCCATGGATTAAATGGTGTTCCCAGATCTTTCAGAAGCATGCAGCTCATTCCAGATGTCCAGCTCCATCCCCTGATGACTTTTCACAACTCCCTTAACCATCCAGGACTTCCAGTAACTCTGCAACAGCAAGTAGAGAGTCCAAAACAAGTCACATGCACGTTAATGGTGGTGTGTTTAAAGAACGCTGTGGGAGAGGCCCTCGTGCAAATGTGTGTTTAAGTTATCTGGTACAGTGTGGTCCAGAATGGCAGGTTGGACATTAAATCAGCACTAGATGCCAATTGAAGTCATGATCTGCTCACTCTGTATAAACCCTGACATTTTTGATATCAACTGTTCCCATTGCTGCAAAACCACTGGTGCTACAGCACTCAATATTATAGCCCCTGATAGCTTTGTTCCTTCGGGTTTAACAATCTTTGGATTTACTAATGTAGAGTCGTTTGAAATTCACAATGGCACGCAGGAGGTTCGGAAACTGAAATAAGCATTTATGGTATCATGATGGATCTCAACCAATTAAAACCCTTTATTCTCAGCCGCGGTCAAATGTAATTTTGCAGTTTCTTGCCTTCAATCATTGTCTTGTGGAAGTTTACAAAATACGGTCAAGATAAGACTTTGAGAAAATGTGTGTGCAGTCAGCCCATTCTCTGAGTTATTTTTGGGGGATTTTCTTTTTCTTATGTTAAATTACATTTGACAGAAATATTGTTGTGGCTGGGATTATAAGTGTCAAAATACCAGCCATTTATTCAGCCACTTGTCAAGTCTCATTATTACAAATGTTCCAGTTCCAGTGTGAGAGCTTTTGTATCACACTAGTGTTGATAAACGCTCAATCAATACATTCTTGTAGAAAAACTTTACACATTTATTACATTTAAGTCTGATAAAGCAGTTGCAGCAGATTTGAAGCACTGCACAATGAGAGAGTGTGGTTCACATGGACTTCTTTAATCATTTGCACCTTAATGAATGACAGGAGATTGTAAACTTTCAATATTAGATTGGAGTATTGAATAAGAAGCAGTCATTAATATGTAGATGAAAGAGAGAACATATAGTTTTAATGAGCTGGAGCTGGGCTTTCCAGCTTTATAGAAATTTGCTCTGCTAATTTGTACTAGTTGAGTATATCACATTATAATTACTCACTTATGGTTTGGAATTAAACATTATATTCTGCAAGGTGGTTTCATTGGTGCCAAATACAGGTGACTCTCTGAAACAACTTGGATAACAGGATTCTTATTTTAATAATCAGGTTTGTTGCAATCGATCAGCTAATATATCTACTTTCAGTAAAACACCCTGCTGCAGTTTCCAGTCCTCTAGTACATATCAGAAGAAATATATATCATGCCTTTCATGACCTCAATGTCCCAAGTCCATTGCAGACAATTGGCTCAACCCAGGCGGGCCCCTCTGATGTCACACCGGTGGCTGGCCAATATTCCGTGAATGGGGAAGGTGTGGAGAGAGAATGTCTTTTGCTAATGACATGCAAATGTATTAAAATGAGGTTCCTGGGCTCCCACGATATGATTCGCACGGCTCCACCAGAACTAGCAGGTGGGGGGCGGGGGGGGGGGGGGGGGGGGGGGGGGCATGGGGGAACCAGGGGTATAATTGCAAAACACAATCACACCAGAGTGAATCGCATTGTTCGATTCTCTCTGCATTTTGAGCCCACGTAAGTTTCTCATGGGCAAGGACTGCGAGCTCAAAATCACCCCCGGTGTTCTTACTTAAATTGTGCCAGAGGATCATTTATATTCACTGAGAGGGCAAATGAGGCCTTGGTTTAATGTCTGTGGTGCACTACATGCTCAGTCAGTGTTAATGCTCCTTCTCGTCCTCTCCCTGTTTCACCCAGAAGAGGAAATCAGACTTGCGAAGGAGATGGGACAAGGGGTGTGTGAAGGGAAGGAACAGAGTTGTGTAGACACTTTCAGAAGAAGCAGTAATGCAAGACTGTCTCCAGTAAATTACTCAATGCGCTCTGGCCAGAGATGGCAAAAAAACAATATGTCATGACAAACAAACAGTTGTTGCATGCTCTCCGACGTCTCTGCCACCAATGTCCTTGATTCTGGGCCTCGCCAGGGAAAATTTCTTCTCTTCAGGGATCATGATTGGTTATTTCACTCCTACACCCTGTTTTTCTCTTGTACTGTGGGTTTTGCTCTCCTGAAAGAAGACTGCAGAAAATGAACAAATTCTTTTTTTTGGCAAGACATATAATTTGCCAACGTTGATAGAATCATAGAATTTACAGTGCAGAAGGAGGCCTTTCAGCCCATCAAGTCTGCACCAGCCCTTGGAAAGAGCACCCTACCAAGGCCCATGCCTCCACCCTATCCCTGTAACCCATTAGCCCCACCTAATCTTTTGGACACTAAGGGGTAATTTATCACGGCCAATCCACCTAACCTGCCCATCTTTGGATTGTGGGAGGAAACGTGAGCACCCGGAGGAAACCCATGCAGACACAGGGAGAAAGTGCAAACTCCACACAGACAGTCACCCGAGGCTGGAATTGAACCCGGGACCTTGGAGCTGTGAGGCAGCAATGCTCATTGTGCCACCAAGCCATTCTAACCATAACATGACTGAATCTCCCACTATCAACATCTTGGGGGTTACCATTGACCAGATGCTGAACTCGACTAGCCATATAAATACTGTGGCTGCAACAGCCGGTCAAAAAACTCAGAATCCTGCAGCGAGTAACTCACCTCCTGACTGCCAAAGCTTGTCCACCATTTACAAAACACAAGTCGGGTTGTGGTGGAATCCACTTGCCTGGATGAGTGTAGCACGGTAGCATTGTGGATAGCACAATCGCTTCACAGCTCCAAGGTCCCAGGTTCGATTCCGGCTTGGGTCACTGTCTGTGCGGAGTCTGCACATCCTCCCCGTGTGTGCGTGGGTTTCCTCCCACAGTCCAAAGATGTGCAGGTTAGGTGGATTGGCCATGATAAATTGCCCTTAGTGTCCAAAATTGCCCTTAGTGTTGGGAGGGGTTATTGGGTTATGGGGATGGGGTGGAGGTGTTAACCTTGGGTGGGGTGCTCTTTCCAGAAGCCGGTGCAGACTTGATGGGCCAAATGGCCTCCTTCTGCACCGTAAATTCTATGATCTATGAACATTCAAGAAGCTTGACACCATCCAGGACAAAGCAGCACACTTTAATGGCACCCCATTCCACAAACATTCACTTCCTCCCCCACTGACACAGAGTGGCAGCAATGTGTACAATGTACGAGATGCACTGCAGGAGCTCACCAAGGCACTTGAAGCACAACCTGCCAAACCCATGACCACTAACATCTGGAAGAACATGAGAACATCACCACCTGGAGGTTCCTCTCCAAGCCCAACTACCATCCTAACAACACGGTGGGTGTACTGAGACCATAGGACAGCAGCAGTTGCTGAAAGCAGTTCGAAACCACCTTCTCAAGGGAGATTAAGGAAGGGCAATAAAGGTTGGCCTAGCCAGCGGCATTCTTCTCCCAAGAATGAATTAAAAATAATGGTGAGAGATAGTGTTGTCAGTTTGACTTTGAAGAGGAGCACGCAGGTCACGTTTTGAGGGAAAGTCCAGTTGTAGGTATATTTATAGGAGGGGGAGGGGGGTAGAGAATATGTGATAAGGGGGGGAGGGAATACAGGAAAGGTTTAATGGAAATAAGAGAGAAATATATCAAATTAGGAGGATTGTATTTTGTTTATTGGTTATTGATTGATTGTTTGCAAGTTGTTACGTATATCCTTATTTAAATAAAAATATTTAAAAAAAGATATGTTGAAGAGCTGAACACAGTAAGGGTGACTGGTGAGGGAACACTTGACATTGGAGTCTGGATGACATACATCACCTTGCCTATCCTTACAAGGTGAAAATGAAAATGAAATTAAATTACCTTTTTGTCATTACCTTTTTTGTCATTGCATGGCTGTCCACACAGCCATGGAGTTGGCATTAACATTTATACATGGGGGATTTTTGAGCCATTCTCGCCAGCAGATCTTCTGGTCCCAGCGACGGTGAAACCCTGCCGTGGGGCGGGATTCAATGGAAAATCCCAATGACAGCGGCAGGACCAGAAGACCCTGCCACCTGCCAACAGCGGGCGGTCTGCCTTCCGATGCCGAGAATTACGCTGTGTGGGGGTACGGAAACTCTCTAACATCTCTCCCCTTTATTGATGGCTTCTGATCCCTCACCCAAATAAATGTCTCTTTCCCCTTGTGCAGGAAGACCTGTGGCGCTAACAATTATACTCAAAGCCGAGAGACTAGTACAATAGAGGCTTTATTGCTGTACGATGTTGTCCCTCCATCTGCAACAGTAGACTAAGGGTCTGAGCAGCTCTCATACATTTATACATAAGCTCCCTGTGGGCGGAGCTAGCCGGCAGGGGCTGACCGGAGGAACCTGTATTACAGGTACAGGCATACATCCCCCTACTGCAGTACACATAACTACAGTGGTTATCTCACCACATTCACCCCCTGTAAAAAATGAGTCCGGCGGGGGTGACATGTAACTCTAATACAAAGGATGCTATTTACAAGAGGGTCCAACAAGGAAAATCAAGAGTCCATCCGGTCAGCAGGTTACAGGTTGAGCCGAATCGGTGGTCGGACGTTCGGCTGTGATCGGCGTAGCTGTGGTGGTGACGTCGGCACCGGCGGTGATGGCCCCGATGGTGCAGGTGCTGGCGGTGTTGGTGCTGGCTGCTGGCGGGATGACTCCGAGAGCAAGCCGAAATCTTCCGTGTCCTCCAGAGTGGGCAGGGGGATGAGGGATGGACCTGATGGGGACGAATAGGGGGGCGCTGGGGTTGGCACAGGAAGGGGTATGGGCATGGGATCGGCCCCTGAGGGAGCCAGGTCCCGGAGCGAGACTGTGTCCTGGCGGCCGTCGGGGAACTCCACGTAGGCATACTGAGGGTTGGCGTGGAGAAGGCGTACTTTGTCCACCAGGGGTTCCGCCTTGTGGTGCCGTACATGCCTACGGAGAAGGACTGGGCCCGGAGTCGTGAGCCAAGTCGGGAGCGACACTCCGGATGTGGACTTCCTAGGGAAGGCAAAAACACGTTCATGGGGTGTACTGTTAGTTGCGGTGCACAGTAGCGACCGAATGGAATGGAGGGCGTCAGGGAGGACCTGCTGCCAGCGAGCGGCTGGGAGGTTCCTGGACCGTAGGGCCAGCTGGACGGCCCTCCATACCGTCCCGTTCTCCCTCTCTACCTGCCCGTTTCCCCGGGGGTTGTAGCTGGTCGTCCTGCTGGAGGCGATACCCCTGCTGAGCAGGAACTGACGCAGCTCATCGCTCATGAATGAGGATCCCCTGTCACTGTGGATATAGTCGGGGAAACCGAACAGGGCAAAAATGGAATCCAGGGCCTTGATGACGGTGGCCGACGTCATGTCTGGGCATGGGATGGCAAAGGGGAACCTAGAAAATTCATCGACCACACTAAGGATGTAGGTGTTGCGGTCGGTGGAGGGAAGGGGCCCTTTGAAGTCCACGCTGAGGCGTTCAAAGGGGCGGGATGCTTTCACCAGGCGCGCGCGATCTGGCCGGTAGAAGTGCGGCTTGCACTCCGCACAGATCTGGCAGTCTCTAGTGACTGTCCGTACTTCCTCGACGGAGTAGGGCAGATTGCGGGCTTTGATCAGATGGTACAAGCGAGCGACCCCCGGATGGCAAAGGCTGTCGTGCAAGGCACGGAGCTGGTTCACTTGTGCACTGGCACATGTACCTCGGGAGAGGGCGTCTGGGGGCTCATTGAGCTTGCCGGGGCGATACAAGATCTCGTAGTTAAAGGTGGAGAGCTCGATTCTCCACCGCAAGATTTTGTCATTCTTGATCTTGCCCCGCTGCGTGTTGTTGAACATGAAGGCTACCGATCATTGGTCAGTGAGGAGAGTGAATCTCCTGCCGGCCAGGTAATGCCTCCAGTGCCGCACCGCTTCAACGATTGCCTGGGCTTCCTTTTCGACAGAGGAATGCCGAATTTCGGAGGCGTGGAGGGTGCGTGAAAAGAATGCCACGGGTCTGCCGGCCTGATTCAGCGTGGCGGCAAGGGCGACATCTGAAGCGTCGCTCTCTACTTGGAAAGGCAGAGTCTCGTCTACGGCGTGCATCCCCGCCCTGGCTATGTCAGATCGAATGCAGGCGAAGGCCTGTTGTGCCTCGGCCGAGAGGGGAAAATGTGTGGACTGGATAAGTGGCCGGGCCTTGTCTGCGTATTGCGGGACCCACTGGGCGTAATAAGAGAAAAACCCAAGGCAGCGTTTGAGGGCCTTGTGGCAGTGGGGAATTGGGAGTTCCATGAGGGGGCGCATGCGGTCGGGATCGGGCCCCAGTAGTCCGTTTTGGACTACGTAGCCAAGGATGGCTAAGCGGTCTGTGCGGAACACGCATTTCTCCTTGTTGTACGTGAGATTAAGGAGAGATGCGGTGTGGAGGAATTTATAAAGGTTGGCATCATGGTCCTGCTGGTCATGGCCGCAGATGGTGACATTGTCGAGGTACGGGAAGGTGGCCTGCAATCCGTACCGGTCAACCATTCGGTCCATTTCTCGCTGAAAGACCGGGACCCCATTCGTGACGCCGAAGGGAACCCTCAGAAATTGGTACAGACGACCGTCCGCCTCAAAGGCAGTGTAGGGACGGTCCGATTTACGGATAGGGAGCTGGTGGTAGGTGTGTTGTTCCTCATGTTTTAATAAAGCTCGTAGTCTCAAGTGTGGAGAAGATGCTTTATTGTGAGTTCGTTCAGTTTCCAGAGCTCGACCTAGAACTACCTTCCAGTGCTAACTACCAGCTTTGCTTGCTGTGTGTCCTGCTTACCAGCCCCCCTGCTGTGAAGAGTGTGTCCTCACTTCCTGTCCTGATCTATTTATATGGCTCTCCCGTGCTCCCTCTAGTGGTCGCTCAGTTGTGTTGCATCTGGTTAACTTGTGATCACCACATCCCCCTTTTTCTCTTAACATATTTTCTGAACATCGTTAAAGAAAATTGTACATCCTGTCCCAGTGTATTTATAGCTCTCCCGCTCGTGTTTGCTCTGTTGTTTTTTTTTATCTGGTCAATCTACGATCACCACATCCCCCTTTTTCTCATTACATAGTTTCTGTACATCATTAAAGAAATTTTATACAAAACAGTAACTTATGATATGCGTATCTATACAAGTGATGATGCTATTGCCTTAGTTAACAAAGCCAATGTATTTATATGTCCAATCTTAATAAAAACATTTATGAGTCCAAACTTGATGAATTTGTTCAGAGCTTTTTTTTTCTTTTTGTTGTTGATGACGTGGTGATATTGATATTGCAAGTCCGCTGTGAATGTTGTTGGTGTTCCTTGTTATCTTAAGTACCCAATGCGTCATCCCGAGGTGTCTGCATGGTCACATCACTGATGTTGACTGGCATGGACTTTTTTCTGTGCTTGTGGTGTTGATTTATTGTCTCATCCGCCTTGGATGCTGGTGTGCTTTGCCATTGTGTACAAGTCGTTGTTTCATTGCTGTTGTTTCTGTCGTTCCTGTTTTTGTTGTTTCCGTTGCCGTACTTCTCGCTGTTTTTGTCGTTTCCGTCTTTGTTGTTGTCGCTATCTTTGCTCCTGACTTTGTTGTGTTTGTTGCCATTCTTGTTGTTTCTGTCTCTGTCGTTGTCACTATCTTTGTTCCTGACTTTGTTGTGTTTGTTGCCATTCTTGTTGTTTCTGCTGTGCTTCTTGCTATTGTTGTTGGTCTTGTCGCGCTTCATGTTGTTTTTGTTCTTGCTGTGTTTCTTTTGACTTTTGTTTTTTCTTGTTATACTCTATGAGTGTCCCGAGTGGATAATTTGAGTCATTGAGCATTCCGTCTCGCGAGTGGTGCGAATGATCTGATGTTGCATCGGTGCAGGTGACATCAATCAGTTGTGGAGAATTGGATTCCGCATCTTTGCTTTCTTGGTGCTCGTCTTCTCGCGAGTGGTGCGAATGATCTGATGTTGCATCGGTGCAGGTGACATCAATCAGTTGTGGAGAATTGGATTCCGCATCTTTGCTTTCTTGGTGCTCGTCTTCCGGAGTCAAAGTCTTCTCGATTACATTTGACGCGGTGTCTGTGGACTCTCGGCGCTCCTCTTCTGGAGTCCAAATCTGCATGATTTCAGTTGACGTGGTTTCTCTAGACTCTTGGTGCTCCGCTTCTGGAGTTAAAATCTTCATGATTTCTGTTGATGTTATCTCACTGGACTCCAGGTGCTCCTCTTCTGGAGTCAAAATCTGCATGGTTTCTTTTTGTTTGATGTCTCTGGACTCCAGGTGCTCCTCTTCTGGAGTCAAAATCTGCATGTTTTCTTTTGGCGTTGTCTCTCTGGGCTCCAGGTGCTCCTCTTCTGGAGTCAAAATCTGCATGTTTTCTTTCGGCATCGTCTCTCTGGACTGTTGGGTGGCCCGACTCTGTGCTTCTGTACAGACAAGCTGAGAACTGTCAGTCTCACTGTGATCCTGTACGTCGAGTGCGAGCACCTTGTCACTGTTTTCGCTCTGTGCTTCGGTACAGACAAGCTGAGAACTGTCAGTCTCACTGTGATCCTGTACGTCGAGTGCGAGCACCTTGTCACTGTTTTCGCTCTGTGCTTCGGTACAGACAAGCTGAGAACTGTCAGTCTCACTGTGATCCTGTACGTTGAGTGTGATCACCTTGTCACTGTCTTCGCATGCAGTGGGCAGAGGTGCATTGTCTTCTTCTTGTTCCTGTGAGCGTGTTGGACTTTCATAGTCCGCTCTTTCTTCTTGTTCCTGTGAGCGTGTTGGACTTTCATAGTCTGCTCTTTCTTCTTGTTCCTGTGAGCGTGTTGGACTTTCATAGTCCGCTCTTTCTTCTTGTTCCTGTGAGCGTGTTGGTAGACTTTCATAGTCTGCTTGCGGTTGCTCAGGTACAGCGGGTTTACCTTCATGGTCTTGTTCATGCTTGGTGTCCGCCCGGGAGTGTTTGCTTGCATCCCTGTTGGCGTCTTTCATCACTCGCACTGTGGAGCCTGTCCTCGCTCGCTCCGTGGAGTCTTCCTGTGCTCTCTGTGTGGCGTCGTCTTCGTCTTGGGTATTGCTGTCATCTAATGTATCGACGAGCTGCCATGGCACCATGGTGTTGGATTCATCCACCATGAGTAGATTTGTGTTGAGCTTTGCAACGGTGTCGCTGATGCTGTGATCAGCATGTCCAAATAACTCCTCCATGTCTGAGTAGTATTCTTTGAAAGCCATTTCATCTTGGTTGGCTTCTTCTACCACGAGTTGATTCGTGTTGAACTTTGCGACCGTGTCGCTGATGCTGTGATAAGCATATCCGACTGACTCAGCTGTGTCTGAGTAGTATTCTCCGAAAACCAAAGCATTTTGGTTGGATTCATCTACCACGAGTTGGTTCGTGTTGTACTTTGCGACCGTGTCGCTGATGCTGTGATAAGCATATCCGACTGACCCAGTCAGGTCTGAGAGGTAATCGTCGAAAAACAAATCATCTTTTGTTGTTTCGGAATTCTTTTTGTTCGCTTCAGTGTGTGTGGTGAAGGCAGCTTTTTCCAAGGTTTTGTGCAAGTTGTTTTTCACTGTTGGTTTAAGTTCAGGCGTTTTTCTGTGTTCTGAGGCAAGAAAATTTGGTTTTACCACTTTAAGTGTCTTGGTTTCAATTTTCGGGCATTTCCCTTTTAAGTGGGCGTGGTCAGGATTCTCAGACGTCATGACGTCACGCGTAGGAACGACTTGCACATGCGCAAATCGGCTTTCTTTCCTTGTGCGGTTCGGTGTCCATTGCGCATGCGCGGCTTGCGCATGCGCATGACGGTCCGCGACGAAGACTTTTTTTGACTGCGCATGCGCGGCTTGCGCATGCGCATAACGATCGGCGCCGCGATCTTTTGTAAACTGCGCATGCGCGACTTCCGGTTCCGGCGCATGCGCAACTTCCGGTTCCGGCGCATGCGCAACTTCCGGTTCCGGCGCATGCGCAGACGCGATTTGTAGTTCTTTGCTTACCAGAGACTGCAAAATGTGCTCCAACGCCATTTTATCGCGGATTTCAGCGTTTTTTCTTTCTAAAAGTTGTAAGTTACCTTTTCTTACCGATCTGGACTGGATTTCAGCGTTTTGGCTTTGTGAAAAATTCATGTTATTTCTTCTTTTTGATCTGTACTGTGCATTCGCGATTTCCTGATCTTTTTGTGATTTTTTAAGTCTTGCATCACTCAGTCTCTGTGCAGGTTGGACTGTGAGCATGCCTTGCTGTTCAAATTTCTCACAGTACTCTTCAAATTTGTTTAGTAACGTTTGTAAGCTGTTCCTGTCTTCACCTTTTGAGTGTTTAAGTCCATTATACACTTTCCTATTGACAGGCCCTTCGATGAGAATTGCTATTTTAATTTTGTCTGAGGCTTCTGCAACATCATTAGCTATGAGATAAAAATTGAACATTTGTTTAAACCTTTTCCAGACATTTCTTACATTACCAGTCGTGTCCAGCTGAGGTGGGTATCCATGCCACATCCTCGAATTAGCGATGTCTTCCCCAGTCAAATGTCCAGTAGGAGATTTCCATGCCATTTTGTGCTTTCTGTATCTGCAGCTGAGTTGTCCTGTCGTAAGCGTCCTGAAATCACTGCTGGTACCATGTGTTGTTCCTCGTGTCTTAATAAAGCTCGTAGTCTCAAGTGTGGAGAAGATGCTTTATTGTGAGTTCGTTCAGTTTCCAGAGCTCGACCTAGAACTACCTTCCAGTGCTAACTACCAGCTTTGCTTGCTGTGTGTCCTGCTTACCAGCCCCCCTGCTGTGAAGAATGTGTCCTCACTTCCTGTCCTGATCTATTTATATGGCTCTCCCGTGCTCCCTCTAGTGGTCGCTCAGTTGTGTTGCATCTGGTTAACTTGTGATCACCACATAGGCGGATTTCAGGTCAATAGTAGAGAAGACCCGGTACTGTGCAATCTGATTGACCATATCAGAAATGCGGGGGAGGGGGTACGCGTCGAGCTGCGTGTACCGGTTGATGGTCTGGCTGTAGTCCACGACCATCCTGTGCTTCTCCCCGGTCTTAACCACTACCACCTGGGCTCTCCAAGGGCTGTTGCTGGCCTCGATGATACCCTCCCGAAGCAGCCGCTGGACTTCAGACCTGATGAAGGCCTTGTCCTGGGTGCTGTACCGTCTGCTCCTGGTGGCGACGGGCTTGCAATCCACAGTCAGATTAGCAAAGAGGGAGGGGGGCTCGACCTTGAGGGTCGCGAGGCCGCAAACGGTGAGGGGAGGTAGGGGTCCACCGAATTTGAGGGTGAGGCTCTGGAGATTGCACTGGAAATCCAGGCCTAGTAATAGTGAAGTGCAGAGGTCGGGGAGAATGTACAGACGGTAACGGTCGAATTCCACACCCTGTACAGTGAGTTTAACCAGGCAGAAACCCCGGATCGGGACAGAGTGGGAACCGGAGGCAAGGGAGATCTGCCGGTCGGTGGGATGGATCGCAAGGGAATAGCGCCTTACCGTGTCCGGGTGGACGAAGATCTCGGTGCTCCCGGAGTCAATGAGGCAGGAGGTCACATGGCCGTTGACCAGCACCGATGTGGAAGAGGGTGCCAGGTTGCGAGGACGGGACTGGTCGAGCGTAACGGAGGCGAGCAGTGGTTGGTCGGCGGTTGAGTCAGATGAGCCCGACGAGGAGCGGTAGCGACCCGTGTCCCGTGATGGCGGCCCCTGGAGACGAGATGGCGGCATCCGCAGTACCTGTGGGTAAAATGGCGGCGTCCATGGAGCGCACGTTATGGGGTCGGAACAAAATGGCGGCGCCCATGGAACGCACATGGCTGTGGTGGATGAAGATGGCGGCGCCCATGGGGCGCACGTGGCGGGGCGGCAAAAGATGGCGGCACCCACTGATCGCACGTGGGGTCGGGGGAAGCGGACGGCGGGGCCCATTGAGGGAGCGGCTGAGGCGCGGGGACCGGCGGCGCGATAGCGGCGACCGTCCGGGACTGACACACCGCTGCAAAGTAGCCTTTCTTGCCACAAGCTTTGCAGGTCGCTGTGCGGGCCGGGCAGCGTTGGCGAGGGTGCTTCTGTTGGCCGCAGAAGTAACAGTGGGGACCCCCAGGGGGTGCGGTGCGGCGGGCAGCGCAGGCATAGTGCGCGGGGGCGACTGCTGGGGGGGCCGTTTGCGGGGTCCACTAGGGGTAGGACGGATGGGCCTGGGGAGCCGTTTGCGGGGTCCACGAGGGGTAGGACGGGTGGGCCGTGTGGCTAGCGGAGTAAGTTTGCGCACTACGGGAGGCGGCCGTCATGGAGAGCGCCATGGCCTTTGCGGCCGCGAGGTCGGGGGCGACCCCTTCCAGCAGTCGTTGCCGGATGGGGTCCGATGCAATGCCTGTAACGAAGGCATCGCGCATGAGTAAATCCGAATGTTCCGCGGCTGTGAGGGCCCGGCAGTCGCAGTCTCGTACCAGAGGTATAAGGGCCCTCCAGAAGTCCTCAATCGACTCACCCGGCTGCTGGACGCGAGTAGAAAGTTGATGCCTCGCAAACAGGGTGTTCGCCGATGGTGCATAGTTCTCCTTGAGCAGTTCCATAGCTGCGGTGTAGTCGGTCGCGTCTCGAATGAGCGGAAAGACGCTGGAGCTAAGTCTGGAGTACAGGAGTTGCTTTTTCTGAGCCTCCGTCGGGGGAGAGTCTGCTGAAGAGATGTAGGCCTCGAAGACTGCGAGCCAGTGATCAAAGTCTTTTCTGGCGTGAGGCGAATGCGGATCCAGCTGCTGACGGTCAGGCTTGACTCTGATGTCCATGGTGACTGGGAAATCGTACAGCAATAAATTGTGGCGCTAACAATTATACTCAAAGCCGAGAGACTAGTACAATAGAGGCTTTATTGCTGTACGATGTTGTCCCTCCATCTGCAACAGTAGACTAAGGGTCTGAGCAGCTCTCATACATTTATACATAAGCTCCTTGTGGGCGGAGCTAGCCGGCAGGGGCTGACCGGAGGAACCTGTATTACAGGTACAGGCATACATCCCCCTACTGCAGTACACATAACTACAGTGGTTATCTCACCACAAGACCTTTGTGAGAATGGATCAATAAACACTCACCAAGAATTCTGACTTCCATTATTGCTTTCCCATATGTTGCTTCGCGATTTAGGTTGTGTTCAGAATTTGAATGTGCACTTCTGACAAGACTTCCACACTCTCCATAAAGTGAGTTAATCCAAAACCTTGTTGCTTGTGTCCAAATCGCACTAAGTTTCTTTCATCTGCTCTTGCTGATCTATACTGAGGACCCGCCTCTCACCCATGTCTCCAAATCCCATCTGTAACCTCCTCCCATCTGACAACCCTCTGAGGACTCTGCATTCCCAGAATGTTCATCTGCTGCACTTCCTTGATTTTGTTTGCCAAACTATTGGTGCTTTTGCTGTTAAGATCTGAGCTCTAGAATTTCCACCCAAATCCATTCTTTTTTTTAAAAAATAATTTTTATTGAAAAATTTTGTATTTATACATCGAACCATAATAAAATACCTACAATAACAATAATAATAGCAATCATAAACATTCGCCCCCCTCAATGAACAACACAATATATTAACAACAACTTAAATTAAGACAATGTTAAGTTACATAACCATAGGAAAAAAAATAGAAACTACAATAAGGAACACCCCCCCTTACCCCCCCCCCCCCCCCCCCCCCCCCCCCCTCAGGTTGCTGCTGCTATTGACCAAGATACCTATCTTTGAGCCAGGAAGTCCAGAAAAGGCTGCCACCGTTTATAGAACCCTTGTATTGATCCTCTCCAGGCAAATTTGACCCTCTCCAATTTTATAAATCCTGCCATGTCACTGATCCAGGTCTCAACCCAGTTTATTTCACCACATTTTCTGTCACCTCTCCTACTGCAATCTTCTTTGACTCAATTTTCTTTGTACCATCATTCACTTTGGTGCATTGTTAGATACTTTACAATATCAAAGGCACTATCAATAGAAACAGAAAATGCTGGAAATACTCAGAAGGCATCAGCTTTGGAGAGAGAGAAAAAAACAGAGTTAACAGGCAGGATTTTAGATGCAACTGGAAGTGGAAATGGAGGCAGGCAGGAGATTTAACTGATGCTTTACGCACTGGTGAGTTTCTCCAGGATCTGATAGGGCAGGACCAAGAATCCATCTGATCTGTTAACATTGGTAATTAGAATGGTGGAAGAGCCCATTGAGCGCTGTGTTCAGATGTTCATGGCCGCACGTGGTATTTGGATCATCAGGTACATGGGTATGGATATATAGCAGGGAGCCAGACTTCCTAGCTCAGGGAATTAATTGTGTCCCATGAAAGGGGAAATCTTGCAGAGGGGACAAAACTGTTTGCAGTCGGGTCATCTCTGGTTGTGAGGAGAGTTCTCATTAAGATATCAGGAATGTGGGGATGGGGTGGGGAATGGGTCACCTGCTGGCTTCACCGGGGCATAAATAGAGGCAGGTGCAGGGCTACCAGGCACAATGAGCAGAAAGGAGGCAACAGTTGACATTAAAGGCCCTACTCAGATTTTAGGTCAAGCAGCAGTGAGCAACAACCTCTGTCGGAAAGGCAGAGCCCTGGGCATCAGAAGGGCGGAGAAGAGGGTCCAGGGGAAATAAGGCAATACCCCCAGCATGGGATCTATCACTGAAGATGAAGCTACAAGGGGATGGATGAAAATGTCTGGGAAACTAGTTGTCCAGGCAGATGGTGACAGAAAATTCTTCCCTCAACGTGGAAGACTTCAAGTGGGCAACACGGTGGCCCAATGGTTAACACTGCTGCCTCTCTGTGCCGAGGTCCCAGGTTCAATCCCGGCTCTGGGTCACTATCAGCGTGGAGTTTGCACATTCTCCCTGAGTTTGTGTGTGTTTCGCCTCCACAACCCAAAGATGTGTAGGATAGGTGGATTGGCCACGCTAAATTGCCCCTTAATTGGAAAAAAATAATTGGGTACTCTAAATCTATTTTTAAAAACGTGGAAGACCTCACACCCTGCAGTGGTTGGCATGCCCTGCCAGTAGGCATGAAAGTCACTGTTGCCATGGTGATGAATGTAGGAAATTTTAATATAAATTGTCATATGTGTCTGTTGCAGTAATGTTATTAAAAGAACTTAGGTTAAAGTATCCAGGTTGTATGCCTGAGAAAGTTGTGATTAAGGGGATAACAGCTAAGTAGCTGTAATGTCACTTCTGGGGTGGGCTGGACCTGCTTTATAAAATTTTGTCATCAGCCCTGCCTGTGTTTGTTGTTTTCAATTTAGTTTGCAGAGTTCTGCTCTGGTTTCTGAGGAAAGGAGATGTGTTTCTCAGACTGACTTCTGAAAGCTTCTGCCCAAGGACCTTGTGGATAAATCTGTAAGCCTCTGGCATTTGACCTGTGTGTGTGGATTTTCTGAACTGAAAGTTTAGAAGTAGATGGGAAAGGAGTTCAAAGACCTTCTTTCTTTTTTTTAAGAACTGCACCCTTGGACACCCCTGTAATAATACTAAGTTTGTTTTAATATAAAAGATCCCCAGTTAGCAATGGAATCTCTCCTGGAGTGAAATATCCTTTCCTCACACTTTACAAATTGAAACATTATTGGTATCTCGTCCTGTTTCCTAATATAAATTGGGATCTGTTCAGGGTACCTTAACACCATTAACATCTTTGCTCTAGCTCCTTCCAATCGATTGCACCCATGTGGCTCCAAAAGCATTGACGGATTGTCCAGTGAGATTCATCAACTGGAGGGCTTTACATTCCCTCAAGCTTCAGCTAGTCTGACAAACCAAGACATTCCTACATGTGTGCACTCATTTCCCTGGCAGTTGTCATGACTCTTTTGTCCTTTGCCATTCCAGACTGCAATTCTTCATTCCACTCTCAAAACAGCATGGATTCTCGAGGGACAAGGACATTCCCTGGGAAACTCTCTCCTCTCTGAGAACTGCACACAAAAGCATAGGCAGGCTACAAACGATGCCTGCCGTGATCTGCTTATCTGTATGTATATAATGCAGACGTAACAGCTAGATAATCACTAGATGGCAGCACCAGAGATGGGTATAAAAGCCAAACTCAAGGAGAGTTCCTGCATCTTCATGTTTGGAGTCACTGGTGACCAGAGGTAGCGAGAGATAGTTTAGAGTGCAGGTGTTGTTAATCATAATTAATATATATTTAATCTTGTTCATTTAATCGCTAGTTTAGTTGTTGAATGAGAACAAACTCAGAGTTCAATTGTTATTGTTACTCAATAAACAGTATTTGCTTTATTTGAAGACTTCGAGTGTTAATGGACATCGAGTATGGGACCAACTTGGAAAGAAGCAAATGAGTAATAAGATATTACACAACATAATATAACAATGCCATCTGCTCATTAGGAGAACTATTGAGCAGGCTACTGAAGATATGGTTTGGGTCGTGCCCTGCCGGACATTCCATCAAGTGTTTCACACATTGTGGTAGTCTGCTGTCATCTCCATTATGTGACACTCCAGACAAATACTGTCCTTAAAAAGGTTGAAGTTATGAAAGAACACAGGTAATCAGAGGAAGAGGTAGAGCAGGATGTAGAAGAGGAGGAGGAGAGTGAAGACTCATGTCCCTGAGGTGTCGTGCTTGCACTGGGAGGTGAAGGGTCCCAGCGCAGGATCTATCAAAGCATCATTAAAGGGTTGGAAATAGTTTGTAGTTCATGGGCGGGATTCTCCATTGGCTGACGCCAAAATTGGGAAACGCGATTGGGCGGAGAAGAGGCGACACCAAAATTGCAGCGGGTGCCGATTTGACGCCAAATCACAATTCTCCATCACCTCGACAGCGGTGTCAATGCGATCCGGAGCGCACGTACAGTAAACACCATTTGCATATCATTAGTCGGCCCGACCTGGTATTCTCGGGGGCCTCCGCGATTCTCCGCCTCTGATGGACCGAGTTCCCAATGGGTACGGTTCACATGCTTTTAAAAATCATGAAACAGGTGCCGTGGCTGCTGAGGGAGAGAGGGGAGATATGGAAAGTGTTCAACATCATCATAGTTTGCTGACAGTTGTGCCGCTGGCCAAGGGGCTTCTGCCAGGGCCGGGGGGAGTAGTTGGAGGATGACCAGGAGGTGGACTATGAGGTTGGGGTGCACGGACATGGAACACCATTGCCGCAGCCGGAAAGGCAGCCTTCAGCTGCGCACACCGCTGACAGCCCACTGTGAACTTAGAGTGACAGGTTGTATAGGTGTTCCCCAGGGCACCCCCCAGTGCCATCTTGTTGGCCGGGATGAGTGTGTGTGGGATTGTAATGTGTATATGCGGATGAAGCTTGTCAGCCCCCGCGAGTTTCAATGACAGATCCGGCGAATCCCGCACCGTTTTTCATTGGAATCGATTGTGTTCCACATGGCGCTGGTGCTCGCCCCTCCTTTAGTTTCTGAATCGGTCCAGGTTTGATGCCAATTTTGCTGTCGTGAAAGTCCATTAATCCTGCCCCAGCATCAACACTTACAGCTGGATTCTCCGATTCTGCGGCAATGTCCGCAAGATCCGTCTGGTCTTACGACCAAAACGTCGGCAGCGCCTCAAACCGATCCTCTGCCCGGTTGGGGGCAAGCAGCCACGCTGCGTAAAGCCCCCGGCATTACCTGCAGATGCAGCCACAGAATAGCTGGGTCCAAGGCACATGGCGGCAACAGCATGGCGCCGGCTACGCGCGTACATGGCCTGCCAAAAATCTCCCACCTGAAACCCCCTTCAGCACGTCCGGACCACCCCCCACCAGTCCCTCCAGCTCCCCCTGAGCCTCCCTGCCAGCGGAATGCCCCACCCCCCACCCCGACTGAGATGGTGCTGCTGCCACGCGAGGTCCCTGAACGTTGTGAGCACACGTGTCCCACGCCGTCGGGGACTCGGCCCATCGCGGGCGGAGCGTCAGGGGAGGGCCTCAGGTGATGTCCTGAGGCCGTCCCGACGGCATGCCGTGTACTCCTCAAGTACGCCATTTTTGAGGTGGCAGAGCATTGGAAAAACGGCGCCGCCCCCGATTCCAGCGTAAAAATGGATTCTCCGGCCGAATGCCGAACGCGAGTTCGGGATCAGCGCTCGGAGAATCCAGCCCTCAGTCTCAGGAATGGAGAATCCAGCCCATGTGTTTTTTAATTGTTAGTATCCTTGGCTAGACCACCAACTTGTTGTGAGATCCAATTTGGGACCAATTACGTTTTACTGAATGTAGACAAATGATGTGATTTTGTGTCACGTTTGCCGCAAAATATTTCAAGACTCATAAAATGAGAATCTCGTTGATGAGATATCATTTTCCTATTCTCCCCCCTCCCTCTGCCAGTGACATAATGAAGTTCCCACCCAGGAAGGCCGGGAACCTTATTTAAATACGTTTATATATAAATCCTGGGCTTCCCCACCGTATCGTTCCCCCCTCATTAGGATTTTCCCCTCATCAATGGGACGCCACATTGGTAAGGTTTACAACGGGTTTTTAAAAATGGAAACCAAGTGAAGGGAATCCACCGGGGATGCATAGATAAGTATAGCCCCTGAGAGAGAGGTACATGCCTCGTCAGTACCCTGGTGTTGCCCCCTGGTCCTGCCTCTGCCAGTGCCTGGAGCAGTGCGGGTGGTGCCAGCGGCATTGACAGGGGACAGTGCCAATGTTCCAGAGGGAAGTGACAGAGGACAGTGCCAAAGCGGGGGGGGGGGGGGGGGGGGGGGGGGGGTCCCCGTCCCCCCAACTTCTGGGGAGCTCCTTTGTGGAGCGTTAACCTTATTTGTGAGTTGAGGGGGGGGGGGGGGGGTCTCTATGTCCATGCCAGAGGGGGAGGAGGGAGACAGGCAACTCTGCACAAGAAATTACAAGTACAGGCGAAACAGATTCCATGGATTTCCCCAACAACCCACCCAGGCGTCTGCAACACCAGGAGTCAACCAATCCCACTGAAACTTCACCTCTCGCACGAGGATTTACAATGATCACCTGCAATGATCTTCTTGCCTTGCAATTCTCTCGGACGCCTTCAACATCTGCCCACCTCGCCAGCTTTCAACAGCACCTTTCGTGATTCCATTCCCTTGGATTTCTAAAGTCCTCATTCACCAACTACAAACATTATTTTAGCTCTTCGGATGCACCAAGCGCAGCTTGGGTATCTTTTTCCCAGTGATCCTCTTCATTGCAGGGGCTTCCTTTGAGTCCTCTTTACTTAAAGCCTGTTCCCACAGCCCTTCCTCTAACCTGGAGCCTGTTTCTCTGTTCCTCTCTTTTCCCTTAATTTAACTGGGACCTGTTTCTGTCTTTTGTCTCTGTCCCTTACCTGGGACTTCTTTCTGAAATCTCTCCTTGTCCCTCTCCCCTTTTTGACCCTGAACCTGACCCCTGCCTGAGACACCTGCTGGTAGTGGTGCTCTGCACCTGGTCACCCAACCTAGGTTTTTCGCTGCACAAATGCACCGGGCCAGTCCTCAGCCCAGAGAACTCAATATGCGCAAGAGCTGCATTTTTCAGCCCACTCCCAGTCTGCGCATGTGCACAAACTCAGACGACGGTTGGAATTTGGAGTTCCTGACCTCTGTTCCCAAGGAACAGTTAAGAGCAAAATATGGTTTCAGGAATGAAAATGTTAACTGTAGAAAAACTGGGGCATCTGTTCCAGAAACTGATAAACAACCCTGAAGTAAATGCAATGGAAACAAACTGGGCGTGATTCTCCGTCCAGCCGCACCAACTGGTGCGTTCGCCCCCTGCCAGCAGCAGGATTCTCCGTCCCACCAGCCGGCTAATGGGTTTTCCCATTGCGGACAGCACCACGCCGTTCGTAAATCCCCGGGTGTGGGTGCGCTGCCTGCTCAACAGAGAATCCCGCCAGCGGAGAATCCAGCCACTGAGTTTCTTTACACTTCAAACTCATGCTGAGGAATTCAAGTGCGGTCCTGACTTTTTAAGGTTAACATAAAACAGCAAGCTGAAAACTGGAGACATGGCATTTGCATCTACTATAGTAAAGGCTGCAATATTCATATGGTTTCCCAGAATTAAGGAAAGCTTTTGAATTGAATGGTAGTTAATTGGCATTTTTTTAAACCTGGAAACCAGCTGAGTGTGTCCCACTGCCATAGAGATGGGTGGAACTTAGTGAGGTTCTTTGTTTTGAGTTTATTTCTGTGAATTCAGTTTAGGCATCGCAAGCAGGCAAGACTGGCCGATGCTCAAAAATGCAGCTAAGGTTCTGTGTCAGCTTTGTATCCCGTGTAGTTTATACAGCTTGGAAGATGAGGGATAAAGCCAAACCTACACCTCAAGAAGAGTAAACGCTGGATCTGTAGTCTGCGATTGGGAGCTGGCATTCAGGGAGGAGACTAAATTGGGAAGGGAAAAAACACGACCAGAAGATTTATTTAGCTGGAAGCTAAAGGGAGGAATCTACATTAATCTTCAGTAAAAGGCAGTTAACCTTGTTGCATTTGGTGTTCTGGAAGTAATGAGCTTGGTTGCGGTTTGAAAGCACAGCAGTGGGCTATTGGAAACCAAGGTTTTTTTCCAGATATTTAAAACAACTCCGAGCTGTGAGGTTCGATAGAAAAGCTGGAAGTTAATTTCGCCCGAGGCAAATGGAGGAACCCCAATGAATTCTTGAACCTTGGGGAAAAGCTGGGACACTGAAGAGAGATCAGAGTAAATTTCAGAGAGCGGTGATGTACCTTTTGAGTTGCTCCCAGGAAAAGTGAATGAATCTTAAAGGTTTTGTAAGGCAAGGGAATTCTGGGGAGGAAATAGAAAGTAGAATTGAGTTTATAGCATTGTCATTATAAGCCGAAGTTTTAAGTTAATAGAGCTTATTTTGTTTAATTCTTTTTGATACATGTAATAACCCTCACAATTAATCATGCCATGGGACTCTTAGAAAAGGAGCTCCCCTGCTGATGGGCTGAGGCCCATCCGCTGAGGCTCATAGAATCAACCCTTAAAAGT